>NC_081840.1:104060779-104698325 GCF_963259705.1 Myotis daubentonii
GTCTCAGAGGCAAAAGGGTATAATACAGAATGAGAAAAAGAGGGAAAGTTAAATTATGTCTGCCATTATAATAAATCTAAACCCAGAAGGAGGTCTGCAAATCAGCGGGTTCTAATGAAATATTAAGGGAAGTGATTATTGATGAAAAATGAATAAGCCTTTTTTATTTCAGGAACCTTTAAATCACACCTAGCTACTTAAAACAACTCAAACGCATTCATTTATTCCTTGACGGGCATTTAGCTGTCCTTGGGTATAATGAGACTTCATTTTGTGAAGTATGTATATAGTTGATCCCAGGTGATGGACAAAATGTGCCAGAAAAAGATATATTATATAAGAGAAAAGTCTAGCATCTTTCAAATATTGGATCTATCATGTCCAAGCTGGGAATTAAAAAAATAAAAACAAACAAAAATTCCACTTGAGCTGTTTACCATAAATATAACATCAATAATACTCTGTACTATATATTTATTAACAATGACCCTTATTTTAATTAATTATCATATAATGCAGTGATTTTTCAACCAGTGTGCTGTAAGAATTTTTAAAACATGCAATATCAGACTATTTAGTCAGGGGCATTAACCTCTTTTTCCTTAGATTGCCAACTTAAAAATGACAACAGCCAACACAATAATAGCCATCCAGTGTGAATGAATCAAAATCATCACATATATATAATTTACATATTTCAAACCCTCACCTGAGGATATGATTGTTGTTTTTATCTTCACCTGAGGATGTTTATTGATTTTAGAGCAGTGGTTCTCAACCTGTGGGTCGCGACCCCTTTGGGGGTCAAACGACCCTTTCATAGGGGTCACCTAAGACCATCGGAAAACACATATATAATTACATATTGTTTTTGTGATTAATCACTATGCTTTAATTATGTTCAATTTGTAACAATGAAAATACATCCTGCATATCAGATATTTACATTACGATTCATAACAGTAGCAAAATTACAGTTATGAAGTAGCAATAAAAATAATTTTATGGTTGGGGGTCACCACAACATGAGGAACTATATTAAAGGGTCATGGCATTAGGAAGGTTGAGAACCACTGTTTTAGAGAGAGAGGAAGGAAGGGAGGGAGAGAAACATCAATGTAAGAGAGAAAACATTGATTGGTTGCTTCCAATATGTGCCCTGACCAGGGATCAAACCAACAACCTGAGTATGTGCCCTAACCAGGAACTGACCCTGAAACCTTTTGGTGTACAAGACAATGTTCCAACCAAATGAGTCATCTGGCCAGGGCTAATATATTTTTTGGTGTGCTGCAGAATTTTGGTAATTAGTTTATGTGTGCCATGAGATGAAAAAGGTTGAAATTTGTTGATATAATGGATACAAGGCATTTATAATACTAACTAGAGGCCCGGTACACTGGGGGGTGGGGTCCCCTCAGCCCAGCCTGCCCCTCTCACAGTCTGGGAGCACTCAGTGGATGTCCTACTGATGGCCACAGTCTGGCAGCAGACGTTTGGAGCAGGCGTCCCGTGTGTGTGTGTGTGTGTGTGTGTGTGTGTGTGTGTCCACTGGGAATCTTCCTCCAGCCACATTGGAGGCTCAGAGCAGGCAGTGTGTGTGTGTGTGTGTGTGTGTGTGTGTGTGTGTGTGTGTGTGTGTCTGCTGGGGGCCTGCCCCCAGCCACACCATGGAGGCTTGGAGCAGGAGCCCTTCTGTGTTGATCTCTCAGGCTCTTGGTCTCCACTGCATGTTGTACTCTCCCTTGAGCTATGGCCAGGATGGGGGTGCTGCCCGCAAGCCGGGCTTTCCTGCTACCGGTCGCCATGGCAACCTGGGAGCAGGCCCACAGGCCGGGCTTTCCTGCCCCCAGGTCTCCATGGCAACTGGGGAGCAGGCCCAGCTGGGGGCTTGCTTTCCTGCTCTCGGATCAGGCCCAGCTGGGGGCTGCTCTCAGGCCAGGCTTGCTTTCCTGCTCCCAGATCACCATGGCAACTGGGGAGCAGGCAAAGTTTGGGGCTGCCCACAGGCCAGGCTTGCTTTCCTGCTCCCAGATCCTCATGGTGACCAGGGAGAAGGCACAGCTGGGGGCTGCCCACAGGCCGGGCTTGCTTTCCTGCTCCTGGATCAGGCACAGCTGGGGGCTGCCTACAGGCCGCACTTTTCTACTTACCGATGGCCTGATGACCACAGTGACCCAGGGCCCAGTGGCACTTTCCTGCTCTCCAATAGTCACAGGGTCCCAGCTGGGGGCAGGGCTTAGCAGTGTGGGGCTTAGGCAGCACGGGGGTCCCAGCTGGGGCCTCAGGTGGCACACAGGAGTCCCGGCTGGGGGCGGGGCTTATGCCCCGCTGCCCAGGGCTGCACATGGGGCCCGGCTGGCAGCTCGCACTGTCCAGCCCTGCCTGTAGTATAGGATAGAGGCCTGGTGCATGGGTGGGGGCCGGCTGGTTTGCCCTGAAAGTGTCCCGAATCAGGGTGGGGGTCCCGCTTCGGTGCCTGGCCAGCCTAGATGATGGGCTGAAGGCTGTTTGAAGCTGGTCACACCCCCTTCAGGGTGGGGGTCCCCACTGGGGTGCCTGGCCAGTCTGGGTGAGGGCTTGAGAGCCGTTTTCAGGCTGGAGGGCAACTTAAGCTCCCAGCCTCCCCTTTTTTTCTTTTCTTTTTTTATTCTGGGATTTATTTACCTTCTATAGCTGTCATTGGAGCTGAGAGCTGGCTCCAGCTCTGAGGGCTGAAAGCAGATTTCTGGGTCTGTTTGGCTTCTATAATTGAAACTCTGTTGCCATCACAGCAGCTCTAAGCTCTGAGGCCGAAGCTGGCTGAAAGCAGGTCTCTGGAGCTTGTTTAGCTTCTATGATTGCAACATAGTTGCTTAGAGTGCAGCTCAGAGGCTGGCAGCGGCAGGCCGGGAACGTTGGCTTCCTCCGTCACTGGAGCAAGCAAGCCTCCTGTTCGCTTCAGCTGTGTGGCTGCCAGCTGCCATCTTGGTTGGCAGTTAATTTGCATATCTCACTGATTAGCCAATGGGAAGGGTGTCGAGGTTATGGTCAATTTGCATGTTTCTCTTTTATTAGATAGGATATTACACAATTACATGGTAGTTTTTATTTCAATATATCAAAGAGCTATCAATTTATTTTTGTGTGTATTTTATTTTAATTTTTTAAAGTTTATCTTTATTGTCATTATTCCACCACAGGCCTCCCAGAGGGAAGCAGCAAATAGTTCCTCCCAAGGTGGGAACATGCACAGGCTGCATCGCAGGCTGTGGCAAAACCGACTGCAGCCTGGGCCTGCACCAGCTTCATCCGTCCTCTAATGCCACAGCCCTCATTCACCTTAGTCTCCTGCTCTGAAACAAATCTATGGCTGTTCAAGTTAAACACTCCATCAAATCCCTGCAGATAACAGGGGAGGGCAGTTGGGGGTGACCAGGCTTGCAGGGGAAGGCAGTTGGGGGTGACCAGGCCTGCAGGAGAGGGCAGTTGGGGGCAATCAGGCCAGCAGGGGAGCAGCTAGGCATCGATCAGGCTGGCAGGGGAGTGGTTAGGGGGTGATCAGGCTGGCAGGCAGGTCAGCGATTGGGAGCCAGCAGTCCTGGATTGTGAGAGGGATGTCCAACTGCTGGTTTAGGTGGTATCGGGCCTAAATGGGCAGTTGGAAATCCCTCGAGGGGTCCCAGATTGGAGAGGGTGCAGGCTGGGCTGAGGGATACCCCTCCCCCCATGCACAAATTTCATAAACTGGGCCTCTAGTCATCATATAAAATATATCATTCACATGCAGCAAACTGAAATTTCCAAATGTCCTGGAGCTCAAGAATATAGATGATGACAGTGGTGGTGGTGGTATCCTATATAATAAAGAGGTAATATGCAAATTGACCCTCACGCCATCGCATCACAAGATGGCTGCCCCACGTCATCACAAGACGACCATCCCCATGTTGTCACAAGATGGCCGCCCCCATGTTGTCACAAGATGGCCAGCAGGGGAGGGCAGTTGGGGGTGATCAGGCCAGCAAAGGAAGGCAGTTGGGGGGGGGGCAGGCCTACAGAGGACACAGTTGGAGGCGATTGGGCCAGCAGGGGAGCAGTTAGGGGGCAATCAGGCAGGCAGGCAAGGGAGTGGTTAGGAGCCAGCAGTCCTGGATTGTGAGATCGGGCCCTAAACAGGCCCCTGTGGGATCGGGCCTGAACCGGCAGTCAGATATCCCCCAAGGGGTTCCAGATTGGATAGGGTGTAGGCTGGGCTGAGGGACACTCCCCACCCCCACCCCCCCGTGCACAAATTTCGTGCACTGGGCCTCTAGTAATAATAATAATAATAATAATAATAATAATAATAATAATAATAGTAATGGCAGCCACTAGTACCTCCTGACCTCTCCCTATATGCAAGACAGTATTCAAAGTGACTTATATGTAGTTGTTCATTTAATCCTTACATAAAACCCGATGAAGTAAGTACTACTATTATCCCCATTTATAGATGCAAAAAGTGGAGCACAGAAGGTTTATTGGCAGAGCTGGGCTGTGAACTCAGGCTGGCTCCAGAACCTGTGCTCTTAACCATACTTACATCACATCCTATTAGCATGTCATGTTGTATGGTACCCTATCACATCTCTCTCCCTCTCTCTTTCTCAAAATTATATAAACTTCAAGAAATCTATAAGAATCATGGACTTGACCTGTAAGCGAAGGGGATTTAAACAATGAAAATGTTTAACAATATTTTGCTGAAATTCCACATTTCTTTTCTAAAGCAGGCACTCTGTACTTAAATACAGATTCCAGGGAGGAACCAAGATGGTGGCATAGGTAAACACCTAAACTTGCTGCCTCACACAACCACATAAAAACTACAACTTAAAAAAAAACAGATATCATCCAGAACCATGGGAATGCTGGCTGAGTGGAGTTATATAACTAGAAGGAAAGAGAAAAGTGCACTGAGACTGGGAGGACGTGTGGAGGTACGGAAGTGTGGAGGTATGGAGGGGTGCAGAAATGGGCTGGCAATTGGGTACGCTGTTATCTTTTTCAATTGGGAGGGAGATACAAACCCCTGACTGCTCTGAACTCCAGTTCAGGGCGAGACTCTGGGGACCCAGACTCATACGGGGAGAAACTGGACCGTCTGGCATCAGGCTGGAACATGAGGGCAGCTTTCTCTCAGAAGTGCTTGCAGCGATCGTTGTTCCTGCATGGTGCTGCAGGACACAGAGACCCAGGAACCTCTTCGGGGTAGGGCTGACAGGCAGCCATTGCTGTTTGCTCCGCCTTGGTGATTCCCTGAAACCCTGCCCCACCTAATTTATGATACCACCCAAGCAGTGCACAGAGGCTTTTGCATATGAATGGCCTGGCCTTTTGCAATCTAAAACCTAAGAAACTGCACCTGGGTCAGAGAGCACCAGAGCTTTCAAAAGAAGCCCCAAGGCTCAACAGCAGCCTGCATTGCTTCACAGCTGGGCCTCATCTGGGCACCTCCAAACCCCAACAAAGAGGAGGAATCTGAAGATCTCTCTGTAGCTCCTGCTGGGTGGCCACAGGCAGTGGCTGACTTTGCACCTCCTTGGAGATCCAAGAGCCAGTGTACCCAGTGGTCAGAGTGAGACCATACCAGATTACAACTCTTTACATCCATAAGAGACACACTCAGGGGGCAGACTCAGTGAGCACTAAAGCCCCACTGAAGCAAGTCCTGCCCCATAAGGTTGTCTCCAGGACAGCAATTCTCCCATTGTAGAAACAGCTGATTCTCACAGCCAGTTGGCCTGGAGGTCAATTCCTCCCAGTGATACGAACAGCAATCAAGGCTTAACTAAAACTACAATTTTGTGTGCACACAGCCCACAAAGGGGTGCAACAAGAGTGTCCACCTCAGGTAATTAGGGAGGCTGAGCCACTGGGCCCTATAGGACACCTACCACACAAAGCCACTCTATCAACACAGGGAAGCAGCCAAAATGTGGAGACAAAGAAACAGGTCACAAATGAAAGAAATGGAGGAAAGCAAACTACTGGATATAGAGTTCAAAACCACGATTATAAAGTTACTCAAGAATCTTCTAGATACCTCTGAGAAATATAGTGAGACCCTCAAGGATATGAAAAAGGACCAATAAGAAATTAAGCATACACTGACTGAAATAAAGAATAATATACAGAGATCCAACAGCAGACTAAAGGATCCCAAGAATCAAGTCAAAGATTTGAAATATGAAGAAGCAAAAAACACCCAACCAGAAAAGCAAAAAGAAAAAAGAATCCAAAAATATGAAGATAGTATAAGGAGCCTCTGGGACAACTTCAGGTGTACCAACATCCGAATTATGGGGGTGCCAGAAGAAGAGAGAGAGCAAGATATTGAAAACCTATTTGAAGAAATAATGACAGAAAACTTCCCCTACCTGGTGAAAGAAATAGACTTACAAATCCAGGAAGCGCAGAGAACCCCAAACAAGAGGAATCCAAAGAGGACCACACCAAGACACATCATAATTAAAATGCCAAGGGCAAAAGACAAAAAGAGAATATTAAAAGCACCAAGAGAAAAACAGTTAGTTACCTACAAGGGAGAACCCATACAATTGTCAGCTGATTTCTCTACAGAAACTATGCAGGCCAGAAGCGAGTGGCAAGAAATATTTAAAGTGATGAATAGCAAGAACCTACAACTAAGATTACTCTACCCAGCAAAGCTATCATTTAGAATTGAAGGTCAGATAAAGAGCTTCACAGATAAAAGAAAAAGCTAAAGGAGTTCATCACCACCAAACCAATATTTTATGAATGCTGAAGGGTATTCTTTAAGAAGAGGAAGAAGAGGAAAAAGGTAAAGATAAAAATTATGAACTACAAAGTGACAACAAATACATATCTATCAACAAGTGAATCTAAAAATCAAGTGAATAAAAAATCTGGTGAATATAATAGAATCGGGGTATAGAAAGGGAGTGGACTGACAATTCTCAGGGGGAAGGGGATGTGGAGGGTGCCGGAAGAGACTGGACAAAAATCGTACACCTATGGATGAGGACAGTGGGGTCGGGGGTAAGGGCATCGGCTAGGTACCGGGTGGAGGGGAGCTATGGGGGGAAAAAAGAGTAACAACTGTAATAATCTGAACAATAAAGATCTATTTTAAAAAAATAAAAAATAAATAAATACAGCTTCCAATTTTCTTTATCATATACTACACTCCATAAACGGTGTTTGCTATGCTGATGAAGACTTGGGTTTACACATTTGTTCATATAATTAACATAATTGAATACCTATGTGTCAGGCTCTGGAATATAGCTATGGATGAGAGACAAAAAGTCCTACATTAAAATGGAACTTCCTTCTAGTTGTTGGAGATGACTGGCAAACAAAACTTTAAAGTGTGAAGATGCCACACCATCACATCATAAGCACTAGTAAGAAACATAGCAGGAAAGGCAGTTAGAGAGTTCAAGGAGAAGGAAGGCAAAGTTGAGATTTTAAATTATTTGTATTTCCTCATATCAATTAGCTTTAGTCACTGCTGGTGGCATTGCCTGCACCACCCTCCCCCACAGCTGCTGTGAGGACAAAGCCAGGTCCCCTCAGAGGCAGCTGGGCTCTTCCAAGGTGAGTGCTCCAGACAGCATGGCATTCCACCTAGAAGCATTGTGACTCTCCCTCCTAAGGGCTGAGGCTCCTGCAATGGTTGGCCCAGAATTTGCTTGGAATGCAAACCAACTTGTCACTGGGCCCATCTTCCTCTCCCTAACCAACCATCTTTTCTGCTGCCCTCCTTCCCACTGTTGGTAGAGAAGGGGAAAGCAGGAAGCCCACATAAGAAAAATCACCCTGGTGGCCATGTGCAAGCATGGCCCAGAGCCCTGAACGCACTAAAGAAGGGCCTCTGTTTGTAAAAATAAGAGACACCTGACTCCACATACCTGTCCTGTGATAGGAAAGTGGCAGAGCCCTGGCTTGTATCTGTCTCAGGCCCAAGTTCTCCCTTGATGGTGGAGCTTATCACCAGTGCCTACAGGAAACTTTGCTACTTTTTACCACGGTTTCTATCTCTTAGGAATGCAATCTCATCCAACCCATTTGTACATACATGTGAATTGTATTGGCATTGTGATTTTACTTTTAAACATTTTCAAAATCAATCTCTCTCTCTCTCTTCTCTCTCTCTCTCTCTCTCTCTCTCTCTCTCTCTCTCTCTCTCTCTCTCTCTCTCTCTCTCTCCTCTGTGTGTGTGATGCACATGCCGTTTAGTCAGCTCTGATTCCCGGAGACTCTATGAATGAGTGACATCCACAATGTCTTATCTCAGCAGCCCTGATCAGCTCCTGTAGACTTGCCTGTGGCTTCTTTTATGGATTGAATCCCTCTCATATTTGTTCTTCCTCTTTTCCTGCTGCCTTCTATTTTTCCCCCCAGTATCACCATCTGTCCCAAAGAACCCTACCTTCTCAGGAAATGCCTGAAGTAGGACAGTTCCATTTTTGTCATTTTTGCCTCCAGAGATGTTTCAGGCTTAATTTGCTCTAGGACCCACTTGTTTGTCTTTCTAGTATCCACAGAAGTACCCTCCAACAACATATTTCAAGTGAATCCATTTTTTCCCTCTCAGCCTTCTTTATTGCCAGCTTTCACATCTGTACACAGTAATTAGAAATAGGAGGGTGGATGATCTTAGTCTTGGTTTCTAATAACACATCTTTGCTCTAGGTGATCTTTCCTAATTCTTCATTTACTGCCTTTCCAAGTCTCAGCCTTTTTTCATTTCTTGGCTGCAGTCTCCACTGACATTGATGACTGAGCCAAGGTAAAATCTTTAACAATGTCAATATCTTCACTGTCTGGGTTAAAGGGTGTATTTCTTCTGTAGTCATGATTTTTGTCTTTTTAATGTTCAAATGCAGCCCTGCTTTGGCACTTTCTTTTTTCACTTTCATCAGAAGTTTCAAATCACTTACTTTTCACAAGTAAGATGATGTCATCCCATATCTTAAATTATTGCTATTCCACCAATTTTCACTCCTCCTTTCTCTGAGTCTAGCCTAGTTTTTCCTATGATATGGTCTGTGTACAGATAAACAGATAGGGAGATAAAATGCACCCTTGCCTGACACTTTTGCCTATAGGAAACCATTCTGTTTCCATATTCTGTGACAGCAACTTCCTGTCCACAGTACAGGTTACACATTAGGACAATCAAGTGCTGAGGCATGCCCACTGCTTTCAGAGCAGCCCAGAGCTTTTCATGATGGTCATAGTCAAAGGCTTTACTATAGTCTACAAAGCATAGACTAACCTTTTTCTGAGAGTCTTTGCAGCACTCCATTATCCAGTGAATGCTCACAATTAGATCTCAAGTGCTTTTTCCTTCTCTGAATGCAGCTTGACTGTCCAGCATTTCTGGCTCTCTCTAAGGCAGAAGCCTTTGTTGCATCACTTCAAGCATCACTTCACTTGTGTGGGAAACTAGAGCAATGGTCCTTTAGTTACTGCACTCCTTATCATCTTCTTTTTTGAAAATCAGGATGTATATTGGAAAGTTTTATGGGATTTCAGCAAGTAAGGCAAGCTCAGCTTCTAGAGCTCTTGGTGTCTTGAATCCTCCAGCAGGCCATATTCTTGTTACAAGACTTATCCAGATATAAAAGTGGGGAAGTAATACCCTCACACAATAATAGTAAACAATCAGAGCACTGCCTGCCCTTTGAAAGTCAACCAACATACTGTGTCAACTATAAGTATGCCAGGATTATTGGACAGTGTAAAGCCACTCAGTCAGCAAGGGCCACACTACACCTACAACCAGTTTGCCTTGATCTAATATAAAAGCTCTCTTCTATAACAACCAACACAATTCAGATGTTCTGACTTTAAAAGAAAAGAGGATGGTGCTCTTTGAATTCACCCATTACAAAGAAGATTAATGGGACTCTCCTAGAAGCAAATGAGATTCTTTAGAATTAACATTAGAAAGAAGAGGTTGACTAAATCATGACTTTATGAGTTCCACCAAGGTTTCTGAACTGGCTTGGTGAGTAGTTTGTGTCTAGCAGATGCTCAACTGATAACTGCCAGTGACTCATGTAGTTCCCTCTCCCTCTGTGCTCCAGGGAAGCCTGCAGGCCCTAGCAATGCTGCAATTCGCATGTCATTTATAGTCATGAATACCCAAAACAAGAATTTTAACAAGAATTTTAAATTCCTCAAATGCTTAAAGTGATACCATATTAAAGTCATTAATATTCGCACATCCCTACTTTGGAACTGATCCATAAAGACAGTATTACCAACTACAGCTGTCACTTATGGCACGTGAATCCTGGACACACGGTACCCCCCAGCCCAAACCAGATGCTACCTAATGGGGTTGTAGCATCTCCTTGTGTCTGCCCCACTTGCTTGAGGGTTCAAGACACCAAGAGATTCAGAGGCTGAGCATGCCTTACTTGCTGAAATCCCATAAAACTTTCAAAATATCAGACACTCAAGAAAAGTCATACCAGTTCTGCCAATGACTTTTAGGGGCTGGAGGTATTAAGGAATTTACAGAGTAAAGTGTTCACCATAATTTAATATTCACCAGCAGTACATAAATCCAGCACCTTAATTAAACTATACTGTGAGTTCAAGTCAAAAACTAGGCATATTATATATAGTATACAAAACACAGTTCTGACCCTTTTAGCTCAAGCACAGTACCTCTTAGAAGCCCCTTCTTCTCTGAATCAATATTCTCAGAATCCTATTTCATTCCTATTATTCTTTGTACAACATATTGCATGTGATCTGTCATGTGACACCAAGTGAGTGGAACTTGGGAGGTGAGTCAGATCTTGTTCATTCTGTGACCCAGACACCTTCCGCAGCAGCCGCCGAATACCTCCCAGGACAGTCACAGAGGCTAGAATACAAACATGCACAAGAACTTTGGCCTTGTTGAAAGAGTTTAAGCCTTTGGTTATTTCACAAAGGTTAAATATACAAACTGTAGAAAAGAAGGAAATGGAAGAAAAAGAGAATAATTAGAAATAAGTATCCTCAGCTTTATTTTGTTACAAAGCAGGTGCTTTTTAAAAATTTTGCAACTGCAGCTTGCAAAAACAAACAAACAAACAAAAAAGGTCTTCTGTGCCTGAATTATAAGTATATAGAATTTAAGTCACTTATCTAGGTCCTCCTCCTTTCCCCCACAGACCACACAATGACTTGGTGAAATTTAAAGAAAACCTTCACTGACTTCCATCTGACACAAAAATCACCATAACTGTCCAAATTCATAATAATTAGTAGTTCTATGGAAATCCCTAGAGTTGTGTAGTCCATAACTTGTTCCACTGATAGCCTATGTTCCCCAGCATTCCCCAATTCCATTTGCATGCCACCCACCCTCTCTTGCAAACTTCTTTAAGAATTCAAAGTGACACTAGAATTTAAAGCAAACTTGGAGTTAAAATTTTACTTTACTACTCTAAGTGACTGATTCAGGTCCAGTTTATTAAGGTAATACTTTCCGTTTCATGAGGATAGCCAGGGTTTCGTTATGAGCTGTACTAGTATTCTGTGGCCTATTGCTCTTTGGTTGTTACAGGCTCAGTCGGGCTCCACCTTGAGAAGGTTCATATCACCTGAGGCTGAGCCAGGCGGGCCTCTTGGGGAGGTAAACAAGATTTCAGTTAATACAAGGGAGATAAAGCAGCACAAATTCAGGCCAAGGTTATTATTTTTTTTTTTAACCCAATGATATCTGTTTAACTTTTAAAATTATTGTAAATTTATTTTATTTTTAAAAAATATTATGATTCTTTTAATAACATTTTTTAAACATCAATTTTTTGTTCCACTTACTTATGCACTCATTGGTTACTTCCTGTATGTGCCCTGACCAGGATCAAACCCACAATCATGGAGTATGAGGAGGATGCTCTAACCAACTGAGCTATGGGCTTAATAACTTTTCTGATTACCAAATACAGATATAACACCCGGAAGATACAGAAAGTATAAATTAAAACACTTAAAAAATAAATAAAAGAGAAACACTGTTTTTTATCCGAGCTCTTATATTGTACTCCCGTATGACAAAAGGAATCTATCGATTGTGTATGAGACTGTTTTAAATGAGCCAATTCCTTCAGTTACAAGTAACCTAATCCAATTTTGAGTCACATTTTTTTATTTTTATAAGGGCATAAAAAATAACTCATTTAAATGCCTAAGTAACATGTATTCAAACAAAACGCAAAAGTCCCATTTCCTTCAAATGGTGTTTGGGCACTAATAATGCAAGTAAACTTTGATTAGGATCAACCTGCCCCCCATGCCCCACCAAGAAATAAGGTACCATTAAAATCTCAACGGTCAATCAAAACATTTTAATTATCCTCACTTACAGGGCTATTTTTAAATTCCTTTTGATTTAACCCCTTGGCCATTTCTTAACCACCTGAAATGCCAAAGACACTAAATCTAACATCATTCAGTTTTTCTCCGAGTTTTGCAAGCACAACACAAACCTCCTGGCCTCCTCATTCTCTTAATAACTCAATTTGACACTTGGAATACCCGATTTAACAAACCTTGAATCTATAAGCTTTTATCTCTTTACTCAGCCTGGTTGCCAAAGCAAATGAACTTACTGGATACTCCTGAAATGGCTAGTATTTCCAATAGTTTAAGTTGGTGTTGAGACCTACAAAAATATTACCTAAGCTTTACAATGAATTTATATTCATTCTTACTAGCTTTGGGGAACCTGAAGAAATGATTTCCCCACCCTTTTGGCTTTCCTTTAATTAGAGACTCATACAAAAGGTAAAGTGAAAAAGAAGGTAGTGACACTCTTAAGACAATTTCAAATTTTGAACCTAAACAACATGAAAGTGCAAAAGAATTGGGGGTGTCTCCCAGCAGAGTCCAAAACCATCACCCCGTTGCCCAGCTCCTCCAAAGCTTCAGCAGGGCGAAGAGGCTCAGGATCCCACTGAATGGTGATGCCCGGTGACTGGAGAGGCTTGACAGTTGCTGCTTCACACAGCAGCTCTCAGGAAAGCAGAGCCACCACCAAAGGCCTCAGCTAGCACCCAGAGCCCCAAGGAGCTGTCAGCATCCCATCCTGTCATACTCCTCCCAAACATTTCCCTTCCAAGGAGGGACATTGGGCAATCACTAGGCAAAGCCCAACCAGTCTCCAATAAGCCCACCCTAGCTCCTGTGGGGAAAATGGTGATGGTCACCCCTTCTTCCTCCCTCCCAGTTAGTCACTGTAGTAAATTAATTTGTAAAACAGTTAAGCTCAAAGAGCTAGCCACCTACCCTGCCCTTTGCCAAAGGAATCATCTTGGAGACAATTATCTGGCTCCAAAGTATTTTGAGAACATATATTTTTAAAACTCTGCATTCCTAAGGATTCCACAATATAACCCCTATATAGTTTATTGGATAGAACTAATAAGGAAAGGCATAAATTGGTACTGAAAATACTTGTGAGCACGACCGGCATGGCTCAGTGGTTGAGCGTCAACCTATGAACCAGGAGGTCACAGTTCGATTCCTGGTCAGGGCACATGCCCGGGTTGTGGGCTTGATCCCCAGTAGGGGACATGCAGGAGGCAGCACATCAATGATTCTCTCTCAACATTGATGTTTCTATCTCCCTCTCCCTCTACCTTTCTCTCTGAAATCAATAAAAATATTTAAAACAAACGGCCTGAGGAATGAAGGGTCGTGGGTTTGATTCGCAGTCAAGGGCACATACCTTGGTTGCAGGTTTGATCCAATGCCCTGGTCGGGGCTCAAGCAGGAGGCTACCAATTGATGTGCCTCTCTCACATTGATATATATTCATCTATCTTTCTCTCTTTCTCTCTCCCCCTCTCCCCCTCTTTCATTCTCTATAAAAATCAATGGAAAAAATATCCTCGGGTGGTGATTAACAAAATAAAAATAAGAATGGATTTTAGATTCAAGTCTTGACAAAGTCTCCCAAGAAGTTGAAAATACATCTCACAACGGGGCTTCACATAAATCCTCAGGAATTTAAATTTGTACTTGATTGATATTTCATCCTTGTGCAGGGGTAAGAAAGAAAATAACACCAACCTAAGACCACTATACCAATAAGATTGGTACTTGAATCTATGGGTTTGGCCTGTGTAATGGAAGAACCAGGTGGTTGGGTCAGATAATAAGATGAGTTATCATGCCAAACTTCAGATAAGCAGGATCTTGGCATGTCTGTTAGAGGCTAAAGTCAAATGAAATACCAAGCAGCTCAAGGAGACTTTGATCACAGTGTGGTCAGCTCATCATCAAATACCCAAAAGTTCAGTGCCCTGAAGAGGAAAAGACTCTAAAACAAAAACTAAAACTCTCTGCTGGAAGACTATTTGCCTGATGACTGCTATCAAGGTCTAAAGTAGTTTGCTGTTATTTGTTATTCTCATATTTCTACAGAACATTTAAACTTTCCCTAAGGTTAAAATAAATATATAAAAAAAACAACCCCATTACACATTTCTTCTACAAACAAATTGTGGTTTTAGGCAATGTTAATCAACAAAAAGAATTAAACAAGAAGGCTTTACAATTATCCATGACCTTATTAATGGTGCCATTACTTTTAAGATTTCATTTGTTGGGTTGCTTATGTCACCTCAGCCTTTAATTTCACTGATGCATCTCTAACTATATTAGAATAGCTTAATGAATGGTGATTACTTGTTTTTACTCACCAAGATTTAACATTTGCAGAACATATAACACCAGAGCCATTTAATTCACACATGTATAGATTTACACTTTAAAACTGAGCCTTTATTAGAAAAGTATGACATGAACCAATATGACGTAGTCTGATATAATTAGGGCTGACTCTGAAAAGGGGGATCTTAGAGCCCACAAACACCATGCTCAGGGCTTAGACTGCATCGTGGAGACAGTAAACTACCATAGGGTAATTTAAAACTAGGGAATGAGATGTCATATTTCTATTTTAGATAGAAAGTTTCAGCTATTGGGTGAAGTAGGGATTTGAGGAGAGCAGGGATAAAGGCAGGGAGGAAAATTAGGAGACTACTGCCAGTATCCATGTGTGGTGGTATGAAGGAGAGAAAAGATTTGGAGTGATTTAGAATGTAAAATTGGTAAGCCTTATCACTGACTGATCCTGTGGGGGGGAGGGGGAAAGCCGGATGCAAAGAAAGGCTTATGGCTTGAGCAGATGTGTAGGTGGTGATAGCATTCTCTGACATTAGGCTCATAAAACTACAGGAGGTTTGGAAAGAAAATGATGACTCTGGCTTTGAATTAAGTTTGGTTTAGGCATTCAGGTGCCTGAGAGACACAGGAAGCACACTTTCCCAGCTGGTCCTTAGCTCCAGGAACCTGGGGCTTCAAGGAGAGGGCTAGGATAGTATCAGTGCCACCTGGTAGCTAAACCAACCCAAAAGAACACCTAGGGCAGTGGTCGACAAACTGCGGCTCTGCAAACTGCAGCTCACAAGCCACATGTGGCTCTTTGGCCCCCTGAGCGTGGCTCTCCCACAAATACCGGCTCTTCCACAAAATACCGACTTCTGCGCATGGGCCACAAAGTTTCAATCTCACTGTACGTGCACGCCCGCACATGGTATTTTGTGGAAGACCCACACTCAAGGGGCCAAAGAGTGGCATGTGGCTCGTGAGCCACAGTTTGCTGACCACAGACCTAGGGTATAGCAGTAGTATGCAGCTATTTTCCTAGGGAATTCAACATTAGAGGGCAAGTGGAAGAGAATTTTAAAGAAATGGTTAAGAAATAATCAGAATGGAAGGCAGAAGCAAGAGAGGGCAGTAGCACCCATGGAAGCTAAGAGAACAGTTTCAAGAATGCCAAAGAGAGATCTGGAATGAAAAGAATGGCAGTGCTTACTGAATTAGGAATCAAGGGGGCATTAGGAAACTAACTGCTATAACCAGCTCCCACAAACTAGTGCCTTATGATAATACACATTTATTATATTCCATGGGGCCCAGTGCATGAATTCGTGCACCTTGAAAGGAACTGTGGGCCACGAGGCTTCGGTGAGCACAGGGCGGGTCTTGGCCCATCTTCCATGCTCACACCAGGCCCCTACCCCCATGGCCACTGGTCCCGTCTTCCTGCAGCCCAGCTCCTGCCACTGCTCCCACGTGCTGATGGCCCCTGTCCCGCTCACACCCGCTGACAGCGTGGGGTGATTGGGGCCAGTGCCAGCACTGGGTGCAAGCAGTGGCTCCAGCACCAGCTGCAGGTGCGAGGGGTGGCTGCAGGCCCCAATCACTTCTCAGGAGCAGGGGGAGGTGGATAAGCCCTGAGGGGTGATTGGTGCCAGCAGCAATTGGTGCCACCCGCTGATGGCTCTGAGCAATCGGGGCCAGCGCCGGGCACCGGCAGTGAGTGTGAGCAGCAGCTCTGGCACTGGCAGCCGGTCGGAGTGGGGCCGGTGCTGGCAGCAGGTGCGAGTGCTGGGCAGGACCATGGTACATGAGAGCAAAAAATTTTCAGTAACCACCAGAGGCTTGGTCTAATGACACTGGCGCCCTGCCTTGGTCTGGCGCCCCTTCTTATCTGCTCTATCATTCCACCACAGCCGATGCCCACCATGTTCCGTGCTCTGCCAC
This sequence comes from Myotis daubentonii, assembly GCF_963259705.1. Taxonomy (NCBI): domain Eukaryota; kingdom Metazoa; phylum Chordata; class Mammalia; order Chiroptera; family Vespertilionidae; genus Myotis; species Myotis daubentonii. The sequence continues at coordinate 104,077,412 of NC_081840.1, forward strand.
CTGCTGCTGATGCCCGCCATGTTCTGCACGCACCCCCTGGTGGTCAGTGCATGTCATAGCAACTGGTTGTTTGGTTGTTCCACTGTTCGGTCTATTTGCATATTAGCCTTTTATTATATAGGATAGTTCTGGAGATTGAAGTCTAAAATGGGTTTCTCTAGGACCAATCAAAGTGTGGGCAGGGCTGAGTTCCTTCTGCAGGCTCTGGGGAGCCAGGCCTTTTCCAGTTTCTAGAATCCACTTGCATCCTTGTCTCAAAGCTAGCAGCTACCTCGCATCTCCAAACCCTCTCTGACTTTGACTCTGCTGGCCCCTTATTCACTTACAAAGATTCCAATGGTCCCATCTGGATATTCCAGGAAAATCTCCCCATTTTAAGATCTTTAACTTAATCAGATCTGCAATGCCCTTTTTGCTATACAAAGTAACACATCACAATTCCAGGGATAAAGGTGTGGGCATCTCTGGGGAACTGTCATTCTGGGCCCCTTGCCTACCAGAGTAAACAAGATGTGGGAAAGAAGATGCAGCAGTCAATATCAAATCTAGATTAATCTTTCAAGAAGTTTGGATTATAAGTGAAGAGGAAAAATTGGAGGAAAATAGAGGATAAAAAAGGATTTTCTTAACATGATAAAGACATTAGCATGTTTACCAGCTATGTGGAAGTGTCAGCAGAGAGGCACAGGCTGAAGGAAGGGCTGAGAGGCAGGAATAGGGCTGAAATCTGGCAGTGTTCACAGAGCTGCTTCTGAAGCAGGGAAAGATGTAGCCCAGGTGCAGATGTAGGTGGGTGGTAGGTGTGAAGATGCGATGTATATTGAAAGGAACAACAAAGTTTGGAACATTTGCTGAGGTGAATGGAGCTGGCCACGATAAGAAATGGACAGCTAAGGATCTGGAGATGGGCCAAGGTAGAGCACGTTGATTAGCAATGGCAATAGCTCCAACATGCAAACCTCATGCAACAATGAGATTGACTACATTGAGAATTACTTTCTTACATTTCAAGAAAAGCAGAGATAAATAATACCAAGTAAATATAAGTAAATAAAGTGGTATTTGACTTTTTGAATAGCAAATACAACTTTGTTATATGACCCAACATTTCAAAAGAGCATGCATTTAATAGCTATCTGTATCTAAGGAAAGTAATTTTGTTCTGTGTTTGGCAGAATTCCTTTTGACACAGCTGAATTCCAGTTTTAATGATGGAAAAACAAGTTCACAAAGGTCTTTTCATTTAAAATCATCATTTTTCTCTTTAGTGGTAAAAAGACATGTAAAAAGCATATGATTATGGTATTTATGTTTCCATTAAGGTGCCCTCAACAAGCAGGGGGAGTGTAGCCTACTATTTTCCTGCTCTTTAAATTTATAGCAGCACAGTACCTATTTCAATTATATGTGAGGACAATGCACTCTTGGTGGCATACGATTGTATAGTGACAGTTAGCAAATGTCTACTAGAGCTGTCTTTCTGTGAGGTTTTTATCTACACACTCTGGTATTTGGATATAAAAATATGAATTACATGGTATCCTCAAGTAAAAAAAAAAGCATTATTAACCAAAATTTATTTCATCATTTCTTTGTTAGAATTCAAAGCATACTAAAATTTTTAATTGAAATTGTATAACTCATATGAAAAGAAATTTTTTGGTGTCAAGAAATACTCAATAGCCCTGACTAGTTTTGTTCAGTGGTTAAAGCATTGACCCACAGACTGAAGAGTTGTGGGTTCAATTCCCAGTCAAGGTCACATACTTCGGTTGAAGGTTTGATCCCAGTTAGAACACAAGCAGGAGGCAACCAATCCATGTGTCTCTCTCACGTTGATGTTTCTCTCTCTCTCTCTCTCTGCCCCTCCTCCCTCCATTCTACTCTCTCTAAAAAATCAATATCCTCAGGTGAGGATTAAAAATAAACTAATTAATTTAAAAAAGGAAATACTCAAAAATGTTTACAAATATTACGAAAGGCTGATCTTTTAAATAATATAATTATTAAGTCATAGGTGAACAATGGAAATTTATTAATGCCAAGATAAAGCTGTGTCCAAAATGGAAATTATAATTTACTAGAGGCCTGGTGCACAAAATTCGTGCATGGGTGCAGTTCCTAGGCCTGGCTGGCAATTGAAATGCGAGCATCTGGCATGGAAGGACAGATCCCAGCTGACCTCTGGGCCCTGGACAGCCCTGGGTCCCCAGACCCTCACGTGCCCCCCCCCCCCCCCCTGGCTGAGTCATTGTGCCCCCACCCGGCTCCCTCAGCACCTGGGAGCTGGGCGGTGGCCCTGTCCCCCTCCGCAGCTGCTGGTCGCCATCTGTGGGGCAATGGGGCCCCGTTCGTACCAGCCTTGGCCTGGCACTGCCCACTCACCTGCTCCACCATTCTTCTGCAGTCCTGCTCTCATCGGGGCCCATTGGGACCAGCAGCACTTCCACTGCCCCCTGCTGCCAGCTCCGCATCTCGGACGCCCGCCATATTTTGTGCCACCTCCTGGTGGTCAGCACATGTCATAGCGAGCGGTCAAACTCCCGGTCGAACTCCGAGTCGAGGGGACAATTTGCATTTTAGACTTTTATTATATAGGATTTAACAGCTTCACTATTAAGAGACCTTGATAAACTAACTTACATTGGAGTCCCAATTTATTTTTTCATTAGCCCAAGAGCAGTGCTTTTCAAAGGGTGTATGGGCTGGCGGTATCACGGTCAGTTGAGGAGCTTGTTGAAAAGGTGGGTTCTAATAAGTAGATATAACTCTGGTAAACATATATGCACCCAATATAAGAGCATCCAAATACATAAAAAAAACTTCTGGATGATATCAAGGGAGATATCGACAGCAATACAGTCATAGTACGGGACTTTAATACTCCACTAACACCACTGGATAAATCCTCTAAACAAAAAAATCAGCAAAGAAACGTCAATCCTAAATTGACTCACTAGATCAGATGGAATTAATTGATATCTTCAGAACATTTCACCCCAAAGCCACAGAATCTACATTCTTCTCAAGTGCACATGGGTCATTTTCAAAGACAGACCACATATTGGAATACAGGCAAAGTCTCTTCCAAATCAAGAAGATAGAAATTATATCAAGTATCTTCTCAGATCACAATGGCATAAAATTAGAAATCAACTACAGTAAATACAATGAAAAAAATCAAACACTTGGAGGATAAATAGCATGCTATTAAACAATGATTGGGTTAAGAAAAAGATCAAAGTAAAAAACATCCTGGTAAAAAAAGACAATGATCACAACAATCCAAAATCTATGGGACATAAGCAAGTGGAAGAACATACCATGTTCATGGATTGGTAGAATCAACATCATTAAAATATCCATATTACCCAAAGCAATCTACAGATTCAATGCAATCCCCACTAAAATACCAATGGCATATTTCAAAGACCTAGAACAAACACTCCAAAAATTCATATGGAATGAAAAAAGACCCCAAATATCCGCAGCAATCCTGAGAAAGAAGAACAAAGTTGGAGGGGTTACAATACCAGATATGAAGCTATATTACCAAGCCACAGTTCTCAAAACTGCCTGGTACTGGCACAAGAACGGACATATAGACCAATGGAATAGTACAGAGAACCCAGAAATCAACCCAAGCCATTATGCTCAATTAATATTTGATAAAGGAGGAAAGAGGGTACAAAGGAGTCAAGATAGTCTCTTCAATAAATGGTGTTGGAAAATTTGGTCAGATACATGCAAAAAAAAAAAATGAAACTAGATCACCAACTTACACCATACACAAAAACAAACTCAAAATGGCTAAAAGACCTAAATGTAAGACAGGAAACCATAAAAATCCTACAAGACTCCATAGGTAGCAAAATAGCATACATATGCTATAGCAATATCTTTACAGACACAGCACCTAGGGCAATGGAGACTAAAGAGAAAATAAACAAATGGGACTACATCAAAATAAAAAGCTTCTGCACAGCAAAAGAAACCATCAATAAAACAACAAGAAAGCTCACTGCATGGAAGAACATATTTGCCAATGTTAATCTCCAAAAGTTATAGGGAACTCATACAACTTAAAAAAAAGAAGAGAAACAATCCAATCAAAAAATGGGCAAAGGACCTAAATAGACACTTTTCTAAAGAGGACATACAGAAAGCTGAGAGGCATATGAAAACATGCTCAAAGTCACTAATCATCTGAGAGATGCAAATCAAAACAACAATGAGGTACCATCTCACACCTGTCAGAATGGCTATCATCAACAAATCAAGAAAAGACAAGTGTTGGCCAGGACGCAGAGAAAAAGGAACCCTTGTGCACTGCTGGTGGGAATGCAGACTGGTGCAGCCACTGTGGAAAACAGTATGGCGTTTCCTCAAAAAATTAAAAATGGAACTCCCATTTGACTCAGTAATCCCACTTCTAGGACTATATCCCAAGAAACCAGAAACACCAATCAGAAAGGATATATGCACCCCCATGTTCATAGCAGCACAATTTACAATAGCTAAGATTTGGAAATAGCCTAAGTGCCCATCAGCAGATGAGTGGATTAAAAAACTGTGGAAGATCTACACAATGGAATACTATGCTGCTATAAAAAAGAAGGAACTTTTACCATTTGCAACAGCATGGATGGAACTGGAGAGCATTATGCTAAGTGAAATAAGTCAGTGAGAGAAAGATAAATATCACATGATCTCACTCATATGTGGGATATAATGATCAACATAAACGGATGAACAGAAATAGATCCAGAGACAAATGGCAGGGGATGGGAGGGGAGTTAGAGAGCAACCAAAGGACTTGTATGCATGTATATTAGCATAACCAATGGACACAGACACTGGGGCAGCAGTGGGGGCTTCCACTCGGGGGTGGGAGTGAATGGGCGGGGGTCAATGGTGGAGGGGGGGGCAGGGAAAGGAGATATATGTAATACTTTAAACAATAAATACAAAAGAAAAGAAGAATGTCCTGACTGGTTTGGCTCAGTGGATAGAGCGTTGGCCTGTGAACTCAAGGATCCCAGGTTCCATTCCAGTCATGGGCACCAAAAATAAATAAATTTAAAAAAAGAAAAGAAAAGGTGGGTTCTTAGCCCCCAAGCAGATCTACTGAATCAGAATACTTCTTCTGAGAGGAGGTCAACAAAACTGCATCTGTGCAAAGCATGTCATCCAGGTCCTTTGTATATGTGCTAAAATTTGAAAAGTCACTATTTTGGAACACTGTCTGTGACAGTTCTTAAGATCGTGATTCCCGCCAAGGCAATAGTTTTGGTTATAAGATCTCTATAATATAGTGTGAAGTCAGGGAATGTGTTCCCTCCGTCTTTGTTCTTTTTCCTCAGGATTGCTTTGGCTATTCAGGGTCTTCTGTGGTTCCATACATATTTGAGGATTTTTTGTTGTTTTTGTTCTATTTCTGTGAAAAATGCCATTAGGATTTTGACAGGGATTGCATTAAATCTGTATATTGCTTTATAGATATGACCATGTTAACAATGTTTTTTCTTCTAATCCATGAGCACAGAATATATTTCCATTTCTTTGTGTCTTCAATTTCTTTCTACAATGTCTTATAGTTTTCAGTATACAGGTCTCACTTCCTTTGTTAAGTTTATGCCTAGGTGTTTTATCCTTTTTGTTGCAATTGTAAATGGGATCATTTTCTTCAGTTCTTTTTCTGGTATTTCATTTTTAGTACATGGAAACACAATGGATTTTTATAAACTGATTTTGTATCCTGCAACTTTACTATATTTGTTTATTGTTTCTTATAGTCCTTTAGTGGAGCATTTAGGGTTTTCTAGATATACAATCATATTATCTGTAAAAAGTGAGTTTTACTTCTTCATTCCCTACATGGATACTTTTTATTTCTTTTTCTTGACTGCCCTGGCTAGGACTTCTAGTGCTATGTTGAACAACAGTAGTGAGAATGGACATCCTTGTCTTATTCCTAAGAGGAAAAGCTTTCATTGTTTTCACCACTGAGTATGATATTGGCAGAGAGTTTGTTATAGATGGCCTTTATTACATTGAGGTACTTTCCTTTTATCCCCATTTTATTAAATGTTTTAATCACAAATGGATGTTGTCAAATGCTCTTTCTGTATCTATTGATATAAATCATATAATTTTTATCTTTTATTTTGTTAAGGTGGGGTTCACATTGATTAATTTTTGTATGCTGAACCATCTTTTCATCCCTGGCATGAACCCCACTAGATAGTGATGTATTATTATCTTTTTAATTTATTGTTGTATTTGATTTTGCCAGTACTTTGTTTAGGATTTTTGCATCTGTATTCATCAGAGATACTGGCCTATAATTTTTGTTCTTTGTGTTGTCCTTGCCAGGTTTTAGTATCAGGGTAACGTTGACCTTGTAAAATGAATTAGAAGCATTGCCTCCTCTTTAATATTTTGGAAAAATTTGAGATGGATAGGTATTACATCTTTTAATGTTTGGTAGAATCTGAGCCCAGAAATAAACCTACACATATATAGGTAACTAATTTTTGAAAAAGGAGGCAGAGAAAACAATGGAGGCAAGAAAGCCTCTTGAATAAATGGTGCTGGGAAAACTGGAAAGTCAAAGCAAAAGAATGAAACTAGACTACTGTCTGACACCATACACAATAATTAACTCAAAATGGATAAAAGACTTGAACATAAGACCTGAAACAATTAAATACATAAAAGGAAATATAGGCACTAAACTTATGAACTTTGGTCTCAGAGGGGTTTTTGTTAACTTGACCCCAAAGGCAATGGATGTAAAAGAAAAATAAATGAATGGAACTACATCAAACTAAAAAGCTTCTGCACAGCAAATGAAAAATAAACAAAACAAAAAAGCAGCCCTGGCCAGTGTGGCTCAGTTGGTTGGAGTGCAGTCCCATGCATCAAAAGGTTTTGGGTTTGATTCTTAGTTGGGGCATGTTTGGGAGGCAATTGATCGATGTTTCTCTCTCTCTCTCTCTCTCTCTCTCTCTTCCCCTCCCTCCCTCCCTCCCTCTCTCCCTCCCTCCCTCATATCAATGAGAGCATATCTTTTGTGGGGATTTTAAAAAAGCAACTAACTAAATGGAAAAAGATATATGCAAATGATACCTCTGATAAGGGGCTAATATCCAGAATATATAAAGAACAAATACAATGCAACAACAAAAACACAAACAATCCAATTTAAAAAATGGGCAAAGGACCTGAATAGAGACTTTTCCAAGGAAGACATAGAGACAGCCAGCAGATAAATGAAAACATGTTTAACATCACTAGTTCTATGGGAAACCCTAATCAAAACTTCAATGAGATACCACCTAACATCTGTTACAATCGCTATTATCAATAAAACAAGAAATAAAAAGCATTGGAGAGGAATATAAATTGGTGCAGTCACTATGGAAAACAGTATAGAAGCTCCTCAAAAAAAGAAAAAAAGAAATAGAGATATCATAGGGCCCAGCAATCCCTCTTATGGTTACCCGCAAAATTTGAAAATACTTATTCATAAAGAAAATATGTATCCCTATGTTCATTCAGCATTATTCACAATAACCAAAACATGAAAATAACTGAAGTATCCTTTGATGGATAATTGGATAAAGATATAGTACATATATACAAGGAATACTACCCAGCCAAAAAAAGATGAAATACTGCTATTTGTGACAACATGAATGGATCGTGAGAGTGTCATAAGTAAAATAAGTCAGATAGAAAAGGACAAGAACTATATGATTTTACTTATGTGGGATATAAGACAAAAAGCAACAAGTGAACAAACTCATAGACACAGACAACAGAATGGCAGAAGGATGGTTACCAGAGGGTAGGGATAGGACAAAGAGGGTAAAAGGGGTCAAACATATGGAAGGTTATTAGATTTTAAGTGATGGGAGACACAGTGGAGTAGATGTTGTGTGATAAAGTTGTACACCTGAAACTTATAAAATATTAACCAATATTATCCAAATATATTTAATTTTTAAAAATCAAGATTCTTGCCTGCCTGCCCTGCCTAGAGATAATGATATAAATAGGAATATCAACATTTTAGACAAGGTTTGAGCTGTTTAAGCCTCCATATCTCCATTGAGCATTATAAGCTTGGAATCAGCAAGAATTTTATGAAAGTAGAATATGAAGAACTTCAAATAATTCCATAAAAGTAAAAAATGGAGACTTCCAAATTGTCAAAGGACAGATGGAAATTGATTGAGATCATGTTTTTACACCACTATCCCCTTAGTCACTCTCAGATAAGCCATTTGCAGCACTTTTATTCCAAACATTTATACTGTCAAGGCATTTGTTCTACTGAACTCAGTAACTCCTAAGTTAAAGAGAAAACTGTTCAAGATATGATGTGATTTATGGAGAACACTTAGAGGTCAAGCTATTTAATGACTGAAGAGGTATCCACTGAGTTGCATCCCCAAACTTTGTAAAGTATAAGGAATAAAACCTATTTTTATTCATTTCTGTTTTATTCCTTGCTTGTTTCTGCATCCAGATAAGAGTGCAGTGCTTTCCTGAGACCAAATGCCTGTTTCCTAACTAACAATAGCAACATCAAACACTTCAACAGTGCTTACTGTGGACAAGGTACTATGCTAAATGCTTTATGCGTGCTAACACACTCAGTCCTCCCTAAGCTCAAGAGGTCTGAGTCTGTTATTATCCCATTTTGCAGATGAGGAAAATAAAGCATAGAGTTCACCCAGCTGATGGTGGAAAAGCCCAGAATCAAATGCAGGCAGTGTGGCTCCATAGTTCATGCTCTTGTACTTCACACTCAGCTGTCTCCTACTTTAGAGCAGAATTGTTGCTAGCGGGAGGAGTTCCCTGCAGATAGTAGTATATCAGAGTTAAGGATCTATGCTAGTAAACCTGATTTATAACACTTCTTTAAGTAAAAGCTAAACAAAAAACAAAAAATTGAGCAGCAATGGAGAGTTCTGACCATTATTTGATTTTACAAAATACTGTGGAGATGTTTGACCAGGGCATAGTTCTCCAATATGTAGACAATTCTTTTTATCTAAAAATGATAATTTCCTTTGAGCTCCTATGTGCATGATCACTGCACTCAGATTGGTTGTGGCTCCATGAAATAGAAAGCTAATGGAGGGTGATTTAAAAAGTAAGGGGCTCATATGCAGCAGGTGTGGCTCAGTTAGTTGAGCATCATCCCATGAGCCAGGAGGTTGCCAGTTTGATTCCCAGTCAGGGCACATGCCTGGGTTGTGGGCCTGATACCCAGTTGGGGATATCATGTTTCTTTCTCATTGATGTTTCTGTCTCTCTTTCCTTCTCCCCTCCTGTCTCTGAAATCAATAAAGACATACTTTAAAAAAAGTAAGGGGCTCAGTTCCAAAGATAATAAGGAATAGAGGCTGCACCTGCCAGGAATAGATGAGGCTGTTTATTTCTTGCTCCATGTGGCCTTCATGTGAACCCCACCTTGGAGCACCCATCAAAATTCCAGGAAGGGAGAAGGAAGAATGGCGAAGGGAAAAAGCTGAATCGGAGCCACTTTAATCAGAAAAAAGCTTTGTAAGGAAGTCCAATCCTAGACCATTAGTCACATGGTCACCTTTTACTACAGGGGAGCCTGGGATATTGAAATTTTTAGCTGGGCACATTGATAGCCTGAACAAAATTAGGATTCTATTAAGTAAGGAAGAAAAGAGAAGAGGTATAAGACAGGCAACTATAAGTGTCTTCCACAGTGGAGGAGAAAGAGGGGAAAAGAGAGAGTACCATATCAGACTGCATTCTCACCAGCTGAAGACACAAAAACCAAATAGAAAATGCACTCTTGCCAAAGAAATACAGAATTATGAATTATTTACAATAGCTAAATCTTGAGATCTCTGGTTATGAGCAAGATAAAAGATAAGTACACCAACAATTCTGTGGGTTTCAGCCTTGTTATTCATATACAACAGAAGGGCAGGGTCAGCTTCTCTTGGAAAAATCAAAATGTTACCAAGGGCATGAAAAATACAAAATACTGGCAACAGTGACATTGTGACCAAAGCATACAGTCAGATAATAGCTCATGAGTCAATCAGATTAAACAGGCATGAAAATATTTCTAGACATCATATGAAGCTTTCCTATAAAAAGTATTTTATAAATAACACATGAAATCAAGAGAGTGTCCTATTTCAACATTAAATTCACACTATTTAATACATTATCCCTGGCTATTTCCATGTGGGGCTACCAGGTCCACATTTCTGACTATAAGATTAATCAAACTGATTAAGCAATGAAATTCAGAATACCGCTTTCTCACCGAACAAGGAAAATCTCAGAACAAATTCAGGCTATGCTTCAGATTGTCAACTGACTGCCTAGACTCCCATAAAATAAAAAAATCCGAATTATAAAGTTCATCAGACACCAATTGCAAATTTGGGTGAAATTTAGTTAATTGATAGGAATTTCTTTGTCATGTATATTCTTCATATAAGCTATACTCTCTGAGGACCTTTCAGTTTTATTTTCCATTTAAATAATTATTTTTTAAAGAGTTAACAGAAGCATATTCTAGGTCATCTTATTGGTATGTTATTTCACTGTCTCCATTTGAGTTTACAAATATGAGGGATCAAGAAATGTTACTTTCACTGTCTATTCACTTCTACGTCTTTTAATGAAAATAGAAGCAAGTTGGACTTGCTGCATAAATGATGCATTGATGAAGCATACACAGGTCGAAGATCACCACATACAGACCTGCAAAGGAACTGCAAGACTGGACTAAGAAAAGTAGAGGCAGCCCCTGGCTTGTAGATTCAGGCAAATAATCTCAAAGGAACCTGCCACACAGCAGCCACCATATTTATGATTTGTGAAAGAGTTTAGATTAAAAACACGCACATTATTGACCATATTAAATTACTGTCGCTCATTTGAATGTAATGGTTTTGCTGTTATGTTTATATTTAACTTGTAAAGATGTTTGGTTTTACAGTTCTATAATGGCTATAAGCAGAATGAGTTTAGTCATATTTTATTTTTATATATTTAAGTAACATTTTAATCAAAACAACTGAATTCTATATGGCAGTATCGAAAGACTTTCCTTTTAAGAGTCTCTACACTACACAAGTCTAAGAAACACTTTTCTACAGTTTTTCTCTCTGACAGAAAAAGACAACAGAGGTGATGACATTATTTCTAAGTCAAATTTATATTAAATTCCCAGTTTGTGAAGAAGTACTTCACAGATGCACTAAGTCCCCACTTTTTGGATTAGAAATATAACCATTTAATGGCATCTTACTCTCTGCAAACAAACAAACAAACCTAAATGTACATTTCTCTGATCCTTTTTAAAAAAAATTATCTCTCCCTTGAGTTGTAAATGTCTTAGAAATGCTCTAGGATACAATTGCAGGAGGGAGAGGCAGGGTGGGTGGAGGTGGAAAGAGTATAGAGGGAATGAATAGTGATGGAAAAAAATAAAATGAAAAAAATGTGTGTATTTTTTAAAAATAAAAGAAATGCTCTAGACGAAATACCTTTTGGGGGGGACAAATGCATAGAACTGTACAATCCCAACCACTCGCCTGCCTGCCTGATTGCCCCTAACTGCTTCTGCCTGCCAGCCTGATCACCCCTAACCACTCCCCTGCCAACATGACTGATACCTAACTGCTCCCCTGCTCGCCCAATCACCCCTAACTGCCCTCCCCTGCTGGCCCGGTTGCTCCTAACTGCCCTCCCCTGAAGGCCTGGTTGCCCCCAATGGCCCTCCCCTGCAGGCCTGGTCCCGCAACTACCCTCCCCTGAAGGTCTGGTTGCCCCCAACTTCCCTCCCCTGCCAGCCATCTTCTGGCTGTGGGTGCCACCATATTTGAGGATGTGGCAGTCAATTAGTATATTCCCTCCTTATTGGCTGTGGGCACTGCCATCTTTGAGGGTGGGGCAGTCAATTAGCATATTTCCTCCTTATTGGCGCTGCCATCTTTGTGACAGTGAGGGTCAATTAGCATAATCCCTCTTTATTAGATAGGATGAATGGGTTAGCAATGAGATCAAGAAATAAATAAAAAACTTCCTGAAAACAAATGAAAATGAACACAGAACAACCCAAAATCTCTGGGACACAGCAAAAGCAGTCCTGAGAGGGAGGTCATTAACACTACAGGCATTCCTCAAAAAACAAGAAAAATCAGCAATAAACTATTTAATTCTACAAACTAAAGAACTAGAAAGAGAACAACAACAACAAAAAGTCCAGAGTAAGTAGAAGGAAGGAGTTTTACCAAACATTCAAAGAAGAACTAACACCTATACTCCTCAAACTATTTCAGAAAATCCAAGAGGCAGGACACTTCCAAACTCTTTTTATAAGGCCAGCATTAGCCTCATTCCAAAACCAGATAAAGACACTAAAAAGAAAGAGAATTATAGGCCAATATCTCTGGTAAACATACATGCCAAAATGCTCAACAGAATATTAGCAAATCATATCCAGCAATACATTAAAAAGATCATACACCATGATCAAGTGGGATTTCTTCCAGGGATGCAAGGCTAGTACAATATTTGCAAATTAATAAATGTGATACATAACATAAACAAATTGAAAGACAAAAATCACATGATCATATCAATAGATGCAGAGAAAAATTTCAACAAAATGCAACACCCATTTTTGATAAAAACTATCAGCAAAGTGGGAATAGAGGGAGCATATATCAACATGACGAAGGACATAAATGACATACAGCCAACATTATACTCAATGGGCAAAAACTAAAACCATTTCCCCTATATCCCCTAAGAACAGAAACAAGACAGGATGCCCACTTTCACCACTCCTGTTCAACATAGTACTGGAAGTGCTAGCCATAGCAATCCGACAAGAAGAAAAAATAAAAGACATCCAAATTGGAAAAGAAGAAGTAAAAGTGACATGATATTGTACATCGAAAACCCTAAAGACTCCATCAAAAAACTACCAGATGTAATAAATGAATTTGGCAATGTAGCAGGATACAAAATTAACATCCAGAAATCTACGCCTTTTTTATACACCAGCTAGAGGCCTGGTGCACAAATTCATGCACTAGTGAGGTCCCTCAGCCTGGCCTGCAGGATTGGGTTGAAACTGGCTCTCTGACATCCCCGAGGGGTCCTGGATTGTGAGAGGGAGCAGGCCATGCCGAGGGACTACACCAGTGCACAATTGGGGCCAGGAAGGGATGCAAGAGATTGGCCAGCTGGGGAGGGATCACTGGAGGGCTCCAGGGCATGTCCGGCCCATCTTGCTCAGTCCTGATCGGCCAGATTCTAGCAGTAAGCTAACCTACCAGTTGGAGTGTCTTCCCCATGGTAGTCAGTGCACATCATAGTGACTGGTTGACTGCCCCCTGGTGGTCAGTGCATGTCATAGCAAGCAGTTGAGCAGCCTTAGCATATCATTAGCATATTATGCTTTGATTGGTTGAATGGATGACTAGACGACTGGACACTTAGTATATGAGGCTTTTAGTATATAGGACTAGAGGCCCATTGCACAAAGAGATTCGTACAATAGGCCTTCCCTTCCCCTGGCTGCCAGCACCAGTTTTCCTCTGGCACCCGGGACCCAGGCCTTCGCTCCAGCCAGAGCCTTCAGTCTTCGCAGCTCCAGACGGAGCCTTCAGTCTTCGTGGCTCCAGATGGAGCCTTCAGTCTTCACTCCGCTGCTTCGCCCCTATGTATGCAAATTAACTGCCATCTTTGTTGGGTTAATTTGCACACTCACCTGATTGGCTGGTGAGTGTAGCGGAGGGATGGTTAATTTACATGTTTGTCTATTATTACGTAAGATATTGAACTCACAGAAAAAGAAAGTAAAAAAACAATCCTGTTTACCATTGCACCAAAAAAATTAAGATACCTGGAATAAACTTAACTAAGGAGGTAAAAGACCTGTACTAGGAAAACTACATGATGTTGAAAAAAAATAGATAGAGGAAGACATAAACAAATGAAAGAATATAGCGTGTTCATGGATTGATAGAATCTACATCATTAAAATGTCCATATTTCCCAAAGCAATCTATAGATTCAACGCAATCCCCATTAAAATACCAATGGAGTATTTCACAGACCTAGAACAAACTCTCCAAAAATTCATCTGGAATTTCAAAAAACCCAAATAGCTGCAGCAGTCCTGAGAAAAAAGAACAAAGTTGGAGGAATCACAATACCAGATATCAAGCTATATTAAAATGCCACTGTTTTCAAAACTGCATGGTACTGGCACAAGAAAATACATATAGACCAATGAAACAGAACAGACAACTTAGAAGTCGACCCAAGCCATTATACTCAATTAATATTTGACAAAGGAGGCAAGAGCATACAATGGAGTCAAGATAGTCACTTCAATAAATGATATCAGGAAAATTGGACAAATACATGCAAAAAAATGAAACTAGACCACCAACTTACAACATACACAAAAATAAACTCAAAATGGATAAAGGACTGAAACATAAGACAGGAAAGCATAAATATCTTAGAAGAAGCCATAGGCAGCAAAATAGCAGACATATGTCATATGTCATAGGATAATGGAAACTAAAGAGAAAATAAACTTTTTATGAGACTACATAAAAAAAAAAAATCTTCTGCACAGCAAAAGAAACCATCAACAAAATAACAGGAAAGCCCACTGCAAGGGAGAACATATTTGCCAATGTCACTCCCGATAAGGGTTTAATCTCCAAAATTTACAAGGAACTCATACAACCTAACAAAAGGAAGAAAAACAATCCAATCAGAAAATGGGCAAAGGACCTAAATAGAATCTTTTCGAAAGAGGACATACAGAAGGCCAAGAGACATATGAAAACATGCTCAAAGTCACTAATCATCTGAGAGATGCAAATCAAAACAACAATGAGGTACCATCTCACACCTGTCAGAATGGCTATCATCAACAAATCAACAAACAAGTGCTGGCCAGGATGCAGAGAATAAGGAACCCTTGTGCACTGCTGGTGGGAATGCAGACTTGTGCAGCCACTGTGGAAAACAGTATATAGTGTTTCCTCAAAAAATTAAAAATGGAACTCCCATTTGACCCAGTAATCCCACTTCTAGGAATATATCCCAAGAAAAAAGAAACACCAATCAGAAAGGATATATGCACCCCTATGTTCATAGCAGCACAATTTACAATAGCTAAGATTTGCAAACAGCCTAAGTGCCCATCAGCATATGAGTGGATTAGAAAACTGTGGTACATCTACACAATGGAATATTACACTGCTGTAAATAAGAAAGAACTCTTACCATTTTCAACTGCATGGATAGACGTGGAAAGTATTATGCTAAGTGAAATTAGCCAGTTGGAGAAAGATATATATCACATGATGTCACTCACTTGTGGAATATAATGAATAACATAAACTGATGAACAAAAATGGAGCCACAGGAAAAAAAATACTTTAGAATATAATACAAGTAATCCTGTATTTGTAGATTTTTAATATTTCCTACAACTTTTTTAATATTATACTATGTTAGTACAGTTTGGTAACATTATTATATTTAAATTATTTTTCTTGAAATATTAATGTTTATTATATATAACTAGGGGCCCGGTGCACGAAATTCGTGCACTGGGTGTGTGTGGGGAGGGGAGTGTCCCTCAGCCCAGCCTGCCCCCTCTCACATACTGGGAGCCCTCAGGCGTTGACCCCCATCACCCTCCAATCGCAGGATCGGCCCCTTGCCCAGGCCTGACGCCTCCGCCAGAGGCACAGACCCCCATCACCCTCCGATCGCCTGATCGGCCCCTTGCCCAGGCCTGACGCCTCCGCCAGAGGTGTCAGGCTTGGACAGGGGACCCCCATCTCCCCCTGATCACTGGCTCTGGCCCCCGCCCAGGCCTGAGGCCTCTGGCCCAGGAATCATACCTGGGCAGGGGACCCCCATCTCCCTCTGATCGCTTGCTCCACGCCCCGCCCAAGCCTGACGCCTCTGACCCAGGCTTCAGGCCTGGGCAAGGGGACCATCATATCCCCCCAATCCCCGGCTCCGCCCCCCGCCCAGGCCTGATGCCTTGGCCAGAGGAGTTGACCCTCATCACCCTCCGATCACCAATCACCGGATCGGCCCCTTGACCAGGCCTGAGGCCTCTGGCCTAGGCGTTCGGCCCGGGCAGCGGGGACCCACAGCTGCAGCGGCCCGGCGATCGTGGGCTTCGCTTTAGGCCCAGGCAAGGGACCCCTAGCTCCCGGGACTGCCAGCTTCGACCCTGCCCAGCTCCCATCGCTGGCTCCACCCCTACTTCCTGCTATCAATGGCCAGGGCGGCAAAGGTGCCCAATTCTCCGATCATGGCTGGGGGGCAGGGCAAAGGCGGCCCCAGGGCCGCCTTTGCCCTGCCCCCCAGCTCTTAGCTCCCCCCTGGGTTTCCGATCACTGTCAGTGGCAGGGGGCTTCTTCCTGCTTTCCCTTTCGCCTCCCTGCATTGTGCTTACATATGCAAATTAACCGCCATCTTGTTGGCAGTTAACTGCCAATCTTAGTTGGCAGTTAACTGCCAATCATAGTTGGCAGTTAACTGCCAATCATAGTTGGCAGTTAATTTGCATATAGCCCTGATTAGCCAATGAAAAGGGTATCGTCGTACGCCAATTACCATTTTTCTCTTTTATTAGATAGGATACTAGAGGCCTGGTGCACAAAAATTTGTGCACTCGGGGGGACGGGGGTGTTCCTCAGCCTGGCCTGTGCCCTCTCGCAGTCTGGGACCCGCCGGGAGATAACGCCCTGCTGGCTTAGGCCTGCTCCCGGGTGGCAGAGGGCAGGCCCAATCCCTAGGTGCAGCCCCTGGTCGGGCTCAGAGCAGGGCCGATTGGGGAGTTGGGTGCCACCCCGTGTCATGCACAGAGCAGGGCGGATCGGGAGGTTGTGATGCCACCCTCAGTCACACTCAGGGTAGGGCCGATTGGGGGGTTGGGGCACCGCCCCCTGTCACACTCAAGGCAGGGTCGATGGGGAGGTTGTGGCGCCACTCCCTGTCACGCACAGAGCAGGGCCAATCCGGGGGTTGGGGTGCTGCCCCCTGTCACGCACAGAGCAGGGCCCATCAGGGGGGTTGGGGCTCCTTATCCTGTCATGGCCAGAGCAGGGTCGATCAGGGGGTTGGGAAGCTCCCCCCTGTCACAGAGTAAAGCCCATAGGGGAGTTGGGGCACTGCCCCCTGTCACCCACAGAGCAGGGCCGATCAGGGGGTTGGGGTGCCGCCACTGTCACACTCAGGGCAGGGCCGATGGGGAGGTTATGGCTCTACCCTGTCACACACAGAGCAGGGTCCGTGGGGGAGGGGGGATTGGGGCGCCTCACCCTGTTACACACAGAGCAGGGCCGATCAGGGGGTTGGGACGCTGCTCCCTGTCACACACAGAGCCGCAGGGCGATCAGGGGGTTGGAAAGCTCCCCCCTATCAGGCACAGAGCAGGGCTGATCAGGATGTTGGGGCGCCTTCCCCTGTCACGAACAGAGCAGGGCGGATAGGGAGGTTGTGGCCCCGACCCCTGTCACACACAGAGCCGCAGGGCAATCAGGGGGTTTGGGCGTGGCCCCCTGTCACACTGGTCCCGGTGCCGGGAGGCCTCGCGGCTCCGCTGATCCCAGTGCTGGGAGGCACATTACCCTTTTACTATATAGGATAGAGGCCTGGTGTATGGGTGGGGTTGGCTGGTTTGCCCTGAAGGGTGTCCTGGATCAGGGTGGGGGTCCCCACTGGGGTGCCTGGCCAGCCTGGGTGAGGGGATGATGGTTGTTTGCAGCTGGTCACACACCCTTCAGGGTGGGGGTCCCCACTGGGGTGCCTGGCCAGTCTGGGTGAGCGGCTGAGGGCTGAAGCTCCCAACTGCTCCTTTTTTTCTTGTTTTTTTTTTTTTTTTATTCTGGGCCAGCTTTAGCTCTGGCTCCAGCTCTGAGGCCTCTGCTGCTGCTGAAAGCAGGTATCTGGTTTGTTTGGGTTCTATAATCAAAACAATGTATAACTCCAGCTCTGAGATCCCGGCTCACTGAAAGCAGGTTTCTGGGGTTTTGTTTAGCTTCTATATTTGGTACAATGTTTCAAACTGCAGGCTCAGGGGCCGGCAAGGCAGTTGGGGAATGTTGGTTTCCTCCATCACTGAAGCAAGCAATCCTCATGTCAGTTTTAAGCTGCCTGGCTGCCGGCCGCCATCTTGGCTGGCAGTTAATTTGCATATTGCCCTGATTAGCCAATGGGAAGGGTAGTGGTGGTACACTAATTACCATGTTTCTCTTTTATTAGATAGGATTATTATATTTAAAATTGTTTTTTTTTTTTGGAAAAAATGGCTGGCAGTAAATAAATAAAACAGACTCCTTGCAAAATGCAGCAGCTAAATAACACATAGATGCTATAGATGACATAATTGCAGTACATGTGTTGTCTTACATGGGTACTGTAGACCAACTGTACCAGTGTGAGACATGGAAACTTATTAGAAATGCAAATTGTAGGCTCCACTCCAGACCCACTGCATCAAAATGTGGGCGAGGGTTAATCAATCTGTGTTCAGGTGATTCTGATGCACGCTAAAGCTTCAGAAGCACTAGTTTTAAATGAAACTTGTTCAAAGTCCAGCTTCCATATAGATCAATGATGATATAAAACCATTATAAGCAAAAGCAGTAACAAGAGGGAAATTTATTACAGGCAATCTCAAGAAACAAGAGAATTCCAAGTAAATAACTTAACATTACATCTTAAAGAACTAGAAAAAGAAGATATCCCAAGTCAGCAGAAGAAAGGAAATAATAAAAATTACAGTAGAATTGAATGAAATAGAGAACAAAAAGACTATACAAAATATTAATAAAACAAAGATCTGGTTCTTTGAAAAAGATTATTAAAATTGACAAACCCCGGCTAGACTAAGAAAAAAATGTGTAAAGTCCCATATAAACAAAATCAGAAATGAGAGAGAAGTCACCACAGACATACAAAGGATCATACTAAAATATTATGAAAGACTATATGTCACCAAATTCAATACCCTAGAAGAAATTGATAACTTTTAGAAATATATAACCTTCCTAGACTAAATCATGAAAAATTGGAAAATCTAAATAGACTGATCAGCAGTGAGGAAATTGAAACAACCAGCAAAAACTTCCCAAAAAATAAAAGTTCAGGAACAGATGGCTTCACCAGTGAATTCTACCAAATGTTCAAAAAGATTTGAAACCTATCTTTCTCAAACTCTTCCAAAAACTTGAACAAGAGGCAATGCTTTCTAACACATTTTATGTGGCCAATGTAACCCTGATACCAAAACCTAGCAAGGATAACATAAAAAAATGAAAACTACAGACCAATATCTCTGATGACTACAGATGAAAGAAATCCTAAACAAAATACTAGCAAATCAAATACAACAGTACATCCAAAAAATAATACATCATGATCAAGTGGGGTTCATTCCAGGGGCAAAGAATGGTTCAACATATACAAATTAATTAATATAACATACCACATTAACAAAAGAAAGGATAAAAATAATATGATCTTATCAATAGATGAAGAAAAAGCATCTAATAAGATAAAACATCCATTTATGATTCAAACACTCAGCAAAATAGGAATAGAAGGAAAGGACCTCAACATAATAAAGGCCATAAACCCTCAGCTAATATTATATACAATGGTGAAAAACTGAAAGCTTTCGTCTTAGATCAGGAACAAGATAAGGATGTCCACTCTCACCACTCTTATTCAACATAGTTCTGGAAGTCCTAGCCAGAGCAATAAGGCAAGAGAAAAAAAAAAAAAGGCATGCAAATAGGGAAGGAAGAAGTAAAACTGTCACTTTTTGCAGACGATGTGATTCTGTATACAGAAAAGTCCAAAACTTACCAATAAAACACAACTATTAGAAATAATAAACAAGTACAGTAAAGTTGCAAGTTACAGAATCAATGTACTGCCTTTCTGTATAGTAACAACAACATTGTAGAAAAAGAAGGGGGAAAATTTCATTTTGCAACTGCAACCAAAATAATAAAATACCTAGGAGTAAACTTAACAAAGAACATGAAAGAACCATATACTGAAAATTACAAAGCATTATTAAGAGATTGAAAAAGACACAACAAATGGAAAAATGTCCTGTGTTCATGGATTGGAATAATCAGCCCAGTTAAAATGGCCATATTACCCAAAGCAAAATACAGATTTAATGCAATCCCCATCAAAATCCCAATGTCATGTTTAAAAGAAATAAAAAGAGAAATAATCAGATTTGTTGGAACCATAAAAAAACCCAAATAGCCAAAGAAATCCTGAGAAAAAAAGAATGAAGGTGGAAGTATCATACTACTTGACTTCAAATTATACTACAGAGCTACGATAATCAAAACAGCATGTTATTGGCAGAGAAACAGACACACAGAGCAATGGAACAGAATAGAACCAAATGTATATGGACAAATAATTTTCAACAAAGGATCCAGAAATACACAAAGGAGTAAAGATAGTCTCTTCAATAAATGGTGCTGGGAAAACTGGAAAGCTACATGCAAATGAATGAAACTGACTTACAGTTTGTCCCCATGTTCAAAAATTAATTCAAAATGGATCAAAGACCTAACTATAAGACAGGAAACAATAAGTTACATAGAAGAAAATATAGGTACCAAACTTATGCACCAGGTAATAGAGAACATTTTATGAATTTGACCTCAAAGGCAAGGGAAGTAAAAGCAAAATTAAATGAATGGGACTATATCAAACTAAAAAGCTTCTGCACAGCAAAAGAAACTGAGAACAAAACAAAGAGGCAGCCAACCAGATGGGAGATGATATTTTCAAACAGAAACTCTAACAAAGGTTTAATTTCCAAAATATCGAAAGAACTCATATAACTCAACACCAAACAAACAACCAAATCAAAAAGTGGGCAGAGAACCTGAAAATACACCTCTCCCAGGATGTGGGAAAAAAGGAACCCTTCTGCACTGCTGGTGGGAATGCAGACTGGTGCAGCCACTGTGGAGAACAGTATGGAGCTACCTCAAAAAACTAAAAATGGAACTCCCATTTGACCTAGTGATCCCACTTCTAGGAATATATCCCAAGAAACCAGAAACGCCAATCAGAAAAGATATATGCACCCCTATGTTCATAGCAGCACAATTCACCATAGCTAAGATTTGGAAACAGCCTAAGTGCCCATCAGCAGATGAGTGGATTAGAAAACTGTGGTACGTATACACAATGGAATACTATGCTGCGGTAAAAAAAAAAAAAAAGGAACTCTTGCCTTTTGCAACAGCATGGATGGAACTGGAGAGCATTATGCTAAGTGAAATAAGCCAGTCAGAGAAAGATAAATACCACATGATCTCACTCATTTGTGGATTATAGAGAACAACATAGACTGATGAAAAGAAACAGATCCAAAGACTGAGAAACAGTGATCAGGCTATCAATCCCCAGAAGCAAAGTAGGGGAGGGCGGGGGTAAGGGGAAGAGATCAACCGAAGGACTTGTATACATGTATATAAGCCAAACCAATGGACATGGACAACCAGGGGTATGGGAGCATGAGTGTGTGGGGCGGGGGGTGGGGGGGAGGTTGGGGGTTAATGGGGGGGGGATGAGGACACATTTGTAATACCTTAATAATAATAAAAATAATAATAATAAAAATTTAAAAAAGTACACGCCCTAAAAAAAAAATACACCTCTCCCAAGAAGACACAAGAACAGCCAATCCTATCTAATAAGGATGGAATATGCAAATTGACCATCACTTCACAACAAAGATGGTGATGCCCACAGGCAATAAGGAGGGAATATGCAAATTGATGCAACAAAGATGGTGGCAGCTGGGTCTGGACGCTTGCATTGTTGCTATGGTGACAATGCAGGCATTCCACCTTGCCCCAGCTACTCTGGGCCTCTGGGCAGCGCGCGTAGGCAGAAGGTGGCTCCAGCCAGAGCAAAGGTGGTGCCCGCAGCCAGGGGAAGGAAGGCCTATTCTTGCACGAATTTTCGTGTGTTGGGCTTCTGGTAGATATATGAAAAGATGTTCAACCTCACTGGTAATTAGGAAAATGCAAATCAACACTGCAATGAGATACCACCTCGCACTTGTTAGAGTGGCCATTATTAACAAAATATGCAATAACTAGTGTTGGAGAGGTTGTAGAAAAAGGGGAACCCTCATTCACTGCTAGTGGGAATGTAGATTGGTGCAACCACTATGGAAAGCAGTCTGGCGATTCCTCAAAAAATTAAGAATAGAGCTACCATACAATCCAGTAATTCCTCTCCTGGGTATATACCCAAAAAACTCAAAAACATGAATGTGAAAAGATATACCCGTATGTTCATTGTAGCATTATTCACGGAGTTTAAGACATGGGAACAACCAAAGTGTCCCATGACAGAGGACTGAACAAAGAAGATGTGGTACATATACGCAAGGGAATACTAGTCAGCCATAAGAAAAGATGAAATGGCGCCATTTGCAACAACATGGATGGACCCTGAGAATATTATGCTAAGTGAAATCAGTCATGAAAAGTTAAGAATCACATGATTTCACTCATGTGGGATATAAAACTGAAACTCATGAAAACAAACAGCAGTGTGGTGGTTGGCAGAGTGAAGGGGATAGGAGGTCCCAATATATAGGGATAGGAGAAGATTTGACTTTGGGTGGTGGGCACATAGAGCAATATACAGATCTTGTAACACAGAAACCCATACCTGAAATCTATATGATCATATTAACCAATGTCACCTCAATAAGTGTAATAAAAAAAGGAAAAATAAAATAAAACCATTATAAGATGTTATGGGATTAGCACATTATTTATGACAATAACATGCATATGCATAATGGAAAAGAAATTAAGATTATTTTCTGCCAAAACCGGTTTGGCTCAGTGGATAGAGCGTCGGCCTGCGGACTGAGGGGTCCCAGGTTCGATTCCGGTCAAGGGCATGTGCCTCGGTTGCGGGCATATCCCCAGTGGGAGATGTGCAGGAGGCAGCTGATTGATGTTTCTCTCTCATCGATGTTTCTAACTCTCTAGCTCTCTCCCTTCCTCTCTGTAAAAAATAAATAAAATACATTAAAAAAAAAGATTATTTTCTTTGTGAACTAAACTTTATATGGTGTTTGAATATATAACTGAAGGGCGTTTAAATATATAAATGAAGGAATTTAAAAAGATCTGCGTTTAAACTGTTTCAGATAAAATCTGAAATAAGTATACAGCCATTAACATGTAGTCAGCATTATACTACTTTGAGATACACTGATACATAAACAGATATGCATCTGTGGCTATTAACAAACAAGTTGAAAATTGGCTATCCTGTACACCTCATTCACTAATTCTTTCATCATATAAGATCATGTCACCAAAAAAAGTGGCCCTTCTAAACAAATCATAATTAGAACAAGTCATGTCAGTCACCATCTATTTAATTACCACAACTAGAGGCTCTCCTAATAGTAAAGGCAAATACAGCTTTAGTACAAGAGCCATCATTTCAAGTTTGCTTTTTATTTGAGTTATAAACTAAAGGTTAGTTCTCTGGTCTAAAACCATTTTAAGAACAAGATGAAATATGTTGGCATTATTAGAAAGCTATCAAAATCTCTGCTGCTCTTTCCACTAGGCTTCAATTTGTGTAAAAATACTTTCAGACACACCAGCTTTTTTAAGGTCATTAATAAAAGGCAGTCCTGGTTTAGGAACTGATGAGCAATCTACTCCCTTGTCAAAACTGTATCAGATTGATTTGAAAGCAATATCCTGATTGCTCCTAGAACCTACCTGTCTACAAGTGAAGGTTTGGAATTCCGCGACTTCTTTACTTGGGCATACAAAGCATCCATCATATGTCCTTCTCTTGGGCTTTGGGGTCTGGCATTGAGAGCCATGGAGCCCTCATAGGAAGAAATTCCCCCATACATCAACTCATCATCACAGCCAAGTGTCCGATGATAATCTTGAATTTCAGCATAGTCACGTTCCCGAGCTTGTCGTTCTCTAAATTCTCGAGTTTTGGCTTGAATCCTGTAAAATTAGAGCAAAGTTGAAATAAGAAAAGTTATGTCTTCTCTAAGAACTGCATATAGAAACATTCATCAAACTATGTTGTAAAATACATTTTATTTCATGAAGTATATGAAAATTGATGGTATAAACAGTGTTATATTCATTTCAGACTATCATGGATGCTCAAAAATAATGTTAGATAGCTTTTGTTAATGTGAGTACTGTATAGTCATGATGTACACCTTAATTTAAATTGTCCCTTATTAAGTAGATTTAAAAATCCACAAAGAACAGAGCGTTTTAGGCATCTAATTAGGTTTTCCTCATGAACTTCTGTAAGGCAAGAAGTGATTCTTAAAAAGTTACTGCCCCTGCCACAAACACAAACTATCCGAATAAAGAGGGAATATGAAAATTGACTGTCACTCTGTCACAAAGATGGTGGTGCCCAAGGCCACAAGATGCTGGTGCCCAGGCCCCTCAGCCCTGCCAGAGTCCCCCAGTCCTTTCAGCCCCACCTGGGGGGATGGCAGGCACACGGTGTGGGCATACCCAACCTCAGCCCCCCAGCCGCCCAGGGCCAGCCTGAGGCGCAGGCAAGCCTCGGATGGAGGCTGCCCAGCTGCCCAGGACAGGTCCAAGGCACAGGCAAGCCTTGGATGGCAGTTGCCCAGCTTCCTAGGGCCGCCCGAGGCTCAGGTAACCAGGGCCGGCCAAGGCTTGCGCTGCCAGTAGTGGCAGCAGCAGAGGTGTGATGGGGGCGTTGCCTTCCCCTGATCGCCGGGTTGCCTCCCCCCGTAAGGGTTACTGGACTGTGAAAGGGGGCAGGCCAGGTTGAGGGACCCCCCTCCAGTGCATGAATTTTCATGCACTGGGCCTCTAGTACACACAAACACACACACACACACACACACACACAAACACACACACACA
This sequence comes from Myotis daubentonii, assembly GCF_963259705.1. Classification (NCBI taxonomy): domain Eukaryota; kingdom Metazoa; phylum Chordata; class Mammalia; order Chiroptera; family Vespertilionidae; genus Myotis; species Myotis daubentonii. The sequence continues at coordinate 104,102,449 of NC_081840.1, forward strand.
CACACACACACACACACTAGGGGCACGGTGCACAATATTTGTGCACTGGGGTGGGGGGTCCCTCAGCCTGGCCTGTGCTCTCTCACAGTCCGGGACCCCTTGGGGGATGTCCGACTGTCGGGGAGCAGGCCTAAGCCGGCAGTCGGACATCCCCCGAGGGGTCCTCAGTGCTGGTATGGAGGTGGGAGAGGCTCCCGCCATGCTGCTGTGTTCGCCAGCTGTGAGCTCGGCTTCTGGCTGAGCAACGCTCCCACAGGAGGAGCTCCTGAGTTGAGCATCTGTGCCCTGGTGGTCAGTGCATGTCATAGCAACTGGTTGTTCCACTGTTCGGTTGATTTGTATATTAGCCTTTTATTATATAGGATTATTATATTGTATATTAGCCTTATATTATATATATATGCATACATTTATGTCTGAGCACAATAATGTATATGTCTTACTCATTATAAATATATCATACACATTCAATATAGTGATAGGAGCTTAAACATGAATCTACAACATGATTATTAGGAGCAAAAGATCAATAAAATTTGGCTGTGTTATAACTACGAAAGTGACCTTAAATGACTACTTCCATTTAGAATGAATTAAAATATTTCCTAAGTTTTTATTAAGCTACTTGGTATAAAGTTCTCTTCAACTAAGGAGATATTGATAGAAGTTATTCTAAGTCAATCTTACTTAGCTAAAAATAGAATTTTGATAATTTTTCATTATTTTGCTGCAAAAATATTTGATAATGTTTAATGGGGGAAATACAAATGTAAAACTATATTTTAAAATGATCTCATTTAATAAAACAATATTTTAGACTGAGTTTAATGTTTTATTGCAAAATTACTTACTTCTTTCATATCTGAAATAAACCACTGCTTGCATAAATGACACATAAATATATACTTAAAATAATACAGAAAAGATATAAACATGAGATAAAGACAGTACATAAAAGAAAAAAGGAAACAACAGGAGAGAATCCTGATACCTGAGGTCTGAAAATGGAGACTGCATAGAGACTAGTAGGAGGGGCAGGGGTGCAAAAGGGCTGGCCAGGTGCCCATTGACAGCAAGTGAAATCCCAGAGAGATCTCAGCTGTGTGTGTGTGTGTGGGAGGGTGCCACTGAGAACTCTGGGATTTAATACCCAAGCTGGGCTCCCCAGCAGAGCACCATATCTGAGGAGGGTACCCACATAACATCTAGCTGCGAAAAGCAGCAGAATGCTGTCTGCCAGGGAGTGGCAGCTGAAAGTTCAGGCACCCTCTTGAAGAGCCAACACACAAAAATGCCCTGTGGAGCCACCCACCTTGTGCTCTGACAGAGGGAGGGTAAAGTGAACTGGAGCTGTGACAGCAGAACCCAGAACTGGGGAATCCAGGAATAGAGCTCAGAAGGCAGACACACCAAGTTTCCTGGGCTAAGTCATTCCCTCATGCAGCGGAGGACATCTTTCCCACATAGACATTTGCCTTGTTGGGGGAAGACAGTTGACACACCCTATTGGAAAACACCTTGCCCTGAGACTACTTAAGAGATTAAAAATAACAATTATCCTCCAGTCAGAAGCAACTGTGTCACCCTGTTGAAAAAACTCTAGGATGATTGCCTAAGGGAATTCAAGTCAGGATCCTATTTGTCTGTAAACAGAGGCAGTCTCTTGCCGAAACCGGTTTGGCTCAGTGGATAGAGCATCAGCCTGCGGACTGAAAGGTCCCAAGTTCGATTCCAGTCAAGGGCATGTACCTGGGTTGCGGGCACGTCTCCAATGGGAGATGTGCAGGAGGCAGCTGATCGATGTTTCTCTCTCATCGATGTTTCTAACTCTCTATCCCTCTCCCTTCCTCTCTGTAAAAAATCAATAACATATATTTTTTTAAAAAAAAAAAAAACACAAAAAAACAGAGGCAGTCTCTGGAGGTTTTGAGTCTTTGCCTGATCCAATTAGTCAGAAATAGTCTTTAACACTGTCCTGTACTAGAGATTGACAGGTGTAGAGGATGTACCTAAAACAGTGATGGAGAACCTATGACACGCATGTAAGAGGTGACACGTGAAAAATCATTTTTTTGGTTGATTTTTCTTTGTTAAATGGCATTTAAATATATAAAATAAATATAAAAAACATAAGTCTTTGTTTTACTATGGTTGCAAATATCAAAAAATTTCTATATGTGACATGGCACCAGAGATAAGTTAGGGTTTTTCAAAATGCTGACACGCCGAGCTCAAAAGGTTTGCCATCACTGACCTAAAACATAGTCACAAACCCAAAAAGACAACCAAAATAAGGAGACAAAGAAATGACCCCCAAGTGAAAGAACTAGAGACCTCTCCAGAAAAAGAGATAAATGAAGCAGAAATAAGAAATTTATCTGAAACAGAGTTCAGAGTAATGATAGTGAAAATGCTCAACAGTATGAAAAAAAGATATAGTAACTATGAAAAAGAACAGTGAGATAAAAAAAATGACATAACACAAATAAAGAACACATTGGAAGGAATACGCAGCAAATTAGGGGAAACTGAGCACAGATTCAGTGTGTTAGAACACAGAGTTGAAAATATCACTCAGAGAACCAAAAAGAAGAAATAATTTAAAAAAACAGGAGGACGGCTGAAGGGAGCTGTGGAACAACATGAAACATAACAATATTAGAATAGCAGTGGGTCAGAAGAGGTAGAAAGGGAGAAAGGAATAAAGAACATGTTTGAAGAAATAATGGCAGAAAGCTTCCCTAACCTGGTAAAGAAAAAAGTCACACAAGTTCAGGAGGCACAGAGAACCCCAAAAAGACCCATGCCCAGACACATCATAATTAAGATGCCAAAAATTAAAGACAAAGAGAGAATCGTAAAGGCAGCAAGAGAAAAGAAAACTGTTACCTACAAAGGAGTTCCCATAAGGCTGACACCTGATTTCTCATCAAAAACTCTACAGGCCAGAAGGAAATGGCATGAAGTACTCAAGGTAATGAAAAGCAAGGATCTGAAACCAAGATTACTATATCCAGCAAGGCTATCATTCAAAATAGACAAATAAAGAGCTTCCCAGACAAAAAAGAAAAGGCTAAAGGAGTTCATCACCACCAAGCATCATCACAAGAAATGCTAAAAGGATTGCTGTCAGGGGTTGCTGAGAAGAAGAAACAGAGAGCGAAACCTAGCCATACAGAATTAAAATGGCAATAAATAAGTACCTCTTAATAGTAACCCTAAATGTAAATAGATTAAATGCTCCAATCAAAAGGCATAGAGTAGCTGAATGGACACAAAAACATGACCCAACTATATGCTGTCTACAAGAGACCCACCTCAAAACAAAAAATACCCACAGGATGAAAGTGAAGGATGGGAAAAATATTTTCCATGCAAATTGGAAAGGTAAAAAAAAAAAAAAGCTGGAGTAGCAATCCTTATCTGACAAAATAGACTTTAAAATGAAGGCCAACACAAGTGACAACAAAGGTCACTACATAATACTGAAGGGATTGGTACAACAAGAGGATATACCCTGGGTAAAGATATATGCACCCAATATAGGAGCACCTAAATATATAAAAAACTTCTAGAGTGTTTTAATGGAGAGGTTGACAACAATACAGCCACAGTAGGGGATTTTCACACCCCACTGACTTCACTGGAAAGATCTTCCAGACAAAAACTTAGCAAGGAAACAGAGACTCTAAAGGACACACAGGATCAGATGGATCTAATAGACATTTATAGAATATTTCTCCCCAACACAGCAGAATCTTCTCAAGTGCACATGTATCATTCACAAAGATAGACCACATGTTAGGACACAAAACAAGTCTCTACAAGTTCAAGAAGATTGAAATCATCACAAGCATCTTCACAAATCACAGTAGAATGAAATTAGAAATCAACTACAATAAAAACACCCAACAACATACAAACACATGAAGGCTAAATAGCATGTTATTAAACAATGAATAGGTTAGCAACAAGATCAAGAAAGAAATAAAAAACTTCCTGGAAACAAATGAAAATGAACACACAGCAACCCAAAATCTCTGGGACAAAACAAAAGCAGTCCTGAGAGGGAAGTTCATAGCACTACAGGCCTACCTCAAAAAACAAGAAAAATCAGCTATAAACTATTTAACCCTACAACTTAAAGAACTAGAAAGAGAACAACAAGAAAAGCCCAGAGTCACGAGAAGGAAGGAAATAATAAAGATTAGAGCATAAATAAATAACATAGAAACTAAAAAAAAAAAAAAATCAATGAAACCATGAGCTGGTTCTTTGAAAGGATGAACAAAATTAAAGAACAGTTAGACAGACTCATCAAGAAACGAAGAAAGAGGACCCAAATAAATAAAATCAGAAATGAAAGTAGAGAAGCAACCATAGACACCACAGAATACAAAGGATTGTAAGAAAATCCTATGAACAACTACATGCCAACAAGCCAGACAATGTGGATGAAATAGACAAATACCTAGAAAAATACAATCTCCCAAAACTGAATAAGGAAGAATCAAAAAACCTGAATAGGCCAATAACAACTGATGAAATGGAAGCAGTAATAAAAACAAACAAACACTCCCACAAAAAAAAGCCCAGGTCTGGACAGCTTCATAGGGAAGTTTTTCCAAACATTCAAAGAAGAACTAACACCTATACTCCTCAAGGTATTTCAGAAAATCCAAGAGGAAGGAACACTTTCAAACCCTTTTTATGAGGCCAGCATTATCCTAATTCCAAAACCAGATAAAGACACTAAAAAGAAAGAGAATTACAGGGCAATATCCCTGATGAACACAGATGCTAAACTCCTCAACAAAATATTAGCAAATCATATCCAGCAATTTATTAAAAAGATTGTACACCATGATCAAGTGGGATTTCTTCCAGGAATGCAAGGCTGGTACAATATTCATAAATCAATAAATGTGATACATCACATAAACAAATTGAAAGACAAAAGTCACATGATCATATCAATAGACTTAAAAAAAGCATTCAACAAAATCCAACACCCATTTTTGATAAAAACTATCAGCAAAGTGGGAATAGAGGGAGCATATCTCAACATAATAAAAGCCTTGTATGACAAACCTACAGCCAACATCATATTCAATGGGCAAAAGCAGAAATCATTTCCCCTAAGAACAGGAACAAGACAGGGATGCCCACTATTACCACTCCTGTTCAACATAGTACTGGAAGTGCTAGCCATAGTGGTCAGACAAGAAGAAGAAATAAAAGGCATCCAAATTGGAACAGAAGAAGTAAAATTGTCATTATCCCCAGATGACATGACATTGTGCATAGAAAACCCCACATACTCCATCAAACCTACTAGACTTAATAAATGAATTCAGCAATGTAGCAGGATACAAAAGTAATACCCAGAAATCTACAGCTTTTTTTTATACACCAACCAGAGGCCAGGTGCACGAAATTTGTACACTCAGGGCGGGGGGTCCCTCAACCCAGACTGTACCTTCATGCAGTCCAAGAGCATTCAGGGGATGTCTGACTGATTCTATTAGTCGGACATCCTTAGCGCTGTCGTAGAGGCAGGAGAGGCTCCCACCACTGCTGCTGTGCTAGCCAACCATGAGCCTGGCTTCTGTCTGAGCAGCGCTCCCCCTGTGGAAGTACACTGACCATCAGGGGACAGCTCCTGCATTAAGCATCTGCCCCCTGGTGGTCAGTGTGTCATAGTGACCGGTTATTCTGCTGTTCAGGTCAATTTGCATATTAGCCTTTTATTATATAGGATAATGTCTTATTATGGGCAAGGCCTCTAATACAATTTTTTTAGGTAGTTAAAGTAAGGGGCAGAATTTTCACTTGAGCCTGAAGCTAAAATTCCCCTTAGCTCAAAAATCTACATACCACTGAGACACATCTTGGTGAGACTCATTCTGAACCCCCACACTGTTCTATTATGTGTATAAGTATTGGGAACCATCTTATCTCTTTAGTGAAAGGAACCTTTTGTTATGTTACAATGACGAATTTTATCTCATGAGTTGTGTTTTGGCTTCAAGCCTGTATCCAGTATTCATGCAGCAACTTCAGCTCTTCTGTTCAATATTTACCTGGCATATCTTTTATCTTCTTTTCTTTAAATCTTTCTAAATTTTTATGTATTAGATAGGAATAGCCCATGGACACAGACAATAGTTTGGCAAAGGCCTGGAAGAGGCGGGTGCAGGGTGGAGGAGATCAATGGGGAAATAAAAACTAAAACAAAGAGACATCTATAATACTTTCAACAATAAAGTGCCCATCAATGGATGAGTGAATTAAAAACCTGTGGTACATCTATACAATGGAATAGTACGCTACTATAAAAAAGAAGGAACTCTTACCATTTTCAACAGCATGGAATTACCTGGAGAAGATCGTGCTGAAATAAGCCAGTTGGAGGAAGATAAATATCACATGATCTCACTCATTTGTGGAATATAATGAACAAAATAAATTGATGAACAAAAATAGAGCCAGAAGTAAAAAAATTAGAATATAATAGAAGTAATCCTGTTATTTGCAGATTTTTAATATTTCCTACAACTTTTGTGATATCATACTATGTTAGTACAGTTTTGGTAATATTATTATACTAAAATTCTTCTTTCTTGAAATATTAATGTTTATTTTATTTATTTATTTATTTTTAAATATATATTTTATTGATTTTTTACAGAGAGGAAGGGAGAGAGAGAGTTAGAAACATCGATGAGAGAGAAACATCGATGAGAGAGAAACATCGATCAGCTGCCTCCTGCACACCCCCTATTGGGGATGTGCCCGCAACCCAGGTATATGCCCTTGACCGGAATTGAACCTGGGACCCTTCAGTCCGCAGGCCAAGGCTCCATCCACTGAGCCAAACCGGTTTCGGCATATTAATGTCTATTACATGTAATATTATTATAATTAAGATAATTTTTCTTTAATAATTGGTGTTTATTGCATGTAACATTATTATATTTAAAATAGCTTTTCTTGAGATATTAAAAAAAAAAATAAAGAAAAAAGCCCCAGCCGTTGTTGCTCAGTGGTGGAGCATTGACCTATGAACCAGGAGGTCATGGTTTAATTCCCGGCCAGGGCACATGCCCAGGTTGGGGTAGATTACAGTGTGGGGTATGTGGGAGGCAGCCAATCAATGATTCTCTCTCATCATTGATGTTTGATGTTTCTATCTCTCTTCCCTCTCCTTTCCTCTCTGAAATCCATAAAAATATATTTAAAAAGAAAAGAAAACTACAGGATGATATTCCTCATGAATATGTTAAGGATGTAAAAATCTTTAACTAAATATGAGCAAATATAATTTAGTAACATATAAAAAGAATTATACAGCATGACCAAGTGATGCTTATGTAGGGATGTAGGGTTCAATATTCAAGAATCAATCAATATAATAGGATAAAGAAGAAAATCACATGCTTTATTAGTTGATGCAGAAAGAAGTATTTAATAAAATTCAACACTCATCATGACAGAAACTCTCAAAAAAATTAGTAATAGAAAAGGACTTCCTAATCTTGATAATAAGCATCTACAAAAAACCTTTGGTAATATCATACATATTAGAGAAAGATTGAATGTTTTCTCTTAAGATTAGAAAAAAGATAGGAATATCTGTCCATACCACTGTAATCCAGCAATAGCACTGGAAACTCTAAAAAATGCCATAAGCTAGAAGAGGAAATAAATGGCATACAGATTGGAAAGGAAGAAATAAAACCATTTTATTTACAGATGCCACGATTATCTATATAGAAAATCCTCAGGAATCTATAAAATTTCCTAGAACTAAAAAGCAAATTCAGTAAGATAACAGGATAGAACTTCAATGTACAAAAATCTACTGAATTTCTATAAGCTGACAGAAGCTGAAATGAAAAATACACTGCAACTTATAATCACTTATAATGAAACATATCCTATCTAATAAAACAGAAACATGGTAATTGGCGTACGACCGCTACCCTTCCCATTGGCTAATCAGCGAGATATGCAAATTAACTGCCAGCAAGATGGCGGCCGGCAGCCAGGCAGCTTGAAACTAACATGAGGCTTGCTTGCTTCAGTGACTGAGGAAACCAATGTTCCCCGCCTGCCTTGCCGGCCTCTGAGCCTGTGGTTTAAAAAACATTGTAACAAATATAGAAGCTAAACAAAACCTCAGAAACCTGCTTTCAGCGAGCCAGGGATCTCAGAGCTGGAACTGACACAGAGTTTCGATTATAGAACCAAAACAAACCAGATACCTGATTTCAGCAGCAGATGCCTAAGAGCTGGAGCCTCAGAGCTAAAGCTGGCCCAGAATAAAAAAAAAAAAAGAAAAGAAAAGAGCAGTTGGGAGCTTCAGTCACCCACCAGCCTGAAAACAGCCCTCAGCCCCTCACCCAGACTGGCCAGGCACCCCAGTGGGGACCCCGACCCTGATCCAGGACACCCTTCAGGGCAAACCAGCTGGCCTCCACACATGCACCAAGCCTCCATCCTATATAGTAAAAGGGTAATATGCCTCCCAGCACCAGGATCAGCGGAGCCACGAGGCCTCCCGGCACTGGGATCAGCGTGACAGGGGGCAGCACCCAAACCCCCTGATCACCCTGCAGCTCTGTGTGTGACAGGGGGCGGGGCCACAACCTCCCTATCTGCCCTGCTCTGTTTGTGACAGGGGAAGGCGCCCCAACCCCCTGATTGGCCCTGCTCTGTGCCTGATAGGGGGGAGCTCCCCAACCCCCTGATCGCCCTGCGGCTCTGTGTGTGGCGCCCCAACCCCCCCACCCCATGGGCCCTGCTCTGTGTGTGACGGGGTAGAGCCATAACCTCCCCATCAGCCCTGCCCTGAGTGTGAGAGTGGCAGCGCCCCAATCCCCTGATTGGCCCTGCTCTGTGGGTGATAGAGGGTGGTGCCCCAACCCAACCCCCTGATCCACCCTGTTCTATGTGTGACAGGGGGCGGTGCCCCAACCCCCTGATCGGCCCTGCTCTGTGCGTGACAGGGGGCAGCGCCCCAACCCCCTGATTGGCCCTGCTCTGTGCATGACAAGGGGTGGTGCCACACTTCCCCATCGACCCTGCCTTGAGTGTGACAGGGGGCGGTGCCCCAACCCCCCAATCGGCCCTACCCTGAGCGTGACTGAGGGTGGCATCGCAACCTCCCAATCCTCCCTGCTCTGTGCATGACAGGGGGCAGTGCCCCAACTCCCCAATCGGCCCTGCTCTGAGCCCGACCAGGGGCTGCACCTAAGGATTAGGCCTGCCCTCTGCCACCCGGGAGCAGGCCTAAGCCAGCAGGTCGTTATCTCCCGAGGGGTCCCAGACAGCGAGAGGGCACAGGCCGGGCTGAAGGACCTCCCCTTCCCCCTGAGTGCACAAATTTTTGTGCACTGGGCCTCTAGTAGATACATAAATATAAAGGCTGATATATATATATGAATCTAACAAAACCTGTACAGGAATTGCATGCTGAAAACCACACAATACTGATGAAAGAATCAAACATCAAAAAAGGAGAGAAACCCTAACTGGTTTGGCTCAGTGGGTAGAGCGTCGGCCTGTGGACTCAAGGGTCCCAGGTTCGATTCCAGTCAAGGGCATGTACCTTGGTTGCGGGCACATCCCCAGTAGGAGGTGTGCAGGAGGCAGCTGATCGATGTTTCTCTCTCATCGATGTTTCTAACTCTCTATCTCTCTCCCTTCCTCTCTGTAAAAAATCAATAAAATATATTGTAAAAAAAGGAGAGAGACATATTGTGATCAAGGATGACTCAACATAGTAAAGAAGTCAGTTCTCCCCAAGTTGATATATAGGTTTAATGTAATTCCTATAAAAACCCCAGCAAGATTCTTGTAACTATAGACAAGATTATTTTTAAGTTTATATGAAAAGGCAAAGAATAGAATAGCTAAACAACTGTGAAAAAGAACTGTGAAAATAAAGTGGGAGGAAACAAACTCATGATTGAAAGACTGTAATACATCTGTAGTAATCAAGACTGTGTGGAGGATAGACACATAGATCAATGAAACAGAATTAAGAACCCAGAAACAGAAAACAAGTACAAGCAACTGATTTCTCACAAGTGTGCCAAAGCAATGCATGTGATAAGATGACACAGAATTATATACACAGAGGGTGCCTGGCTATGATATTGTATTATTGTCACGTAAGTTGAGGAAAACTGAATGAAGAGCACACAAGACCAATCTGTACCATCTTTGCAACGTCCTGTGAACCTAAATTATTACAAAATAAAAAGTTTGTGTGTTTTTATTAAATGGTGAAAAATTGTCCCATAGCACTGTAAGCAAAATTTGCATTTTTCTACCTTTTTTCTTTTATCACCATCATGACAGGCTTGCTTTCTCAATTTTGGACCTACAGGGTCAAATTTCTCTAATTTCCCAGCTATAAAATAGAAGTACTTAAATTCATTTAGCTCAGAGTATCTCAACAGGGGTCCAGTGACATTTGAGAAAGAGCAATTTGTTGTGTAGAACTCCTTGCACAACTGGTTTCAGCCACCTCCCATCCATCAGTGTACCCAGTGGTACACAGGTACCCAAAATTTCCCTGGGAGAACTTATTTCCTGAGTTGAGAACCAATGACTTTCTTAATAAGAGAATGTTGGGAAATTTGAATTTTTTATCAGGAGAGTTCTACATTCTAATAAATATAAGTCCCATAGACACAATATTTGTAACAGAAATATCAATTCAAAATCTAATGTCAAATTAGCTAAATTTATAGATTTTTTTTATTATAGTCTACTTATTTAGGAGCATGATGACAGCCACGGATATTATATAAGCTGATTACCACTAAATACTATCTATCCATATGAAATGTTTATAAAAGTTAGATAATTTTATTCTTTGCACGATACTTTTTGACTTTGTATTCAGCCAGAAAAACTACAGAGAAAGAGAAATGATTTCTTCAACACAATGGGATATTAATTTGAAGCTCAATTATGATCACTTATCTGACAACCCACTTTACTACTATATTCGGTTATATCAGATAATCACCTAATATTATAGGTGTTCAGAGTAACTGGACATTCACATAAGTCTTGAAATTTGGGAACCTGAAGAAACATGAAGGACTATAATAGAAATAAAGCCAAAAGCTCTGAATTTGTAGAGAACACCCTGAAGTAAAAGGGAGTAACTTAGATTGGTTTATAAATGAGTGAACTATATGGTGCTCACTTCATTAAAAGTGAGACAATCTAGTTTATGTTGGAAAGTGCAGTCCTGTTAACACATTGTTTGCGGGTAGTTTTTATCACGCGCTAACAGGTGGCGCGGGCCATTTTTGCTAATTTTTTGTGCAAATGGCAATGTTCAGTAAAATTACGATAACTTTAGTTTACATACTTATATGTTACCCGCATTCTACCGCTAGTCTATAAAAAACGTATTAATACGTGTCCCACGCTCGACTACCAGTCAACGTAAAATGTATAAGTAAAACGTATAAATATGTTTCCCGCATACAATGTGTTAAGAAAGGAAGCCATCAGAAAAAGAAAATACGGATATTCTCTTCTCAAGGGAAACATGAACTAAATAATCTACCCAAATTTACTGACAAATCTACACTAATAAAAGACAAACATGCAAATTGACCATACCTTCGCTATGTCTTAAGCCACACCCACCAGCCAATCAGAGCGACTATATGCATATTAACCAAACCAAGATGGCGGCCAGCAGCCACAGAACTGGAGCAAGCAGGAGGCTTGGTTGCATCAGTGATGGAGGAAGCCAAGCTTTCCGGCTGGCTGCTGCCTCCTCTCAAGGCAACAAAGTTTCAATTATAGAAGGTAAATAAACCCCAGATACCTGCTTCCAGTTGCCATGGCCACGGAGCTGGAGCAAATTAAAAAAAAAGGAAAGGCTGGGAGCTTTGGTCGCTGGGGGTCTTGGTCAGTCTGAAAATAGCCATCAGCCCCTCACCCAGGCTGGCCAGGCACCCCATGGGGGCCCCCACCCTGAACGGGGGGTGGGCAGCCTGAAAATGGCCCTCAGCCCCTCACCCAGGCTGGCCAGGCACCCCAATGGGGACCCCCACCCTGAGGGGGGGTGTGACCAGCCTGCAAACAGCCATCAGCCCCTCACCCATGCTGGCCAGGCACCCCAGTTGAAACCCCCAGCCTGAAGGGGGTGTGACCGGCCTGCAAACACCCATCAGCCCCTCACCCAGGCTGGCCAGTCACCCCAGTGGGACTGCCACCCTGATCGAGGACACCCTTCAGGACAAACCAATCAGTCCCCACCCATGCACCAGGCCTCTATTCTATATAATAAAAGGGTAATATGCAAATTGACCCTAATAGCAGAATGATTGGGAATGACTGGTCACTATGACACACACTGACCACCAGGGGGCAGACACTCAATGTAGGAGCTGCCCCCTGGTCGTCAGTGCGCTCCCACATGGGGGAGCTCTGCTCAGCCACAAGCCAGGCTGATGGCTGCCAGCACAGTGGTGGTGGTGAGGGTCTCTCCTGCCTCCTCAGCAGCACTAAGGATGTTTGCCTGCAGCTTAGGTCTGCTCCCTGCTGGCAAGTGGACATCCCCCGAGGGGTCCCAGACTGCAAGAGGGCATAGGCCGGGCTGAGGGAACGCCCCCCCCCCCAAGTGCACAAATTTTTGTGCACCGGGCCTCTAGTCTATATAATAAAAGCCCAGCAACCAAACAGCTGAATGACCAGAATGACCAGTCAACCTGTCGCTATGACGCACACTGATCACTAGGGGGCAGATGCTCAACACAGGAGCTGCCCCCTGGTAGTCAGTACGCTACTTGCAGAGCTGACCCTGAAGGTTGGGAGGTGGATTCGTGGCTGCCATGGGACTGAGGCCTACTCCGCCGCCTCTCAGTGCTATTGTCCCTAGGCCCGGCCCCAACTGGATCTTCTGGAGAGGTAAGTGCTTCAGCTCCATGGAAGATGCTGGACCATGGAGCAGCTGCTCAGAGGGTGGGTCCAACAGCAGCTCGGCAAACTGGGATGAGTGGCGCTCCCACAGCAGGCCAATCTCCACAGGCCAAACCCCCCACCAGTGTACGAATCCCATGCACCGGGCCTCTAGTGTCATTATATTATTGACGAGTTCTGGATTTGAATGTTCCTTTGTGCCAAATCACTCAGAAACAAATGTTCATTGGTGGGTCAATTTCTACCAAGTCAATTGCTCAGAAGAAATGCTCAGCAGCATGAAATACTATTCATAAAGCTCTGTTCTTAATTGTTTTCTCTTACTCAAATTGACATAATATTACCAATTGCTACTAATCATCGAATCCAATAAACATTACAGTCACATCTATAGTAGATTCCAATAAACTCTGATTTTTTATAAGCTCCAATAACAAAAGAAATTATATTTTTATTGTTAACATTGTCATCACCAATGAATTTAGTTATAAATTTAGTTATAAAAGTTGTATGCACACCTCCTTTACCCTGGTGGCTCATACTTGTAATGAAAACATTAAACTAAAACTATAGCATGCCTGCAGCCCACAAAGGTGAGAGAAGTGTTGCACAAGGCTACCAAATATGATGGTTAGCCTGAATTACTGTACATTTTAAAGTTCACTGTAGAAGGAAACACTAAGGAAGCTTGCTGTGCAAATATCACTCAAAAGTAGATTTTAAAAACTAGGAATGAATTGTAGATTGGGGAATTTTAGTGACAATTAAGTCAAAGTAACAAAATACACAAATGGTTTTATTATATACTTTTATACTTGAATGTTTTGCTTATTATGATTTGATTTGAGAAAATAAACTTTGTAACCCAACCAGAGTTTTATTTACATGTTATATATTTCCCTTCTTTGTGGAGAAACATACTTCAGGAAAGGAATAATTGGTTGAGGGGAGAAAATATTTTTGGGACCTAATAAAAATAGTATAGTTCCTTAAGGAAACTTTTAAAAAAGATAGTGTCTTACGGTTGAGCCCACAATGGTTCTAGATGGTCAATACCATAAACAAACAGCCCCATCTATTTTTTTTGTGTGACCCTGAAGTCACAAATTATCTCTAAGATATAAGAGTCATTTCTTTTTCTGAAGTGTCAGGTTGCTGTTTAGCATTCATCTTATTTATCTGAGGCCAAACCTCAACAATGACAGAAGAAACTGATTAGCCCAAAACTTAGCAAAGGAAATAAATATATATTGTTTTCAGAAACTCCTTCCTACTTATAAACAACAGAGCTATTCTGAGATTTAAATGATCACAGATAGCTATACTGACTAATGTTGCTGGGCAGCACCATCATGGACTATTTCCCAAGCCTTGAAAGGTAAAGAGAGAAAGAGAGAAAAGAAAGAAGGAAGGAAGGAAGGAAGGAAGGAAGGAAGGAAGGAAGGAAGGAAGGAAGGAAGGAAGGAAGGGAGGGAGGGAGGGAGGGAGGGAGGGAGGGAGGGAGGGAGGGAGGAAGAAAGCTTAAAACCTTTAATGTTTTTACTAAAATTTAAAAGAATTTATCATTTCAATTTGTAATTGGAAAAAAAAGAGTCTTTTCCATGATGGTAATGAAGTGGCCTTGAACCTGAATAGAAAATAATACACAAAATAATGTAATATGCTAAATAAAGTAATAAGGTTAATTTCTGCCCCGCTGTCACTAAATTCATACTAACAGTCTCTCCAGCTTGACATCAATTAATGATTTTCATTCCAGACTCTTGTCACAGTGTTCACCACCCTTTTTCTCCAATTAAGATGGATGATGCATGATGAAGATAAAACATACAAGACTTCTGTTCCTGTAACATTTCTATTCATGAGGATTTTTGCTTTTATAATAAACTAGAGGCCTGATGCATGAAATTCGTGCAGGAGTAGGCCTTCCTCACCCAGGCTGCCGGTACTGGCTTCTCTCTGGCACCCAGGACCTGGGTTTCCCTCACAGCCCTGGCTTAGTCTGGAAGGACGTCTGATCTAATTAGCATGTTACTCTTTTATTATTATAGATGGTTTTATCACTAATTGCAATGGAGTAAGATGAGAATAACTATTTTATGACTATGAAGTAAAATCTTTTTATGTCCAAAAAAGGAATGATCAACTCCTAAGGATGGAAAATCAATTGCATACTTAAATTACTCCATTATACCCCAAATACTTCAATCTCTAAAGCTTAAGAAGCTTCAATACATAAAACTATTAATGTTACATTTTTTCAAAAGACTCAAAAAAAGAGAAATTGACCTTAAATGATTTTAATTTTTAAAAATGCTGTTAATGGCTACAGAAGATAAAATGTACTAATATTAGTGTACCAAAAATTTTAAAGATAAATTTCAGATTGCTACATATTAGATATTTGTTAATCAATCACCTTCAAAACAATGTTGAAGATCGTACAATCAACTCTTTTGGAAAACATTTTACCCAAACTTATTGTACTGCCACCCAGAAACAATAAGAAAGTTCCTGTTGTTTCCTGTGTGTAAAAATCAGTATTACAAAAATTCATTAAATAAAACCTAAATTCACAGCAGAATGAATTTTATGCTACAAGACAACTGGAAAAAACAGTTCAATATAGTTTTTAGTCAACTAGTTAAATACTCTATATGCTCCTCAAAACACTTCTGCAAATGACAGAAATACTGTGGCTCAACCCATCAAAGCTTTAGCTTACCCTGCTAGGGAAATCTAAACAATGCCATCCACCAATATGTAAGCTGCCAACTTGGTGTCTATACTGAATTTCCAAATGAGGGACAATATTTCACTAAATTTCTTACTTTAAAAATATGTACAATATGCCATTTCAGTAGCAATGACAGTAAAAACCATCAATAGAAAAAAAGTCATAATTTTAAGTGAGATTTTTATTATTTTTGTAATATTGGAGTAAAAGCTCATTGAAAAGACTTACACAGTATTCAAAATGGGTCCTAAAATTTTTTTCTCAAGTAGGAACAACTGTTTTAAAGACACATTTCCAATTCAAGGGATGAACACACATTGAAATCATAGTGGTACCTGTTAAAGAGAAAACCACAGATCCCAAATGGAGGCCCTATCATGCTAAAGCCCATAACACCGAACCTAGACTTGATTCACCTTGATACCAACTGCAGTTTCGAACCTTCTCTAGAAATGTAGTCTCAATCAGTGAGTCTGAATTTTCTGGTCAACACTAATGAGGTAATCTGTCCTGTGGGCCTCTCCATCTCCCCCAAAGGAAGCTGAGACCATCTGCCTGAGAAGACCCCCACCTTCTTTAGGGAAGGTGACCTTACCTAAAACAATCCTTTCTTTTCTTTCGCTAATGGCTTTCTTGTCCAGCCTAGTTTCCTACAAAAACCTTCTATTTTTCATGGTTCCTCAGAGTACCTGTTTACTTGCTAGATGAGATGCTGTCTGATTCATGAATTGTTCAATAGGGATAATTAGATCTTCAAATTTCTATTATTGAAGTTTTGCTCTTAAACCTATCTTATAGATATGAGGAAAAGTTGTTTCATCCCTTAATGCTAAAATGAGGTGATACCAGATAAAATAATTAAAATTTTTAAAGAAATAGAAGAAAAGCATTCATAGAGATACTACTAATCACTAGTACAACCAACATGTTTAAAGAATATAAGCATTTAAAAGATTGCCCACTCTCCAGGACCCTTGTGTGGGGTGAAGGATAGGGAGGAACTGGCTGTGGGTACAGAATTTTTCCATTTTTCTAAATGCATAAGTTCTTGGGAGCTAAACCTAGATCCAAATAACCATTTCTATAAAGCACTTATTATTAACTTTAGCCCCACCAATCTCTTCCCTTCCCCAAACTCTACAGTCACCTATTTTCACAATTGATTATATTGTCTTATATCAATTTGTTAATGTTAAAATCTTTTCCTTTTCTTAACAAAGGTAAGAGATTCCTGAGAAAGGGAATGTTATAAAAATAAACATTTTATATTATACTAGAGGCCAAGTGCACAAAATTGGTGCACTGGCAGGGTCCCTAGCGGCTGGCGGCAGCCAGCTGGGGCCTCCCTCCCTTCCCCTGGCCGGCCGTGCCCCCTGGTTGAACTCCCGGAAGAACTCCTGGTCAAGGGGGCAATTTGCATGCTACTCTTTTATTATATAGGATTCTGTATTTAATATATGGTGAAACAACAAAAACTTCCCTTTAACACTTACTAATAAAATACTAGAATAATATTTAATTAACCAAAATACAGGCGTGTGCACACACACACACACACACACACACACACACTCATGGACACTCATTTGCTCACATTATGTTTGGGCTTTCACAAGCATCAAAGCACCTAGTTTTTTCCAACTCAGAGATGGTACAATTCCAAATACACCTAAATCAGCTCTCATGAAAAATAAGGCTGAATTGGCTCAAGTAAATAGTAAATGCTTAAAAATTTTTGTTACTCTTCATGATAAACATATACATTCGTGTTTGTGTGTGTGTGTGTGTGTATAAAATGCTTGATGAAACTAATCCCATTTAGATTTGCTTCTTCTGATTGAAGATGTCAGAGGAAATATGAAAAACTCTGCTATAGAAAAATATATTTTTCTATAAAAAGATTAATTTTTAAAAGTCAAGCTGTTTCAATGACAATGTGTGACCTAAATGCAAAGGTTACCTGAATTACATGGATTCTGATTCTGATGTCAGAATTCTGGGAACTTGAACACTAAATTTGAAGCCAACTGAGTAAACACTCTTTATTTCTTCCAGATGCAAGCATGTAATGCCTTACTACTTCCTGTGCAAAATGGCTTAACTAAAACCAATAAAATCAATTTTAATGCCCTAAAAAAAAGTGTAAGTTTTTCTTTCATTTGAACCTTTTTTGCATTGTATTCATCCCATAACCATCAGTATTTGGATTCATGCAGAAAAAAATACAAATCAATTGAATGTAAATTCTTTATAAATATTATTTTTTAAAAAAATTATAGATTTTAGGAAGAGGAAGGAAGAGAGAGAGAGAGAGAGAGAGAGAGAGAGAGAGAGAGAGAGAGAGAACAATATTGATCAGCTGCCTCTCGCACAGACCCCCACATATACCAAGGAGTGAACCCACAACCTGGGTATGTGCCCTGACTGGGAATCAAACCGGCCACCTTTTGGTATATGGGACAACGCTCTAACCAACTAAGCCACACCAGCCAGGGCCAAATTCTTTATACTTAAAAAAAAAAAAGAGTAGAAAGAAAAGAAGAACCTCTATCTAATGAGGTTTAATCAAATAACTGATGTCTACCTCTCCTGCTCCTGCTTCATTCGTATTCTCTCCTCTTCTGAAGTAAGGGAGTCCTGTATTTTTATTTTACTCATTTTCTCAATCTTGTCATCTTTTCGATGTTTGCCAAACCTGTTGACAACAAAAAATTCTAACTTGTCAATATATCCAAAACGAGTTCTTCTTTTGTGATAAAGACATATGTACCCAACAAATGTGAACTCCCTAAAAATCAGGGCCAAACTGTCTCCTGTGGTTTGCTAGTTTTGCCCAGTATTAACATATTTAACTTGATTATTTTATTCCTTATTCATTAAAACTTCCCAGGGAAAACCATTTTGGAAAATGGCCTCAATACCGATTTTTCTTTTGCAAAACAAAAATAAACAACAGCACAATAACAGAACCCTTAAGTTCATCCTTATTAAACAAATAATTAATAAATGTGTAGAACTGAGTGCCCAATACTTCAGATAATGGAGGATAAAAGTCTGCATTGGAGTGGGTTTCTCTTAGGATAAGAGAATGATAATGCACAATCATCTGTTTAATAACCTCTCCATAACAAAAGTTCTTTATTTTCATAATCAGGTTTATTGGAAACATTCATCATGGTTTAAAAACTGACGAACCAGACCATGTTTGCAAAGTTTAAAGTACAAAGGATAATTTACAGTGCTAAAATACTTTTAGCTTACAAAACTGAAAGCTTTAAGGCATTCTCAACAAATTCTTTTCCTAAATCTGATGGAAAGCAATTGCTGAAGGTGGACTCTTTAACTTGGAAATCTATATCTGATAAAAAACAACACACGTGCATTATTCAAAACAGTCCAAACAAACTTCCACAGATAGACATTGAGCTTGAGGCTCTCTAAGAAAACACTAAGAGACATCAGACTTGGAATCAGTTTTTTTTCCTGATTCCTTTTATTTCTCCAATAAAAGACATGTTGTCTGAAACACATGTGCTCCATACCCTCAGATAATCTTCATCTATAGTGACTTGCTCTCCAGATGTTTCAGAAAAGAAATATTTTAGAGACAGTTACTCATAAGCATTCATAAATATGTAAAGTGTACTGATATTTCTATCTGAGGACAATGTAGAAACCTGGTTTTGGTGACAATCATATGAAAAAGAGAGGAGTGAAGGGTAGGTCCAAATTTGAAATAAAAGAGAGAAAACTATTTCAATTAATGCATTGGTTAGTAGAATAGGCCATTATTTTATTAACTAGAGGCCCGATTCATGAAATTTCTGCAAGAGTAGGCCTTCCTTCCCCCGGCTGCCGGCACCTGTTTCCCTCTGGCACCTGGGACCTGGGATTCCCTCGCAGCCATGGCTTCATCTGGAAGGTCCTCTGGAAGGACGTCCGGTCTAATTAGCATATTATGCTTTTATTATTATAGCTATAAATCTGATGTCATATTATGCTTTTATTATTATAGCTATAAATCTGATGTGTGAAGTGTGCATGACAATATCTCATATGTTAATTGAAGTAACATTCTGCAAAGGTATGTAAGGAAGAGAAAGCATCCTTAAAGTGTTAAAATAGAAAAGTTAAAACAACGCCACCACCATTACTTTAAAAAGTATGTAAAGTACTAGATAGCACAAAAATGGCTGTAAAATTAACTTCTATAAAATATATCTACACTTAAATTTTAATGTTATTTAGAAATTAGAAGATCATTTATACTGAAAAGCAAAAAATAATCCCAATAACTTAAGTCCAGCATCTAACCAATTCTAACAAGGGATAAAATATACTTTTGAAAGTATTAAATTAAAAGCATTTTTTAGCTTTAAAATATATTTTTATTACAGTAATGTAACCAAATGGGAATATATCAAATACTAGTATTTTAGGATGACTAGCAAGTTTGCCCCATTTACTCCTTATCCCCAGTTATATTTCCTGGTTAGTTTCTCTATTACCTTTTTTTTCCTTTATTAATTAAGGTATTACATATGTGTCCTTACCCCCCATTGCCCCCACCACCCCACCCATGCTCTTACCCCCCCCCCCTCCTTTGGTTAGGCTTATATGCATGCATACAAGTCCTTTGGTTGATCTCTCCTCCTTACCCCTACCCTTCCCTCTGCGGTTTGATGGTCTGATAGATCCTTCTCTGTCTTTGGATCTGTTTTTGTTCATCAGTTTATGTTGTTCATTATATTCCACAAATGAGTGAGATCATGTGATATTTATCTTTCTCTGTCTTATTTCGCTTAGTATAATGCTCTCCAGTTTCATCCATGCTGTTGCAAATGGTAAGAATTCCTTCTTTTTCATAGCGGCATAGTATTCCATTGTGTAGATGTACCAGTTTTTTAATCCATTCATCTGCTGATGGGCACTTAGGCTATTTCCAAATCTTAGCTATTGTAAATTGTGCTGCTATGAACATAGGGGTGCATATATCCTTTCTGATTGGTGTTTCTAGTTTCTTGGAATCTATTCCTAAATAAAAACTTTCTCTTTCTTTAATTTTTGTTTTATTAATAATGTTTAAAAGTTAAGCATAACGATTGAGTTTATAAATTAATGAATATTTTAAAACGTATACATCTAGTACAAGTCAATATCTAAAACACAATGTACGTTCATTTGACAAAAATTTATTGAACATCCACAGAGCATTAAAGAGAAAAACTTTGTTTTTAAATAATAGTTCATGGGAGAGGACAGAGCTAGACAGATTAACTCCAGTTTCATCAACATGTAGACAGTATTTAAAGCCCATGTGAATTCCCATCCTAAAAATTCTGCAACAATGAGGCATCCAGAAATATATAATGTATTAATTTCTTGGATTTTTTTGTCAAGATGGCAGAGTAAGTAAAGGAGGTGTTCACCTCCTCCCAGTCCTACAATCACACCAAAATTACAATTAAGCTACAGAACAACTATCATTCAGAACTGGCTAAAATCTGGCTGAATGGAAGTCCTACAACTAGGGAATTAAAGAAGAGCCACATGGAGACTGGTAGGGAGGGGTGGGAGTGGAGGCAGAGAACAGGCTGGCCCCACACCCACTTTTGGCAATTTTTAATCAGGAGGGATATCTTGGCTGCGGAGGTTCCCTGAAAAGGAAGGGGTCCCAACTCCTCATCAGCCCCTTCATCAGCCCAGGGTTCCAGTACCAGGAAGTGAAGCCCTTGTATCTTTATACAAAAGGTTAAAGTGTCTTCTTTAAGAAGAAGAAAAAATAAGATAAAAAATAAGAAAAGAACTTATATGCATATATGCATACCCCTTGGAAACAGATAATAGTGTGGTGAAGGCTTGGGGGGAACATTGGGTGCGGGATGGAGAAAATCAATGGGGGGGTAAAAAAGGAAAAATCTGTAATACTTTCAGCAATAGATATAAATTTTAAAAATATGAAAAATAAATGACAATAAATACATGTATCAATAATTGAATCTAGCCTGGCCACTGTGCTCAGTGGTTGAGTTTCCATTCATGGACCAGAAGGCCAAGACTGGATTCCCAGTCAGGGCACATCCCCAATAGGGGGCGTGCAGGAGGCAGTCAATCAATTATTCTCTCTCTTCATTGATGTTTCTAGCTCTCTCTCCCTTTCCATTCCTCTCTCTGAAATCAATAAAAAACATTTTAAAAAATTAAAAAATCAAAATAAATGAGCAAGCAGAACCGAAATAGACTCAGAGATACAGAGAACATTTTTTTAAAATTTACCTTTATTGTTGAAAGTATTACAGATGTTCCCTTTTCCACCCCCACTGACCCCCTCCATTCCACTCCCGTCCCCTCAGCAGGCCTTTCCTGTACTAATGTAAGTTTTGTTTTTTTTTAATCTACCCCCCCACCCCCACCCGCCGCCTCCCTTCCCTCTATGTCAGTCTGTTGCATGCTTCAATGTCTCTGGATCTTTTTTGTTCATCCGTTTATTTTGTTCATTAGCTTCTACATATAGTTAAGATCTTGTGATACTTGGCTTTCTCTGACTGGCATATTATATACATAACTAGGGGCCTGGTGCACGAAATTCGTGCACTGGGTGTGTGTCGGGGAGAGTGTCCCTCAGCCCAGCCTGCCCCCTCTCACATACTGGGAGCCCTCAGGCGTTGACCCCCATCACCCTCCAATCGCAGGATCGGCCCCTTGACCAGGCCTGAGGCATCCGGCCTAGGCGTCCGGCCCGGGCAGCGGGGACCTGCAGTGGCAGCGGGGGGCGCCGCGATCGCGCGGGCTCCGCCCCGCCCCTGCAGGATGCCTCCGGCCTGGGCAGCGGGGACCTGCAGCTGCAGCAGCCCCACGATCGTGGGCTTCGCTTTAGGCCCAGGCAAGGGACCCCTAGCTCCTGGGACTGCCAGCTTCGACCGTGCCCAGCTCCCATCACTGGCTCCACCCCTACTTCCTGCTATCACTGGCCAGGGCGGAAAAGGCACCTGCTTCTCCGATCATGGCTGGGGGGCAGGGCAAAGGCAGCCCCAGAGCTGCCTTTGCCCTGCCCCCCAGCTCTTAGCTCCCCCCTGGGTTTCCGATCACTGTCAGTGGCAGGGGGCTTCTTCCTGCTTTCCCTTTCGCCTCCCTGCATTGTGCCTACATATGCAAATTAGCCGCCATCTTGTTGACAGTTAACTGCCAATCTTAGTTGGCAGTTAATTTGCATATAGCCCTGATTAGCCAATGAAAAGGGTAGCTTGTACGCCAATTACCATTTTTCTCTTTTATTAGTGTTGATGCTCTCCTGGTCCTCCATGCTGTCTCATAGGGTAAGAGATCCTTCTTTTTTACAGCTGCATTGTATTCCATTGAGTAAAGTACCGCTTTTTTAATCCATTCATCTACTCATGAACACTTGGGCTGTTTCTAGATCTTAGATATTATAAATAATTCTGCTATGAACATAAGGGTGCATATATTCTTTCTGATTGGTGTTTCTGGCTTCTTAGGATACATTCCTAGAAATGGGATCACTGGGTCAAATGGCAGTTCCATTTTTAATTTTTTTGAGGAAACTCCACACTGATTTCCATAGTGGCTGAACCAGTCTGCATTCCCACCTGCAGTGTACTAGGATTCCCTTTTCTCCACATCCTCACCAGCACTTGTTTGTTGATTTGTTGATGGTAGTCATTCTGACAGGTGTGACACAGAATACATTATATATCTGTACCAAAGGTATAATTTCATCTTACAAGAAGATCATGAGTTAATAATAAAATGAAAATCTGAGAGTGAATTTTCCATGTATCAAAACAGTTTATATATTTTCAGCTGTAAACCTAACAGTGAGTTTAATTAGCTGTATTATATTTCTTTTATAGTGGTCTTGGTTGTACTGTAAACAAAGTTTTAGTTTTATATCTAAGTCTGCCAACTTTCAGCCTTTTATCTTAGAGACACATGATTAAAAAGAAAAAAAAATAGAATCCTGACTCACATTTAAGAATCACATTTTTCTCATTGTATTGTATTAAAATATTAGTTTGCTAGTGTTCCATAATCTATTTTATTATTTGTAAATTTGTTATCAAACTGTTACAATATACTTTCCTTTTTCAAATTATAAAGTCAAGATTATTGTATGAAAAAGTAAAGAAATTATTACATATAAAATGTTGATACATTGGCACTGGGGCATTTCCCTTAGTACCACTTTAATTAATAAATTATGTAATTTCTTTAAGCATATTATGAAATCACAGAATATTACTTTAAAATTGTGATAAAAATGAATCCCTCAGCTATAATTTTTTTGAAAAAGTGAAAAAAGACTAAGTTAAAAAATATACCAACCATTCTAGAATATGAAAAGGAGAAATTATATAGCTATACCCTCATTCACTCTGTTTCCCAATATATTCTAGTGCTCTTCTTAATTTATAGCTGCTTAACTCTTCCTGAAAAAAAAAAGGGGGTGGGGTCATTGAAAATTTTCAGCTGCACATACTCAAAAAGTCAGTTTCACAGCTGAAATCAGTAACCAACCTATGAAGACAATCACTTAATACCAAGGATACTTAGAAGATATCATTTATATTTATTTTATCTTGTAAAAGCCACTGGTGAATTTCAAATGGGTCACTTCCCAAGGAACAGAATAGCTGAAAAAATACTTAACTAATAGTATGTCCAGGAAGCAAACCCATTCTCAGCAGAGAATCAGTTTCATGAACTGCCTTCTGACTAACCCACACAAATGTTCACATGGGAAACCACCATCTAGCACAGGGGTCCTCAAACTATGGCCCGTGGGCCACATGCAAATACAAATATTGTATTTGTTCCCGTTTTGTTTTTTTACTTCAAAGTAAGATATGTGCAGTGTGCATAGGAATTTGTTCATAGTTGTTTTTTTTTAAGCTATAGTCTGGCCCTCCAATGGTCTGAGGGACAGTGAACTGGCCCCCTGTTTAAAATGTTTGAGGACCCCTGATCTAGCAGGTATGATGCTGAAATAGAAAGTGGTCACATATGCCCCATGACTTTTTTTTTTCAAATAAAGAAAAATAGCTTGTAAAAAAAGTTGATAGAAAAAAAATGCTTTAGAGGTACTGCTTCATAAAGAGAGAAGGTTCACTGAAAAAATGCCAAAAAGCCACTAAAGACAGTAACAGAAAGATACAGATGAGCCATGTATCATCAGAAGAGAACTGATTATAACATCTCATAACTATATGGCTTTCTTCATAGAGAATACAGCAATGTTTTATTCAGCCAAAGTGTCTCAAAGTAATGTGTTAAAGCGGTTGTATTGTGATGCCTCACAACTGAGATCACTGCCATCTGCCAGATCAGCCACAGACTGAACAGTACAGGATGATGGGTAAATGTGCACGGGTGCATGGGAAAAGCAAACACACAGCAGCAACAAAGGACTGGAACGAAATCCTATTGCTTTTATATAGAGAGAACTTTTAGTAAAAATTAACTATTGATAAGAGTTTCATGCTATTAAACAATCATTTTGGTTTTTAGTAAGCCTAATTCTCTCTGCAGTGTAAATGACATTAAAATGTTTTACCATATTTAATAAAATTAGAGATCTTTAGAACAAATATGCTAATGTAACATAAAAATGCAATTGGTTTCATAATGAAAGGACTTTTCTTAATATCACATTTAAAAACAATGCAGCAAAAGAAAAGTCTTAAAAACCTGCGGTCATATTTAAAAGTAGATGAAGAGACTATCCAGAACTAAATATCTTAGAAGTTTTGAGTAATAATATTTAAAATTGAGATTTAAAAAACAAACCAAAAACACACACAAAATGTCACCTAGAAATCTGTATTACCGAGGTCTTCATGTGCAACAAAGGCTTTTCTACAATACTTGTCTTACTACTTATTCTAAGATGTGTAGGTTCAGTGATACTGCTTGGCTGAGGAAGGGGACTGAATATGGGTCAAATGTAAATTCATGTCATCTACCAGAAGCCATCTATCTTTCCCCCAAATCCAGCTCCAGCCTTGAAGTAGTCAACATAGTCATTTAACTCAATGCTCTGCCCTGAATGTTGCCCCTGTTTCTGCATATTTGATCATCACATGATTCAATCGCTGCCATTCTCCATTTTTCTTATCTCTTTCTGTAACCTTCCAGTTACTTTTGGTGGACACACATGTGTGAAAGCCACTGTGCTAATCTGTATTTGACTACTGCCTGCTGTGATAATTCTGTCATTTGCCCTAAGGATCCTTGAGAGATACTAGCTGCCCAATGAGCTGAGTTCAAGACCTTGTACAGCAAAATCCCATACTCAGTATTGTGTCCGTCCTGCATCCTAAAACCTCTGCATGCCTTGGGAGCACACTGTCCACTCAAATCAAAGCAATACCATGAGATTTTAACATCATTATTCTCTACTCCTTTGAGTCCTACTTTTTCTAAATGGCATTAGATCCAATTTTCTCTAGAAAATCTTTTTCAATTCCACATCTTGGTGTGAACTTTCACTCTCCTCAACCCATCACTCTGATTTCTAATGCAATTATGAACTTACCTTTGTCTTAAAGCTCTAAAAGGTAATTGCTCTAAATTTTATATAAAGAAAAAAATTTGCCCTAGTTGGTTTGGCTCAGTGGATAGAGCGTCAGCCTGTGGACTGAAGGGTCCTGGGTTCAATTCTGGTCAAGGGCACATGCCTGGGTTGTGGGCTTGATCGCCAGTAGGGGCCATGCAGGAGGCAGCCAATCAAAGATTCTCTCTCATCATTGATGTTTCTCTCTCTCTCCCTCTCCCTTCCTCTCTGAAATCAATAAAAATATATTAAAATCAATCTAGCCATATATCTTTTTTTTAAATCTTTACCCAAGGCTGGTGCCATTCTGGGGATCAGACCATCTGGTTTTCCAGACGATCTAATAAATTCATAATCCTTTAAAAATAAATAAAATTAATCCTCACTCAAGGATTTTTTTTTTTTTCATTGATTTCCATAGAGTGGGAAAGTTGAAGGGAGGGAGGGAGACAGGGAGAGAGAGACAGACAGACAGACAGACAGAGAAACATCAATGTGAAATACATTGATTGGTTGCCTCCTGCATGAGCCCTGACAGGGTCTTGGGATCAAGCCTACAACTGAGGCATGTGTTCTTAACAGGGAATCAAACCCTTTGGTCCAGGGGCTGATTACTCTAAACACTGAGCAACTGGACAGAGCTAACCTTAAATCTTTGTAGCTTGTTCTATTGTACTTTTGTCCATGTGCGTTGAAGGTATAAGTACACATGTTATGGAAAATCAAAGTCTAGAGAATAGTCACCTTGTCCAATGTCTTTGGCAAACAAGGGAATGAGGCCCAGGAGGTATACAGAGGTGCCCAAAGTCACAATGTGAGCTAGAAATTGCACTCGGGTCACCTCACAGCTAGTTTAGATATCTCAGTGGCTCTGAACTTGGATCCTCCTAGAGGAAATAAAATTCTCCGACCTCTGAAGTTCACTTTCTATAAATCCTGAGACATATAATTGAGCACTTATTGAATGCCCTTTTGATTATTTAATTACACTTAACCAGAATTTATTGAATTCTTATTATAGACTTCATCTCACTGATTCCCACAAACACTGTGTGAAGTGGGCACTATCATCCTTCTATTTAAGGGCCACCTCAAGAATTAGAGGGCAACTTAATAATCTAACAGGTTCTTACAGCAAGAAATCACAAATGTAGATTTCAGACCCAAGACTCTCTTTACCACACCCAGCCACCTCAAAAACCAAAACCTTTAGGAACCAAAACAGTCAGCCACTCTGTTCTTTTTACTGAAAGCAGATGGTTAAAACATCTTGGTTGAAGTAAATGAGATAAATCTTGCACTGCCTGTAGCAATGAGATCCAGGGGACATTGTTCCCAAATGGAATTTATCTATAAAGGCTGGCATCTGTATGCAACCAATCCTCCCTCCCATTGGAAAGAATAGTAAAATCTGTCCACAATACCATTCCAAGGCATGGCCAATATTCCTAAATGCAATGACACTCTACAAGTCAAAACTGTCTTTACTGACATATGCAAATACTGCCAGGTAATAGCAGAAACATGTTAAACTGCCAAACCCAATCACAGGATAAGAAAGCAAAAATTCACTGCATGCATTTATCTGTTATAATGATATGCTCATGGTTTCTGGCCATATCTTTTTTTGTTGTTGTTCCTCAGCCTCCATTTCATAAGGGAGACGAAGAAAAAACTAAGTAATGTCTAATATGTTCTTCCCATACAGGATCTTACATATTTTAGTAACATTTTAAGAAATCATGGCCATGATTGAATACTAATGTGCTTAGCAATACATTGTGGCAATGCTGGGTGAATCAGGGAAGAGCAGGCTGATTATAAAGAGCAGAGAGCTCCCATTTCGATAAAAAAGAAAACCCCAACAACTTGGTAATCAACAGTATGAGAAGGGAGCCTTAGAAAAAGGTACATGACAACTCAGTAGTGCTTTGCAAAATGGGATGCAGTTCTAAATTGACAGAGTTTAGCAGGGGTTCTCTTTAAACAAAAATTCACAAACCTGAGAATCATTGATTGTGTGCAGTTTTCATCAGTGCTAGTCTAATTAGATTTAATAAACTAAATTTCTGTTGATTGGCATTCAGGGAAAAGGAAGTGATTTTTCTTTTTCTTTAAAAATGTTTTTTTATTGACTTGAGAGAGAGAAAGGGAGAGGGAGAAAGGGATAGAAGCATCGATGATGAGAGAGAATCATTGATTGGCTGCCTTTTGCATGCCTCACACTGGGGATTGAGCCCACAACCCGGGCATGTGCCCCAACCAGAAATTGAACCATGACCTATCGGTTCACAGGAGGATGCTCAACCACTGAACCATACCAGCCTGGTGGAAGTGACTTTTTCTAAAGAAAATATTGCTTCTACACAGCCAAGCTAGAACAGCCTTTAGAGGTACAATGTAACCTTTAAAATTTTTTCTAATTGATTTCAGAGAGGAAAAGAGAGGTAGAAACATCAATGATGCCCCGACCAGGAATTGAACCGTGACCTCCTGGCTCAACCACTAAGCAACACCGACCAGGTGGTACAACGTACCCTTAATGAACATATTCTTCTCAGGACTCCCATTAAATGTCCATATAAGTGCAATTGTCCCCTTGCAGCCTGTCATATCTAAACAAAGGTGCACTGACATGCCTACTCACTCTCCACTTTAGTAGCCCTAGAAGGATACGAAACAATAAAATATTTAAAAATCAAATTTAACTGAACCAGCACGTTATCAGTTTTTCTTTACAAGAATTACGATAAACTCCAAAGATCTTAAAAACAAAATTAAAAACACTCACGTGCGCGTGTGTGCGCACACACACACACACACACAAACACACCTGTGGGACCTAGGTATAAAGAAAAGAAAAACAAACCCAAGCAAACACAGTAATCTTTCACAACACAAGATAAATACCTAAGTAATTCTAGAAATAACATTTATAATATATACTTAGAACTATTCAAGTAAAATGACAGAAAATTAGTGGAGGTATATCTTACTTATACTGTTATAGTTTTTCAGGCATCAGCTAGTTCACAGATCACATGACATATTTTCTGCACAATTAAATTCCCTCTTTGTAAAAAGGGGTCAATTAGTAACTACTGCTCTATACAAGATTTTTTGTAAGGCTTGGTATACCTTATTTTTTTTCACAAATAATCAAACCACACTAATAACCCTATAAAGCCAAACATACAAATGCAAGTAAATTGCAAATTATATTTTCTGTTTCCCCTCTACACTGACTTTATAATAAATAATATATATTATATGTAAAATTAAATATGTGTCTATACACATTTAAACACGGTTAAAACAACACGTAACTCTGATTTTTCTACATGTTCAATTTGGCACTGAAATCAGAGATGTCCACTTAAAACGATGCTGAGAGCGCCTTTCGCACAGCTCTTCTGGGTCCTTACTTACCACCAACTCTTGCTCTGCTCATTTTACTACATAATTGTTTCATAATATAATACTACAAATTGCAATTACAGTCGACTCAAGGAATGATTATGAAAAATACTATCACTACTGCCTTTGCTCAAATAACTCTGATAATAATGAGAGACTGATTGAGCTCTTAGCCCAAGTGATGAGAAGGGTCCATTTGAACATTTCTATTAAGCTTCTTTTATTAAACCCTGACTTTGTCAGGTCAGAGGCAAATAATCACACCCTGCATCTGGTTACCATGGTTTTCCTTTTCCTAAAGCATCACAACAATTTAGTAAGCAGTACTGGCAAAGGCAATCTCTGTGTGATATGCTAATGAGACCGAAGTAAAAAAACAACAACACATCATTTAAAAGGACAGTTGAAAGAAGAAAAAGTAAAAAGGTAGAACAATATTTTACACCACAGCTTCTTTCCTTTTAGGAAAAAGAATCAAGGGTATTTAGTAGCAATGATAACTATTCTAAAAAATTTCTGTTACCAGTTGCCTATCTGATAATCAAATTGGCCTCCAGTTTGTAAATGCTTATGAGGTAATTAATACATGCATACATTTGTTTAAAAATATATCTTTTTTATTGATTTCAGAGACGAGGGGAGAGGGAGAGAGAGAGAGAGAGAGAGAGAGAGAGAGAGAGAGAGAGAGAGAGAGAGAGAGAGAGAGAGAGAGAGAAAAACATCAATGATGAGAGAGAGTCATTGATTGGCTGCCTCCTATATGCCCTCCACTGGTGACCAACCCGGCCTTGTGCCCTTGACTGAATCAAACCTGGGACCCTTCAGTCCACAAGCCGATACTCTATCCACTGAGCCAAACCAGACAGGGCTATATGCATATCTTTTTCGAATTAGAAATATTTACCCTCAATTAACTACACATTGGGAATCAACATTCTAAGTACCTCTGTGAGACCTACTTACAAGCACAGCTAAAACACCCTCAAGTATGTTCTCATGCTTCTGTTTACAGAGTAAATGAAAATGATAAAGGCAGGCAGAAAACGGTCATTGACGTGGGAAGGGAGGGGAACAGACTATTTGTGCAGGGGCCATGCTAATCTTCTCTGTATCGTTCCAATTTTAGTATATGTGCTGCCGAAGCGAGCACGGAACAGACTATTTGTAAAGCTCCTGGAAACTGAAAGATTAAAACTTCCCCAAAGACCTTATTATCTGTAAAGTTAAGGTGTTAGCACTTTTTTTTTCTGTCGATGACAGGAAACAAGTTTCTGTTGATTCCCATTTCTTGGAGAATGCTCTCTATAGAGTAAATTAAGAGGTACAGATTTCCATGTTTTATCTTTCAGTTGATTCACATATTGGACTCTGGGGGCAAGCTGCCCAGAGCTGGAGGCCACGCCTAATACTCAGAATAGGGAAGAGAGCAGATTCCTGCGGAGGCTGCAGACTCCCAGGCCTCCTTGCCAACACCACTGCCTATCTGACTCACAGCAGCCTCTTGAAGAATGAGACTAAAGGGCACACACAGTTGGTTAAATTCGGTGTTTTCGCAGCACACCTGGGTCCTGGTAAATTTGATCATGTGGCATTAAATATGGCAACCTCTCTTTTCCAGAAGATTCTTTAAGCTTCTTTGCTGCAGTTTCACTAGACCAGGATGCACAGCTCTGTAGATTATTTATGACTCAACCGTGGTTAGAACCCAGCTGGTAACAAGGACCTGAAATATTGGGATGGTTTCAGGAACTGAGTGACAAGGCTTAGAACAAGGAGACCTGCTTAGTATCTCGGCTCCATTCAGCACACTCCTCATGTCAAGGGAAACACGAAATTCGATAAATGGTAAACCACCATATTCTTCCTTATTTGACTAAATAGTTCAGGAAGCATTCAAATATAGTACTTGTTGATCTGTGTACTGGCCTGGAATTCCTCTCATCCCAACTCATTCCCATCTCCTAAGAACTGTCACATCTGCACAGCCTGCTGTGTGGTCTGAGGCTCATGGACATGCTGGCAAAAAGTGGAACTCTGGAAGAGCAGACGTGTTTGTCCAATAAGCTGTCCTGAAACTGGAGCCAATACCACCAATATCAGTTTAAATCCTCAAGTCTCCCCAGTTATGGCTGCTTTTACAAGATATCATTATGTTGTTTTTCCTTGGCTAAAGTTTGAAGCTGTCTGGCTCAAGCTAGTGTATATAATCATGGTGTATTAGCAAACCTCACTTCATTGAGGACAGTATGTCTATGTATCTATTTATAGATTTATATCCCAAAAGGGAGAAATAACCCACATATAATCTTTTATCAAAGCATACAGAATACCTATCTACAAACTAATGCGGAAATAATTAATCTCAGAAAAGAAAGATCATGTGAAAAGAACTTAAATAAGAAGCTGACAGATGTACAATACTTTCAATTTCAAAAGCTTTTCATACACATTATTTTAGTTCTTAAAATGAAATATGAAGAACATGGAAATGAGAAAACTGAGGCTGTCAGATTAAATGCCAGAGGTGTGGAGCTGGGTTGAGAGGCGAGAACTTCAAAGTCTAAATCCCAAATTCCTTCTATGACAGAACACTGTTCTCCCTCTCAGATTGGCCTCAATCTCTTCACATGCCACATAGGTTCTTCATGTTACTTTACATGTTAAGAGTTCATGAATTAGTAAAATCCTTATTTATTACACTGAAATCATATTAAAAATAAACTTTAAAGAAGATCACTATGGCAAGAAACCAAGATGGCAGCATAGGTAAACACCTGAAATTGTTGCCTCTAACAACCACTTCAAAAATACAACTAAAAGACAAAACAGACATCATCCAGAACCACAGGAAGGTTGGCTGAGTGGAAATTCTACATCTAGAAGGAAAGAGAAAAGCACACTGAGACTCAGAGGAGGTGCGGAAGTGCAGAGGTATGGAGGTGCACGCAGAAAGGGCTGGCAACTGAGGACGCAGCGAACGTGGAAATGGCTGGCAACTGAGGACACTGTTGTCTTTTCCAATCGGGAGGGAGTCTCAAGCTCCCGACTGCTCTGAACTCCAGTTCCGGGCGAGTCTCTGGGGAACCAGACTCATATGGGGAGAAACTTGACTGTTTGGCAGTGGGCAGAACTCAAGGGCGGCTTTCTCTCAGAGGTGCTTGGAGCGATTACCACAGGACACTGAGACGGGACACTGAGACCCGGGGGTCTCTTAGGACAGGGCTGAGGATCAGACATAGCTGCTTGCTCCGCCCTGTTGATTCCTTGAGCCCCACCCAAGCTGCTAGCAGAGGTTTTGGCATATGAATGGCCTAGCCCTTTGAGATCTAAAATTACCTAACAAATTGCAGCTGGGTCAGAGAAACCCAGAACACCCAAAAGAAGGCCCAAGGCCCCACAACAGCTGGCATTGCTTCACAGCTGGGCCTCATCTGGGCACCTCCAAACCCCAAACAATGGAGAGGAATCTGCAGATCTCTTCGTAGCTCCTGCTGGGTAGCCTCAGGCAGAGGCTAAATTAGCACCTCCTTAGAGATCCAAGAGCCCGTGTACCCAGTGGTCAGAGTGGGACCATCCAGATTACAACTCCTCAGATTCATAAGGGACACACTCAGGGGGCACACTCAGTGAGCACCAAAGCCCCACTGAAGCAAGTCTTGCCCCAGATGGATGTCTCCAGCACAGAAGTTCTCCCACTGTAGATGCAGCTGATTCTCACAGACAATTGGCCTGAAGGTAAATTCCTCCCAGTGATACCAAAGACAATCAAGGCTTAACAAGACTGTGCACACAGCCCACAAAGGGGTGCACCAAGAGTGTCCACCTCAGGTAATTGGGGACTGTGCCCTATAGGACACCTAGCACAAAAAGCCAATCTATCAACACAGGGAAGCATAAAAAATGCGGAGACAAAGAAAAAGGACACAAATGACAGAAATGGAGGAAAGCAAACTACTGGATATAGAGTTCAAAACCACGGTTATAAGGGTTTTCAAGAATTTTCTAGAAACTGCCAATAAATTTAGTGAGACCCTTGAGGATATGAAAAAGGAGCAACTAGAAATTAAGCATACACTGACTGAAATAAAGAATAATATACAGAGATCCAACAGCAGACAAGAGGATCACAAGAATCAAGTCAAAGACTTGAAATATGAAGAAGCAAAAAATACCTAACTGGAAAAGCAAAAAGAAAAAAGAATCCAAAAATACGAAGATAGTGTAAGGAGCCTCTGGGACAACTTCAAGCGTACCAACATCCGAATTATAGGTGCCAGAAGAAGAGAGATAGCAAGATATTGAAAACCTATTTGAAAAAATAATGACAGAAAACTTCCCCTACCTGGTGAAAGAAATAGACTTACAAGTCCAGGAAGCACAGAGAACCCCAAACAAAAGGAATCCAAAGAGGACCACACCAAGACACATCATAATTAAAATGCCAAGGGCAAAAGACAAAGAGAGAATCTTAAAAACAGCAAGAGAAAAAAAGTCAGTTACCTACAAGGGAGTACCCATACGATTGTCAGCTGATTTCTCACCAGAAACTATGCAGGCCAGAAGGAACTGGCAAGAAATATTCAAAGTGACAAATAGCGAGAGACCAAGATGGCGGGATAGGTAAACACCGGAGTTTGCTGCCTCGCAAAACCACTTCAAAAATACAACTAAAAGACGGAATGGACACCATCCAGAACCACAGGAAGGCTGGCTGAGTGGAAATTCTACAACTAGAAGGAAAGAGAAAAGCATACCGAGACTCAGAGGAGGAGCGGTGGAGAAGTAAAATAGTAAGGTGAGGAGGTGCATGCGGAGCAGGCTGGCGGCTGATGGTGTGGTTGTCTTTTGCAATCGGGAGGGAATCTCAGGTTCTGAGCTCCAGTTCCAGGCGAGTCTTCGGGGACCCAGACTCATTCGGGAGAAGTGGGACTGTCTGGCATCGGTCGGAACTCAAGGGCAGCTTTTTCTCGGAGGTGCTTGCAGTGATTACTGGGACACTGAGAAGCAGAGCCTCTGAGGACAGGACTGAGAGCAGCCATAACTGCTAGCCCCGCCCTGTGGATCCCATGGGACCCGCCCCACCATGCCCAAGCCCTGCATGGAGGCTTTTGCTGGATAGCCTCAGGCAAAGGCTAGATTAGCACCTCCCTAGTGATCCAGGAGCGAGTGTCCCCAGTGGTCAGAGTGGGACCATCCAGTTTGCAGCTCCTTGGACCTTTAAAGGACACACTCAGGGGGCAGACCCAGTGAGCACCAAAGCCCCATTGAAGCAAGTCTTGCCCCAGAGGGGTGTCTCCAGCACAGAAATTCTCCCACTGCAGACACAGCTGATTCTCACAACCAATTGGCCTGGAGGTCATTCCCTCCCAGTGTTAACTACAACAATCAAGGCTTAACTACAACAAGACTGTGCACAAAGACCACAAAGGGGTGCACCAAGAGTGTCCTCCTCAGGTAATTGGGGAGGCTGAACCACTGGGCCCTAGAGGACACTTAGCACAGAAAACCACTTTATCAACACAGGGAAGCATAAAAAATGCAGAGACAAAGAAACGGGACACAAATGACAGAAATGGAGGAAAGCAAACTGCTGGATATAGAGTTCAAAACCACACTTTTCAGGTTTTTCAAGAACTTTCTAGAAGCCGCCAATAAATTTAGTAAGACCCTCGAAAAGACTGGTGAGCCCGCCGATAAATATAGTGAGATCCTCAAGAAATCTAGTCAGATCCTCGATGTTATGATAAAGAACCAACTGGAAATTAAGCATACACTGACTGAAATAGAGGATATTATACAGATCCCAACAGCAGACTAGAGGATCGCAAGAATCAAGTCAATGATTTGAAATGCGAAGAAGCAAAAAACACCCAACCGGAAAAGCAAAAGGAAAAAAGAAGCCAAAAATACGAAGATAGTGTAAGGAGCCTCTGGGACAGCTTCAAGCATACCAACATCAGAATTATAGGGGTGCCAGAAGAAGAGAGAGAGCAAGATATTGAAAACCTATTTGAAGAAATAATGACAGAAAACGTCCCCTACCTGGTGAAAGAAATAGACTTACAAGTCCAGGAAGCACAGAGAGTCCCAAACAAGAGGAACCCAAAGAGGACCAAACCAAGACACATCATAATTAAAATGCCAAGAGCAAAAGACAAAGAGAGAATCTTAAAAGCAGAAAGAGAAAGAAAGTCAGTTACCTACAAGGGAGTACCCATATGACTGTCAGCTGACTTCTCAACAGAAACTTTGCAGGCCAAAAGGGAGTGGCAAGAAATATTCAAAGTGATGAATGCCAAGAACCTACAACCAAGATTACTTTATCCAGCAAAGCTATCATTCAGAATTGAAGGTCAATTAAAGAGTTTCACAGATAAGAAAAAGCTAAAGGAATTCATCCACATTGGTATTGGTGACCAGTATTATATGAAATGTTGAAAGGTATCCTTTAAGAAGAGGAAGAAGAAGAAAAAGGTAAAGATAAAAATTATAAACAACAAATACACATTTATCAACAAGTGAATCTAAAAATCAAGTGAATAAACAATCTGATGAACAGAATAAACTGGTGAATATAATAGAATCAGGGGCATAGAAAGGGAGTGGACTGACAATTCTCGGGGGGGAGGAGGGATTTGGGGGGTGCGGGAAGAGACTGGAAAAAAATCGTACACCTATGGATGAGGACAGTGGAGGGGGGGTAAGGGCAGAGGGTGGGGTTGGAACCGGTTGTAGGGGAGCTATGGGGGGAAAAAAGAGGAACAACTGTAATAATCTGAATAAAGATTTATTTTAAAAAGGTTCAAAAAAAAAAAGGAAAAAGAAGATCACTATGGAAGCATCCTAAATGGTGTTAATACTAACCAGACTGTAAAATACCTGAAAGTGGGCTATGTAATTTTAACTCTTAAGCGCCCACCCAAATGCATGGTGCAATATTCCTCCACACAGAATAATGATGGAGATGTGCTGCTGGTTGATGGACCTGAGGACAAGTAGGAATAAAATACTGAAAATTCAGATAAATTATGTGAAGATCAACAAAATTACATATCACACGGCAGCTGAGATGGAAAGGGCAGGGTTTCTCAACCTTGGCATCGTTGACATTTTGGGACAGATAATCCTGTGTAGTGAGGGGAGAGCGGGGCTCTATAGTACATCATAGAATATTTAGCAGCATCCCTGATCTGTAGCAACTACAAGAGAGCAGTACCCCCTCACCACTGTGACAACTAAATAAATCACCGGAGACTGCCAAAGGCAAAACCCTGATGGGTTGAGTACCACTGGGTTAGCGTTTAAGACAACTACGTTCAATGAGATATCTTCCGTATTTTCAAAGAAGAAGAACAGAATTCAAAGGACAGTGGGAGGTTTATTGGTTTTCACCCTCAATGCTCCATCTATTACTTTCTAAAAGCTGAAGAAGCAAGACTCTACTGAAATGGATAAAGCTGAATGCAAATGACCAGCTAAGTCTTAGATGACAAGCTCTAGCATACTGTAACCTAAGAATATATTTGGGGAATGTAGCCATAAAAACCAGTACATTAAAAAGGCATCAAGGTCAGTACATTAGAACACTGATTAAGAGCTTATACTAAAAAATCAGAAAGACATCAGTTATTTGATGTGTAACAACTGTCAATATTAAACACTAATAAAATATCTATAAAATAGTAGTATCAAAGATTAAATATGAGCATGTTTTTAAACATGAAGCACACTGCAGAAATCCTAACTCTAAGAAAAAAAGACACACTTTTCTAATAAAAATATCTATAATAGTCATCCCGTCCCTCCTCCATTTTCAGGTAGCTCCTCTAGGTTCCCTAAGTTGGAAAGATCATGGCCATTTTAAGTGGTAGATATGTTTCAGTACTGGTGGTCTATTCCCCATCTTTTTGGTTAAGCCAAAATGATCTGGCCAGTAGTGGTTGGTCTTGGCCAGCACAATAGAGTGTGCTATGAAGTAGTTAAAATGTCAGAAGCCTGAGGCTACTTGGCTTCAGAAACAGTGAGTTGGAGAGGCAGTTCCCAGGAGGAGGCACTCCACAACGGGTGCTCCTAGTTGCCTACCCAATATACTAGTACATTCTCCCCCTCTTCTTAGAAGTGGAGCCTTGATTTGGTAGAGAGAGGAAATATGCCTGGTTGAGATAAAACTACTCTTCCAGGTTCCTTTGAAAACAGGAAGAGAAGACAGAGCCAGATTCCTGAATCAAAATTCTAGCTTTGCCCCTTCTAGCTAAGTGATGTACAGACATGTGAATCACTGTACTCAGACAACTCATCCTCTTTGAGCCTCAATTTCTCTTTGATAAAACATAGCCATCACCATATCACAGGTTTATTTTGAGAATTAAATGAATTATACATTTACTGGGTATTAGCACATATAGGCTTTCCATAAATATTAACTATTTTATTATCATTGTTATTCTTTACTTCTGGTTCATAAAAAATGATGATGGGACTCCTAGGAAAGATCCTTAAAAAGGTGGCCAACTCCACTAGAAGTTGCCATTTCCCCTTTCTGCTTAGAATTCTGACAAGATGGATAGAACTGTAACCATGAAGTGACAGTGAGGACAGAAATACATGTGAGGATACTTGTGTTCATAGTAGTAGTATTCACAATAGCCAAAAGGTAGAAGCAAACTAAGCGTCCATCAATGAATGAGTGGATAAACAAAATATGGCATATACATACAATGGAATACAACATGGATGAACTTTGAGGACATTATGATAAGTGATATAAGCCAATGACAAAAAAAGATAATTACTGTATGATTCCACTTACATGAAGTTTCTAGAGTACTCACATTCAGAGAGACAGAAGGGGGAATGGGTCTAGTGTTTAAAAGGCACAGTTTCTATTTTGCCAAATGAAAAGAGTTCTGGAGATGAATACACAACGATGTGAATGTACTTAATGCCACTGAACTGAACACTTAAAAATGGCTAAGGTGATGAATGTTATGTAAATTTTACCATGATTTAAAAAAAATAAAGGAATACATTTTAAGCATGATTGAATCAAAAGGAGGCTCTAGGACAGTGATGGCAAAACTTTTGAGCTCGGCGTGTCAGCATTTTGAAAAACCCTAACTTAACTCTGGTGCCGTGTCACATATAGAAATTTTTTGATATTTGCAACCATAGTAAAACAAAGACTTATATTTTTGATATTTATTTTATATATTTAAATGCCATTTAACAAAGAAAAATGAACCAAAAAAATGATTTCGCATGTCACCTCTGACACGCGTGTCATAGGTTCGTCATCACTGCTCTAGGACCACCACATAGCCTTGAGTACCATCTTCAGATTTCTTTTAAATTAGAAAAAAAAATAATAAGTGCTGTCATGTTTAAACCGTAATTACTTGAGTCTGTATTACAACTAAACAATTTTTCACAGATAAAATCACAGAGCTAAAAAGGCAAGAAAAAGTTATTTCCTTTTACATATTTGAACTCCCAGACAGAGAAAAGGAAAATATATTATTTATAGTATCTTTGTAAGTGATTCCATCTTCACACCAATACTTCACTGGTTCAGTCCTATAGTCAAAACGTTATGCTCAAAGTCAATTTATGTGGCCAACAGGGGGCAAGATGGCACCTACAGCATTCCTGGAGTGTAA
Organism: Myotis daubentonii; assembly: GCF_963259705.1. NCBI lineage: Eukaryota > Metazoa > Chordata > Mammalia > Chiroptera > Vespertilionidae > Myotis > Myotis daubentonii. Next base: position 104,141,789 of record NC_081840.1, read on the forward strand.
GAGAACTAATTGATAAAATAACCACCCACATGCAGCCCCACCTATTCAGCACAAGGCGCCATTCCAGCTGACAAAGCCTTCCAGTCTGAAGACAAGAAGGAAACAGCATTACATGAGCCAGAAATGATTTTAATGTTATCTCCCTTGTTTCTGATGCCAGTTAGTGAGTAGAGATGGCTTCACACACTTTCTTTTATTTTGGCTGTCAATGGGGGTTTCTCTCTAATTAGATGGCTGCCCATCAGCTGTATATATACAGAACAGCAGAAGACACGTCTAATAGAAAGGTTCTTTTCTACTGCTGACAAGACTAATTGGAAATAGTATGAAAATTCTGCTTTAGTGAATTATATGACTTCTATCTCATAGGAGTTTGGCTCAACTAAATAGACTGGGGTCTACTCCATGAGTAAAACTGTAGAACTTTGACAGTAAAGGTAATAAGACCCATATGGATAAAACTATATTTAAATATGGGACTGTTCCAAAAAATAGTTACACAGAAAAAATGTTTTATAACTTATTTCTATTTGTCTATTAAAATTGAAAAGGCAGATCTAAAATCAGTAATAACCTATTTCTGTAATGGTATCTGATTAGGACCAAACAAGTATTAACTAATTATTATGTTTTCTACATTTTAAAAATCCAAAGTGTGTCACAGCAGGAAAAATATGTAATTCTACACTTTCCTGGGAAATATATTTCCAGGAAGAAAACTAGTTGAAATGTTTTTTAATGCAACAATTACCATAAAGTATATAATACATAGAATGATTCATGTTTAAAATGCATGTAAAAAGAGCAAAACGATTCTTAAAAACTATGCAGGTATGCAGAGCACAGCTAGCAACCCTTCAAAAAGGGCTGACTAACTAAAATCTTGGGCATGCTCAATAAACCAGTTTCAAGAGCCTATTTGTAAAGCATTAATAGCTTGGACACACCCAACATTTTATACCCACTTCAACAGAACATAAAAAGTGCACAGTGTTGCCTTGAAAAACAACAACATCTGCAAAGCACAAATCATTCTTTTTCTTTTCTTTCTTTTTTTTTTCTTTTTTTTTTTTTAGCCATGAGAATGAAAATACCCACAAACCTTAGGAAAACATAGTCTGAAATATATGCAAGTACAGAGTGAGAACTCCTGATACGGTATTATAATGGTTAAATGCCATAATTTTAAAAACATTTTTTTCAGTGAAAGTAATTTTAAACAGTAATTTTGATGAAACAAGCTATACAGCTGACCTAAGTACTTATTTTATAAGTATAAGCGAAAATTGGAACTAAGTACTATTCTAACTTAGAGTAGCTGATGTCATCAGGATCCACACCAACTCTGGTCAATACCACAACTGCCACCACATAAGACAAAAGAGAAACAGATAGGGGATGGATGATAGATTTTCTTGTCACTGAAGGTAAGAAGTAATCCCATATCAGTAAAAATAATCATTAAATTTATTTTCTCTCCAACTTAAATTTTGGTAATAATTTACTTTAAAAAATTGCACCCTAATTTCTATAATCCTTTGTAAAAAACTACAATTGGGATTAATGTTATTTAAATTCCATTTAAGTAACAAATGTCTCAAAAATATGGGAATCTGGCACAGGTTTCTGTAGGGAGTGTTGTGGCGGGGGCGGGTGGGGGGGGGGAGAGCTTTGCTTCTTAAAATAGGAATTAATATATGATATCCTTAACTTGGAAGAAACACTAGCATCAAGAAATTGTCTGTACTGGCATCATGCAGAAACAGTAAAGTGTATCACCTAACAAGGAGTAACCATTCATAATTGGTCCAGTGATTCCTACTGGCATCGATAATTCCAATGCAGCGGAGACCATGAGTACCTTTTGACCTCTCTGCAGGAACACCATTGACCATGTACTTAATTAATAAAAACATACCCTAGCGTTGGCTTTAATGACCATATTCTTGTCATTTTCTACCTCTCTCTACAGAAGCCTCTTCTCAATAATCAACATCTTCCACCAGCCCAGTCCACTCCTTACCCTGAGCTGCCCCCTATATTTGAAGAATCCTCAGAACTCTGACCTCAGCCTGCTCCTCTTCCCCTGCACAGGCTTCTCAGACAACCCTCCACTAGTACTGCCATGGTGTCAATTATCAGCTTTTCGGGCCAGCCCCTGCCCCTCTTCTGCCCATCAGGCACCTCCACTTGGGCAGACTGCAAACAAGTGAAAGTCAGATTCAACATATCGTGATTCTCCAAATATGACCCTCCTTCCGTGTTTTCTAGTCAGTGTACTACTATCCACCCAGTTGATCAGGTCAAAACTGTGAGAATTACTTCTTACTCTTCCTTCTTTCTCATTTTCTTACATCTGTGGCTAAAAGGAGCCATATGCTAATCTGAGAAGCTCGGGAGGCCTGTGTGGCAGTCTTGCAAACTCAGAGACCTAAAATAACCACAAAAGATGGTCTGAAAATTAAATATTTAACTACAAACAGGTTATAGTGGGTAGTCATGTCCTAGGCCAGTATTTTCCCTAACAAAGATCAACTTAGATCTTTACTGAGCCCATTTGCCTCTAAGATAACATATCTGTGAGATGTCTGGGTAACTTGTAACTTCTTCCCCCCCACCTCCCCACCCCTCAGGGCACAACAAATGGCACTAGGACATTCCCTCATTGTTATTGTTATCAAGTTAATTGTCAACTGTTATGTTAAACTATCCTCTATCCATCTATGTAAAAGAAGCACATGTCCATCAGTTCACTTTTTACCCTATCCCAGAGGTTTCCTCGCTTTATCCCACCTCCTTAATCTATCACCAATGGATTTCATGTAACCCACCTATGTCCCTCCTTTGATTGCAATGTATAAATACAGATGTAACCCGCCATTCTCCAGAGCATTATCTCAATTCATTGAGTTTCTGCTTCCTGGCATATGTCAACAGTTTGGCTAAAATAAACTCACAAAAATTCTTTATACGTCTGAATTCTTTTTTTGTGTTAACACATCTAACCAAATAACCAACATTCCTAGATTCCTCATGAGAAATATATATGGGATCTCTGTACCCATAGCCACTACCATTTCTGGCCATGATTTTTACAATAACTACCTAACAAAGTTCCTGGCATTCACTCTGGTTCAGCCCTTTAATTTATTCCACACACTGTAGTTACAGTAATCTTTTAATTTTCTAAAAAGTGTAAATTTTATCAAGTCATTCTTTTGAATGGCTTTCAATTGGCCTTAATATTAGGCCACTCTGCCTTTCAGGCCCATCCAGGCTCCTTCCTTCTACCCTTGGCAAATCTAGAGGACTTCCACCATCTAAACAGTATTTTTCAAACCGTGTGTTGCAACCCACTATTTGCAACTAGTAATACAAATTACTCATATTTTTTTTAAATGAATTACAGAATAATAATGGTAACAAGTCCAGCAGCTAACATTTCACACAGTGCATTCTTTGTACCAGGAGGGGTTCTAAAGTGCTTTGTACATATTAACTCACTGTAGCTTCAAAACAACCCTGTGAAGCAGGCACCATGACTATTCATACTTTACAATTGAGAAAAGTAAAACAAAAGGATGTTTGTTAACTTGCCCACACCTACGGCTGATTAGTGTGCAGCTGGGATTTGGAGCTAGGTGACCTAACTTCAGAGTCCAGGCCTTTAACCCGCTGCCTCTCAGCAATACCCATCACAGCGCGTCACAGAGAGGAAGAACAAGCATTAACTTTGTGCAATGTTTTAGTTACTTGTGTATGTATGTGTACATAGGGTTGCAAGGTGGAAATGATTACTTACTGCAGATCATATCAAAAGAGTCTGAATACTCCCTTCCCCCAGAGCCCTCCTCAGACAGAGAACTCAAAACACCTTTTGGGTCTCAGTTTCAATAGCAGCTTCCAGAGGGAGGCTGACTCTCCTAGTCTGGGCACAGCCTTCACACAACCATGACCACAGGTCCTTTCTCAGCACCTGCTTGCGGAGTTACACCCACCACTAAAGTCCTCTCACTTAGCATGAGGCCTAGCATTTAGTAGGCCTCTGCTAAATATTGGTAGAATGTGTAAATTAATGGTTTTACCTTACAATTACCAAAGAATCATATACATTCCACAACCAGAATTGAAAAAATTCCACCTACTCATCACCAGAAACAATTCTTGCCAGGTGAACAGTAAAATCCTTAATTTACTTTACTGCCCAAGTGATTCTTTGTGTAAGACACATGCATGTATATACTCCCTGTGTTTGTCTCGGAGTCACATAGCCCTACAGTGGACAGGGGAACAGAAGCGGAGTTTGCATATGGTAAGGGAACGAAGCTGTTCCCTTGAGAGGTAACCAGGGCCACAAGTCCACACCCTCCCCACAGCAGGTTACTGGCCTTTCCCACAAGAAGCACCGAGTGGCCAGCACGCTCATCAGGCTTCACTTCACAAACTGTAGATTTCTTTACCTCCAGATCTGCAGGTCTCACCTGCCAATTGGCAAAGGAGTACTGCAAGCTAATCTTTAATAGGATACTTATCATTAAGTGCTGAAATATGATTGCCCATCAGGAGGTTTACTACTCATTTATACTTACCTGGGTGTTGAGACACGGCAGACCAAGTTTATGTCAGGGCAATAGCCTTCCCCCCAGTGTGTCTAGGACAATTCAGGTGTGCAGCAGAGAGCGTCCTGCGTGGATGATTACCCATGCTTCCCACTGTGCTCTAGGTAACACCAGGAACTGGCTGCTGCTGTGCTCTAGAAAGAACGCCAGAGGGAAATGTCCTTCCTGTGAGAGTGCCTACTGACAGCTGGCCTAAAGTTCACTGTCTTCTAGTTGTTTCAGAATCAACCTATACTGAGGAAAAGTATGTAGATTATATCACTTACTCAATATAAAAAATGTTTTTATGACTATATTCTAAAAGGAAATAAAAAAGAAAGAAATGAAATCTGAAATTCTAGGAATTCAAAAGTAAACTAACTAGAAATGCTTTCCTCATGACTAAAATCAGTTATAAAAACAGAAGTTAGATAAGAAGTTATTTTCCTATAAGCAGCAGTGGAAATTCACCAAGTCCAGGTCTGAGGATCCCAGGCAGACATGTGAACAGAGGAGCCCTAGAGGCAGGCAACTCCTACTGAGCCCCAGAGTGAGCTGGCCTCAGAGTCACCCGTAGGGTCAGGCAGGATTGCTGGTCTGGGCAGCGCTGACAGGGTTCAAGGGCGAGGAGACACAAGAAGCTCCAGAGGGTTAGCAGGCAAAGCACAGACTTCCAACACAGCCTGAGGAAAAGAAGCGTGGCTTCACAATTATTTTAATAGGGGACGATAAAAGTACAGGAGCAGTGGAGCAAAGTTGAGGTACAAGAAGGTGTGTAGAAAGGGAAGGGAAGTGAGCTATCAAAACAGGCAAGGAGTCAGAGCATTTACAACAGCCACCCGAGAAAAGAGCAGGAGGAACGCTAGACTTGGCTGTTTCATCTCCCTTAGGGTTCCTGATCCTGTCTAGGCAGGTCTGTCAATCAGTTGTTGGTGAGGGAATATGGCAGTTGGTAGTTTTAAAATTAACAGTAAAATCCCGAGTCCTTAGGAATGATTTTGGCATAAGAAAAGACTCACACAGAAAGCTACAGAAATTAAATAGGACAGGAACACAAACAAAAAGTCAGCTTCAAAGGATACTAGCTTCCTCACTTCCCAGCTAGCAAGCAGGATTTATATTTTTCCTAGCACACAGAAGTAATGCTGCCTCACATGCTTAACTACATAGCAATCTTGGCTCCCACACAGGTTTAGGAGCAGCAAAACACAGTGGAAAAGGCTAAGAAGGCTCGGCTGTTTCAGCAGAGGGGGCCTGCATGTGCCTTAGAGGTGGACCAGTATTCCGAATCCAGAAGTGGGTTCTGTGTGGCTCCACATGCAACCACTGTGTGAGCTTGGTAATTAGTTTACCTCTCTGAACCTTTGTGTTCAGTCTCTTCATCCATAAAATGGGACTATAAGAGCACCTACCTGAGGGATATTACATGGATTGAGTGATTATTGCAAACGATAGTTTTAGCAGACTGTTCGGGAGTGTTAACTTTCAGTAAGTGCCAACCAGCAGCCCTAGTATTGAGGGGAATCACTGCATGCTTTTCTCCTTAGGGAAGACATAATGACCAGCAGTTACCCAAAACATTCCGAAATGGGAACTGGTGACTTAGAAGTCACCTAGAGAAGCAGGCACTCCAGTACAGAAAGAAGGAACATTTTGCAGTTAGTTTGTGTTAGTTTAGTTCATTTAAAAGTCTCTATTTCTTTGTGTGGACAGAGAATGTAAAGTTATTCCTTTGTTTTCTTTTTTAAAGAACTGGAACTGTTAAATAACCAAAGAGAGAGAAATAATGTTTACAGAAGAAATACAAGTTATAATATAAATATTATAGGTGTTATGGAAGGAGAAGTTAAGGAGGTGAGGTTGTCTCTACCCCCAGTGAAGCCACACCTAAGAATCAGGAGGATTCCAGGCCCCAGGTGCTCAGCAATGCATGGGGCTGATGGGAGGAACAGGAAAGCTCCAGAGTATCAGCGAGGGTGAGCAGTCTGCTAACTGCCCAGCCTGGCCTCCAGAGGAGGAGTCCATTCTCCATGCAGCAGCTGCTCACAAAGCTTGTGAAGAATAAAGTCAAGGTTCTGACTTTTTAGAGACAGAATCTTACACCATCTCCTGGAGACTGGCATTTTGAGGCTTACAAATACATCAATAGGGCAAATTTAACTTGTATTCTGGGTGTGACCCCTCAACTGAACAACTCGCAGCCTGAAGGATGGCAACTGCTTGAAATAAATTTAATCTGGAAATCAAGATTTGCAAATCTGCTGTAATAGAAAATAATTAAATCATTTATGGCTACTAAGAGCCAAGAAAAAGGTAGCTTCAACAACAAACCAAATAACAAGCTGTGAATCTGTAGAGCAAGCATGTCAAACTCGCGGCCCACACGGCCCACAATGAATATTCTTGTGGCCCAGCCAATATCACGGTACATAAGAAACATTTTAATAAAAATTTCATAACTTTTACAATATCCTGTTATACATAACTATTAATAACAAACTACAACATGCACTAATGACTTATTACTATAATCGTGTTGCATTCATTTGCCTTATATGCAGGCCACATCATTAGTCTTGTACTGACTTGTTTAGTGTGCGCACCAGGATATATTTCGCTTTCGGAGGACAAGAAAAATAGGTTTATTTGCGTTATGCTTATTAATTTGTGAGTTATTCAGTGTCAGGTAAGTTAATGTTCAAGAAAAAAATATTAATTTTTATTAAAATGTTCTATTATTTTATGTTAATGACTAGAGGCCTGGTGCATGAAATTCATGCATGGGTAGGGTCCCTAGGCCTGGCTGGCAATCAGGGCCGATCTGCAGGCGACCGGTAGGGCGATGGGGGGGTTAGGAGGGGCAACCTGCTGGCACCTGCCTTTGCTGGCCTGGCACCGCCCACTTGCCAGCCTCGCCCCCCACCGCCGCCTCCACCACCGGTAGGGGCCTGCGGCCTGGGGGCAGAACTTGCTGTTGAGTGTCTGCCCCTTGGTGGTCAGTGCGCATCATAGCGACTGGTTGTTCCACCGTTCAATTTGCATATTAGGCTTTTATTATACAGTGGGGCCTTGACTTACGAGTGTCCCGACTAATGAGTTTTTCGAGATATAAGCCGTCTCTCGGTCGATATTTTGCTTTGAGTTGCAAGCTAAAATTCGGGTTACGAGCCAGCTTCAGATACCCACTGCTAGTTGGCGCAGTGAATGTCACAGTGAATGCCACAACATCAGCCCAGCATCACGTGTCTCACTCGTTCACTTTAAGATTTGACATACGAGTAATTTGAGTTATAAGCTCAGTCACGGAATGAATTAAACTAGTAAGTCAAGGCCCCACTGTATAGGATTACTTATTTCAGCCCTTTGTATTCAACATGTCTCCATAAAAATAAACCGACGTTTCTATGAAAATTGAAGCTTTTGCTTTTTGTGGCCCACATAAACTTAAACCTTGTGTATTTGGCCCGTGTTAGCCTTTGAGTTTGACATGCTTGCTATAGAGCATGACAAGGCCTGCTCTCCAGGAGATTACTTCTCCTTAGACAAGGCTGACTCTGGAAGTGCATCATCTTTCAAAGATGAGAACAAACACCAGCACTAGCACTGCCCAGGAGTGACAACTTGTCATAACTTATAAAATTACACCAGGTAGAAAATCCTCACATACAGGACCCCTCACTCTAGAAATTTTATCTATTTATTCATTTGCTTAAACAACACTTATCTTAGTCTGGATCTCGTGAGAAGGCAATCTTGAGACAGAGATTTAGGGCAGAGGTTTTATGAAAGCTGCAAGAATCATGGTAGGGAAGTAGAGATGTGACAGAGGGCAGAAAGGCAACGCAGAGGAAGTGTTCTCAAGCCAGGTACCACCGTGGGCCAGGAGAGCTCAACCCCACAGGCCAGCTCTCCACCTGTAACGTTCACAGACATACCCAGGGTTGTTACACTGTAGGTTCTGATGACAGTACGTCTGGAGAGAGGCCTGCGTTTCTTCACCTCTGACAGGCTCCAGGTCCTTCCATGTTCCTAGTCAAAGGACCCACTTTCAGGGCTAAGGGTACAGACTTAAGCCCTAGCATTATATTCTTAGGGGCCACAGGGAATGGAGTAAGTACCTGGTTTTACACTGTTTTTCTTGGGTCATTGTTTGAGGATTGCTCTGTAAAGGTGTCATTCCCGGGCATACTGGCAGTCCTGCACAGAGAAGCAGAGCTTCCTTCTTAGGCTCCAAAGAGTTCTCGGGCACAGAAGCAGAAACTGGCCTTTGGAAGTCAGAGGATGCACTGAAGGGGTGCTGGTGACTTAGCATCTGTTACACTACTAGGTACTGACTATGCACCAGGGAGTTTGCTAGGGATACCGTAGGGGAAAAAGGGTTAACAAGCCCTGCCACTCTTGGCTTATTATTAACCTAAGTTAGGGGAATATAAGTATATATTACCTGGTAATGAATGCAGAGGAGACAAACAATGCCAAAAAGTGGAGGCAGGAAGTATCAAAGTGGGAGGGAGCAAAGTCTGTGATGTTGGCTGGACTTCCAAAAGGCTGACATTTGAGTAAAGATGTTAAAGGCACAAGAGAGAACATGTGGTTATCTGAGAAAAGATTATTCTTAGCAGAGAGTGAGCAAGGACAAAGTCTCTAGTGGACCTGACAGATTCAGAAAAGAGGAGGCCAGTGTAGTTAGAGTGAAGTCAGCTAAGGAAAGAGTAGAAGGAATGAGGTCAGAGAGGATGGGGGAAAATCCTATAGGGTCCAACAGGTGACTCTAAAGATTTCAACTTTTACTCTGAGTGACTCAGAAAGCTACTAGGGAGTTGAAGAGAGGCAGGAAGTAATGTGTCCTCTAGCTGGTGTGTTAAGTTTCTGTTTGAAATCAGGGAGAGTAAGGAGGATGAGGGCTTCATCAATGGTGGCAGCAGTGGGGGCACAAAAGTGCTAAGATCAGAGATATGTACTGAAACCAGATCAAAAGGGCTTTGGCTTTTGAACATTAATAAATTAAATGTGGGGTGTAAGTGAAAATAGGAGTCTACGATTACTCCAAGGTTTTGGACCTAACCAACTGAAAACACAGCTGCCATTTTCTGAGACAGGGAAGACTGACCGAAGTTTGGGGGAAAATGTCTGGAACTGAGCTGGGAGCATGTTAAGTTCCAGATGCCTGGTTGACATATGAGTGAATATATTAAGAAGATGGTTGGACCTCCAAATCTAGAGTTCACAGTGGTTTCCCGCATGGGAGTCATCTGTTCATAAGCTGTATTTAGAGCCCTGAGGCTCTCTTTCCTAGGAGTATAAAAATCCTGTTACTGAAAGGAGAAAAAGAGATGAGACTAAGGACTGAGTCCTGAGGCACTCCAATATCGGGAGAACAGAGCTAGACACAGAATTGGCAAAGAGGACGAAACAATGTGCAGAGAGGAAGAAGGAGAAACAGCAAGGGTGATCTCCAAGGAAAGTAAGAGCTGATGTGCCAAGTGCACCTGCAGTCCTGGGGTTGAGGATGTACAGGGAAGACTCACCCATGAAGGGGCCATGGGTGATCTAGATGAGAACAGGTTTTATGAAACCATGGAGGATGAAGGTTTCATTGCAGGGAGTTTAAGAGAGAACTGGAAATGAAGACAACAAGTACAAATGTATCCAAAGGTTTGCTCTGAAGAGTGGAAGAGAAAATGAGGTAGCAGTTGAAAGGGTAGGTAGGGGAAGAGAGACTTGTCTCTGAGATGGAAAAAATAACAGCTGAGTGTAGGACAACGTGAAAATAGTCTAGTAGAGAAGGGCAATCCCTGATGATGTGGGAGAGAGAAGAATGAACTGAGAATAGGCAAAGTTCTGGAATAGGCAAGAAAGGATCAGAATGGGTTTGGGGGCATGGCCTTAGCATAGAACAGAAATTTTCAATTGGTACGCCACAAGAATTTTTAAAATGTGCATTACCTGACTATTTAGTCAGGGGCACTGAACTCTTTTCCCTTAGATTGTCAAATAAAAAATGATAACAGCCAACACAACAATAGCTGTCCAGTATGAATGAATTAAAATTATACCTATTTTTTGTCAGATTGGCAAAATATATATATTTTTGGTATGTCACATGATTTTAGTAATTTGTCTATGTGTGCCATGAGTTGAAAAAGTTGAAAATTGCTGGCATAAAGCATGGTGGCTCACCCATCTATAATAATAAAAGGGTAATATGCTAATTAGACCGGACGTCTTCTTCCGGACATCCTTCCTGACGAAGCCGGGACTGGAGGGAAGCCAGCCCGGGTCCCGGGTGCCTGCCAGTGGCCAGAGGAGGGAAGCCTGGGTCCTGGGTACCAGAGGGAAGCCAGTGCCTGCAGCCAGGGGAAGGAAGGCCTACTCTTGCACGAATTTTCATGCATTGGGCCTCTAGTCCTAAAATAAAATGTTAAGCAGAAATGTTAACAGGAGACATGGTTATTTTGCTATGATATGAAATTTAATCCAATTTGTCTTCTGTTTCTAAATTGGCTATTATTAAAGGGAGAACCAAGATGGCGGCATAGGTTAACGCCAGAGTTTGCTGCTTTGAACAACTACTTCAAAAGTGAAACCAAAAAACGGAAGGGACATCACCCAGAACCACAGGAACGCTGGCTGAGTGGAAGTCCTACAACTAGGAGGAAAGAGAAACGCACACGGACACTCAGAGGAGGCGCAGTGCTGAAGTCAAATTCTGAGGTGCGGAGTGCCCGGAGCGGGCTGGCGGTGGAGGGCGCGGTTGTTGTTTTCAATCGGGAGGGAGTCGCAGACTCTGAGCACCAGATCCGGGCGAGTCTTTAGGGACCCAGACTCAAACGGGAGAAGCGGGACTGTCTGGCTTCGGTCAGAGCGAGTGCAGCTTTCTCTCCGAGCTTTGCAGCGGGTGCTGGAACTCAGAGAGGCAGAGCCCCTGGGGACAGGACTGAGAGCCGCCATAACTGCTCCCTCCGGCCCACCCTGTTGATCCTGTGCGACCCGCCCCGCCCAAGCCCTGCACAGAGGCATTTGCCGGATAGCCTCAGGCAAAGGCTAGATTAGCACCTCCCTAGGGGACAGAAGTTCTCTCACTGCTGACACAGCTGATTCTCATAGCCACTTGGCCTGGAGGTCAAACCCTCCCTGGAATTAGCTACAACAATCAAGATTTATCTATAAGACTGCGAACAAAGACCACTAGGGGGTGCACCAAGGAAGCATAACAAAATGCGGAGACAAAGAAACAGGACAAAATTGTCAATGGAAGAAATAGAGTTCAGAACCACACTTTTAAGGTCTCTCAAGAACTGTTTAGAAGCTGCCAATAAACTTAATGAGATCTACACGAAAACTAATAAGACCCTCGATCTTATATTGGGGAACCAACTAGAAATTAAGCACACACAGACTGAAATAACGAATATTATACAGACGCCCGACAGCAGACCAGAGGAGCGCAAGAATCAAGTCAATGATTTGAAATGCGAGGAAGCAAAAAACATCCAACCGGAAAAGCAAAATGAAAAAAGAATCCAAAAATGCGAGGATAGTGTAAGGAGCCTCTGGGACAGCTTCAAGCGTACCAACATCAGAATTATAGGGGTGCCAGAAGATGAGAGAGAGCAAGATATTGAAAACCTATTTGAAGAAATAATGACAGAAAACTTCCCCCACCTGGTGAAAGAAATGGACTTACAGGTCCAAGAAGCGCGGAGAACCCCAAACAAAAGGAATCCAAAGAGGACCACACCAAGACACATCATAATTAAAATGCCAAGAGCAAAAGATAAAGAGAGAATCTTAAAAACAGCAAGAGAAAGAAACTCAGTTACCTACAAGGGAATACCCATACGACTGTCAGCTGATTTCTCAACAGAAACTTTGCAGGCCAGAAGGGAGTGGCAAGAAATATTCAAAGTGATGAATACCAAGAACCTACAACCAAGATTACTTTATCCAGCAAAGCTATCATTCAGAATTGAAGGTCAGATAAAGAGCTTCACAGATAAGGAAAAGCTAAAGGAGTTCATCACCACCAAACCAGGATTATATGAAATGCTGAAAGGTATCCTTTAAGAAGAGGAAGAGGAAGAAAAAGGTAAAGATACAAATTATGAACAACAAATATGCATCTATCAACAAGTGAATCTAAGAATCAAGTGAATAAATAATCTGATGAACAGAATGAACTGTTGATTATAATAGAATCAGGGACATAGAAAGGGAATGGACTGACTATTCTTGGGGGGGAAAGGGGTGTGGGAGATGTGGGAAGAGACTGGACAAAAATCGTGCACCTATGGATGAGGACAGTGGGTGGGGAGTGAGGGCGGAGGGTGGGGCGGGAACTGGGAGGAGGGGAGTTATGGGGGGGAAAAAAAAAGAGGAACAAATGTAATAATCTGAACAATAAAGATTTAATTAAAAAAAATAAATTGGCTATTATTAAAGATAGGTCAAAAGAAAACCATCTTACATTTAATTATGAAAGAGGTCACTTCCCCAGTGAATTCTTCAAAAAACTATTTGGAAGGATCAAACAATTACCTTTATATAATAACTAGGTGCCCGGTGAACAAAGATTCGTGCACTGGGGGTGGGTCCCTCAGCCCGACCTGCACCCTCTCCAATGTGGGAGCCCTCAGGGGAGCCCTCTCCAATCCGGGAGTTTCTGTCTGTCTTTGCAATCATATGAGAAAATTGTCTGAGACCCCCAACCCAGTTTGGTTTGTTACTCACAGAATAATAGAGGCATTTTTTTTTTCCTTTGCTTCATTGGTGGAGATTTCCTGGAAGTTTTAGGATATCTTCCCTTTAATTTTTCCTAGGCATTCTGATTTTACTTATGTCTCTCACCTTTGCTTTCCCTCCAACCCCCACTGCAACAGTAACTTGCTCCAGGTTCACTTTGCTCTAGTGCAGTGATGGCAAACCTATGACACGCGTGTCAGAGGTGACACGTGAACTCATATTTTTGGTTGATTTTTCTTTGTTAAATGGCATTTAAATATATAAAATAAATATCAAAAAATATAAGTCTTTGTTTTACTATGGTTGTAAATATCAAAAAATTTCTATATGTGACATGGCACCAGAGTTAAGTTAGGGTTTTCAAAATGCTGGCACGCCGAGCTCAAAAGGTTCGCTATCACTGCTCTAGTGTCTAGGACACTAGAGGTGACACGCGTGTCATAGGTTCACCATCACTGGTCTAGGATATCTGTCTGCCACCAGAACTACGATTCCCAGCATTCCTGGTGCTCCCCCGGCTCTGGGCTTCCGCTTCAGGTCCTAGGGCTGCCACCAGAACTACTCTTCCAAAAATTCCTGGTGCTCCCCGTGCTCTTGGTTTTCTCTTCCTACTCTGTCTCCATCCCATGGCCTCCCACTCTGCCAAGTCCTCCAAGCTGCCAGGTCTCCCTCTCTGCTCTCTGTCTGGCTGCTTGGGGAGTCAAGTTCCCCAAGCTGCACCACCCTCTGCCGGCTCTCCTGCTCTGCTCTCTGCCCAGTGGTTTTGGGGAGGGGTGGCTCCCTCCGTCACTGCGAGCGACTGAAGGAGCCAGGTCCCCCCAAGCTCTGGCTCTCCTCTCCACCCAGTGGCTTGGGGGAGTGACCAAGGGAGCCATGGTCCCCCAAGCTGCTGGCTCTCCCACTCTGCTCTTCGCCTGGCACCTGTGTATGCAAATTAACCCACCATCCTTGTTGGGTTAATTTGCATACTCACTACTGATTGGCTGGTGAGTGTAGTGGAGGGACAGTCAATTTACATGTTTCTCTTTTATTATCTCAGATTTGTGGCATGATAAAAATACATTTAGAAATAACATGTTTTTGATCCATTATTTGTAATGTAAAAGATAAAGAACTTCTAATGGTAACAAATAAAAAACATCAGATATAATATTGCCAATATATGTTGTGGTAAATGTCATTAGCCAAGCCTGTCTTCTAGTACATTTTTCAATGGTGTGATAGTATTTATTTACCCTGTGCTATTAGAGAGTGAATAGTCACTAGCCTTCGATTTTCACATCAGTTGCAAAAAAAAAAAAAAAAGAATTCTATATTTTATCCAGTCTGAAATTGAAATTGACTTAGCATCTCAGAACTGTCAAAAATTTCTTTTACAAGAAGGTTTGCTTTGCAGAAACTATAAAGTAAGTGTCATTCATGATACTTGCATTCTATATTCATGCTGCAGGTCTATGGAAAAGAAACGTTAAAAAGCGTCAGGAAGGCCTAAGAAAGGCCTAGCTGTCATGCTCTGTGCCCCTCCGGCTCCCTTTGCAGTCAGCTTCAGTGCTGTAGAAGTCAGAGGCTCTCTAGTTAAAACTGCCAACAAGGAAAAGAAGAATACTTGAAGAGTAGAATATCAGCTACTCTAGAACTTGCCTTTGCTAACAGGTCAGGCTGACACTTATTTTCCTGTGTTAAAAATGGGAACCTCTGTTTACATTCAAATTAAAAGAAGCATACAGTAAGTACTTGGGATTTACAAATTTGGAACTTATTCCAAGGAAACCTCCCAATAGGTGTACTTATAGAACAATATGTGTTCTATTCCAGATGAAATAAGAAAACAAGTAAGATTATGCAGAATCATTCCCTTAGAGTTCAGTCTTTTCCATGACACAGTATTGCTTCTGTACCTCATTTGGATGAATTAAACTGCATTCCCTACATCCCCAGCAGGTTGTACCAGATGCCAATTGATTTTACCAACACGAAACTGGTCACATTAATCCACAAGGCCTGAGTCATAAAAAACTACAAGTCCCAACACTTCTGACACAAACAAATAAACCCTGTTTTGTGTGTGTTCTTCCTATAATATAGGTAAATTCCACTTGGCAGAGTGGGGCGAGGGTGGGGTAGCAAGCTGCTACTATGTCTGCAGAGTGAAATCCTTCTCACGGCACACAACCCAATTCTCCAATACCCTTTTATTAAATGGTTTTCTTTTTCATCATCACAGTCATTTCTAAGTGGAATGTAGTAACAATAAGGTTTTCAGACAAACAGAGCTAGCTAAATGCAGTCTGTGTGTGAAATCCTGAGAGGCCATGAAAAACAAAGCCTTCTTCCCAGTAGAAAACTTCATTCTAAAGTAAGGACACTGATCCACCTGGGCTGGCACTTGGATCTGTGATTGGAGCACTTACCCAGGCAGACTCCAGAAACATTTAAATCACTCCAGAAACATTTCTATAGAAGTGTGTGCCTCCATTCCCTATGGTCTCAGCAAACCTCAGGATTACTGGTCAAAGTATCTCTACTTTTCCCATTGGAAGTACTTGCTGGTTCAGCCATCCCTGAACACAGATATTTATTTTCTTAACCCTTCATTTTTTATCTAAATTCCGTAACCCATGAAGGCACTTTTCTTTGCCCAAAAGTCACTTTCTAACTGGCCCACTTGGTCATCAACTGATGAGTGACTATCGCAATGGACACACCTCCTTGCCCTTGAACTGTTCATCCGCTGCCTGCCTGTGTCCCTAGCCACTGACCTATATAATGAAACCAAAGTGGTACACTGCATTCTCTTGAAAGCATTGATTCTTACATCTGATTAGTGTGTTCTGATGATTACTGAATATGCTAGCAGCTAGGACTATGGTTTTCCACTATGAAAAGGGGCTAATAAAAATGATAGGAAAGAAAAACACTTCTCTGCCTTTCCAAGCAGTGATTTAAACACCAAGATTGAAATCAAAATAAAAAAGTTGCAAGTTAATTAATATGGAAATTACTAAACCATCAAAACTGCTGATGTCGTAAACAAAATTTGTCAACAGCCACTAAGAATTCATTAAAAGTAAATTTATTGTTTAAAAACAACTGTGCAACATGTGCTTTTCAAGCCATTTTTGAATCTGGTTTGTTGTTCATCTCTTCTCAGGCTTCAGTTTGGCAAGGCTGAACAAGAAACACGGTACAGACACACAGTTAGTACGCACAGGTAAGGGAAGAAGCAATAGTAAATTGTGTTTGTTATTCTCTCAACAGTCTAAAAGGTATAATCCAACTACAACATTAACTTTTTTAAAATATATTTTTTAATTGATTTCAGAGAGGAAGGGAGAGAGAGATAGAAACATCAGGGCATGTGCCCTGACTAGGAATCAAACAGTAACTTCCTGTTTCATAGGTTGATGTTCAACCACTGAGCCAATACCAGCTGGTGTAACATTAACTTTTAAAATCTGATCATGTTCACTGTGTTCTGAAAACAATTATATTCTAAACCAAACAAGATTTTAAACTAAATGATCTATTTCTTCTTAAAGAACTGAATAAACAATGCCACAGGGACTCAGGTCATCATTTTAAATGTAATTGGAGGATTCTATTTTAATAATGTGAATATTGCAACATTACTTTTGCTTGAGCTTCCATTGACATAGCTATAGCTACCACAAAAGGACAACAGCACAAATAACCTCATATGTGCACAGTAAGGTCAGCTCTAAGAACCTTCAGTGTATGCAATTCTTGGACATTCAAATTATAATAATTCTGAGTTTTCAAGAAAAGCAGTATCAAATTGCACTTACTCTAGGGCTGAAAAAAAGTATTTTTAAATGCTTAATATCTTGTTGATTATTCAAGTTGGAGATGGAAACAGGCAAAAACATGTTGCTCGATAATGCTGTTATTGGAGGTCAAGGTTTGATCTCAGTCTGGGCACATGCCCGGGTTGCAGACTTGATCCCCAGTGTGGGGCATCCAGGAGGCAGCCAGTCAATGATTTCTCTCATCATTGATATTTCTATCTCTCTCTCTCTCCCTTCCTCTGTGAAATCAATTTAAAAAATAATAATGCTATTATTTTCATTTAAAAATGAACGCATTTAAAACATTACACAATAGATACTTGTCCCTCTTTGGTGCCAATTTCATAAAATTGCAGAATTCTCAAAAATATTTTAGAGTATTAAATTTGAATAGCCAAACATCTGAGAATCAAACATATACAGACTCAAAAGTACAGCTGGTCCCCCCACTCTGAACTTTGCACTCAGAATGATTGCATTAACAAATCATGTTACCTGTTCAGTAAGTACACACAGCTTTCTGAGCTACTAAGCCTCTTTAATTAAGGCAATAGGAGCTCCATACATGCAAAAGAAGATGCTGTATATTCAAGGAGAAATTCATACAAACATGACACACTTTATATTTGTTATTTGATTCCTTATAGATTTAAAACTTGCATTAGGGCAACTTTGCACTTCATATACTCCATAATTTATAGACAGAATTCATATGACACAACATTCTTTCCCAAAGTTATCAATAATTAAATCCTTTTTGCCCCGGCCATATGGCTCAATGGGTTGGAATGTTGTCCTGTACAACCAAAAGGTTGGGGGTTTGATTCCCAGTCAGGGCACCTACGTTGCCAGTTCAATCCCTGGTCAGGGCATGTACAGGAGGCAATCAACTGATGTTTCTCTCTGTCCTCTCTCTTATCAATAAAAACATATCCTCAGGTGAAGATGAAAAAATATTTTAGACTGAAAACAAAAATAATTAAATCATTTTTGTGACTATCATTCAGTGTGTGAAACAGAAAACAACGTCATTTGTATATACAAATGAACTAAAATACCTGCTCCATGTTCCACAGCTTCCTCTCGTAGAGTTTTAAAAATATGGTCCAAATATTAGGCCCTCATCAAATTTAACCAAAAAACACACATATACCCTATAGGGGTAGGAATAGAGTGTGTGGTTTGTTTGTTTTTTTCCAAGAGGTGTAGGGTGAGGGTGGGGTTGAGGCGGGGGGCGGGGGGGGGGGTGGGGGGGAGGAAAGCCTGTGAGCCTATCTTCGAAGGAAAACACATTATTATTTTCTCAAGCAACTAAAGAAAAAGAAAACCTTTTTCTATTATCTGAACCAAAACACAGAAACAAAATCATAACACACACACACACACACACACACACACACACACACACACTCCTGCTTTTTAGTTTAGGCCAACTATGAGCAAGCTATACTTGAATCTCCTTACAAACTATTCTAAAAAATCTATAGGCACATACACATTTTTATTAAGCTATTTAAAACCAACCTTGCTAAGGAAATCACATACTATTTAAAAGAACAAAGAGAAGGGAAGTGACTAATTTTAAAATCTTACTATTTTCCCTATGTTATTAAAAACACATAAAAGCATCAATCTGAGAGTCTATTAGTCTAAATAATTAGATCCAGTAGGTATAAAAGACAGTAAAAAATATTTTTAAAAAACTAATAATGCTTTAAAAGTCTTCTGAAATACTATGGTGATATAATAATGGTATAAAGAAATGACTGAGAGCCAATAGTAAAACAAAATGCTTATTTATGTTTAATAAATTATTCTCAACTCATTTCCAAGGAGAGTGCTTGGTAAGCTTCAACCATTTCCCAGAGGGATGAAGCACTGGTTTGCAGTCAGAAAGAAGACAGTCACGATCAGGAAAGGTAGACAAGACAGAAGAACTCTGCTTAAGTCATATTTACATTCTCCATGGTGAGGGGAGGCCAAGTTTGTCACCCCAAAATATGCCCCCTTTTTAAGACATTATTTTAAGCTAGTTATTTTTTTTAAATATATTTTATTGATTTTTTACAGAGAGGAAGGGAGAGAGATAGAGTTAGAAACATCAATGAGAGAGAAACATCGATCAGCTGCCTCCTGCACATCTCCTATTGGGGATGTGCCCGCAACCCAGGTACATGCCCTTGACCGGAATCGAACTTGGGACCTTTCAGTCCGCAGGCCGACGCTCTATCCACTGAGCCAAACCGGTTTCGGCAAGCTAGTTATTTTTAAGGAATGACAGAATCAGGAAAAACCCTTGGTCTTCCCCCTAACTGTCTAAAAGAATTTAGATAGAGGACTTGCTCTAAAGGAGCAATTATCACAGATAACTATATTTTAATATGAACTAGTGTGATAGACAGGGAGGAACCTATCAAGAGCCATTTAGTTAGTCCTTTCTGTGTCCCACTGTTAAAGAGGCAGGTTCCATGTTCTTAGCGACCCCATATGTGAATAGGTAATAAATCTGGTCATTTTCTCTTGTAAATCTGTCTCATGTTAATTTTGTTCATTTCTCCAACTGATAGAACTTAGAAGGGTAGCAGAGAATTTATTTTTCTTCCCCATGTGGTGTGGTGCTCTCCTGGGAGAAAAAGCTCAGTTTTGTGGAATTCACATACTTCCGTGGTGTAAGTCCTCCCACAAGCTGGCAGCATGATGTCCCAGAGCTGAAGCCGAGAAGAGCACACCATACAGTACTAGCACCATGCCAACACAATCAGTGTAAATAACCTCAGAAGCAGAGATTATAGTAAAATGTAATAAAATAATTAGGAAGTGACAGTTTTTCAGTATTTTATAGAACTTATTTTTTTGTAATGGTTGTATTTAACAACTGGCTAGCAAAAATCTCTAAAAATTAAACAACTGGCTTTCACAAGCCAATGTAGGCTGACTCTAGCAGACCATTTATATGTTATATACCCAGAAAAGTATAGACATCTCTCATTTTCTTAACAGCCATTCTTAAATACTGGAAGAACACAAACTTAATTCTTAGAAAAAACTCTCAGCCCTGGCACCTAAACACAGAAGTTGATTTTCAAGAATACCCAAGCCTTCAGAGTATAAATGGGTCCACTCCCTCATCACAAAGCTGGTTGTAGGTATAAGCTATAGAATTTGATCTAGAAAAAACATCATATAGTATTTCACAGAACTTGTAGCAAAAAGAAGGTTGAACTGTGTTGTACTTCAGGGTCCCTTTGAAACAATATATATTTCCCCACGGCCCTGACACTCTCCACTCCTCTGGCCCTCAGAAGAAAACTCTACTATAAGGAAGGTCTCTCTGATTCTGGAGTTACAAGTTAAAAAAAAAAAGCATTTATAATTAAAATAATTTATAAACAAACTAAAAGTTTGCTTATTCCCTATTCCATGAGAATAACAGAGCACTGTGTCTATTAGATAAATGTTAGCTGATGAATAAAAACTAACAAGCCATTAGCTTTCAATAAGACTTCGGGATGAAACCCTGGAAATGTGACTGGGCTCTAAGTGGGCTCTGTAAGTCTCAGGGGAGACTTGCTCCCCTTTCATATTCTCTAATTTGAAGACAGTAGTATAAAATCCTCCATTTTTAATTGATAGGCAATCACCTTATTTCTGTGTGTTATGTAGGTGACCATTTATGAGCTGTCAGTTTGCATATAAGGAATGAAAAAACCCCTGGCTAATGAAGAAACTGAAATAAAGTGGCAATTAAGGCAACTTCACCCCAAGTGTTCTCGGACATGGAATATAATGAAAAATGATGATCTGACTGAAAATGGATTCAAAAGGATCAGTATATAAGCAAGAAAAACTAATGTAAAACTAAGAAAAACCCAATGTTATGAGGCACTGGAGATGGAAATCCAATTGTATTTAAGTTAAAACTGACAGGGCTAATAGACCAGGTTTTGTGTTATCTCCATCTATAGCTTACTTCTTTCATGCAATTAACTTAATCAGACATCTACAGAACATATCTATTGTGAAAGCAGGATCCTAAGTCCTCAATTTTGTAGGCTTGACATATCTATAATTCCTTGAGTTACTGAGGGCAACTTCAAGATCATCAATAAAAAATTTCTGTGAAAAGAAAAGCTCATTCACATTTTCAATTAAAAAAGGAAGGGATTCATAATGTAGGATAACTACTTTTTGAAGAGCTGAATGATTATGCTGTATGTTTTCAAATTTAAAATATCATCATATGTTTAGGAGTTTAATTTATGGAACAATCAACTAATCTTTATATTGCACATTAAAGACCTGAATATTATTGTTCACATTAGATGAACAATTATGGAAGAGTTGCAGTGCAACTTAAGAAAAACTTGTCACTTTTATTGTGTGGCAATGATTTGTAAAGCACGATATGCTAAGTAATCCTATGATATAATTTAGGGACACAAAAACTTCTGTCAGAAAACAGCCAGAGACTACATTTAATTAAACTTTTACTATTGAAATAACATAAATTAAATTAATCAACACGGTTTAATTAAACCTTTATTTGTAAGATTTTTTATTAGACTTGTTATTAATGAACGTTAAATGCTACCTCTAACTTGAACTCTATGTTAAATTTAAATAATGAACCATTGTTCATACTCACAAAAGAACAAACACTACTTTAACAGTCTTTTGTCTCAATGAGGCTGTTACTCTTATGCATAGCTAAGATATAGACTTGTCCCTCCTTCCTCTCTATAGTCATTTCCATAGTTGGCAAGATATCATTTTAAGGTTGATAAAATGGTTTAAAATAACGAAAGTGAAATCATTAAGAATATAGCAATGAAGTAGCTAAGACTGAAAAGAATTTTGGTTAACCTCAAACAATGTTTTCAAATTTGTGTTTTAGTATTTCTTATTAACCTCATATATATATTGAGGAATGATCCAATTTGGGTTGGTAAAGACTTACCTGAACATGTCTCCTAGACCTTTCAGCATTCCCTTCTTGGCTTTCATTTTATCCTTTTCCTTATCTCTATCTTTTTTCTTCTCTTTTCCAGTTTTATCCTTTCTCCTATTAATCTTATCTCCTTTCTCTTGGTTTCCATTCATTTGTCTTTCCAGAGAATATGAAGGCTGGTCACTGGCTGTGGACACAGACTCTCTCCCTGATCTTGAGCTTTCTTCTGTGTCTTCTTCCACTTGGAAGGAAACAAAAACAAAAACAGATAAGGAATACAGTGAACCAAAGGAACAAAAATAAGGAAGCTAAAATATATGTGAGGATTTTATTTTCCCACATGTTGTACTGTACAGTCCTGCTATTAACATGGGTTGCAGCGCTGTTTACTTTTGCATGGAATTAAAACTGAATATGTGATGTGGATGACTTCTATGTGCTGGGAGCCGGTCCATCCTTGCTGTTTCAAGGGACCTGGCATATATGGCATACGGTTCTTAATATGTTTGCTCACCTTCTTGGCGCTGTGTTTTAACCAAAATCACCTCTCCGAGAAAGGTTGAATCCCCAGGTAGGGATTTTCCCCTGAAGTTAGGGAGGGAATAAAACCCCTCAACTAAGTGCCAGGCGGGTAATTAATCCCTTTAACTACGAACAATCATGCTTAAACTACATAATCTTTTCTCCCTGGAATGGAGATAAGAAACGCCCTAACCTTTGTAATAGAGATTGATAGGATTGAATCAACTGGTATAAATACAGTTGTAACAAGACAGAAACACTCAGAACTTGGAACAGAATCAAGAAGACAGAACCTACACGGAGCCTGGAGACAGAAGAACTTCGCTGGAGAGAATATGGCAATAGATCCTGGACTGAACCTGACTATAGAACATGGCAAGAGAACCTGACTAGAACCTGGTGACTGAACCTGGCTGGAGATCTGAAGCAGAACCTCTCTGGAGATCCAGACCAGAACTTGGCTGGAGATCCGGGCTAGAGATCCTGGCTAGGCTGCTGATCAACTGAACGCTGTCTCCGTGTCATTCCTTCTTCGCCGACTCCGTCTACGCCTTTGGGAACCCCTGGACCTGCTGGGGTTGGACCCCGGCATCTATGCACATGTGTATCCCTATGGGAAAATGATGTGCCAATAGAGCTGCTTTTCAGTCAGGTGCTGATTTCCCTGGAGTAACATCTTACTTGACACAGAACATGTATTGCTGTGGGAACTGGCTGGTCCTCAGCACAGATCAGTAATGGTCCTTTTTACATATTTGCAAAATGAAAATAAGCAGTCCTTCCCCAAGTGCTTACACTCCTCCTGGGTAAGGATGAAGTGGATCCACTCTGGCCCCTCATTAATGGATTATACCACTCTCTAGTTAGCACACCAATGGTAGCACAAGAAATTGTTTCCTCAGGCTCCCAAACATGTCTATTTGTCATTTCTACAAATGCTGGATCTGCAGCTTTTATTTATGTTTTTATTAAAAAGGCAACATCACAAGCAAATGGTACTACATCTTCTAATCCTAAATAATTTTGCATGTGAGTCTACACAAAGGCAGGTAAACAGTTGGATAGAGTCATGAAAAGGTGTGATTTAATAACCTCTTACTCCTCTGAACTTTGTAGATAAAAGCTGTACTTATAACAAGATTCCAACCTTTGAACCAACATTTCATAAGAATATGGTCCAATACCCCAAACTCTTTGCATTTGAAGAATATGGTCCAATACCCCAAACTGTTTGCATTTGAAAGAATGACAAGTAACTTAGAGTGGGTTTCCACCTACCAAAAAAACCTTTCAGAATTTAAGTTGGGAAGCAATAGATACACATATTCAGCCATTCTCATTAGATCTTTTCTGAGATTAATTGCCTATGGTTTGGGGCTTTGTGTTACCCCTTGAATTCAGAGGTCATCTTTTTTTTCTCCAGCAACAAACAAAGTATGAATCAATATTTTTAAGCTTCTTCTAATGTAGAGCCAAATAGAACAGTTAGGCCTCTTCTTTGTCTGTCACAAAGAACAGATCTCTAAATAAAGTTAATGTATCTTCAAATAAATTCAGTGAGGGGCACTTAAGTTAGCAATACACAATAACAAGAGTATAATAAGACATATTAAAACAAACTCAATATCTTAGTGTTATGCTACTAAACCCTCACACATCTGAAAAGAGACTATCAAATGATGACATGAGTACAGCCAATTGATACTTTTATTAATGCCAGCTATTTACCATAATACTAAAATAATTCTTTTTGTTGACACATTTGGTTAAAACATGAGCCAACATATTTCCCATTCCAGCTGGTCATACCCTAGGTCTAGCCAAAGAGTAAGAACATCACCGAGTTTAAATCCAGGCGGTACTCTGGAGGTCATTTAGACCAACTTCTTCCTCTAAATGCTGAGGAAACAGAAAGATCTGGGTCCAGCACACTCCCCGCCTGGGGATCTTTCTATTATGATATCCTTGTACAGTTGTACTTTAGCAAGACCTTCATGAATTTTTAGTCAACTCTGTTTGTAATTGCTAGATTCTATGCTTCATTCAGCATATATTTCAGCAATCTATCAACCAGTCATTACACAGTCTTCCCAGAAGATAATTACAGTAGTCAGAAATATATTTCAGAAACCTGTTGTCAATCCTATGGTAACTGAATACTGTGATTTGTGGCTCACATTGATGAAATCACTCAAGAAGCAAGGTCAATTGTGCAGTGGCTCTAGGATGGGTTAGCAACTATAAAAATGACTTCAGGAAGATTGACCTTTTTCTGTACTGAGTTATCTAAATTTGAGCCACTCTCTTCTTCCAATGAACATGGCAGGTTTTGTTTTTTTTTAAAAAAAATTGTTTCTTTAACTCTTTTTCAACTAATGCATAAATAGAAATTGTGCAGATTTATTGGAGGAAGCCAGGTACAATTTTCAAATGGCCAATGCTAGTAAAAATCCATAGCCTTGCAAATAAATGCTGAGCTAAGGCTGTAATTTTTTGTGGTCTACATAGAGGAGGGAAAGAATATTCTGGCCTAGTGTCTCAAGAGCAGTGATGACGAACCTATGACACGCGTGTCAGAGGTGACACGCGAACTCATTTTTTGGTTGATTTTTCTTTGTTAAATGACATTTAAATATATAAAATAAATATCAAAAATATACATCTTTGTTTTACTATGGTTGCAAATATCAAAAAATTTCTATAGCCGAAACCGGTTTGGCTCAGTGGATAGAGCATCGGCCTGCGGACTGAAGGGTCCCGGGTTCGATTCCGGTCAAGGGCATGTACCTGGGTTGCAGGCACATCCCCAGTAGGAGATGTGCAGGAGGCAGCTGATCGATGTTTCTCTCTCATCGATGTTTCTAACTCTCTATCTCTCTCCCTTCCTCTCTGTAAAAAAAATCAATAAAATATATTAAAAAAAAAAAATTTCTATATGTGACACGGCACCAGAGTTAAGTTTTTCAAAATGATGACACGCCGAGCTCAAAAGGTTCCCCATCACTGCTCAAGAGCTTGCTAATTATGTGAAGCCGTTTCAATGACAGCCCCCCAGGAGAATGTAAATATAGCTTTAGTAGGGCTGCAGCACCTTGTCAATACCCTTGATATGGCTATGCTCTGATTGCCAATCACTCCCTCAACCTTTTGGGAAATAGTTGTGGCCTCAACTTTGAGATAATTGACCTAATCACTATAAAACAATTCTCAAAAGTTCTTGGGAGCTACAAACCTAGGTCGGTTGGTATACTTAAATTAAACAGATGGATGGTAGTGGATTTTCTAAACTTCACAACATGCAAAACTCCTTTTACCTATACTTCCATATCTCTTTGTAACAAACTTTTATTGTCACACTTCACATATGTCAGTCTCCCATTCTCTAAGCTCCTAAAATGAGGAATGCCAGGCAGACAGCAACTGCTCATAAAAGATTGTTTAAATCAAAGATTACTGGTACCTGACTCATGACTTTATCCCAACCACACAAGCATTTATGCAGTCTCTGGGTATTGCCATTCCTCTCGCTTCAGAACAATGCCCACTCTTCTCTAATAAAGCCTGAAAAAACTGGCCAGACCCCAACTACAGTAACACCGGGAAGGCCCATTATACACTTGATTCTTGAACAACATGGGGTTTAGAGGCACCAACTTCCACACAGTCAAAAATCCACATGTAACTTTCACTCCCCCAAAACTTAACTGCTAATAGACTACTATTGACTGAAGCCTTACTGGTACCATAAGCAGTCAATTTACAGCTTTTGTATAGTATATATTACATACTGTGTTACAATAAAGTAAGCTAAAGAAAAGAAAATGTTATTAAGAAAATCATAAGAGAAAATACACTTACAGTACTGTACTTATTTACTGAAAAACACCCATGTGTTAGTGGACCTGGGTAGTTGAAACTTACAATGTTTAAGGATCAACTGTACTTGCTTCGGCTCTCATCAGTTTCTGGTATATTTTTATGATATTATTGCTAGTGCTGTATGTATTGTCTAATAGATTACACAACCTTCATCAATGTTCGAAACTATAAAAAAATGCGCCCAGTAAATGTAAACGACTTTGTCTTCCACAACAGCCATCACCATAACTCATGAATGCTAGTTCTCAGCCTGATAGTTGGCAGAAGTACAGGGCATATGTCTGCTCTTGGCTTGGTAATAGAATAAAGGCAGAGCCATCACAACTAACTGTGCACTGAAGTTACATTTGTTGCCAATTCTTTTCATAATCACAGTAATTTTCTGGTGTATGTAATACCAATTATTTTATAAATTGGATGAAACAGAGAAAATTAGTATTAAATCAGTTATTAACTTTGGGTTTTATAAACACATTTGATAAAATAAAATATCCTAGCTCAGTTTCCTGCCCCAAGCCAGTGAACTATTTAAGATGATACTTGGACATTTGAGAATTGTTTATACTTAATTTGAACATTCTAATTTTGATAATACATTATCACAGAAATTCTTCTGGGGGTGTACTTATTTCACTAATCCATTTGATGCTAACTAATTAAAAGTATTTAGCAATATGTAGCTTCATATGTACAAACATAAGATGTTCTTTTAAAGTATTGCATTACATATGTTTCAAAGTCTAAATTTATTTGATAGGGGAAAAAAATAGGAATATCTCACTTTACCCTATAAGATTACTCTTTTAAAAACTTGAACTGACTACACATGCTTAATTTATATATATGTGTAAATATATATAATCATACTCAAGGTCCCTGATATACTAGTCAGGTTATTTTAAAGTTTTAAAATTATTTCTGTACATTTAATACTAGCTTTATAATAAGATACAACTCAACATTCATAAAATAAGAAACCATATAAATAATTTTTCAAGTAAGAAAACTACTGAGAATATATTAGCAACAAATGGCTTGATTTATGTGTTCACACAGAAAATTACAGTGCAAGAACTAACCATAAACCTCTATTTAGATAATTTACTATTTTAAGTGGTATATAAATTTTACAATTTTTCTCTTTAATTTTGCTCATCTTTACAGATTATTACCTTTCCCTTTGCAGAGAGCCTACACAAAGAACTATGATCTCCTTCCAAACAAATAGAAATTTCTATTTTTGATGAACATTTATGCCTATTCTAACTAACTCTATGCACTAAACTATCAGCTATTTTCCCATGTGATTACCTATAACAGATATTCTCAAGTTTCTCTTTTTAAAGAAGTTATAATGTGAAGCTGCTTATTTATCTTTAATGCAGCACACTCATTGTACAATTAAGACATTTAATTACCATGTTTTCAACAAATCCAAATAAAGCTCAATTAAAATTCTAGTCTGTGTTACACATTAAGCTACTCAATTCTGCAAGGTATCCTGTTAGGACTGAGTCACCAAGAAGTTTAGAGAAAACTGTTAATGATTATGGAAAAAATGACTTCAGATTTCAATTGAAACCCAAGGTTCTGTACCTTATACCATAAATAAATATTTCTATCTAGTCATCACAAACAGTATATTGTCAAAAGCTGACTATGAGCCACATGGTCAATGATCTTCCCCACACCCTCACCATTAAGAAGCAATGCTATTGTTGATCTCTGCTGGTTGCTTATTCAAAACCCAATTTCCCTTTCTTCTTCCTAATGGGACTCTGACTGTGTTCAGGAATGCAATCTAGCTCCAAAGGGTAAATCCATTATAAAGTTTACATGAGCCTAACTTATTGATTTATTAGCCCAGTGTTATTATTACCCAGAATAACCCCATTAATCTGAACGGACATATTCCATGCTTGGGAAGATAGCTCACTCCCTTCTGTTGGATATGAACAAGAAAGTAAAACGCCTCTGCAGTTACCCTCTGGATTGTGAACAGTACAACCAAAGGTGCAGAAAGATGTTGGTCTTTGATAACAAAGTTAAGGCTGCGGAATCAATAATCCCTGAAACTGCCCAACTAACTCTAGAATTCAGTTATGTAAGACTGTATTTTCTAATGGTGCAAAGTGTTCTGAATTGGATTTTCTATTGAATGCAACTAAAAGCATCCTAATAAGTACATTATATAAATCAGACTTTACAGCAACTTTGAAATATCTACAATGCTATTTATCACAAGTGTAAGATTTAACAGTGCATGTCATTATAGGTAGCTCTGACAATTTTACTATAATTAAATAATTTGTTCAGATTTTTTACTAGAGTTCAATGAATTGTTCAATAGGTATAAACAGAAGAATACAAAATAAAAATGATAGCATTACTTCTTATTCATTAGTAAACAATTATTCCCCTCTGCAGGCACAGCCCAAAGAAGCATCCTTAAATATTTGTTGAGTGAATGAAAGAGTGAATAAAAAGCCAACCATGTGAAAACTATTCTTTATTACTTCCGATTTATAAAGAACAGTGCATGAAATCCATGCACATTAGAAGGGGATTAATTAAAGGAAATATTTTAATATTGATATTTGCCCTTTCTCTATAATAGAAGTATCAGAGATGAAAGAAAATTATCAAAATGTATATGAAAATCTTCCTCCTGTTAGAGTCTGGGGCATGCTGCGGGACCCAAAGTCAACTCCCCACCCACCCGTGGCGCCTCAAAATTGCGTGAGATCCAGACCCAGCCGGCCCCACCCTTGTCAAGCCCCGCCAGGCAGAGGGGTGCAGCCTCAGGTCCCCTGGCCCAGCACCGAGCGGGGAGCACAGTCTCAGGTCCCCCGTCAAGCCCCACTGGGCAGGGGGCACAGCTTCAGGACCCCTGGCACTGGGGTGCGGGGCACGGCCTGAGGTCCCTTGGTCCGGGGTGGGGGGAGCAGCCTGAGGTCCCCCGACCCAGGACCAGGACAAGGGGCGCACCTTTAGGTTTTCCGTCAAACCCCGCTGAGCAGGGGGCACAGCCTCAGGTCCCCCGGCCTGGTGCTGGAGTGGGAGGCACAGCCTGAGGTCCCTTGTCAAGCCCCACTGGGCGGGGGCGCAGCCTCAGGTCCCCTGCCCTGGCCCAGTGCCACACAGCCTCAGGTCCCTATTGATTGCTCGTTAAGGCTCGTTAAGGGAACTCAGCCTCTGCTGTGGGTGCAGCTATCTTGTGTTATGGAAACCCCGCCTCCACTGTGCGCACTGCCATCTTTGTGATGGTCAATTTGCATATTCCCTCTTTATTAGATAGAATTACCCCCAATACTGGAAATACTTAATGATAGAAACAAGTATTTTTTGAATAATTTATAATTTACTTTGGAAGACAAAGGATTCAACATAATAATTATAAACAGGATGACACAGTCTTCAGAATTTATCTTCATAAAACAAAACTTAAAATAATTTTAAGTTAAAATAAGACATTAGTAATGGAAAATTTCACTATACTTAGCAAATCCACTGATTACTACTAATTTCTATTGATAAGTGTTAAATAAAACACAATGTAACAAAAATAAGTGAGGACTAGACTTCTGGGCAATGCAAAGTCCTGTGTAGAATTTAAAAACTTTGGAGATATATTACTATTTTTTTTATTTTAGTTGAATATTTTGACTTTGGAAAAGGAGGAAAGATGTAGAAAATGAACAGCTAGTGATACAGATGGTGTCCGATAACAGGGTCTGCTTTTCTGGACTCTGACTTTTAATATTAGAATGATGAGCTACTGACAATGGAAAAACTCAGCTTTTTTAGAACACTATTAAAAAAAAGAACCCATACACACAAACCTGGCATGAAATATGAAGAATTAAGAAGCTTTTCTGCTTAAATGTGGGGTAGAAATAATAACTGAAGAACCAAGAGTATGAGCATAAAAGAAAAAGAAAGATATGAAAGAACTGGGTGATATTTATCCATTGATAAATATAGAAGAGGTTTCAGCAACTGGAGGAAAATTAAAAAAATAATTACTAAGACATTCTATTCTAAAAGTACATTTTATATATCTCAGTTTATGTTGGGGTGGGACTATGTGGGAAGATAAAAACAGTAAGATCACTCTCCCAAAGAATGTTACAGTTATTACCATAAACGATTCTTCACTTCTACTCTACAGTCTAAACTTCTCTATAATGCTTTCTCCAAATGAACCAGGTAAAATGCTCATGAAGATACTGGTAGAATAACACCTCCATTATTTCACCTTTCCCAAGAGAGGGCTGCAGAACAAGTACAATGAGGGTAACACCCTCAATTTTCTGACTCATTGCAAAATTGCTTTTGGTATCCAGCCAATTTTTATACTCAATGAAGGTCCACAATGGATATGGTTTCCAGTCCATGAGGACAATGTACATGGAAGCTGAAGGCTTTCCTTTCAACAGACAGAATTGACTGGTTACATAATCAAAATGGTAGCATTCATAATAACCCTGCTATTGAAACTGAAATTTTATTTTATCAAAGGAGTGAGATTGGTGTCAAATTTATGTTTTAACATTATACAAATATTAGTAATAGTGTCAAGGAAAGACATTCCAGGTTACTGCTATGACTTTGTTAAATGAAAAACAAAACAAAAAATAAATAACAAAAATTTACAAATGTGATAAATAGTAAATGGTTAGCAATACCCTATTTTGATATTTATTGAGAATTCAAAATGGCTGGTCCCCCTAGTCCAATGTTCTTAAATCCCATGCCACCCAATCCATATAGGGCACCCACAAAAATTTCCTGATTAAAAAATGTGTATATAGTAAAACCTCAATATAAGAGACTAATTCTAGGAGGGAGAGTCTATTAAAGCTGAAAGTCCATTGTATAACAAAGTAGGCTTTCTGAATGCGTATGTTAAATAATTGACAAGTTAGTATTCCTATTTTTACTTATGTAGACACATTTGTATAATTAAAATTAAGTATGTATGAAAAGTTTAATTTTACAGAATAGTTTTCTATATGTATTACTGTAATTTTTAATTTATACTGAACAATGCGTGCATTCACCAGTCATCATGAGTAAACAAATGCACACAACTGGGGTGTGGCTTAGTGCATGTCAGAACATGGGCCTGCATGCCTTAAAACTGCTACAGAAAATCACACCGACAACAGAACCAACTACCACGTGTGATGTGGTGTGATCACGTGCTAATCATTTGCCGAACATTTATGTATGTAGACTGTAGTTGTAGATATGGAATATTTATTTATGTCGGCGAAATTACTAGTGTTTTATCCCAACACATGGCCTATTTGCTAAAATATGTTTAAAATAACAGTAATTAATAACAAAAAAATAACCTGTTAATTTAATTATAAGAAAATCTTGTTTAAAAGCATTTTAAAATTAACAGGGTATTAATTTTCACATATGACATATGGACCAGAAATTTTGTTCCTTAAATCTGAAGTTTTTAAAATCGAGATCCACAAAATTGAGGGCTTACTGTACTACTGTTTCAGACACTACATTCTATATAATCACTTAGGGCTTTAGAAAGTCAAGTGAACCCTGGCCAGTATGGCTCAGCTGGTTGGGCAGTCTCTTGAGCCAGGACACATGCCTAGGTTGCAGCAAGGTCCCTGGTGGGGGCTATGCAGGAGGCAGCCTATCAATGTTACACTCTCACATCCATGTTTATTTCTTGCTCTCCCTCTCTCTTCCTCTCTCTCTAAAAATCAATTTTTAAAAAAGTCAAGGAAAAACTAGGTTATTTAGAAAAAGGTTCCTTGCCTTGAAGAAGAAGGTCTAACGTACAAATGAAAGGAGGAAAGTTTGAGGGCAGTAAGAAGATACACCTCACTGAAAGCGCCTGGTTTGGGCAAGAATGTGCATGAAAGCTTGGGGGACTGAGAATAAGAATGCGATTATAGCCCTAGCCAGTTTGGCTCAGTGGATGGAGCTTCAGCCTGCAGACCAAAGGACCCCAGGTTCAATTCCAGTCAAGGGCACATACCTTGGTTGCAGACTCCTTCCTGGCCCAGGCCCAGGGCTCATGCAGGAGGCAACCATGTGTTTCTCTCACATCAGTGTTTCTCTCTGTCTTTCCCTCTCTCCTCCACTCTCCCTAAAAAAATCAATGAATATCCATGGGTGAGGATGAACAAAACAAAACAAAATAAAAAAAAATGTGATTATAGAGCTCACTCAGCAAATCTAAAGACAGTAGAGCCAGTTAGGAGATCCTAACCATAACCTCAGATATTATATAATGAGGAATTGGAGTAGATTGGACAGAAGGAGTGAAATTAGGGGGGAAATTTCAGAAAGCTTGGTAATGGAGTGACTACGCAATGAGATAATTATTCTAAGTTTCTGAGCTTGGAAGTGCTAATGAGAAAAATCACATCATCATCGTCCATCTTCGTATGAGAGATGCTAAGGGTGTAAATGCAGTTTCTTCCTTTCCTCCAGCATTGCGAAGCATCATTACTCACCTGGGTTATTGTATCACTATCATATAACTGATCTTGCCACCAACACTGCTACTTAACATCCCATCCTTGATAACCCATCCTTGATCTCATGGCCCCAACAATCATATTCTTTTACTTATAGTCTTCAAATGCTCTTTATCTTCCTTAGTGTAAAACAAATAATTTAAACTATGCCATCAGTGATCTGTTCTCCACTTACATGTGAAATCCCATTTCTCACTATGTCTTCACCTGCACTATACACATTAACCTAATAGAACTGCAGCAGTCCAGAGATGCTCCCCGTGCACCCTGTTGAAGACCACTCAAGTAACAGCACTCATCTCAGCCAACAACCTCTTCTAGGAAACATTCTCCCCTTACTTCCCTCTCCACTCTAATTCCAGAGGCTGAGCAGGTATGGAACCCTTTGGTGCCATGGTAACTGTCCATTACAATGTTCCTTAATTACACTGCTTCTCAATGTTGGTTTATCCACTGGGTTGAATCACCCCTGACCCCTCAGGAATGTAGAGGCTAAATATCAGATCTTAGAGGCACTTAAGCACATTAACTAATTTAAAGTGGTTTTAATGTAATTGTCTTTCCCATTTGGAAGTTTAATATTGTAGAAAAATCATAGGGCTGAGAATCAGAAGGTATGCATTCTATGACTTAATTCCTAAGTAAGACCTTGGTCAACTATTTAAATGTTTTTTTCTTATCAAGAAAATGGTGAAGGTGAGGCGTCTGTAATTCATACACTTCAGATGTGATTTTTCCCTGTACGTTATAGCTTCAGTTACTTTTCACCTGCAAAAGGAATGGAACATACATACTGCATTCAAAAACTTCCCAAAACTAATCAAGGCTGCTTTTCTTAAACTGTAGATGATATCTAAGTATACAAATTGACATCAAAAGATAAAATAGGTTCTCTTATTCCTAACATTTCAGAAAAAAACCTTTTATAGATCAATATCCATCAATACTCATTAAAATAATAACCAAATAGAAAATATTTTACAAAGTTCTTTGACTTTGATACCTATTCCCTGATTTCTTCAACATATTTGCTATATCTGAAGGCTCTGCTCAACATAAAATTAAACTTAGCTTACATTATTTTTGCTCAAATAGGTAGTAATCAAAGGTGGCTAGAAGTGTGCAGAACGCTGAGTAGAAAATCCGAGATATCAAATGCAATATGCTATCTTGTAGCTAATAAAACAAACAATAATTCACAAGGAAGCTATCATATTAGCTGATTTACTAATGTAGTAAATTTAATTTCTTGAAATCTCATACTGCTAACCTAAGTTATGTATATTATAGAACAATGCTTTTTCTTTCTCCTAATGAAAGTACCATAAGAAAGTAGGCAAGCTACTCAAAAGCAATTTATCTCTATGTTCTAAGGTATACGGGTTTTCACATTTAAAATTCTAAGCTACATATATCTTAAAATCAATAGGTATAATTAATAGGATAGTATTGGGTTTTGTTGTGTTTCACCTCCTTGACCCCAACAAAAACAGTTCCCAATTTTTAATTGAGAAAAAATAGAACTACATATTTTTCTTTTTTTAAAATATATTTTTATTGATTTCAGAGAGGAAGGGAGAGGGAGAGAGAGATAGAAACATCAATGATGAGAGAGAGTCATTGATCAGCTGTCTCCTGGAGGCCCCCTACTGGGCATTGAACCTATAACACTGGCATGTGCCCTTGACTGCAATCGAACCTGGGACCTTTCAGTCCGCAGGCTGATGCTCTGTCCACTGAGCCAAGCCAGCTAGGGCAGAACTACATATTTTTCAAAAAGAAAACAAAGAAATGTTATTGCATGCATTTTCTCGGGAGCAACAGAAATTGATTAATTATGGGGGATGCGGAAGCCATTTGCTGAGAGCCAGGCAGGGTATGTAATTTGCATAAAAGAGGGAACAGATTGTATATGCCTTGACCTGTCAAACATGGCTACAACCTTAGAGATAATGGGTCCCAGGGCACAAAGCTCCATCTTGATCCAGACGAACATACAACATGGAGAGACCAGATGGATTAAATGAGAGATTAAAATACTGACTTCTGCCATTGCCATGGGAAGAGCGTAAGTGTTACAGAAGATGACAGATACCAGATACCACATGGATCCTGCCCCTGTCTTTTGGCCCCCCGTGTTGTGCCAATGCCATAATTTCAACACTGCTGAGAAGAGACAAGCCTGTTTAGAGCCATGAAATGTAGCCACCGGGGAGATGCACAACCCAAGTGACAAGAGCAATCAATGGTACCCATGCCTAAGATGAAAAGGGCTCAGTGAGGGAAGAAAACAAAGTCTGCCTACACCACCCAGCCTGGACTCCCTCCTTATGCAGCTTTTCAACAACTGGCCCTCCCCATCCCAATGTTTCCAGGGTGCACTACCTTCATCCTTACAAGATGTCCTGGATAACAAAAAATGCTCTGCTCAGACAGTAGTCCTTTCAAAGCAACCTTCAATAGTGATAGCACTTTCATTTCAATAGGTGGTTGCAGCTGCCATACCACCTTATAAGGAAGCACACTCTGCCAGAGTCCTAAAGAGCACAGACAATGGCAGGACACTGGGCACACAGCAAGGGTCATGTTGCAAGGCAGGGATGCAGGAACACAACCAGAAATGGGAACACAGATGTTGGCTAGGCCTAGCAACAGGAAGTGTGCTGTGAGACTCTACAAGCCAGGTTCGGAAAAGAAAGAGCAAGCTGAGCTGACTTCTTTCTCATGATTGGAGCCATGAAACACCTTTTTCTTTCTAGTTACATGTGAAGGTGACAGCCTAATGGCTACAAGCAGTAAAACAAACCTTGACAGATTATATATATATCTACACTAGTAAAAGAGAAAAATGGTAATTGGCGTACGACGATACCCTTTTCATTGGCTAATCAGGGCTATATGCAAATTAACTGCCAACTAAGCTTGGCA
Organism: Myotis daubentonii; assembly: GCF_963259705.1. Lineage (NCBI taxonomy): Eukaryota > Metazoa > Chordata > Mammalia > Chiroptera > Vespertilionidae > Myotis > Myotis daubentonii. The sequence goes on from NC_081840.1 coordinate 104,177,733, forward strand.
GTTAACTGCCAACAAGATGGCGGTTAATTTGCATATGTAAGCACAATGCAGGGAGGCGAAAGGGAAAGCAGGAAGAAGCCCCCTGCCACTGACAGTGATCAGAAACCCAGGGGGGAGCTAAGAGCTGGGGGGCAGGGCAAAGGCGGCCCTGGGGCCGCCTTTGCCCTGCCCCCCAGCCATGATCGGAGAATCAGGTGCCTTTGCCGCCCTGGCCAGTGATAGCAGGAAGTAGGGGTGGAGCCAGCGATGGGAGCTGGGCACGGTCGAAGCTGGCAGTCCCAGGAGCTAGGGGTCCCTTGCCTGGGCCTAAAGCAAAGCCCACGATCGTGGGGCCGCTGTAGCTGCGGGTCCCCGCTGCCCGGGCCAGATGCCTCAGCCAGAGGCGTAGGCCTGGGCAGGGGCGGAGCCTGCAACCGCGGGGAGCTGGGGGTCCCCTGCCCAGGCCTGACACCTCTGCCAGAGGCCTCAAGCCTGGTCAAGGGGCCTATCCGGTGATTGGTGATTGGAGGGTGATGAGGGTCAACTCCTCTGGCTGAGGCATCAGGCCTGGGTGGGGGGCGGAGCTGGGGATTGGGGGGATATGATGGTCCCCTTGCCCAGGCCTGAAGCCTGGGTCAGAGGCGTCAGGCTTGGGCGGGGGGTGGAGCAAGCGATCAGAGGAAGATGGGGGTCCCCTGCCCAGGCATGATTCCTGGGCCAGAGGCCTCAGGCCTGGGCGGAGGCCAGAGCCAGTGATGGGGGAAATGAGGGTCCCCTGCCCAGGCCTGACGCCTCTGTCAGAGGCGTCAGGCCTGGGCAAGGGGCCAATCCTGCGATTGGAGGGTGATGGGGGTCAACACCTGAGGGCTCCCAGTATGTGAGAGGGGGCAGGCTGGGCTGAGGGACACTCCCCCTCCACCACACACACACCCAGTGCACGAATTTCGTGCACCGGGCCCCTAGTATGTATGTATGTGTGTGTGTGTGTGTGTGTGTGTGTGTGTGTATATATATATATATATATATATTCTTCTTTTTTAAGAAAAAAAGTTTGCTGAGGTATTGAGGTCAGTGACATGCAGGTTCAGTGTGGGAGCATAAACAGAAACAGCAAAATGTCACGACCATTCCATATACTGCATTCTGAAGGTGCCCCTCTCTCCCTCTCCCTTTCTCTCTCAGGCATACAATGGTGCTAGTTATATAGGAACTCACTTACTGATATAACAAATATGCACTGAATCCTACAATTTCCCAAGCCTTGTGCTTGGTTCTGCAGGAATAAAATAGACATAATGATGTTCTCCTTCATGGACCTTACAGAAGTGAGAGAGGATAGCAGGCAGGACTTAGGGAGGTAACTGACAAGTATACATAGAATCATGAAATGGGAAAACTAGAAGGGTCTTCAGAAACCATCTAAACCAGAGCTTTTCAAAATTTTTATGAATAACAGCAAACTACCTTTTATTAAAATTAAAATTTATAAAGAACCACAATGTATTAAAAGTGGTTTAAAAAACCCACAACTGTTAAGAGAGAAGTGGTGGCAGCAAGGGAGGCATGAAGCCTTTGTAGAGTGCAACTGCTTAGCCTCTCATTTGCTTCCTGATTGTCCCCAAAGCACTGAGGGGCCCCTCCTGACCAGATGTCACCATACACAACCTGAAAGTCAGTGACTTAGTTGTCCAAATCTTCAGTTTCACAAGTGAGAACATTAAAGCTCACGGATTTTAAATGGCTTGACCAAAATTCCAAGCTGGTTAGAAGAATGTAAACTAGGATGCAAATCATCTGAACTCCAGGTCAGTGTTTGCACCACTCTACTAATTAAATTTCAAAAATTCAAACTGCAAATATTAGAAATGTATGATAGTTGCCTTTCATTTGCCATCCAAAGTTCAGAAGACTGGTCTGTTCAAATCAGACTTTGGAAAACAGGGTACTTTGTAGTTGTAAGTGCTCATGTTACAAGTATCATTGCCAGCCTTGTCCAGAACTTTACTTTGGGCTCAGAAATTGCAATTAGTCTACTTACTTTTTTTGGTATTGATGATAGTTAGATGAATAAGCGTTAATATAATATTCATAAATATGTTATCTCCAATTTAAAAAGGAAATTAAGTTTATATAGGGACAAACTTAGATGTCCACTTTGATGGGAAGCTCTGGAGGCTGTCTCTATAGAATTAAGATTTCATCCCCTGTTGCATTTTAAATGAGTAATATAAATGAAAAAACTTCATTAAACAAGGGAATTTAAATAACATTTTAACAATATGTTCAGAAGCATCATAAATTGTAGATGCTTAAGAAACAAATACTAAGGGGCCAAGTACTACATCTCTTATTAAATATATACCCAGGAGAGACAGAGGCAACATCTACAGATAACACAGTTCCTGCCTTAGAAGAGCTGCAAAAGTCATATTTGTTAGGATGCTAAGGAACCATGGTTACAATGGGGAAAAACTCAAGAAGGTTGAAAGCTCATATGACTCAGGATATTGGAGACAAGGCGAGGCAGCAAAAATAAAAAATATGTTCTTCGTCAAGCAAGAATAGGCTGCATAAATTTGAAATCACTGGCTGGGTGAAGTGAAAAAGAAACACCACAAACTGTCCAGATATAGACAGAGAATTGGGAGGGGGACGAGGTGGAGCAATCTTCTGAGTTTTGCTTTGCATGTTACATTATGGCAGCAATATTCATCTTCCGAAACACATTATATGCGACAGGCAAAAATTATAGAATTTTGCTTTGAAACTCATATATATATATATATATTTAATCTGTAGTGTTGAGATTATTATAGATGTCCCTCTTTCCCTCCCATTGCCTCCCTCTACCCAGTTCCTGCCCTGCCCCACGCCTTCACCACCCTATTGTCTGTGTCCATAGGTAGTGCATATAAGATCTTTGTTAAATCTCTTCTCGGCCCCCTAACCCACTTCTATCTGAGAATTGTTAGTCTGTTCCATTTCCATGTCTCAGATTCTATTTTATTCACCAGTTTGCTCTGTTCATTAGATTTCTTATTCATTTATTTTGATTTTTAGATTCAATTGTTGATAAGTATGTATTTGTTGCCATTTTGCTGTTCATATTTTTGATCTTTTTCTTTTTCTTCTTCTTCCTCTTCTTAAAGAATACCCTTCAACATTTCATATAATACTGGTTTGGTAGTAATCACCTCCTTAAGCTTTTTCTTATCTGTGAAGCTCTTTATCTGACCTTCAATTCTACATGATAGCTTTGCTGAGTAAACTTGGTTGTAGGTCCTTGCTATTAATCACTTGGAATATTTCTTGCCACTCCCTTCTGGCCTGCATAGTTTCTGTTGAGAAATCAGCTGACAGTCTATGGACATTCCCTTGTAGGTAACTAACTGCTTTTTCTTGCTACTTTTAATATTCTCTCTTTGTTTTTAGCCCTGGGCATTTTAATTATGATGTGTCTTGGTGTGGTCTTCTTTGGGTTCCTCTTGTTTGGGACTCTCTGTGCTTCCTGGACTTGTAAGTTTATTTCTTTCACCAGGTAGAGGAAGTTTTCTGTCATTATTTCTTCAAAATAGGTTTTCAATTATCTTGCTCTCTCTCTTCTTCAGGCATCCCCATAATGCAAATGGCAGTACACTCTAAGTTGTCTCAAAGGCTCCTTACACTATCTTCATATTTTAGGATTCTTTTTTCTTTTTGTTCTTCTGGTTGGGTGTTTTGTGCTTCTTTTTATTTCAAATTATTAATTTGATTCTCAGAATCCTCTATTCTACTGTTGAATCTCTGTATATTATTCTTTATTTTAGTCAGTGTATTCTTAATTTCTGAATGGTCCTTTTCCATTTTTTTGAAGGTTTGTAGAAGATTCTTGATTAACCTTCTAATCGTGGTTTTGAACTCTATATCCAGTAGTTTTCTTTCTTCCATTTCTTTCATTTGTAACATGTTTCTTTGTCTCTGCATTTTGATTGCTTCCCTGGGTGGAGCTGCTATGTCTCCTTGAGTTGGTAGAGTGGCCTTGTTTAGTAGGTGTTCTATAGGGCCCAGTGGCTCAGCCTCCCTAGTCACCTGAGCTGGAAGATCTAGGTATACCCCTCTGTGGCTGTGTGCACAGTCTTGTTGTAGTTGAGATTAGATTGCTGTTGGTGTCACTGGGAGGAACTGGCCTCCAGGCCAATTGGCTGTGGGGACCAGTTGTGACTACAGTGGGAAAACTGCGGTGCAGGGAACACCCCTATGGAGCACAACTTGCTTCAGTGGGGCTTTAGTGCTCACAGAGTCTGTCCCTTGAGTGTGTAAATTATGGATGTGTAGAATTGTAATCTGGTATGGTCCGACACTGACCACTAGGGTGTCCAGGGAGGTGCAAAGCCAGCCACTGCCTGGGGCTACCCGGCAGGAACTATAGAGAGATCTGCAGATTCCTCCTCTTTGTATTGTGTTTGAAAGTGCCCAGATGAGGCCCAGCTATGAAGCAAGGCAGGCTGGTGCTGGTGTCGGGTCTTGGGCATTTTATTGATAGGTTTGGGGCTCCCTGACCCAGATGCAGCTTGCTTCAGAGATTTTAGCCTGGGCAAGGACAGGCCATTCATGTGCAAAAGCCGCTGCACACAGCATGGGTGGGGTTGTAAACTGGATGAGGTAAATTCTTAGGGAATCACCAGGGTGGAGCAAACAGAAAAGGTTGCCCGTCAGCCCTGCGACCATGGGGTCCCAGCATAGGAACAATGATCCCTGCAAACACCTCCATCAGGGAGAAAGCTGCCCCACTGAATTCCTGCCTCAATGTTACACAATCTAGTTCCTGCTTATATGTGTCTGTGTTCCCAAGAGCCTTGCCCTGGTTCTGGAGCTCAGAGGAAACGGGATCTTGTAAGTTCAGTTTGTGGTGCTGGCCTTTTAAGAGGAACAGCTGGGTCTCCAGCAGTCTCTGTGTCACTGAGCCCCAATCCACACTGGTTTTTATAGCCCATAGTTCTTACTGTCCATAGGGACTTCTCTTCCCAGCTCTGGGACTGGGCCAGGGGTCTGGTGTGAGGCTGAGACCCCTTGCTCCTCAGGGCACCCTCCGCATAGATGATATCCCTCCTGATTAAAAAAGCAGCACACATGAGTGCTGGACCAGCCCATTCTGTGCCTCCATACCTCCTACCAGTCTCGGTGTGCTTTCTTCTTTACTTCTCTAGTTGTAGCACTTCCATTCAGCCAGATTTCCAGTGGTTCTGAATGATGGTTGGCCTGTATTTTAGTTGTAATTTTGATGTGATTGTGGGAGGTAGCGAGTACAGGCGTTTGTTTACCTGTGCCACCATCTTCAAAATCAAGAATGTGATTTTTATTCAAAACTCTTCTTTCTTGTCCAGTCAGTGTGGCTCAGTTGATTGAGAACTGACCCATGCACCAAGAGGCTGTCGGTTGGATTTCAGGTGAGGGAATGTGCCTGGGTTGCAGGCTTGATCCCCAGTAGTGGGCATACAGGAGGCAAGCAATCAATGTTTCCTCCGCATTGATATTTCTATCTCCCTCTCCCTCCTTCTCTCTCTAAAATCAATAAAAATGTGTTTTTTTGTTTGTTTGATTTTTTTTAATGATTTCAGAGAGGAAAGGAGAGGGAAAGAAAGAGAGAAACATCAATGATTAGAGCGAATTACCAATCAGCTGCCTCCTGCACAACCCCCACTGGGGATCGAGCCAAAACCCGGGAATGTGTCCTTGACTGGCATTGAACCCGAGACCCTTCAGTCTGCAGGCTGATGCTCTATCCACTGAACCAAACCAGCTAGGACAAAACATGTTGGGGTTTTTTAAAAGAGATTATTACCACTAAGCCAGCAATGCAAGAAATGCTAAAGGGACTGCTGTAAAAACAAGAAATAAAAAGGCAAGAGGGAATACAAGTATAAAGAATTAAAATGGTGACAAGTACTTATCAATAATAACATTAAACATAAATGGATTAAATGCCCCAATCAAAAGACATAGGGTAGCTGAATGGATAAGAAAACATGACCCATATATTTGCTGTCTACAAGAGACCCACCTCAGAACAAAGGATTCACACAGACTGATAGTGAAGGGATGGAAAAAAATTTTTTAGTCAAATGATAATGAGAAAAAGTTGGGATAGCAATACTTATATCTCACAAAATAGACCTCAAAGTAAAGGTCATAACAAGAGGATATGACTCTCGTAAACATATATGCACTCAAAGCAGGAGCACCCAAATACATAAAAAAAACTTCCGGAAGATATCAAGGGAGAGATCGACAGCAATACAGTCATAGTAGGGGACTTTAATACCCCATTGGCACCACTGGATAAATCCTCTAAACAAAAAATCAGCAAAGAAACAGCAATCTTAAATGATTCACTAGATCAGAAGGACTTAACTGACATCTTCAGAACATTTCATCACAAAGCTACAGAATATACCTTCTTCTCCAGTACACATGGGACATTTTCAAAGATAGACCACATATTAGGACACAGACAAAGTCTCTTTAAATTCAAGAAGACAGAAATCATACCAAGCATCTTCTCAGGTCACAATGGCATAAAATTAGAAATCAACTATAATAAAAACAATGAAAAAAAAATCAAACACTTGGAGGCTAAATAGCATGCTATTAAACAATGATTGGGCTACAAAAGAGACCAAGAAGAAATAAAAAACCATCTTGGAAACAAATGACAATGAAAACATAACAACCCAAAATCTATGGATACAATGAAAGCAGTCCTGAGAGGGAAGTTCATACCTCTACAGGCCTACCTGTAAAAAAAAAAAAAAAAAAAAAAAGGAAGAAGAAAAAATGGTAATAAATTATTTAACCTTGCAACTTAAAGAATTAGTAAGAAAGCAACAAGAAAAGCCCAGAGTAACCAGAAGGAAGGAAATAATAAATGTTAGAGGAGAAATAAATGACATAGAGATAAAAAAAAACAAAAAAAAATACAAAAGATCAGCGAAACCAAGAGCTGGTACTTTGAAAGGATAAAGAAGGTTGATGAACCTCTAGCCAGACTCACCAAGAAGCAAAGAGAGAGGACCCAAATAAACAAAATCAGAAATGAAAGAGGTGAAGTAACAACTGACCCCACAGACATTCAAAGGATTGTAAAAAAATACTACAAACATCTCTATTCCAACAAACTGGACAACCTCAATGAAATGGACATATTCCTAGAAAAATACAACCTTTCAAAACTCAATCTGAAAGAATAAAAAAACCTGAATAGGCTGATAACCACGGATGAAATTGAAACAGTAATCACAAAAGTCCTGGACTGGATGGCTTCACAGGGGCGTTTTACCATACATTCAAAGAAGAACTAAAACCTATCCTTCTCCATCTATTCCAAAATATTCAAGAGGAAGGCACAATTCCAAGCTCTTTCTATGAAGCCAGCATTACCCTAACCCCAAAACTAGATAAAGACATTACAAAGAAAGAGAATTACAGGCCAATATCCCTGATGAACATAGATGCCAAGATCCTCAACAAAATTCTAGCAAACAGGATCCAGAATTGCATTAGAAAGATCATACACCATGACCAAGTGGGATTTATACCAGGGATGCAAGGCTGGTACAATATCCGCAAATCAATAAATGTGATACATCACATAAACAACTGAAAGACAAAAATCACAATCATATCAATTGATTCAGAAAAAGCATTTGACAAAATCCAACACCCTATTCTGATAAAAACTCTCAGCAAAATGGGAATAGAGGGATCATACCTCAACATAATAAAAGCCTTATATGACAAACCTACAGCCAACATCATATTCAATGGGCAAAAACTAAAAATATTTCTCCTAAGAACAGTAACAAGACAGGGATGCCCTCTTTCACCACTCCTGTTTGACATAGTACTAGAAGCCCTAGCCATAGCAATCAGAAAGAAGAAGAAATAAAAGGCATCCAAATTGGAAACGAAGAAGTAAGATTGTCATTATTTGCAGATGGCATGATATTGTACATCGAAAACCATAAAGACTCTATCAAAAAACTACTAGACTTAATAAATGAATTCAGAAATGTAGCAGGAACACCCAGAAATCTATGGCTTTTTTATACAACAATAATGAACTCACAGAAAGAGAAACTAAAAAAACAATCCCATTTACAATTACAACAAAAAATTAAGATACCTAGGAATAAATTTAACCAAGGAGGTAAAGGACCTGTACTCAGAAAATACAGGACACTTTAAAAAGAGATAGAGGAAGACATAAACAAATGGAAGAACATACCGTGTTCATAGATTGGTAGAATCAACATCATTAAAATGTCTATATTACCGCAAGCAATCTATAGATTCCATGCAATCTCCATTAAAATACCAACGGCATATTTCAAAGACCCAGAACAAACTCTCCAAAAATTCATCTGGAGTAAAAAAAGACCCCGAATAGCTGCAGCAATACTGAGAAAGAACAAAGTTGGAGGGATCATAATACCAGATATCAAGCTATATTACAAAGGGACTGTTCTCAAAACTGCCTGGTACTGGCACAAAAACAGACATACAGACCAGTGGAACAGAACAGAGAACCCAGAACCAACCTAAGCCATTATGCTCAATTAATATTTGACAAAGAAGGCAATAGCATACAATGGAGTCAAGACAGTCTCTTTAATAAATGGTGTTGAGAAAATTGGAAAGATACTTGCAAAAAAAAAAAAAAAAAGAAAGAAAAGAAAAGAAACTAGACCACCAACTTACACCATACACAAAAATAAACTCGAAATGGATAAAGAACTTAAATGTAAGAAGGGAAACCATAAAAATCTTGGAAGACTCCACCGGCCGCAAAATAGTAGACATATGTTGTAGCATAATTTTTACTGATACAGCTCCTAGGCCAATGGAAACAAAGGAGAAACTAAACAAATGGGACTACATCAAAATAAAAAGCTCTACACAGCAAAAGAAACCATCAACAAAACAACAAGAAGACCCACTGCATGGGAGAACATATTTGCCAATGTTATCTTCGATAAGGGTTTAATCTACAAAATTTATAGGGAATTCATACAACTTAACAAAAGGAAGATAAACAACCCAATCAAAAAATGGGCAATGGACCTAAATAGATACTTTTTGAAAGAAGACATACAGAAAGTGAAGAGACATATGAAAACATGTTCAAAGTCACTGATCATCCGAGAGATGCAAATCAAAACAATGAGGTACCATCTCACACCTGTCAGAATGGCTATCATCAACAAATCAACAAACGACAAGTGCTGGAGAGGATGCAGAGAAAAAGAAACTCTTGTGCACTGCTGGTGGGAATGCAGACTGGTGCAGCCACTGTGGAAAACAGTATGGAGGTTCCTCAAAAAATTAAAAATGGAACTCCCATTTTACCCAGTGATTCCACTTCTAGGAATATATCCCAAGAAACCAGAAACACCAATCAGAAAGGATATATGCAAACCCCTATGTTCATAGCAACACAATTTACAACAGCTAAGATTTGGAAACAGCCTAAGTGCCCATCAACAGATGAATGGATTAAAAAACTGTGGCACATCTACATAATGGAATACTACACTGCTGTAAAAAAGAAGGAATTCTTATCATTTGCAACAGCATGGATGGAACTGGAGAGTATTATGCTAAGTGAAATAAGCCAGTCAGAGAAAGATCAATATCACACGATCTCACTCGTTTGTGGAATATAATGAACAATATAAACTGATGAAAAAAAATAGAACCAGAGACACAGAAGCATCGAACAGACTGTCCAACCTGAGGGAAGGCTGGGGGATAAGGGGGTAAGAGATCAACCAAAGTACTTACATGCATGCATATGAGCAAAACCAATGGACACAGACAGTAGGGGGTGTGAGGGCTTGTGCTTACAGGTGGGAGTGGCGGAGGAGAGGTCAATGGGGGAAAAAGTGGACTCGTAATACTTTAAACAATAAAGAATTTAAATTAAAAAACAAAACAAAAAACTCTTCCTCCTCACCACAATTTTCCTTATATATGTATGAGAACGAATTCCATCCAAACATTAAATTGTAAGTAGTTTGCAATCCACTTTAATTATCTCTGGTCTTTGCTTTATCTTCAAGATGTGGTGTCTCCAACTTTTCTTACAATGTAAATTAGTAGTTATGAACAATATAAGCTAATCAATAGTTTTTACTATTAAAACTCCTAAGCCCTTTCTCTTCTAAGTAAACTAGTAGAGTTCTTCCCTAACTTTTAAATTGAATGGTTATATTTATACCATAAATGTTTGATAACTCCCTGAGGCATACGATTGTACATATTTATAAATGTTAATTTTTTTCTCAATATATGATGGAAAACATATTGCTCATTCATATTAACCTTTGACTTTTAATTGTCTTGGCTTAAAATATTTTGCGATTTGGAAATATACACTCACAAAAATATCTTGTTAGTTTAGTTCAAGGAAAGCATGAGAATTTCATAGAAACAAAACAAAAATGTTTTTAAAATCATAGATTATTAATATAGTCATTGAAGACATCACATTATACATATACTGTGTTGCAGTGGTTTTCAAACATTTTGGTCTCAATATACCTTTATGATCCTAAAAATTATTAAGAACTCAAAATAAAAATATTATGTATTATCAATATTGACTGTATTAAAACAGAAAACTTAAAAATATTAATTACTTTATAAAAATAAAATTTCATGTTAACAGAAATTATATTTTTACAAAAAATACCTCTTTTTCCAAAAATAATAGTGAGAACAATGGCACTGTTTTATATTTTAGCAAATCTCATTAAAAACTGGCTGAAAAGACAGATTTTTCTATCTGATGTGCATTCATTCTACCACAATGTCACATGACATGTTGCCTCTAGAAAACCCCACTGTATACTTGTGAGAGAATAAGAATAAAAAGATAAACAACTTCTTATTATGAAAGTAGTTTAGACCTCCCTGTCAAGGGTACTGTGAACCCCAGGGTTCCCTGAGGTACACTTTAAAAAACTGCTGCTTTATCGAGCTATTTGCAACTGCTTTTCTTTCTTACATTATAAACTTACATGTCTCCATGCCTTCATCATCATCATCCACTGTGGGTTTATCGTAAGACTTGTCAATGGCAGCTCTGAAGCTCTCATTGCACCCCCTTCCTCTGATTATCCGAGGTCGTGGGCGATGGAAAGGAATATCCCCATTCAAAGTCACCTCAGCCACTGCTGTCTGAAGACTTTCTAATGAGCTTGACTTCTTCAGACCTAGGGAAGGCCCCACATCTCTGCTGGGGGAACCTTGGAGGGTTACAAAAATAAAATGTTAATTAGAATTAGTGGTGGAATTTATATTCCTGAACATTTATAAATTAAGGAAAAAATTAAGTCATTTTTATTTTTCCCAAATAGATATTAAATTTTGTCTATTTTCTTTATTTTCATGAGGTAAAACTTTAAGCTTTAAGTTATTAATTTCCATTTTTAGCCCAAGTGAAATTTTTGTCAAATCATCTGCTCCTAGTTATGTAAATAATCTAAAAGAACCAGAATAACCCAAAGGCTCACTAGTAGAGCACAAATAATGAGAAGGTTAAGGTAAGCAACCAAGAGTACTCTTTTTAACTTCATTGAAATTAGTTTTTGATAGTTCAAAATTTGGAAATATATTTCGAATTTTTAACAGAAGTTACACTTTCATATCAATGAGCTCCATCAAGTACAGTGCATGTTCACAACTTATACTTAAAGAGAGCACAAAAGACTACATGTCACCGATACCATTAGGGCACCCTGACACCAGGCTGAAACCTCGTTCTGGCAGTATTAACATTCCATGGAAAGAATCAATACAAGACTTGAACAGAAACAAATTACATAAGGGCTCACCCTAAGATAGAGGTAACAAAGGAGAGACTGAAGAGCTGACATGAGGAGTTAAGACTTCCAGGCCTGGAAATAATATCTCCTTGAGAAATAAGTGCTAACCAGTTAACAAAAAACTTTTCAGTAAGATAGAGGGAAGAACTCAGAGAATTCACAATTTGCCCCTATTTCTTGAGATCGAGGGCAGAAAGGCCTGAGATAACACCAAGAGTACCATGCTTTAGAAGGCAATCAACACAGATTTCTTTAAGTAGGTAAGCAAGTGTCATCCATCACTGCCTAACCTGAGGTTTAGAAGTAGATAAATTTAGGCTCTAGATTACTAAAGTACCTGCTTTGTACTACCACCTCGGAAATCCAAGTTACAGAATTAGTTCTTCACATACATGATTAAAAAGACTCATGCAAACAAATGGGCAGGTAGGAGAGACTAGTTTGTCTCTACATGGATCATCAGCCCCTAGATTGATTAAAAATTCAGGAGTAGCTTTGGTAAGGTATTACTAAAAGACATATGGTGATGACATAGGTTTTTTATGGCTCAGAGTGTTATGCTGAGTAAAAATTGAATTCAGAGAGTCAAAACAAGAATTATCTTTTTAAGATTCATTTACATTACATATTCACCTAATTTTCACAATGAGATGGCAATTTTAAGTTTAAATATGTTAAAAATGTAACAGGCAGAAAGACAGGCAGATGATTCCAATGAAGAAATATTATCCCATAATTATTGTGCTTGGGAAGAAAAAGATGATTTATTTAACTTTCTCAATTTAGATTTGCATATATAGATTATTTTATGACAAAAATTCACATAAACAATTTCTTTCCAGAATGATCAATAATACTTTTTCTCTTGATAACATTAGTATAACTTTTGACAAGTTTGTGTTCTAAATACCCATAAAAGCTATGTCACAGGATGGAAACAAATTTTGTTCCAAGTAACTGAACAAAAAATTAAGAAATCAAGGAACCAAAATGAATAAAGCAAATATTTGGTGATTTCTTGGTTTCAAACAATGCACAAAATAAACTGATGAACATTTATAGATCCAGCGACATACAAGCATAGAACAGACAAGAACTTCAGAGGGAAGGTGTGGGTGGGGGGAGAGATTAACTGGGGAACTTATATGCATGTATGCATAGCCCATGGACACAGACAATTGTGTAGTGAAGGCCTAGGAGGGGCTGGTGTGGGGTTGAGAGGGTCAATGGGAAAAGAAAACAAAGGGGACATCTGTAATACTTTCAATAATAAAGATAAACTTAAAAAATAAAATAAATAAAAAATAAAAACTTGGAAGAAATATCCTTGGGTGATAGTTAACAAAAAATAAATTTTAAAAATACATAAACGCAGGCAAATTTGGGAAGCAAAACAAAGTATAACTAAACAGGCAATAGATATTTTGTAAGTGTAAATCAGAGGTTATACTGTAGAATAACATTTTAACAAAATGTTGATAATTATCAATGGTGTGTATGGGATATATGACAGATCAATGAACTACTGTCTCTATATTAATATATGGTTAAAAATTTTCACAATAAAATATTATAAAAACAAAGCATCTATAATTTGTGAATCTATAACAGGGATCAGTAGATCTGGGCCAAATCTGGAAAAAAATTTTGAAACAAGCCTTGCCTGTTTGTTTACATATATTTTATAGCTGCTTTACATTACATCAGAATTAAGTAACTGCTATAAAGGCCTATGTAAATATTTACTATCTGGTCTTTTACAGAAAGAGCTTGCTGATTCTTGATCTGTAAAATTGTTATTATTCACCTAAGTATTATATTTGTCAAAGAAACTTTAGCAAAGGTTTAGTTAACTAATGTGTTTAAATTCCTGGATGAGGGTTAGTGAGATCCCTAATATTAAAAATTCCACATTTACTAGTAAGGAAAATTGAAAATTTGTTTGGGCAAAGAATTAGTGGTATTTACAAAACACAAAAAAATCAATTATCTTTTCATTTTTAAATAATATTTAAAGCTCCTTATATAAATCTTTTAGTCCGTTAGGATACTTTATTTTTTCTATTCAAGTATTAAACTGTTAGCAACCCAATTATCTTCTAATTCCTGTCCTCTCTTTTCTTTCAGAAAGTAAATTTACCTCCCAAATATCACAAAACCCGTAATTCCATGAATTAAATGAAAATAACAATCACACTGTTTTCCCTAGGTCTCGTTTTCTGTTCCTACCCCTCTTGCTGAAGAACAAGTAGAGAATGTCTTTTGCAAGGGCAAAGAGAAATGGAATTCAGTTTTCATTATAAAAGGCTTATGGCTAGACAGACAATCTATGCTAAAAATGTCACTATGAATCTACCAAAAAACTCTGGACTAAACTATAAAATCATGATAATGTTAAAAATTCAAGTGAAGTGAAATGAGAAAAATAACTGAAAATTTGTTGTTTATGTAATAATTTATTTTTTGCCCCAGCCCAAGTTTTTCCAATTTAATTTGTAGGATGGACTGCACATCCTATATCCTATCTAATAAAAGAGAAAAATGGTAATTGGCGTACGACGATACCCTTTTCATTGGCTAATCAGGGCTATATGCAAATTAACTGCCAACTAAGATTGGCAGTTAACTGCCAACAAGATGGCGGTTAATTTGCATATGTAGGCACAATGCAGGGAGGCAAAAGGGAAAGCAAGAAGAAGCCCCCTGCCACTGACAGTGATCGGAAACCCAGGGGGGAGCTAAGAGCTGGGGGACAGGGCAAAGGCGGCCCTGGGGCCGCCTTTGCCCTGCCCCCCAGCCATGATCAGAGAATGAGGTGCCTTTTCCGCCCTGGCCAGTGATAGCAGGAAGTAGGGGTGGAGCCAGCGATGGGAGCTGGGCACGGTCAAAGCTGGCAGTCCCGGGAGCTAGGGGTCCCTTGCCTGGGCCTAAAGCGAAGCCCGCGATCGCGGGGCCGCTGCAGCTGCGGGTCCCCGCTGCCCGGGCCGGACGCCTCAGCCAGAGGTGTTAGGCCTGGGCAGGGGCGGAGCCTGCAACCACGGGGAGCTGGGGGTCCCCTGCCCAGGCCTGACACCTCTGCCAGAGGCCTCAGGCCTGGTCAAGGGCCCGATCCGGTGATTGGTGATCGGAGGGTGATGAGGGTCAACTCCTCTGGCCGAGGCATCAGGCCTGGGCGGGGGACTGAGCCGGGGATTGGGGGGATATGATGGTCCCCTTGCCCAGGCCTGAAGCCTGGGTCAGAGGCGTCAGGCTTGGGCAGGGAGTGGAGCAAGCTATCAGAGGAAGATGGGGGTCCCCTGCCCAGGCATGATTCCTGGGCCAGAGGCCTCAGGCCTGGGCGGGGGCCAGAGCCAGTGATCAGGGGGCGATGGGGGTCCCCTGTCCAAGCCTGACACCTCTGGCAGAGGCATCAGGCCTGGGCAAGGGGCCGATCAGGTGATCGGAGGGTGATGGGGGTCTACGACTCTGGCCGAGGCATCAGGCCTGGGCTGGGGGCAGAACCAGTGATGGGGGGAAATGAGGGTCCCCTGCCCAGGCCTGTCAGAGGCGTCAGGCCTGGGCAAGGGGCCGATCCTGTGATTGGAGGGTGATGGGGGTCAACGCCTGAGGGCTCCCAGTATGTGAGAGGGGGCAGGCTGGGCTGAGGGACACTCCCCCCGACACATACACACCGAGTGCATGAATTTCGTGCACCGGGCCCCTAGTAACAATAAAAGGCTAATATGCACATTGGCTGAACGGCAGAATGACCGGTTGCTATGATGCCCACTGGTCACCAGGGGGCAGACACTCAATGCAGGAGCTGCCCCCTAGTCGTCAATGCACTTCCTTATGGGGAGTGCCACTTAGCTAGAAGCTAGCTCATGGCTGGTCAGCGCAATGGTGGTGGCAGGAGCCTCTCCCACCTCCATCCAGCACTAAGAATGTCCAACTAGCGGTTTAGACCCGATCCCTTGGGGTCCTAAGCCTTTAGTCGGACATCTCCTGAGGGCTCCCTGGCAGCTAGAAGGATGTCTGACTGCAAGCTTAGGCCTGATCCCCTGGGGAGTGGGCCTAAGTTGACAGGTGGACATCCCCCAAAGGATCTTGGACTGTGAATGGACGCAGGCCGGGCTGAGGGACTTGCTACCCGCCCCCCTCCGAGTGCACAAATTTTTGTGCACCGGGCCTCTAGTAGTAAATAAAGAGAAAAAAAGCTCTTTATATCTAGGATGTTAAAACACTATAAACACGATTCAATTAAGGTGATAAAATTTCCCTTTTCACCATGAAAGTTATTTAATGTTTCCAGTTAAAATCTGAATATCATTATATTTTAATCACAATGAATTGTTCTATTCTTTTTTAGTAGTAGTGAGTTGTTTAAATTAAGTATTTTCCTTTACTTTACCTAATTGTCATAATGTAAAAATTCATGGTCTTTTTTTGAATTTTTTCATTTTGGTTTTTATGAACATTAATTTGGACAGAAGTTACTTCCTAAAAGTACTGTAAAATAATATCTCCAAAAACTAATAATTATTTTAGATATGGAAATTATCAAAAATGATTTTCTTTCACCTTAGTTCAAAATTTAAATGAATTTTGTTTAATAAAAGAAAAAAACTACTTACTAACAGCTGAGGCTATAGTCAATTGCTTTGCACTACAGTGAATCCATGATTTATTGGATATAATTTTTACAATCTATCTTTTACTCTACAGATTGTGAAAACTCCAATTCACAATCATCTTTACATATATATGTGGGATACACATTTTCAAACCAATTACTAGTATAGGTTAAAAAGGTGAATTGAACCTAATTAGTAGTAAGTGGTATAACTGCTACATCATACTAGACCTAGAATAATTAAAACACTATTCTCAATTGTACAAAGCACTTTAATTGTAAATAAAAACTTTCCTTTTATTATTTTCATAAAATAACATAAAAAGTAAAATATACTATAATGCAAAATCCCAGTTCAATATAACCAACTGTTTCTATGGAATAATTTAGAAAGCATTTTGAAGTTATCCTAAATAGTTAACAAAACAAAACAACAACAAAAACTTTTATTATTTTATTTATTTATTTACTAGAGGCCCAGTGCACGAAATTCATGCACTTGGGGGGGGGGTTGTTTCTCAGCCTAGCCTGTACCCTCTCCAATCTGGGACCCCTTGGGGGATGTTATTACGTCTTTATTATATAGAATTAATCCTCACCTGAGGATATTTTTCCATTGATTTTTAGAGAGAGTGGAAGAGAGGGAAAGACACAGAAACATTGATTGGTTGCTTCCTGTATGCACCATAACCAGGGCCTGGGCCAGGGAGGAGCCTACAACCATGTGACCAGAATCACACCTGGGACCCTTTGGTCTGCAGGCCAAAGCTCTATCCACTGAGCCAAACAGGCTAGAGCACAAAAACTTTTAAACAGGTTCACAAAGTTAAGATAAGGAGCAATATATATTATACAGTCTAATTTCAATGTCAGGTAACTATGAACTAATTCTTGCATTAGAAAAAAAAAAGGTTTTCTGAGTGAATAATGATAGCAATTATTAGACATTGTCCTTCGATGACAAATATTTATACTTCTGCTATTATTACCCTTCAAATAAAAGTCACCACTTTGAAAGTATTTCTTTGGATGTTAATCTAGGCAAAAGAAATAACTTAAAAACAAGAATCTACCCAAGAGATCATGTCTTCAGGATTTTGATTTTTCTTAAATTGTTACAAAACATTCTTACACAAATATAATTTAAAAAATCTAGATTGTTTAAGCATTTTTGAAGCACTAAATTACATTTCCATTTAGATGTACTACACTGATAAATTTCTCCTAACAGAAACTTTTTCTTCTTGTATAATTTGATTTCCTACAATGAAAACATCCATGCAAGACTGAAATATTTATGTGTACATACAATATGATTGGCAGCTCTATAATTATGATAAGCTCCTTGGACCACAGTTTCTATGGCAACAGTTTAATGGTCCATTCTTACCTGCTTTCTGGTCATCCACTGTACTGAGTTTAGTCTCGTCAGCTACTGTTAAAAGGTAAATGTATAATGGTTAGCCCAGTTAGTCCCACACCCCAACATGCTTCAACCATTCCCAGATCTTTTCAGTTATGTGATAATTCTTAGGTAATATTTCATGCAAATAATATGAAAACTCAAGCAAATATATATAATCAAAAGGGTGGGGGGAAGCAGTGTCTCCATGCAATATGCCAGTCATTTCATTTCACAGACATGTAATGTTATTTATGTTAGCATATCATAATTAGCCAAAGCAATGTATTGCCAAATTTTTCTTTTATGCATGTAAAATTTAATTAATTTAAATTAATGCTTTTAGTCTTGAAGTATAAAAAGCCACCAAGAAATAGCATAAATAAGTTACAGTTGATGAACAAAGGGTTTAAAAATCATTCAATCAGTTTACAGGCATGATTATTTTATTTATTTGTTTGTTTGTTTGTTTTGGTAGATTAGAATTTAAAAATGACACTACCTGATTGGTGTTTGATTGAATAACTATGGTTATTTTCCCGCTCTCATTTGCTCCAAATACTTTCTACAATAGTCTCTCAAATTATTATTCACTTAAATGCCTTTCTTATCAACACATGAGAGTTTCTATTAAATAAACCTTAAAGAATAGCATTAAAAGGAAAATATGAAGTACCCAAATTCTAGACATGGATTGAGATAATGATCTTTCTCCAAAACTTTTTTCTTTTAGTTCAGAATGCCAAAACCAAACAAATATTATTTCAATGAAATTGGTTTTAAACAGCCAGTGTTAAAACATTTCATTGCTTCAAATAAAGATACATGAATATATCTTTTCATGTATGATATGCACATGTGTTTGTTTCTTTTCTCATCAGAAAACATAAATATTAACATATTGCACATTATATAAACATGCCATTTATTAGAAATATTTTTATCTCAAACTCAGAGAAAAATTAATTTTTGCCAAATTATCACATTTCACATTTATTTTCTCTATTGCTCCAAGTAAACAACATGTATTTGGGACCATCAATTTTAATATGAAAGCATCTATTTAGATAAAGATTCATGGAGACTGTACTCACTACCTAAATCCATGCTTTTTGATTTTCGTGTTTTAACGATATCCAATTGACTGGCATCTGAAAATTGCTTTGTGCGTTTTTCTGACATACTCTGGCGTCCAAATCCTTCTCGTTGAAAAGCAAGAACTGGATCAACATCTGGACTCAAAGAGCTGGTGTGAAAAGAAAGAAAAACATAAACATATTTACTAAAAATAGAAGACATTCAATTTAGGAAAGTTCATATATACCTGTGTGTATGAGTGTGTACATATGTATATTCCTCAAAAATATTTAAACTAAATTACACAAATATAATACATTTTTTAAAAAAAACTGTGGCTGTATAGTAATAGGAAAATACAACATTAATTTACATTTAGTAATTCTTTCTCCATGTGAGTTCTCTCCTCTTCTACTTCCCTCTGACATTTTCCTCACTCTACTTGACAACACATTATTATTTTTAAGTGATTATCAAAAATAAGCCTTATATCTTTTAGACATTAAAATGATTGAAAATTTCAGGAAACTTTTAATATATTAATACAAATATTGGCAGCAAACAAGTAACTATATAAATTGAAAATGAATAGACGTTTTAAAAAAGATATATGTATTCTGGTCTTCTTATATATCCTTTATCTGGGGTTACAGAAAAGAAAAATAAAGCACCTTATGGCATGTAGTTTCATAAGGATGCAGTTTCTCTGCAATACTTAATCAAACTGAGAAGGTCAACTCAACAATCTTTATTAGAACCTATTCTGATTAAGGCATCCTGCTGGGTACAAAAATTAGAAGATCTTTGATCCCACCTCGCCGGCGTGGCTCAGTGGTTGAGCGTTGACCTATGAACCAGGAGGTCATGGTTCGATTCGCAGTCAGGGCACATGCCTGGCTTGCAGGCTCGATCCCCAGTGTGGGGCATGCAGGAGGCAGCTGATCAGTGATTCTCTCTCATCATTGATATTTCAATCTCCCTCTCTCTCCCTTCCTCTCTGAAATCAATAAAAATATATTTTTTAAGAAAGAAAAATACCTCTGATCTCTGAGTTCCTAAGAAAAATGCCAAACCAGAAGTATATAGCAGAAGCTGTGACTGCATAGATGAGAGAATGAGGAAGCCAGGAAAAGCATGACTTAGACTAGATATTTGATATGGTCATACCAACATAGTGACTGAAGCAGAGATGATGAAGTATATGGCAAACCATTGGAACAGGATACAGTTTGATGTGTTTTCCCAATGGAAGTGGCAGGTATAATAGGAAATCACCCCTATTTGTAAAAACTTGTAAAGACTTTAAAAAGCATCTCAGGTTTTCTGAGCACAGTGCATACAATGAAAATCATTTTCCTCTGGGTACACCGAGAAAATAAATAGCTATCCTATGTCAGTGCTGTGCCACCTTACCTATCTGACCAGGTAGCAGAATGTGCCTCCCCAGTTAACTAATCTACTGGAATGTGAGGGGGTCACTTCCACTATGTCAGCTGGGTTTATAACAACCTTCCTTATGCTCCTGACAGAAGCAAGCTTCACGAGCCTTTTTTGAGAATTATCCTCCATATTGGGAAAAGGATAGTGATCCAGTTTGGATATGTATCAGAAATTAAGTTACAACTTACTGAGCATAAAATAACTGGCTCTTACAGAGTAGCTAAAACAAAACTGATGAAAAGGAAGACATCAAGGAAAATGCTCTGATATCACGCTAAGTGAACTGAAATGTATTGCCCACATGTGAGAATACTAGTTGCTTCATCCATCTCACAAGGCCCATGAAAGAATTCAATGACATAGGTGAAAGCCCTTTGTAAATTGCAAAACCCTATACAAAATAACTTATTATTACCCAACAAAGACTTTCTCAAATTATAAAGATAATACAAAATATGATAATGGAAATAGGATCCTTAAAAACCACACAAAGGAATATTCTTTCTCAATCTTTTCCACCAAATACAAAGCAGGCCCCCAGAATGAGGCAAGGTAAGTGCCTAGGGCTCTGGATTTAAGGCAGCACTCTGAATTTCAGGGCCATGCAAGTTCAGGGTTGGAACCTGCGAGTGAGTGCCTCCTTACATTCTGAACCCTGGGCAACGACCTTGCCTCACCCTAGTCCTGGCCCAGGTACTGAAAAAGGACATACCCAGAGACTGGGAGGTGAGCCCAAGGCAATAACAATGTATTTTTGTTTTTGTTTTGTAAAACACCATCATATATATGCCCTAATGAAGTTATTTTGTTTACATTCTACACTAACTCTTTCCATTTTTAACATATATTTTCCTAAAAAACTTTGAATAAATACCTTTATCTTAAAGC
Organism: Myotis daubentonii; assembly: GCF_963259705.1. Lineage (NCBI taxonomy): Eukaryota > Metazoa > Chordata > Mammalia > Chiroptera > Vespertilionidae > Myotis > Myotis daubentonii. The sequence continues at coordinate 104,198,995 of NC_081840.1, forward strand.
CTTCTGTGCCCATTCACATCCAAGGATGCTTACAGGCAGCTGATATTTGAACAACACTGGGGTTACTGGAGCCAACCCACCTCCCCCCGCCACCTAGCAGTCAAACATCCATATATAATTTTTGAATCCCCCAAAACTTAAGTTGTCCCTCAGTATTCATAAAGATTGGTTCCAGGACCCTCCACAAGTACCAAAAATCCATGGATATTCAACTTCTCAATATAAAATGGTGTACAGCAATCATATTGTCAGCCCTCCGTATCTGCAGACTCCCGAACACAGATGGAAAACAGTACAGTATTTATTGAAACAAACAAACTATGTTAAGTGGACCCATGATGTTCAAGGGTCAACTGTACTGTGTATATAGGTATGTACAGCAATAGTGAGCATTAGATATATAATTGTATATTATTTATGCATATTTCATAAATATATATGCTTGTATGTTATGCTTACATAGTAGTATTCAGATACTACTATGCCTACAATTTCCAGAGCACATACATCCCAACTTAATTACACAGTCCTAGAAGTGAAAAATTAAAACCCATATGATAATTAAAATCCAATCAGTAATGAAAAACTCTAAACAGTACATTTTCAATAAAATTACTTTTTATATGTTAAAAGTTGATCTCTTCAACCATTCTGCATGTTTGTTTGTTTTAGTATCATGTGGAATATTTTAAAACCTGAACTCCAATAAGGTATCAAATTGGTTAACGAAATGAATTTGAAATACAATTTTAATAAAATTACTAGTAAAAAATTTTTCAAAGAAATACAAATTGCTAATGTTATTTGAAAACTACATATTATCATATTTCATAAACTAATTTTATATCCTCTAAAGTTATGTTGTCATTAAAATTAGAATGTACTTTTTTCCCCATAAACCATTGTTAATGTTCCCTAAATCAACTAATGGATTGAAAAAAGTATATTCTATTAGTGAACAAATTAAAATTTTAGCCATTTGACATATTTATCCTTCCAGTACAGTGAACTGTAAACACACACAATTTAAAATGTCAAATGAGTTGGTGAATTAATGAGTCTTAATATAACTAAATATTCTTAAACCATGACATATTAATTCTTCCCTATCAACAGACCCATTAAACTACTTTCAGACACAATAAACAGTACAGTAGAATACTTAAGTTAGATTTCAGGACTAACAGCTGACTCTTTAAAGAATGTAACCATATCCTGACCCCCAATGTTATTAAAATTCCAGTTATTAATCCTGTCTTATTTCCTTTTTGTTTTCATAACATTTTCATTAAGGATTAGGGAGATATTGTCTGGCTGAAAAGCTTACATTTTCTGCTGTGATTCAGAACAGCTGCCATTCTTGTTTAGACATCCCTTTATTCGTATTGTTTTCCTTGCCCCACTTCCCCCACAGAAAAATCATACAAGTCCTTGCCATTTCAGGAATCCCTTTGGGGAAGATAATGCCACAATTAATCCCTGCTAGTTATTTATTTACTTTCACCAACACAAAGCCCCCCATGGATCTATTCCTCTGCCACCTTCACAATTTCTCAACATGGAGATTCAAAGGCTTTTGTCCCTAAGATGAATGCTTTTCCCTGTTGTTGCTCTCACTTCAGAAAGATAAAATCTGCAGCAGCAAATGTAAAGTCATCTGTGGAGTTCAAATGGGAGTTTACTTTACACTGGAACTTCCCCTCCAAGTTGAACCAAAAAACACATTCAGGTAAGTTATTATCATGGGGGCTCAATTGGAGGTCTATTTTTATTGATTTTGTTTTTTCTTTAAAGAGAGGAAGGGAGAGGGATAGGAGAGATAGAAACATCAATGATGAGAATCATTGATCAGCTGTCTCCTGCATGCCCCCTACTGGGAATCCAGACTGCAACCTGGGCATGTACCCTGATGGAGGAATTGAACCAGCGACCTCTTGGTCGATGCTCAACTGCTGAGCCACACTGGCTGGGGTGGAGGTCTATTTTTAAATCCTGTGTTTCAATAAGAGAATTGAGAGAGAGAGAGAGAGAGAGAGAGAGAGAGAGAGAGAGAGAGAGAGAGAGAGAGAGAAGAAGAGGGAAGGGGAGGGGAGGGGAGGAGAAGGGAGGGGAGGGGAGGAAAAAAGATAGATATGGACTTTTCAAGGGTACAAATAAAAGGTAAGATTGTTCTCAAAGAACACTGACCCATGGAGAACTAACTCATGACCCGGCTGTGTTTTCATGAGCTCATGAGAGGAATGGGGGAAGAGGACTGTGGGGGTTGTTCATTTTGTTAAGGTCATCACTAAAATGTTAACACAAATAAATGCCAGTCACCAGGACTCCTCCTATCTAATATTTAATGTTGATGCAAGTCTGAGGAAGAGGAGGAAACAGAAATGGTTAAGTGGTGAAGGAACGATACTATAATATTAAAATATAATTTTGCTGATGTATTCCATAAAGATCCCAGAGAAAGGGCAATGAGAAAATTCTGGTATAATGCTTCACACAGTTTGTGTTAATTATCACTACAATCTTACAAGGTCATCGAGAAGCAGCACTTTCCTATTGTTTATTGATTTATATAATTGCCAGGCATGCAAATTAAAACCCAAATCCACATTCATGGGCCACACATTCACTCAATAATATCAAAAGCTTACTTCAATTTTGAAAGATATAGGAGAAAAAAATAGCATCAGACTGCCCCAAAGTCACAATGCTACAAGCAAGAACTGGGGGACTGGATGAAAGAAGGTGAAGGGATTAGCCAAAAAATATATTTATACATAGACACAGGCAACAGTGGGAACAGCCAGAGGGAAGTGGGGGTGGAGGTGGGCAAAAGGTGATGGGTGCATGATGCAGTGAGCAGATCATGTTTTATTGAGTTGTACACTTGAAACCTGTATGGTTTTGTAAACCAATGTCACACCAATAAATTCAATTAGAAAGAAAAATAAAAGCCCATGAAAAATGAATAGTATAGCTACAGCACTCTTAAAATAAATCTTCCCATTCTCAGAACATATCAACTATTAATTTGGCCAAAGTCATCTAATTATGACAAATTTTGAGTTACCTTAGAGATTTGCTTAAAATTTATTTACTTAATAGAAAAACAATTCATCAAATTGACACTGATAAAATATAATAAATAGTAAATTAACAAATGAATAGGGTTTTCTGGTTAGTGGTAGTTTTGTTACTGTTTTGGCTAAATTATTATACAGCCCTGCAAAGGCTGAAACAATTGGGCAAGTTTATAGGCTTTGAGAAAATTTTTTATTAAAAGAGTGATAATTAATAAGAGTATTCAAACCATGAAAACAGAACACTCCTATAAAAAAAAAGATTAACTGTGCTCAGTGATAGGGCTTTTAAAAACACAGATAAACTGTGACTGTAATTCACTAATGTCTTCTATTCCATGGAGTGTGAACTTACCAGTCTGCTGAATCACTGATTGCAGCCTTAGCCCAGGGGCCAGGGTCTGTTGTCATGAAGCCCACATCATCATGAGAGCTGGAAGATGACTGGTCGGACAGATGTGGAGGAAGCACTGGTACCCTGTCATCTTCTATAATGACAGTATCATCTTGGGGCATATTCACTGTGGGGGACAGCTGGTATTTACCTGTCCAGTAAAAAAAAGAAAAAAGAAAGAAATTCTAGACTCATGTTAAGTGTTAATGTGCATTAATACTTTGCTACATCAGAAAAAAAAAAAAAAAACAACCCTAAATTTCCAAACATCTGTTCAACCTGATAGAACAAAATTTAATTAAGGCAATTTATTTTTCATAGATGAATGTCAAATGGAGACCTCAAGTTTATTCCTTCCTCTACCATCAGAGCTATGTAGCTCTGGTCAGAGTACTCAATTTCTCTGGTTTTAAGTTTCATAAAGCCAGAGATGATCTCCAGAATGTCTTCTAATGTGAAAATGCTACATAGTTTCTACATTATGAAAGTCCTTTGAAATTTTTTACCAGGAAACTTAGAGGGAAGCCCTGCAGACTTACATCAACCATTCACCCATTCATTCATGTAGTAGGTATGTAAGAAAGGCTTAATTTCTGCCCCTAAATTGTTCAAACCCTAGAGAAAGAGATAGACATTTAAAAGTTGAAAACTGATTGGTGCTATGAGTGACGTGCCAGAAGTCCTGTGCCATTCTCTAGTGCTGTTACTGCCTGGGTAACTAGAGACAGAGGATGCTCAGAATCTTAACAAAAGTTAACATCAGAGTTAGGTTTTGAATGATTAATAAGGTCTTTTTCATCGGCAGGATCATCATTCAATGCATGAAGCAGAAATGCCCATGGTACATTCAAGTGATGCTTCAAAGATGAGCACATGCAGAATCAAGGCTTTGGGGGAAGATGGCACAATTGATCTTGAAAAGTAAAGGTTTATCTGAGCCCTAGCCGGTTTGGCCCAGATAGAGCACAGACCTGAGGACCAAAGGATCCCGGGTTTGATTCTGGACAAGGGCAAATACCTTGGTTGCAGGCTCCTCCCCAGCATGGGCCATGGTCGGGGCTCATGCAGGAGGCAACCATTCGATGTGTTTCTCTCACATAGATCTTTCTCTCTGTCTTTCCCTCACCCTTCCACTCTCCCTAAAAATCAATGGGAAAATATCCTCAGGTAAGAATTAAAAAAAAAAAAAAAAAAGAATCTGACTGCCCAGGGATTTTCAGCCCAAGACAGGGGAGACTATAGTTTTGATTTATTCAATTAGGATATAGTGTTCTTGGTAAGGAAAGACCCAAAACTGTCTACACTGATCAGTCTTTTTCAGGAAAATCTGTTCAGGTTCACACATCAGCATGACAGGTATTTACATTTCTTAGGATAAAATTATGATTCCAGGCTCTAAATCCTTAAAGAAAAAGCTAGGGTCCAAATGATGCCATTTTCCTCCCCAAAATGCCTACTTTTCTTCTGGCTAACTACCAAAACCTTGTGCCATAATTATGAGAAAGAACTGTGAACCAAGCTTTGATACACATGAATACTTTGTGGGAGGCCATGCACACAGAAATCTGTAGCATGGATGATATGGACCCACTGGCCTGGCTTTTCCAACAAAGCAAGGAAAATAGACAACTTCCCTATCACCTTACAAGAGAATGAGAAAACTCTCATTTTAACTCCAATGTCCAAATCTGTTAAATCAGCTATACTAGTTCTTATTACCATTAAAATTGATTAGCCACCATTTTACAGAGAGTACACTTTTCCTGAACTATAAAGCATTGCTTAAAATAGCACAAGAGCAATGTGTAGAAATTCTATTAACATTTTAACATTGATCTTACGATTTAAATTTTAAAGTAAATGATAATTTTTGTTTTAATCGTATTATGGAAATTTTGGGATGACAAATATATGATCTTTAAGGATTTCTAAAATATAAATGATACTGGACATTTCAACAAAGGTGCAAAAATTAAATCACATATACATCTTTTCAGAATAACCCACAAAAGCAACCTTGCTAGAAATTTCAGATGCATTCATTATTTAGCATAAACTACCCTATTATAGAAATACTACATGTTCACTAAAAGTTCTACTCGGCATTTTATTAAGAAAAACACTCTACTTTGATTTGAAATGCATTCATTTTGACAAACTATAAAAACTAGCAACCTCTTATGAATACTCATAATAAAAATGTAAATCATATTTAGTACTTAATTGTTTGCCTTCCCTGAATTCAAGTCACTCATTTATTCCCACTAGAGTTTGAGGATATTAGCAGAAAGACAGAAATCTGTTCAATAAAATATCATTCATAAATAAGGTCAGACAGTCTAGCACTATTCCCCAAAGAAATATTTCCTCCTCAAGACATACTCCCCCCCCCCCAAAGTGTACAGAATGGCAAAACCAGAATTTTCCCTGACAGCTTGCTATTGACAAGGCATGTGTCAAAGCATTAAATGCCAAAACCCCACACAGGCAAAATACATTGGAAGGAAATATTATGGTGTAATTACAGTACACTCATTTTTAATACAACTAAAACTCCTGGGTTTACACAATATATTCTGAGAGACAGCCTAATAAGCAATATGGAACACTGAATGGTTCTTCAGATGACAATCCTTTTTCATAAGACATTTTTAGTAGCAATATTGTACCTTAGTGATCCAAAAAATACACATAAATGAATGGCAAGAAATTTCCCTAATAGTGAGATAAGAATTTGGCTATTTTGTTTCACCCATGATTCTGGAGGCTAATATCTTTAAAAAACTGAGACTTCATATTTCCATCAATATTTTACTTTTTAACATGCTTGCTAGGAATATAGTTTTAGACTCTGACTCCAGAAATATATTGGGGGTAATGGATGACTAAATTATCTAACTCCACATTGTACCAAACTCCACCTAGTCAATATCTCTTAATTACGCTTGCTGTACTTGGCACATCATAAATGTGAAACCTTTGAAGGATGACTAGAGAAGCCTTTGATCTATTTTTTGATGGATAAATATTCCCTTGTCCTCAACTAGTTAACTAACAACTACAAACTAAAATGTCAACCAGTCAATATCCTGAAGAGGAGGGAAACAATGAGATGCAGGATGATTGTTTACTAAACATTTATTCATTGGCACATGTACATAGAAGGCAATGCCATATATGATATTAAAAACAGATGAAATGAGGAAATTTTTTCCAGTGATTGACTCACAATAAAATATTAATGTTCCATTTTTCTATATTGAATTTCTAACAAGATGAAATAATATTAACATAATTATTTTTTTAAACTCACCAGAAATGTGTGAAAATAAGATTAAATTCTAAAATGGATACAACAGATTTCGGTTTTACTTTAGATAGAAAAATTCTTCAGATTAAGACATTGTAAAAATTTAAGGTTCAATGCTCCCAAATATCAGCTTGTAACTTTATGAAATGAATATATTGGTTAAATTAGCTATGCCTAGTACTGTTATTATTAATTAGTTAGGCTGGTCTAACAATTTGTAAAATATTTTTAAGGCTTTTAAAATAAAGATATCCTATGCAGGCTCACTGCAGATTTCTTTGTGATGAAAGTTCAGGATGACTCTTTTAAAATGCACAATAGTGGAAAGTCAGCCAATACGAAGGACGTTTGGAGACATCTTGCCTTTGGTGACAAATATGGCTGACCCCATCAAAAGCTAAGGAGATGGAACAGGTTTGAGTAATGTGGGACTCATGACTCACAAAAATATACATCGTCATTTTGGTTCAGAAGCACAGAAACTTTGCAGCTTGTCACTTAATTTCTTTGGTCTATAATTCCTTGAACAGAACATAAGGATGTTGAACTACATGATTTCTAACATTGTTTTAAAAGATTAACTTCTTTGATTTTTAAATCACAGTGGTTGCCAAAATGGAATAGATTTTAGAGACTGTCTAATGCTTTTTGCTTAAAGATGTGAGTACTTATAAATTGATGGGAATAAAGAATGAATGTCACAAATTGTGTGATCTCAGTATTCCCCAGAAAATAAATAAAAACAAAATAAAAATCACAATGGTATCTTGGGATTTCATTCCTTTATTTGTTAATTGGGAAAGTGTGGCTGATGACATCTGACATCCTTCCATTTCTAATAATTCTACCTTTTTAAATCTATTTTTTAGTAGCTTCTTTCCTAGGATATGTTCCCATAGATATGAGTCAGAAAGTCTCAAAGCTCATTCTGGTCTAGAGTCAGGCCTATGTGAGAAATATTTTATGTGAAAATTAACCCTGTTTGCATAAAATAAATCATTTCTTAATGTAGTCAGCTGGAATTTCAATACCAAGTTCTAACTGAATCATAATTGATCATGAAGTAAACACCATCACCTCCACTGGTGTCTAACAGGAGTTAATCTAAAAGCATAGGAGACAAGCATTTACTAAGCAAGATCTGAGGAATTTCTATGTACCTAGATACTATGCAAATCAATAAATTCTACTGGAGATGAATAGAAATTGGTGGAGATGAATAGAAATTCAGTGCTCTAATATTTTATATTTGGTATCCTGTTTTGATGTTTTGTTGTAAGGTAACATCTTTTGCAATATTTCTAACTTTAAAGGGAACTGACTTAAAGTGTATTTGTGTTTTAGGGCCAATGATATTGAAATAGGGGCTGACAAAGACTGAGGAATTCTCAGATTTTCAAAACTAAAAATGAATCACATTAAGTACATGTATTTCTCAGGGTAAAAACTATATGGGATCCCTAGATTCCAGTACAACATGTAAAAATATGGTCTTAAGAAAATATCTAATCATTCAACATCAATTGGCCTATCATCCAACGTGAAGAATCTGTCACCCCCCAGCCTAAAGGGCATGCACAGTATGTCACAAAGCACAGAGCTGGGAGGGAAGTTACTACCTTGGAGGAAGCATATAGAGTTTTAAAAGTCCATTACATCTCTAGCAGAGGGAAGGAAAAACAACGCCAATGACAAAGCAAAAGTAAGCAAACTAATGAATCCATAGCTAACAAAATCAGGGCAACAGACTATAATGAAACTGAAGGAATCCTCAACCCAAATATACAGCATTTCAAAAGGTTACTAGGTGAATTTTGTTTGGTTTTTGGTTTGTATTCTAGTTTAGTTTTTCGCCTTCCTCTGAAGCATCAGGGATTGGAGGCAGGACGCCGGTTACAGGAACTGGTGGACCAATGGTCTGATTCAGTATGGCAAGTCCTATGTTCCTATAATAGAGGGGAAATTACAGCATATCACTTTGTATGCACACAGATCCAGGCACACATGCACTCTCTCTCTCAAGGGGTCTGAACTTTTATCAATAAAAAGTATTCAGCAAAGATAAAGTTTTATACCAAATCCAAGAAAGTATGGAAAACCCAACAGCAGTGATAAATTAATGTGATAATTACATGAGATACCTGTCACCTAAAAGGTGCACAATATCTTTACCATCTTCCTCTGCTTTCACTTATGCCAACCATGGAAAAGGAAGAATGGTGACAAAATAAAAATACAGTTGGCATGTCTAAATTCTATTTGTAACAAAATTAATGAGAATTTAGCAATTTTTCTAAACTAGAAAGCTAGAGGAATTAGAGAAAGAACAACAGAAAATTCTAGCAGTCATGTTATGTATTTTTCCTATCATGCAGCAGAAAGTTCTTTGAAGACACAGATTGTTTATATTCATCTTTGTATCTATAACGAAAGTGTATATACAATGTCTTGCCAATAAACATCCACTGATGAATGAAGTAAATCCTTCTTCTAATGAAGCTTCACGATGGAAAATTTAAATGTACTAAATCTATACTTATTGTACTCAAAATAGAGTAAAATTTAGGGTTTTACTTTATATTAGCAAAATATACCAGCAATAAAAGTGTTTTATGTCAGTTGCTATTTTAATCAAAACAGCTTGCTGTATTTTAAATTTGAAAACTCCCAAGGTAATACCAAGATGAGCAACTCAGTACATCCAACCAGTCCTGTGGCAAAATAAGTCTTTATTAACTGGGTCTGTTAGTAGAAGCTATACTGCTACAGAGCAAGTGCACAAAACCTCATACCCACTGTGGGCCTTGCATACAGCTCGGTGTTAAATCTAAACAATGGATGCAAAAACCTTGTTTCAGAATATTAAAATGAAGGCTTTGAAAAAGTAGAGATGCAAGAAAAAAAATGGTACTCTCCGATTAAGTGTAAACCAAATAAATATGAATATCTTATATACACATACGTATTTTTCCTCTTACCCTGAACAGCGCTACTGCGAAGCCTCCTTGCCATAAATCACTAAATTTTGACCTTTTTAAAAACATGGCTTCATTTATTATCTCAAACAAGCTAAAAACACCTTGATCACTGGGAAACATTTCCATGGGATCCCTTTATTCTTCTTCCCACATCACAGGATCTAAAAGTCACGTTAAAAAAGCAATGTATTGATTTACTCTCTTCACATGAACACTTCCTGAGTGATTATAATGAACCTGCCCTTTTCCTCTTGAAAACATGGCCCTCTTTTACATTAATATTACATTAATAACCTCTGTGTGAACCAGTTAAAGCATAAAAATAAGATGTGATAAACAGCTTTACCTGACTCACCCATTATCCTACTGAGTGCAGCATTTCTTGTGGGGGATTCATCAAGCCTCTCAATCCCACTGTAGAGGGAATGGGAAATTCTTCGTTCTCTATCATCCAACACAGTTTCAATGGGCAGCTCAGGTGCTGAGGGGCTCCCAGGTGACCTCAGCTGTAGAGAAAAGGGACAGGGGAGAGTCAGGACTAGAGGCCTGTTAGTAGCATGGGGATATTATAACAACTTGCCCAAGGCTTGCATCCAATGGGGTACCAAAAAACTATAACTTTTCACCATATACCATAATAATTTGTGATGGCAGCTCTGCCTAATGACCAACTTTCTGGGCCACTTTACACTGTGCCTCCCATTAAGTTCTGTCAGATTTCAACCACTAGAGGAAAAATATGTATATTAAAAGCTTTTTAAAAAGAACTTATCTTGTTGCTTAAGTTTTTCAGTTTGACTGTTAGTATCTATTTGAAGTCAATTTGTAAAGATTTAATTCAAAGTTTTTCATAAGATGTTGCTTTGCACAAGGCATGCAATATCAGAATGGAAGCTGGAAATTAAACTATACTTTTACACTTACAGTCTGTGTGTATGCTGGTAGAATTACTACTCATGCTATAAGACTTAAAGACCACTTGTCAGCTCATGTGTCTTGAACAATACACTGAGCCTAAATTTCTTCTGCTAGACATTAGGAATAATCATCCTATTCTCTGATTGTAATCTTAAGCATGAGACAGTGAATAACTGAGAAAAGCACTTTAATAGTATACAAATAATATTCTAACGAAATAGGCAAAGATGTGTATTTCACAAACATATACAATGTCCTAAATAAGCAAAACATGAGTCAATTTCTATCACTATGAATAAAATTACATGTGGCATTCTTTAAAACAGCAGTGCCTTGTAAGTCATATTCCCCATAAAGATAATATGAATAAAAAACCTATGTTAGTAAGGCCTTGAAACAAATCTGCTTCAAGGAGGAACAAAGCACACTTAACTACACTCCTCCCAATGTGGGCTCTGAGGTTCACCCAGGGACCAATATCTTAGGATGTTTGGGTGCTGGCTGCAGCCAGAGGCAGAGAGTGCTTGGGAGGCAGGGCAGCCCAGCACAACACAGCAAAGCTGGAAGGAGACTGCATTTTCCAAACAGATGAAATCCCACTGTGGCAGTTCTGTTGCCTGAACAAATTATGATTTCTATAAGAAGATATCATCTGTTTAATGTAAATGAGATATTTAATGAAGTTCCGAATTGTAGACTTATCTCTCCCAGTCGGATAAGCAGTGGGGAGATTTAATGCATTGAAGGGTCAATACAATTACAATTGAGGCACGTCAAACTGCAGGAGAAAAATAAACTCACAGCGCCAGTGAATTAGACTCAATAAGGTTTAAATTGTGAAATGAGCATTTGTTTTATTAGGGTTTTTTTTTTTTAAGTTGCAGATTACAACTGACAGCTTTTCTGAAAAGTAAATGAAACATTCAAGGTCTCTGAAGTATAAGAATAAAAGAATATTTTCTGAAAGAATAATAAGGCTAAACTCCAAGGTACTTTGGGGACATAAAAACAAAAGCAAACAAAACAAATACCGGACATCTTTAAGAACAAATACATTTGAATTTTTAAAATGAGCACATACCTTAAAGAGACTTGCTATACAATAGATGCTCTACACATAAGGCCCACTTGCTATGCAACAATTTATTTCATCATAAGACATCCTCAAGTTTGCTTAACCAGTATGTTTAATTAAACTATATAACTGCAGTTTTTTAGACGATAAAATCTTTATAAAGCTCTTATGAGAAAGTCCTAAATATACCAAGAGGCTACTTTAGAATTTTACAAAGTCAAATACAAATTAGATTAAAAAAAAACTGTCCATGAGGGCTTTTTGAGAAAAACAGTAAGATGCCTGCTCAGATAGAACTTCCAACTTGACCACTTTCCTAGGAAAGAGTAGACACCTCCCCTGCCTCACTAACCATATCTAATTTGCATCTCAAAAGACAGACTTAAATGGAGAAATCAATGAACTAGTATATCAATATTTAACAGAAGATACAATGCCTTTTTATTTAAAAAAAAATACAAAAAACACAAAACAAAACCTGATTTAAAATCTTTTGATGAATTGTGTGAGCGTATTGGAAAACAAGCTTAGGAACAAGAAGTGTGGCACTCAGCTCTCAGGGGAGAAGGCAGAGCCAGGTGGCCCTGGGAGAGCAGTCCAGGCCTTTCTATAATTCAGGCTGCTCCCAGGCCCTTTCAGACTCCTTATATTAAAACATTATCAAAATTAAGCTTAATTAGAAAAAAAGAGAAATGAACTGCAATTTTCACTTTTTCCTTTGTTGTTTAAGGTGCAAAAATGTTACTCAACCCAGCTTCATTCAGTACAGAGCTCTTTCCCTACAAATGGGAAAGCTCGACAACTGCTGAAGACAAATCAGCTCCAGGTTGAAGCAAGATTAACATAACGTGTAGCAGTGTAAAGTGATGCTGTCTTTTCCTAAAGTATTGTGGGAATGTATATCACGGTTCAAAAAATACCTGATAACGTTTGACCAGGCCAGTTATTTCACTTTGTTTTCACTATCCTTACGAAATAATAAGCAAAGTGAATAATAAAGATTCAAGGGAATCAATATTTCTCAGAACTTTATTTACAAAGGTATAAAAATGGAATGATCTCAAAATCTAAAAATAATATAAATAATATGCTCCTTAAAAAGATATTCAAATGATCATATTTTGCTTTTATAATCAGAACATGATATTTAACAACAAAAAGCTAGATATTGTCCAATAAATATGCTTTTCTTTTTTTTGGTGCCCTTGACCAGAATCGAACCTGGGACCCTTCAGTCCACAAGCCAACGCTCTATCCACTGAGCCAAACCAGTCAGGGCAAATATGCTTTTCATTATATACTTGGCCTTCTCTTCTTATTAGGAAAAGTTAAAATCTTGGTTTCTTATATAAAACTAATACAATTTCTGTGGGGTTTAGTAAAATTTCATGTTGTTTAAAGTATGCATTAGCAGGTTGAATGATGTCTTTCACATTTAAAAAATGTATCCCACTATCTCGACTATAAACACTGAAAAGCTGGTATAGATATGGCCCTCACCCCTTTCCACAAATTTAGAAGTGGGTCCTACTTAGTACTTGGAATGATCTCATTATTCGATATTTCAGTCACCATGGACTTGACCTGTTATCCCCAATGCCTGGCACAGAGCACACACTGATTGAATAATGAGATGAATAAAGTTAATTCGAAGTCAATGACTCAGAGATTCCTTAAAATGGTTAATAGAGATCTTACATACACTAGTCCACAAAGAAGTAGGCCTTTAAATTTGATGGAGTTCTTTTAATTTGAAATTAAAAGAAACTGACCTAGATTTCAATTATACATTGAGAAAATACTCACATCCAAAGGATACGTGAACAGAAAAAGAATAGACAGGGTTTAGCTTTGGAGGACAGTGGCAGGACATTTAGGATCCAGATTCAGGTTCTGCTTTCATGCAGGATCAAACGTAATTTCCTTTCAATCAACACGTGGACAACAGCAAGGATCAGAGAGGTGAAGGAATCTCCCCAAGTTATTCTACCGGTATGTGGAAGACCCAGAGTGTAACTGACTCTGTGTGATAATATAGTCTGTGGTTGATGTGGCACAGTGGGTTGAGTGTTGTCCCATATACCAAGAGGACATCAGCTTGATTCCTGGTTGGGGCACATTCCCAACTTGCAGACTCAATCTCCAGGAGGGGTATGCAGGGGATGTTTCTCTCTCCTCTCCTCCCCTCTCCTCCCCTCCCCTCCCCTCCCTTCCCCTCTTCTCTCTCTCTCTCTCTTTCTCTCTCTCTCTCTCTCTCTCCCCCGTCGCCCTCTCCCTCTAAAATCAATAAAAACATAAATAAAGTCTGTGCTTTCATTGTACACTACATCCCAATACAATCAGAATACAAATTGCCTGAACAACACATTCATAGTGAATTAGACCCACTTACATGCATAAGAGGAAGGAACACTAAATTACTTCATCAGTACTTTGGCCTTACAGCTACTAAATAAATAGTTTGACCTCTCCAGATTTATTCCTTAATACATAAAATGAAGAGAATCATAAATGATGCCTTACACCACTTTACATTTTAATATACACTGAGTGGCCAGATTATTATGACAACCTGACCTTTCTAGGCAAATTAGCTATAATTTCACGCTGAAGTTACTAGAGGGCCAGACCATTATAAATAGGGAAGCAGGTTGTTTACCACAACAGTAGAAGTGATTTTTTTCTGAAGATCTGGGTAAACAATGCGATTTAACAGCCTTTGAACATGATATATATATAAAATATATATACACTAATAAAAGACAAACATGTAAATTGACTGTACCTTCGCTATGCCTTAAGCCACACCCACCAGCCAATCAGAGCGACTATATGCAAATTAACCCAAACAAGATGGCAGCCGGCAGCCACGGAGCTGGAGCCAGCAGGAGGCTTGGTTGCTCCAGTGATGGAGGAAGCCAAACTTCCCATGGCCACCTGTAGCCTCTGCAAAAGGCTACAAAGTTTCAACTATAGAAGGTAAATAAATCCCAGAATAAAGAAAAAAAGAAAAAAAGGAGAGGCTGGGAGCTTCCCTCGCCGGGGGGCTTGGCCAGCCTGAAAATGGCCCTCGGCCCCTCACCCAGAATGGCCAGGCACCCCAGTGGGGACCCCCCACCCTAAAGGGGGTATGGCCAGCCTAAAAACAGCCATCAGCCCCTCACCCAGGCTGGCCAAACCTCCATGGGGTGAGGGTCCCCATTTGGGGTCGGGCGGGGGGCTTGACCAGCCTGCAAACAGCCATCAGCCCCTCACCCAGGTTGGCCAGGCACCACAGTGGGGACCCACAGAGGGGGGTGTGACCAGCTGTAAACAGCCATAAGCCCCTCAACCAGGCTGGCCAGGCACCCCAGCGGGACCCCCAACCTGATCTGGGACAACCTTCAGGGCAAACCAGTCGGCCCCCACCCATGCACCAGGCCTCTATCCTATATAATAAAAGAGTAATATGCAAATTGATCCTAACAGCAGAACGACTGGGAATGACTGGTCACTATGACACACACTGACCACCAGGGGGCAGACGCTCAATGCAGGAGCTGCCCCCTGGTGGTCAGTGCTCTCCCACAGGGGGAGCTCTGCTCAGCCACAAGCCAGGCTGAAGGCTGCCAGCACAGCAGTGGTGACAGGAGCCTCTCCTGCCTCCTTATCAGCACTAAGGATGTCTGACTGCAGCTTAGGTCTGCTCCCTGCTGTTAAGTGGACATCCCCCGAGGGCTGCCAGGCTGCCAGAAGGATGTCTGACTGCCAGCTTGGGCCCGATCCCCCAGGGAGCGGGCCTAAGCCAGCAGGTGGACATCTTCTAAGGGGTCCCAGACTGCAAGAGGGCACAGGCCAGACTGAAGGAACCCCCTGAGTGCACAAATTTTTGTGCACCGGGCCTCTAGTACTTTCAAATTCTAAGAGGATTAAACCTAGAGAGAGAATTCATTTTAAAACAGTGCTTGACACAACTAAATCCTTCAGTATGGGGTCTAAGACAAAAGTTCACCTACTCATATTCTTTGTTGGTACTAAGACAAGACTTTTTATAAAATCATGTCTTGCTCGGCTGGTGTGACTTGGTGATTGAGCGTCAACGCATTAACCAAGAGGTCACTGTTTCGATTCCCAGTCATGGCTCGAAGCCCAGTTGGGGGAGCTTGCAGGAGGCAGCCTATCAATAATTCTCTTTCCTCATGATGTTTCTATCTCTCTCAAATCAATAAAAATATATATTTTTAAAAAGAGATCATGTCTAACAGAGATATAATGAAACGACTAAAAGCTATGTTAACAATAACTTCTACAAATATTAATTTCATTAGAGCATTAAAAAGCGTAATTGTGGAGAGAGACAAAATGGCGGTGGAATAAAGGGATGTGTTCCAAGCCTTATCCCGGAGCAGAAACAATGAGCAACTAAATTGAATAACATCCACCCAAATTGGCAAAGTAGACACAGCTGGTGAGACAATTCGCAGACGGGAAAGGAAAAGGACGCCTGGAGAACAGTAAAATCAAGGATATGGGCTGGAGAGAACTGCGAGACCTCGGAGCCCAGAGGGTCAGACAGAAACCGCATGGCACCAAGGCCATGTCCCTTGGGACACGCATAGCGTCTGACTATAGAAAGGAGGTCCACAGGACTACTGGCAGCAGGGGATTCTAGATCTGAGTCCAAAGCCACGAAAAACTGAGCCTAGAGGGGGCTGCCCAGGCCATGCTGTGCCACTGGGAGAGGGGCTTGCAGTTCTTTCCCAGCCTTTTGATCTTTGCTTTTGTTCACTGAACCTAGTTCATAGGACCTTTCAAATACAGACACTCACCTATGGCTGAGGTGCAGGTGGAGGTGCAGACTTGTGGAGTCTGGGGAGAGGCCGGGGAAAGGAGACGGTCAGGAAGAGGTGGCTGCAAGTCTGGCAAGGAGTCATATCTGACATACTGGACCTAGGCAGCCATTTTCTCCTGAGGAGATAGCCCCTCCCTGCAGTCTCCAGGCAACCAATACAGCCTCACCCAGACTACACCAAGTGGCACAAAGGTAAAAAAAAATCTGAATAGTTCCTGAGAGCCTACAGGGACTGGCCTAAAGAGAGGCCTTCAGTCCCAGCAACAGGAAACTGAAAAGCGGCAGACAATACAGAAGAGTGGGATCTTAAACCAGCCCTCATTTTTATTTTTATTTTATTTTACTAGAGGCCCGGTGCAAAAAATTTGTGCACTCGATGGGGGGGGGGGGGCCCTCAGCCCGGCCTGTGCCCTCTCGCAGTCTGGGACCCCTTGGGAGATAACGACCTGCTGGCTTAGGCCTGCTCCCGGGTGGCAGAGGGCAGGCCCAATCACTAGGTGCAGCCCCTGGTTGGGATCAGAGCAGGGACGATTGGGGAGTTGGGGCGCCGCCCCCTGTCATGCACAGAACAGGGCGGAAAGGAGGTTGCGATGCCACCCTCAGTCACGCTCAGGGTAGGGCCGATTGGGGGGTTGGGGCACCGCCCCCTGTCACACTCAAGGCAGAGTCGATGGGGAGGTTGTGGCGCCACCCCGTCACGCACAGAGCAGGGCCAATCAGGGGGTTGGGGCGCTGCCCCCTGTCACGCACAGAGCAGGGCCCATCAGGGAGTTGGGGAGCTCCCCCCTGTCACGCACAGAGCAGGGCCCATCAGGGGGTTGAGGAGCACCCCCCTGTCACTCACAGAGTAGGGCCGATAGGGGAGTTGGCACACCGCCCCCTGTCACACACAGAGCAGGGCGGATCAGGGGGTTGGGGCGCCGCCCTCTATCACTCACAGAGCAGGGCCAATCAGAAGGTTGGGGCACCTTCCCCTGTCACGAACAGAGCAGAGCCGATAGGGAGGTTGTGGCCCTGCCCCCTGTCACACACAGAGCTGCAGGGCAATCAGGGGGTTTGGACACTGCACCCTGTCACACTGATCCCGGTGCTGGGAGTCCTCTCAGCTCCGCTGATTCCAGTGCTGGGAGGCATATTACCCTTTTACTATATAGAATAGAGGCCTGGTGCACGGGTGGGGCTGGCTGGTTTGCCCTGAAGGGTGTCCTGGATCAGGGTGGGGGTCCCCACTGGGGTGCCTAGCCAGCCTGGATGAGGGGATGATGGCTGTTTGCAGCTCGTCACACACCCTTCAGGGTGGAGGTCCCCACTGGGGTGCCTGGCCATTCTGGGTGAGGGGCTGAGGGCTGTTTTCAGGCTGGGACTGAAGCTCCCAACTGCTCCTTTTTTTCTTTTTTCTTTTTTATTCTGGGCCAGCTTTAGCTCTGAGGCTCCAGCTCTTAGGTATCCGCTCCTGAAAGCAGGTATCTGGTTTGTTTCGGTTCTCGAAACTCTGTATCAACTCCAGCTCTGAGATCCCAGCTCGCTGAAAGCTGGTTTCTGGGTTTGTTTTTTTTAGCGTCTATATTTGTTATAATGTTTGAAACTGCAGGCTCAGAGGCCTGCAAGGCAGGCAGGAAATGTTGGTTTCCTCCGTCACTGAAGCAAGCAAGCCTCATTTTAGTGTCAAGCTGCCTGGCTGCCGGCCGCCATCTTGGCTGACAGTTAATTTGCATACCTCCCTGATTAGCCAATGGGAAGGGTAGCGGTCGTACGCCAATTACCATGTTTCTCTTTTATTAGTGTAGATTATTATTTTGTCTCTTTTTTTATTTTCCTTCTTTTCGTTTGTTTATTGTCTATTTCTTTTCACATTATTTTTGTCATCATTCTATTTATTTATTTTACCCTGCTTTTTAACATTTAAAAAAAAATTTTTAATTTCTTTTTTCCCTCTCTTTCCCTTTATTCTTATCCACTCATCCTCTTCCTACTCCCACTATACTGAACTGAGGTCCTCCCCATATACATCACATTCCTTAAACTTACTTTCTGTATATAAGGTTCTGCCACCATCCTCTTTACTGGGTATTTGGTATTTTTATGTTTTGGTTTATCTGTTTGTTCTCTGGTGTTTTTCCCCATATATATATATATATATATATATATATATATATATATATATATATATATATATATATATATATATATATATATGGGCTTTTTTCCCTTTTTCTTCATTTCCTTTTCTCTCATACCATTTTTTCTCTCTGCTATATCATTTGTGCTCTCTTTTCTCTCCCCTAGTTCTCTTTTCTCTGGTGGTCGCTTACATTGACGCTATCGGTGTCGTAAGTACATTCGTGTTTTGTTCCCTTTTGTGATGTGTCCTGTCTAAGTCAATTTTATCCTGTTTGGCCAATGTGGTAGAGAGTGAGCCACATAACCAGTCACCTGGAGAGGAGACTACATCCATGAACGGGTCAATAACACTCTAGACCAGTGATGGTGAACCTTTTGAGCTCGGCGTGTCAGCATTTTGAAAAACCCTAACTTAACTCTGGTGCCGTGTCACATATAGAATTTTTTTGATATTTGCAACCATAGTAAAACAAAGATTTATATTTTTGATATTTATTTTATATATTTAAATGCCATTTAACAAAGAAAAATCAACCAAAAAATGAGTTCGCATGTCACCTCTGACACCCATGTCATAGGTTCACCATCACTGCTCTAGACCCAACTACAGAGGCAGGAAGAGGGCAGCAGTGAGGGAGAGAGCATGAGTAAGTGAAAGAACAAAAGAGGGGTTTGTGTACGTGTCACAGTTAGATCCCACAGGACCTTTGGGGGCAGGCTGACTGGGCTCGCCTAACCAGGCAACCTCTGCTACCACTGCAAACAGTCCCGGAGCAGCAAAGTCTTCCACAGAGGCCACACCTTTTTGAAGGGGAGAGCTTCTGTGACTGGGATCCCAGCCTCATCATCACCCAGGGTGCCCTCAGATGACATTCAGGACTCTACAGCCACCTCCACTAGTTACCTGCTACCTCAGCTTTGGTCTCACGGTCACTGAGACTCCAGTGACCATGTGTGCGGGCCCCTGTGACTTCATAAGTGTGCTCCCCTCTGGTCAGCCCAACACTTTATCCCAACACCACAACCGTGCTAGCAGCAGCCATGTGAGCAGCCCGCCCCGCTCTGAGGAGCAGCAGCCTCACACGGCCTGCCCCTGTGCAAGGAACAGAAGCCCCACGAGCAGCCCGCCCCAGTCTGAGGTGAGGCAGCCTCACGTGGCCTGCCCGTGTCTGAGGATCAGCAGCCTACAAGCAGCCCACCCCAGCTGAGGAGTGGCAGTCCTGCACAGCCCGCCCCCATCCGAGGACCAGTAGTCTCGCAAGCAGCTCAACCCTGTCCAAGGGGCAGCAACTGCACAAGCAGCCTGGCCCCGCCAGCCAGAGGAGCCAACACTGCTGCAAGCAGTGCCCACAAGAGGAGCTGCCACCAACTGAGGAGCAGCCGCTGCCGCTATGGCCCAAGGAACAGCTGCCACACAAGGAGCAGCCCCTGCATGACTCAACACCTAGATCCTTCAGTAAGAGCAAAAATGGGGACACAAAGAAACCCCCAAAGGAAAGAAAAGTAGGAATCGCCAGAAAAGCCGCTAAGTGAAATGGAGGCATGCAATATGTCAGAAAAAGAATTCAGAATAAGGGTCATACAGTTCATAAACCAGATGGACGAAAAAATCACGGACTTATGTAAGAATCAAGAAGAAATAGAGTGCCCTAACTGGTTTAGCTCCGTGGATTCAGTGTCAGCCTGCGGACTGAAGGGTCCCGGGTTCGATTCCAGTCAAGGGCATGTACCTTGGTTGCAGGCACATCCCCAGTACGGGGTGTGCAGGAAGCAGCTGATTGATGTTTCTCTGTCATCGATGTTTCTAACTCTGTCCCTCTCCCGTCCTCTCTGAATAAATCAATAAAAATATATTTAAAAAAAGAAATGAAGAGTGATATAGCTGCAATAAAAAACACCATGGGAAATTTCAACAGTAGACTAGGAGAAGCAGAGGATCAAAGTATCGAATTAGAAGACAAGAAAGCAAAACACACCCAAACTGAACTGCAATTGAAGAAAAAAATTAAAAGCCAAGAGGGAAGCCTAAGGGAGTGTTTGGGCCAACATGAAACGAAGCAATATATGACTAATAGGGGTGCAAGAATGACAGGAAGAGGCACAAGGGTTAGAAAACCTATTTGAAGAAATAATGTCAGAAAACTTCCCTGATGTGGGGAAGAAAAAAAAAGTCACACAAGAACAGAGAGTCCCAAACAAGATGAACCCAAAAAGACCTACACCAAGACACATCATAATTATGATGGGAAATGTTCAGGACAAAGAGAGAATCTTAAAGGCTGCAAGAGAGAGACAGAAAGTCATGTACAATGGATCTCCCATTAGATTATGAAATGATTTCTCAACAGAAACACATCAGGCCAGAAAGGAATGGAAGGAAATTTACAAAGTGATGCAAAGCAAGGAACTGAATCCAAGAATACACTATCCAGCAAGGCTATCATTCAAAATTGAAGGGAAAATAAGGAGCTTCGCTGAAAAAAAAAGGCTAAGGGAGTTTATAACTACCAAGCCAGCAATGAAAGAAATGCTAAAGGGACTGGTGTAAAAAGAAAAAAGAAAAAAGGAAGAAGGAACACAGACACAAAAAATAAAAATGGCTATAAAAAGTACCTATCAATAATAACTTTAAATATAAATGGACTAAATGCTCCAATCAAAAGACATCGAGTGGCTGAATGGATAAAAATACATGACCCATATATATACTGTCTACAAGAGACCCACCTCAGAACAAGGGACTCACACAGACTGAAAGTGAAGGGATGGAAAAATAGCTTTCAGGCAAATGAAAATAAAAATTAAAAAAAAGCTGGGGTAGCAATACTTATATCTGACAAAACAGACCTCAAAGTGAAGGCCATAACAACAGATAAGGAAGGCCACTTCATAATACTAAAAGTATCAATACAACAAGAAGATATAACCCTGATAAACAGATATGCCCCCAATGCAGGAGCACCCAAATACATAAAAAAAAACCTCCTGGAAGATATCAAGGGAGAGATCGACAACAATACAATCATAGTAGGGGACTTGAATACACCACTGACATCACTGGATGAATCCTCTAGACAAAAAATCAGCAGAGATATAGCAATTCTAAATGACTCACTAGATCAAATGGTCTTAATTGATATCTTGAGAACATTTCACCCCAAAGCCATGGAATATACATTCTTCTCAAGTGCGCATGGGACATTTTCAAAAATAGACCACATATTGGGTCACAAGCAAAGTCTACCCAAGTTCAAGAAGACTGAAATCATATCAAGCATTTTCTCAGACCACAATGGCATAATGTTAGAAATAAACTACAATAAAAACAATCCAAAAAATTCAAACACTTGGAAGCTGAAAAGCATGCTATTAAACCATGACTGCGTTACCAAAGAGATCAAAGAAGAACTGAAAAACATCCTGGAAATGAAAGACAATGAAAACACAACAACCCAAAATCTATGGATACAATGAAAGCAGTCCTGAGAAGGAAGTTTATAGCTCTACATGCTTACCTCAAAATAGAAGAAAAAATGTTAATAAATCATCAAACTCTACAATGTAAAGCATTAGAAAGCGAGCAACAAGAAAAGCCCAGAGTAACCAGAAGGAAGGAAATGATAAAGATCAATGGAAAAATAAATGACATAGAGACCAAAAAAAATAAAAAATACAAAAGATCAATGAAACCAAGAACTGGTTCTTTGAAAGGATAAACAAGATTGATGAACCTCTAGCCAGGTTCACCAAGAAGCAAAGAGAGCGGACCCAAATGAACAAAATCAGAAATGAAAGAGGCGAAATAACAACAGACCCCACAGAAATGCAAAGGATTGTAAAAAAAAAAAAAATACTATGAATAACTCTATTCCAACAAATTAGACAACCTCAATGAAATGGACATATTCCTAAAAACTACAACTTTCTAAAACTCAATCAGGAAGAATCTTAAATCTCAATAGGCCGATAACTATGGAGGAAATTGAAGCAGTCATCAAAAAGCTTCCAGCAAACAAAAGCCCGGGGCCAGATAGCTTCAAAGGGGAGTTTAACCAAACATTCAAAGAAGAACTAAAACCTATCCTCCTCAAACTAGTCCAAAAAAATTGAAGATGAAGGAACACATCCAAGCTCATTCTATGAAGCCAGCATTACCCTAATACCAAAACCAGATAAGGACAACAAAATAAAAGAGAATTACAGGCTAATACCCCTTATAAACATAGATGCCAAAATCTTCAACAAAATTCTGGCAAATCGTATCCAGCATTACATCAGTAAGATCATATACCATTACCAAGTAGGATTTATTACATCCACAAATCAATATATGTGATACATCACATAAACAAATTGAGAGATAAAAATCACATAGTCATATCAATTGATGCAGAAAAAGCTTTTGACAAAATTCAACACCCTTTCTTGATAAAACCTCTCAGCAGAGTAGGAATAGAAGGATCACACCTCAACATAATAAACGCCATATATGACAAGCCCATAGCCAACATCATAATCAATGGGCAAAAACTAAAATCATTTCCCCTGAGAACAGGAACAAGACAGGGATGCCCCCTCTCACCACTCCTGTTCAACATAGTACTGGAAGTACTAGCCATTGCGATCAGACAAGAAGAAATAAAAGGCATCCAAACTGGAAAAGAAGACGTACAACTATTACTACTCGCAGATGACATGATACTGTACATAGAAAACCCTAAAGACTCCATAAAAAAATTATTAGACTTAATAAATGAATTTGGCAATGTAGCAGGATACAAAATTAACGCCAACATCTCTGGCAGTTTTATACATCAATAGTGAACCCACAGAGAGATTAAAAAAACAATCCCATTTACCATCACACAAAAAAATTAAGATATCTAGGAATAAATTTAACTAGGGAGGTAAAAGACGTGTGCTCAGAAAACTACAAGACACTGAAAAAGAGATATAGGCAGACATAAACATCTGGAAGAACAAACCGTGTTAATGGATTGGTAGAATCAACGTCATTAAAATGTCCATAATACCCAAAGCAATCTATAGATTCAATGCACTCCCCATTAAAATACCAATGGCATATTTCACAGAGCTAGAATGAACTCTCTAAAAATTCATCTGGAATAAAAAAAAAAGACCCCAAATAGCTGCAGCAATCCTGAGAAAGAAGAACGAAGTAGGAGGGATCTCAATACCAGATATCAAGATGTATTACAAAGCCACTGTTCTCAAAACTGCCTAACACTGGCATAATAACAGACATATAAACCAATGGAATAGAGTACCCAGAAATTGACCCAAACCACTATGCTCAATTAATAGTTAACAAAGGAGGCAAGAACATACAATGGATTCAAGACAGTCTCTTCAATAAATGGTGTTGGGAAAATTGGACAGATTCATGCAAAAACATGAAACTCGACCACCAACTTACACCACACACAAAAATAAACTCAAAATGGACAAAGGACTTAAATATAAGACAGGAAACCATAAAAATATTAGAGAAATCCACAGGCAGCAAAATCTCAATTTCATATGCCGAAGCAATATCTTCACCGATACAGCTCCTAGGGCAATGGAAACTAAAGAGAAAATAAACAAATGGGACTACATCAAAACAAAAAGCTTCTGTACAGCAAAAACACACACAAAAATACCATCAACAAAACAACAAGAAAGCCCACTGCATGGGAGAACGTATTTGCCAATGTTATCACAGATAAGGTTTAATCTCCAACAGCAGGTGGTCATCCCCTAAGAGGTCCCAGACTGCGAGAGGGCACAGGCTGGGCTGAGGAACCCCTCCGAGTACACAAATTTTTGTGCACTGGGCCTCTAGTTGTAAATAATGCTGCAAAAAATATATGGTTTCTTACAATAAATACCCAGAGGTATAATTGCTGGGTCCTTCTTTATTTTTTGTTAGAGCCTTTAACATCTACTTTGTGTTATATTAGTACTGATACCCCACCATTTTTTGTTCTGTTTTTGTTTTCATGAAATATCTCTTTCATTCATTGTTTGTGTATCTTTGGTCTAAAGTAGGTCTTTTATAGGCAGCATATAAATTAATCTTTTCTTATTCATTCAGCCACCCTATGTCTTTTAGTAGAAGCATTTATTCCATTTACATTTAAATAGCTAATACATATGTAATCATTGCCATTTTATTATTCATATTTGTTTATCTTCTTCTACTTAAAGTAGACCATTTAACATTTCTTGTAATGCCTGTTGGGTGATGATGAGCCCTTTTAGCTTTTTCTTGTCTGGAAAGATCTTTATCATCTGTCTTTCAATTCTAAATGACAGCTTTGCTAGGTAGAATAATCTTGGTTGTAGGTCCTTGCTTTTTATCACTTTGAATCTTTCATGCCCATTCCTTCTGGCTTGCAAAGTTTCTGTTCAGAAATCAGCTGGTAAGTCTTATGGAAGCTCCCCTGAAGGTAACTAACTGCTTTTCTCCTGCTGCTTTTAAGATTCTCTGCCTTTAACCCTTGACATTTTAATTATGATGTGTCTTGGTGTAGGCTTCTTTTGTTTATCTTGTTTGGAACTCTCTGGACTTCCTGCACTTGTATGTCTATATCCTTCCAAAAGTTAGGGAATATAACAGTCATTAATTCTTCAAATAGGTTTTCAATTCCTTGCTCTCTCTCTTCTACTTCTGGTTCTCTATGATGTGAATATTGGTATGCTTGATGGTGTCCCAGGTGTGCCTTAAACTATCCTCATTTTTTGGATTATTTTTGCTGCCCTGTTTGGGAATATTCTGCTGCTACCTATCTTCCAAATCTGCTTCACCTATATACTATTGATTTTCATTAATATATTCTTCATTTCAGTAATTATATTCTTCATTTCTGGGTTTTTTATGTTTTCTATCTCTACTTTTATGATATCACTGAGCAACCTGATAAACAGTGTTTTGAACTTTGCATCTGGAAAATTGATCATCTCCATTTTGTTTAGTTCTTTTTCTGGAGTTTTGTTCTGTTCTTTCATTAGGGACATATTTGTCTCCTCGTTCTAGCTGCCTCCTTCTGCTTGTTTCCATGTACTAGGTAGATCTGCTATGTCTCCCAGACTTCGTAGAGTAGTGGCCTTATGTAGTAGTTGTCCTTTTGGAACTAGTGGTGCAATTTCCCTGGTTACTCACCTAAGCTGTGAGGTCCAGATGTGTCCCTTGTATTTGTTGTATGTGTCCTCCTGCTGTAGGTGAGCCTTGATTGTTGCTGGCATATCAATGGGAAGGATTGACCCTTGGGCTGACTGGTTGAAAGGACTGGCCATGACAGTATAACAGTGGAGGAGCTGTTATAAAGGGGCCAACTCTATGAAGCAGGATTTGTTTTATTGGGGCTCAATGCCTGCTGAATCTACACTTTGGGTGCGTCATTTTTTGAGATGGTTGAGTGGTACTCTGATGTGGTCTGAAACTGGCCACTTGGTGTGCTAGTTCTGGGGCATCGTGGGAGGGGCTCTGACGCAGGCCAAAGTCAGATGCCTGTCCCCTGCCTGGGGCCATTCAGCATGAGATATAAAGCAATCTGCAGGTGTCAGCTTCTTGTGCTGGACTTTGAGGTTCCCCAAAGAGGCCAAGTTGCAAACCAAGTCTGGCTGTCCCTCATGCAGGGGTTGGGGTCACTTAACAAGAGGTACAGGGCACGCTGAGGCCAGATGCTGCTGCATGGGGTTTGTGAGCCTTTGTGAGATTTTAGGAAAATCCTCATCAAGAGCTAAGATAGGTTGCTTGTGTGGAAAAGCCACCAAAAAGGGCTTGAATTGGCCTACAAGTTGGGCGGGGCAGGGTCTCAAGGAATCACCAAGGCAGGTCAAATGTTATTAACCAGGTTACGGAGATTCAGATGTGGCACCCACCTGTGGGCTCTGTGGGGAGAGGGCTCAGCAAAGGAATAATGGCCTCTGCCAGCACTTCTGTCTGGGAAAAAGCTACCCCTCCAACCCAAAGCCATACAATTCAGTTTCTCCCTGCATGTCCCTGGTGACTTTCAAGCTGCCACCCCAGCGAGGTATCTCAGAGAGAGTGAGACCAAGTAAATGAAAGTGTAGGCTTTTCAGAGAAATACCTGGGACTCTGGAAATGCTCTGTCTCACTCAGCCAAAATCGTTGCTGGTTTTTGCAGCCAGAAGTTATTGGGACTTCTCTTCCCAACACTGGAACCCTGGGCTGGGGGTCCTGGTATAGAGCTGGAAATCCCTTGCTCTTCAAGGAGAACCTCTGCAGCCAAGATATTTCTCCAGATTTTTAACCACCACAAGAGGTGTATGACTAGCCCATTAGGAGTCTGTCTCTCCTACCAGTCTTCACACAGCTTCTTCTTTAAAACTTCAGTTATAGGACTTTTATTCAGCTAGACTGCAGGTGGTTTTCAATGATACTGTTCTGTAGTTGAGTTGGAATTTTGATGTGGTCATGACAGGAGGCAAGCAAAGTGTTTTCCTACTCGCCATCTTGACTGGAAGCCTGCTTTTTGTATTCTTTTCAATGAAAAAGAATGCCAGGGCTTAAGAAATTGTTCTTTAAAAAAATTAATCTATCCTTGATGTGCACAAAATAAGGGGAAGCCATTTCTTTCTCTCTCTCTCTCTCTCTCTCTCTCTCTCTCTCTCTCTCTCTCTCTCTCTCTTTTTAGGAAACGATGATTGCTTAGAAAATGTTTGATGATATATTTAAGTAAGAGCACTAGATCTGAGGAGCAAAGAAAATCCAAATCTCTGTCACGATATTAATTTTATTACCTGCCTGATGGTTTTCTTAGATCTTCACTCTCTAGCAGTAACTAAGTTATCTTTTTCTTCTAAAATTGCCAGATTCTCTAGGATTGTCTCCTTTATCATTTTGTACAATGAAACGTGTCAGTCCTGGATTGGACACTAGTGACAGAAATACGAACCTGGCCCATGGATGAGGGCCCAGCCATCTCTGAATTTATAGTTCCAGCAA
Source organism: Myotis daubentonii (assembly GCF_963259705.1). Classification (NCBI taxonomy): domain Eukaryota; kingdom Metazoa; phylum Chordata; class Mammalia; order Chiroptera; family Vespertilionidae; genus Myotis; species Myotis daubentonii. The sequence continues at coordinate 104,226,673 of NC_081840.1, forward strand.
AGGAAAACCAAGAAGAAAATGATGACAGTCCTGAGTGAAGGTAAGTATACAGAACTAGGGAAATACTTTTGAGAGAAAACTGAAATTTAAAGGTTATCTTTGCCAGGATAAGAAGCAGGACAATTTCATGGTGAAAACCTGGAGGTAAGATAGAATACAGAACATTTGAGAAACTGCAAGTAGTGTAGAAGAGCTAGAGGAGAGATTGCACAGGGATAGGCTGGAAGGGGTACAGGTTTTACATGCCCTAATAGACATTGGGGAGTAGATTGGCACCAGTCCTAAAGGGTACAGAAAACTCCTGAAGGATCCTCAGCCGGGAGTGACATGGCCACTTTGTTTTTGTAGAAAAATCTGCCTGCCAGCAGTGTAAAGAATGGAGTGAGAGAGAACTCCTGATTGCAGGGTAACCCTTCAGGAGCAGCAGCAGTGAGCTCAGGGAAATAGTGGGCACAAATGTGGGCAGTGTCAGAGGAGGGAGAAAAAAATGGATTGAGAAGAGATAGTAAAGGTTTTTGAGAGATAAAGAGTATCCCAAATCTCTAGCTTCAAAAACTGAAGGAATGGTGGTGTCATTTATGGGGACGTGGTGACTAGGATGAAGTACCTCAAGGAGGAATTGGTTTTGGAGGAAAAAGCATAAAGTTTGGAGCACCCTGGAATTAGGTGCCTGAGAGACATACCAGTGAATACCTCCATGGTCAGTTGGAACAAGACTAGTTCTGAGCTAGAACAGAGTTATGGATCACTTATCTAGGTGGTACCTAAAGACCAGGAAGTGGAGATCACCCAGGGAGAATGTGCACAGGAAGAAGAAAGAGCCCAGGAAGAGCCGTGAGGAACACTAATAATAAAAGGACAGGCAGAAAGACGAAAGAGAGAAGAGCTGGAGTAAAGTAGGAGAAGAATAGAGAGAGAGCAGGTAACAAATGATTCAAGAATGAGGTGGTATTAAAGATTCCTGCAATGTCAAGCAAAACAGATTGAGAAATACCTTCCAAAGAAAACCTCCAGTGTGCTGTAGAGGGATAGATACTTGTGAAACACAGGGCAAGTTAATACCCAATATAGATATGTGACAAATAGTTTATTTTAAAAAACACTAAAATAATATATGTACAGCACTTCCCACATATAAGGGCAAGGAAAGTTGTGACAAAGAAGATTTTCTTTTGCAAATTCTCATCTTCTCTAGCATGAAAGTAAGTATACAAACTCTTGATATAAGGAAGTGTTTGTAAAATACAGTTTTATAATATTTCAAAGACTGGACTATATAGCTTTCTAACAGATCCAGAAGGAGAGAACTCAAGCACTTTGTTTAGCTTGAGGTTCATTCATGACAATACACCCTATGTTTATATCAATATTTACTGTAATATAATGTACACATACCCTCCCATTAATTCCAAGGGATGTTTTTCCAAAGGTAATATAATTACAACAACAGCAGAATTATGTCTTAAGCCTTATGGGAAGCTGAATGGGACCCTTCTGTCTTTGCATAATGTTTTAGTTTAACCCTGTCGGTATAAAAGGCTTCTCCAGGACACTGACCTTAGTGTTTTTAAGTTTCCCTATAACACTCAACGTTTTTCTCTGATGGAGAACTTTACAAGGAGTTACTAATTTTAGTATCTTTTAAAGAGTCTAATAGCATAACAATTGTACAGTGTAAGTTCTATGAGAGAAGGGTCACATCTATTTTATTTGCCTCCATAACCCCAGGATCTAACACACTTTCTTAAAACAGTGGATATTCAATAAACATTTGTTTAATAATTACAGTGTGTCCTCAAAAATGTAAATATACTTTGAGTAATTATTAATCCCAATGGGTTAAATTTGAAAAGAAAGAAACATCAATTGAGTTATCAGCTGTTAATACATTTTTGGGACAGCCTACATGTACTGTTTGAGGAATGTGCACTTATAGTTTCAGGAAAAAAAAAAAAACCTAATAAAGATCAATGTATCTGGTAAACTTACTGTTGAGAATTTTTCATGTAGCACTTTAAAGGGCTTCCATTAAAAAGACCAGTTAATTATTTGACAACCAAATAATTCAAGAAAACTAGTCCAGTAGCCTAGTATGAGGGATTAGCATTTATAGCTATATAATAAAAGTGAATGTTTCTACATCACACTGCTTTCCACTGTGAGATTTTTAGTTACAGTTACATTATTCTCTTATTGGTATGAAAATTAATTTAATTACTATTAACTCATTCTCCATTTAGAAATTAAAAACAACACAAAAGCAAGTCAATGGTCAATAACCTTTCAAAACGTGGTTGCCTCTACACTGACTACCCACTGAGCTCAAGAGTACATTTTTTTTTAAAAATATGATTGTATTATAGAATCAGATGAGTGATCATCACAACCTAGAAAGCTTGCTTTAGCTACTTTTTTAAACATGGACTTTAAAATTAAGAAAAACACAAGCTATTTTGATAGCATTTTCTTTGCGTGATTTGTTAGTAATTTTTCCTTACTTTATTTAAAAATGTGGGAATTTTAGCATCAATAAAAATAAACCACATTTTCAGTAAGTTCTGTTCTTCATAAACTTATCCAGTCCCAACTATTGATGGCACATAATTTAGAATAGATCTATGAAATTTATTTAAGGTTCCAATATTAGTTTTTTATTACATATATATAATTTAGTTTTACCTTTAATTTTCAAATGCCCTGCTAAAAAAGAACATATGTTTTTATTTATTTGGGAAGACATGACCATAATATTCCTACTACCCCTAATTACATAGTACAGCATATATTTTCAACTAAGTATGTATTACATAATAGATAAAAATGAAAAAGCAGGCACTCAAGGGGAAAAGCAGTTAACCTATAGTGAAGGAGAAAGAGGAGGTAGCAGATAGAAGTGGAGGCTCACACTTTTGACAATGCCAAGGGATAAAGGGGCTTTGAAAGAGGCATCCTTTTTTTGATAAACAACCGAACAACTCTAGTTTTGTGCATCTCCCTACCAGCTACAACACTGCTGAATAGAATAGAATTGTTGGCTCTGAGCAGAACGGTATGATCTCAGCTAAAGGTGCCTTTAAGGTCCCCATCTTATCTGTTAGGTTGGCAACAGAAATACGAATGAGCAAGTAAGAATATTTTGGGCACGGAACTAGGAAAACACATCACAACTCACTGATAATACAATAAAACCACAGCAAGCCAAGATAATTTATAGTGGTTCAAGGAAAAGTCCCAGGACTTGCCATGCTCAGTCCAATGTCAGGACTGAAACTCCGTCTTATTATAATTTCGAAAACTAGTGTCTTTGGTCTTTTCATTTATTTATTCTTTACCTCACTGCACTTGCTTATTCGCCTTGCAACAATGAGCTGGATCATTCCTCGCTTGTTCCCTTCAGTGGACATGGACCTTCTGAGGGTTTCCATGGCATCTTGGTTTGTCTTGCCCAACAGGGATTCTCCGTTCACTGCTATCAGCTGGTCATTCACCCGAAGCCTTCCATCCTGAGAAGCAAACAGGTAAAAACAAGTCTGTTATAAAAGAAGTTGCTTTCATTTTAGTTAAAAAAAATAAAAACAACACCAAAAAAAAAAAGAGGGGGGGGGCAGACTTTAATCCTAATGGACTTTCCCAATTGAATACTAGCATACTGTCCAGTCACCGTAGCCTTTGTCCATTTCAGTCATTTATACATTTGTAAATCAAGTCATTATCATAATCTGTTTACCAAAATAGGGTACTAATTCAAAGGATACAAAGTGATTACTTTCTTGCTTCCAGAGACACCCACAGAGGTTATTTACAACCCAAGATATGCCAAAGCTCAAGGCTATTAGACAAGTACAGAGAGAGAAGTGCCCTCTTAACAAACAACCAGGAAATTTTCTCTACACTGGGAAATAGGATAAGTGATCCATAGACAGTGAAGGGGAAAAAAAGATTAACCTTTATTATATGGAGCTCAGAGCCAGAACCTAAACTAGGTCTTTGCATAGATTATCTTCATTTAACTAGAATGATTATGGGTTGTAAAATCTATGAGACAAAAAATGGGGAGTTGAAGCCATGGACATCACCCCAAAATGAGAGATCACTGTTTTTTACACACACACACACACACTAACAAAATATTGTTAAGTGTTATAGGATATCAGAATATGCCAACACAAAATATACCACTTTGGCATAAGAATGATTCTGAGCTGATGGCAACTGAGAAATGGCAGACACAGCAGGTGTTCTATGCTCTCCCCTTTCTTCCTGAACACAGGACATGCATTTCCTTTATGAAGGTGTCCCCTCACTTTTCCCAAACCAGGGAAGGAAGGACAATGTTCAACACCAGAGACAGAGATGGCAAAGAGATTAGTCTGCATAAACAAACCTTACAAAATAAACCTTATCATTAGTTTCCCTGATATAATTACCTTCCCAAAATCTACAGCTCCTAGAAGCCCAAACCCTTTCTCCTTTTATTAAACACAATGTACTGCTCTTTGCTTAAATAGTATATAACCTTCCAAGTCTCGCTGTTTCTTCAGTTTACACTTTTTTTCTGTGGAGCCCCAATATATGTAAAATTTAAAATATTAACTTCAATAAAATGTTAACCTTTTTCTCCTGTTAATCTGTCTTGTGTCTCCCAAGATTAACTAATAGGCCTCAGAAACAGAATCTATGAGGTATATACAGTCTGACCTCCTCTGTAGTGTTTACATTTCCAAAATAGTTATAGGGGTAAAGGTAAACATTTGTATTGATGGACGTAAACTCAATAGAGCTGGCATTCGCTTACTTTGGATGCTGCGCCTCCGTTAATAATGGACTTGACAAAGATTCCCAAATCCGCATGGCTCTCTTTTGACCGGTTACCTTTGACACTGACACCAAGACCTGCGGATCCTGAATCATTAAGTGGAACTTCAAATGTCAAAAATTCCCTGGTTCCATCAGGTGTGAGAACAACATCCTCCTCGTCTGCTTTCTAATAGGGAACAAAATTGCAAAGCACATTATATTCCAGTGTTTCTTCCTCACAGATATGTTTAAAGGGCTAATGAGCAGTTCTTAATCATAACAGGCACAGTATCTCCACCAGAGTTCCATGACAAAATCCAGGATAGCAGTGCATCTGTACCCCTTCAAAGGATTCCTAGGGACAGCGATTATTTACATGCAGCATTTATTTAAATATTGAAACAAACCCAAAACAGATTATCAGAAAGATAGGGGGAAATATAGTGAAAAGGACTGAAAACATGTAGACTCCTAGAGTTTGGGATTTTTTTGGGGGAAGGGGGGGGCGGGAGAAGCAGGAGGATTTCTGTTTATAGAGTGGGGCAAAAGTAGATATACAGTTGTGAGTACCTGGAACAGAGTTATTTATTAATCATTGTATTATTTTCAATATGAACTGTGAACCTACTTTTGCTCCACCCTGTATATATTCTAAACCACAGGAGAAAAATAATACATGAATCAAAATAAATATAACTCATTTGTCCCTTGCTTTTCATTAGGGATTTTCAATGTTATTAATAGTTTTATGCAGAGAAGATTTTTCACAATACTGTACCATACATAATGTTAGGACTATAGATATAATCCTTAATAGCCATTTTTTTTTGTAAGCTTCCTGCCACAGGAGAACAAAGACTAGGAAAAACTTGTTGATCACCAGGAGTCAGACCATATAAGGAATGGAAACTGTCCTGATGGCACACCTGCATTCCATCTGCATTCTAAGCCCACCAGCTCAGCCCTCAGACCCACTCACAAGCGCTTCCCACCAGTGACTGCACAGAATGATGAAACTCCAGCTCCTGGGTGCTTCCATCATCAACCCAATGTCACCTTGGCTTAGTGCCTGCAGCCCTTACCTTTGGATATTCCATCCTTTATCCCCTTTCTTTAAATAAATTCAATTTTCCTTTATCCACTGTCTGAGATGGCTATTTAGCCTGCCCACATACCACCCATTGTTAACCTTTCACATACTATAGATGGAATTTTTCAGGTGATATTGTTTAATTAAGGAATGGAAACTGTCCTGATGGCACACCTGCATTCCATCCGCATTCGAAGCCCACCAGCTCAGCCCTCAGACCCACTCACAAGCGCTTCCCACCAGTGACTGCACAGAAAGATGAAACTCCAGTGACTGCACAGAAAGATGAAATAGCTGTATATGCAAGCTTTAATGCCATAATTGCAGTCATCAAGGCATAAAAGACTGCTTTAGAATACAACATATTTTAACTTACATCAACTTTTGCCCATCTTAAAACAGCAAAGAAAAAATGAAAGCTTAAAGTCTACCCTAATTAAATGCAGTGAGATGACATATTCTATCAATAAAAATTGCCCATGCCAATTTGGCTCAGTGGAGAAAGCATCAGCCTGAAGATTGAAGGGTCCCGGGTTCGATTCTGGTCAAGGCACATGCCTGGGTTGCAGGCTCAATCCAAAGTAGGGGGCATGCAGGAGGCAGCCAATCAATAATTCCCTCTCATCACTGATGTTTCTATCTCTGTCTCCCTCTCCCTTCCTCTCTGAATCAATGAAAATATATTGAAAAAAATGTACACCACAAGATGCAGGAGTGTGCCTCCTGTGCCCCTCCTCAGTAATCCCACCCATGGCCAAGACTTCAACCACCTAGATCTCAATACCTGTCACCTCCCAATGAGGAAGGCTAGAATTCCTTTTCAAACTTAGCATTTCCAACCACATAATGAACATGTAGCAGGAGCTCCTCAAATCACAACTAAATGCCTCATCTAGTACTACATCCTATTTATCCTCCTTTTTCCCCAATTTTAAAATATTAGACCAGCATCCACCTAGTCCTGTGGTCAGCAAACCGTGGCTCACAAGACACATGCGGCTCTTTGGCCCCTTGAGTGTGGCTCTTCCACAAAATACCACGTGCGGGCGCGCACGTACAGTGTGATTGAAACTTCATGGCCCATGAGCAGAAGTTGGTATTTTGTGGAAGAGCCACACTCAAGGGGTGAAAGAGCTCACGAGCCGCAGTTTGCCGAGCCGCAGTTTGCCAACCACTGACCTAGTCACTCAAATTGGAATTATCAAATTATAATTGATGAATGGCTAAATATAGGGTGTCCCCCAAAATTGTATACATGCACTTTGAATAATTATAAAGGCAGTGTTTATTAAAGTACATTTCATTTTCAAAATTGAGCTATCAGGTGTTAAAGTGTGCATACATTTTTGGGGACACCCTGTATATAGCAGTACATAATTAGGCTGGAATATAATACATCCTTTAAAGATTGTGCATTTAGAGAATGGTTCAATTACATACATGAAAGCAGACTAGTGTATAGTAATGGGTAGACTTCAATTATTCTCTTTGTATCCCAACAAACTTTTAAAATTTTCTAAAAACAATCAAAATTAACATAATTATAAAATACTTTTTAAAGGAATTTAGGGATTTAACATGCAAGCTGAAATATCTCAATTAGATGAAATAATTTTTGGAAGTACAAAATTTATCAGTAAGAATCTATTTTTATAGCTTATGTTAACACTAGAAGCCCAGTGCACAAAATTTGTGCACGGGGGGGGGGGGGAGGGAGGGGGGGTGTCCCTCAGCTTGTCCTGCGCCCTCTCACAGTCTGGGAGCCCTCGGGGGATGTCCAACTGACGGTCATCAGTCAGACATCCTTAGCACTGCCCTAAAGGCAAGAGTCTGGCTTCTGGCTGAGAAGCACTCCCCCTATGGGAGCACACTGAACACCAGGGGGCAGTTCCTGCATTGAGCATCTGCCCCCTGGTGGTCATTGCATGTCATAGCAACCGATCGTTCCGCTGTTCAGTCGCTTTGCAAATTAGCCTTTTATTATATAGGATAAGATGTATGCTAGTTTTACATAGCTAAAACCATAATAATGCAATTTGTAAAGTAGTGTTCCTAATTTACTAATATTCAATGTTAACATTTTATGGTAGGACATTCATTGTGCCAGCTCAACAGACAGCTCATACTTATGAGAACAAGGTACATTTCAAAGGCACAAAATAATATTGCTTATATTAAGACAGAAAAACTATATAATAAAGATATAAAATAAGAATAGCTTTGTAAAGATACAGGGAAGAAGCTACATTAACTATACAAAGTAAATAAATTTTGGTATCACAGTAAATATAAAGCCTAAGTCAGCTCATTAGAAGACTTTCTTATCTTTAAAACATTCCTAGAGAATAGGTATAGCTCAAACAAAATCAATGTATTGGAGAGAAATAAACATTAAGAACTCACATCGAAATACTGATATCATTTAGAATATTGATATTATCACATATTTAGTATACTGATATCACAACCACATATGTATTATACTGACATCATTATCACATACTTAGTGTACTGATATCATTACCACATATTTATTATACTGGTATCATTATCACATATTTATTATACTGACATCATTATCACATACTTATTATACTGATACCATTATCACATATTTATATACTGATGTCATTACCACATATTTATTACACTGATATTATTTATCACATATTTAGTATACTGATATCATTAATCACATATATCTTTATATACTGTTTTTTTCTAAAAGCTTTTTTTGTCCATATCATCCAAACCAATTAAGAATACTAAATAATGACTTTGTGTGAATGAATATAGCTATGCCAAAATAAAATCTATTATAAAAACATAATATATAGGTAAATTTTCATGTTTAAAATACAAAATAGAAGTAAAACACAATCCTCTTCTCCTTTAAATTCCAAAGTAATTGAAAGATAAAATGTACTTTGTAAATCAGTATTGATATTCCTGGGAAACTTGCATTTGAAAAGATGAAAAAAAGAATGCTTGGCTGGGACCATTTGGGTCTGATCAATTAGTATGCTTATTTGCTCTTTAAAAACCATTTAAATGCTTCATTACAGAGAACTGTTAAAAGTCTTCAGAGTATAGGATCTCATCATTCTGATACAAAGGAGGAGCCAATATTCTATCACCTTAATTATTATTCCATACAGATTCTGTACTTTATCAAGTTTCTTGAGTCAAATTGTTTCTACAGAATTTATCTTCAAACCATATACATAATTGTGTCCTTCATATACATACACGTACACTCAAAGTGATTTTTTCCATCATACACTCAGTGATTTTTTTCCATCAGTGCAACCAGACAGTTCTTCCTTTGCTCATTATTCTAATGACATTTTGCACTTTTAATGCCCAGAAAAAACAGGGCATTTTTACTGAGCATATTAAAAGCAAAGAACCTGCGGGATGGGCAATATATAAGCTATTTACTTCCCCATTATCCTCAGAACAGCAGAAAAGACACATACTTCTATCTACAGTGAAGACAGCAAAAGCAGACACAAGTCCCAACACAAAGGCTCAACTTTCCTTCCTCCCCAACAACAGTCTGACCCCCAGGTCACTCTGAGTCTGCAGTGCATCTGCTAACAGAGGGAATAAATGTTGCTTATATTAAGTAGCAAAAAAATAATCATGAGAATCTGAGATTCAACATATGGAAATTTTGATTAGTGTACAAAAATAGTAAAGAGAGGCCAAAGAAATATGATTTGATATTATCATGAGTCCATAAAATTATAGATATGAATAAAATAGCTGATATGGGGCACTGAAAAGAAATGAGTGACTCAGCACATATTTTATCACTTGTGAAATCTGATTCCTGTTAATATTTTAGCCTTTGGTCCTGACACAGAGCTCCTAAACTCCTTCAAAATTTTTTATTTTTTAAACTTTTTAAAAAAAATATTTTTATTGATATCAGAGAGGAATGGAGAGGGAGAGATAGAAACATCAATGATGAGAGACAATCATTGATCAACTGCCTTCTGCATACCCCCTACTAGGGATCGAGCTCACAATCTAGGCATGTGCTCTGATCTGAAATTGAACCACAACCTCCTGGAACAATAGGTCGATTCTCAAACACTGAGCCATGACAGCTGGCCACCCCTTAGAATTTTCTGAGTGATAAGAGCATCGTTTGTTCTAATGAGGTTATTTTTGGTAGGTCACCAGAAAGACCAAGCCATGATTAGAAGCTTGGAAATTTCATACCTACCTCCACTCTCCAAAGAGAAAAGAGGGGATAGAAATGAAGTTAATAATCAATCATGCCTACATGATGAAGCCTCCATAAAAATCCCAAACCTATGGGGTTCAAAGAGCTTCCAGTTTAATGAACATATCCACATGCTAGGAAGGTGACACATTCAAATGACCATTCATTCACATGGTTAAAACATCCTTTGTAATAAAACAACAATAGTAAGTAAACTGTTTTCCTGGGTTCTGTGAGTTGCTCTAGCAAATTATTGAACTCAAGGAGAAAGAAGTTGTGTGTAACTTGGGGACCCACTCCTTGGCATTGGCATCTGAAGGGGGTGACAGTCTTGTGGGACTAAGTCTTTAATTTGTGGGGTCTACAATAACTCCAGAGTAATGTCAGAAATACTTGGTGTAGAAAAGCTTACACATCTGGTAGGTGAGAGTAGAGAAATACAGCAGTTTGTTCCTGCTCATGGATTAACCTTAATTTACTGATTTCTGTTACTCCCTCCCTCTCCATAGAGTTATTTTTTAATTGTGCAAAGTTTTACATATGCTCATTTTTCCCCAATTGACCGCCCCCCTTCCGGCCATTCCCACAACGGGCAAGTCCCCACTGCCCCAGTGTCTGGGGCCATTGGTTATGCTAATATGCATGCATACAAGTCCTTTGGTTGATTTCTAACCCCCTCCCTCCCCTGACATTTGTCTCTGGATCTATTCTTGTTCATCAAATTATGTTGATCATTATATCCCACATATGAGTGGATCATGTGATATTTATCTTTCTCCAACAGGCTTATTTCACTTAGCATAATGCTCTTTAGTTCAATCCATGCTGTTGCAAATGGTAAAAGTTCCTTCTTTTTTATAATTGCATAATATTCCATTGTGTAGATGTACCACTGTTTTTTAATCCACTCATCTATTGATGGGCACTTAGGCTGTTTCCAAATCTTAGCTATTGTAAATTGTGCTGCTATGAACATAGGGGTGCATATATCTTTTCTGATTGGTGTTTCTGGTTTCTTGGGATACAGTCCTAGAAGTGGGATTACTGGGTCAAACGGGAGTTCCATTTTTAACTTTTTCAGGAAACTCTATACTGTCTTCCACAGTAGCTGCACCAATCTGCATTCCCACCAGCAGTGCAGGAGGGTTCCTTTTTCTCCACATTCTCACCAGCACTAGTCCTTGGTTGTCTTGTTGATGATAGCCATTCTGACAGGTGTGAGATGGTAAGTTGTTGTTTTGATTTGCATCTCTCGGATGATTAGTGACTTTAAGCATGTTTTCATATGTCTCTGGGCCTTCTGTATGTCCTTTTTCAGTGTCTAGTTAGATCCTTTGCCCATTTTTTGATTGGATCCTTTATCTTCCTTTTGTTAAGTTGTATGAGTTCTCTGTAAATTTTGGAGATTAAACCCTTATCTGAAATAGCATTTGCAAATATGTTCTCCCATGTAGTGTTTTGTTGATGGTTTCTTTTGCTGTGCAGAAGCTTTTTATTTTGATATAGTCCCATTTTTTTTTTTATTTTCTCCTTAGTCTCCATTGCCCTAGGAGCTGTGTCTGTAAAGATATTGGTACAACATATGTCTGCTATTTTGCTACCAATGGAGTCTTGTAGGATTTTTATGGTTTCCTGTCTTACATTCAAGTCCTTTAGCCATTTTGAGTTTGTTTTTGAGGATGATGTAGGTTGGTCATCTAGTTTCACTTTTTTGCATGTATCTAACCAAATTTCCCAGCACCATTCATTAAAGAGACTGTTTTGACTCTATTGTATGCTCTTACCACCTTTGTCAAATATTGAGCATAATGGCTTGGGTTGATTTCTGGGTTCTCTGTTCTATCCCATTGGTCTTATATGTCTGCGCTTGTGCCAGTACCAGGCAGTGCTGAGAATCGTGGCTTGGTAATATAGCTTGATATCTGGTATTGTGATTCCTCCAACTTTGTTCTTCTTTCTCAGGATTGCTGTGGCTACTTGTGGTATTTTTTTATTCCAGATGAATTTTTGGAGAGTTTATTCTAGGTCTTTGAAATAAGCCATTGGTATTTTAATAGGAATTGCATTGAATCTGTAGATTGCTCTAGGTAGTATGGACATTTTAAAGGCTGGGCAGCCTCTACTGCTGCTGAAATATCTTCTGGAGCAGCCGGCTCTACCACAGAGACCGTGACATCTTGAAAGGGAAAGTGGCTGTAATCGGAAGCCCAGACTTACCTTCAACCGGGGAGACCTTGGATACCTCCTGGGACTCTACAACTACAATGCCCAGGAACCAGCTGCCTCAACTGCGAACCCATAAACACAGGGAATCCAATCTCGGATGAACAAATAATCTGTCAAGGGGGAGACAAAGCGGCGCAAATACACAGAGGAGCCCTGCACCTTCAAACAGAGCAGATAGAAGGAACAGCTGAATTGAACAACACCCACCTGGAAATGGCAAATTAAACACAGCTGGTGAGGCATTCCGCAGACAGAAAAGTCAGATATCACCTAGAGAAAGGTGAGATCTGGGAGCCAGACTTGAGGGAGAAACTTGCACAGCGGGATCTAGAGTCCCAGAGGAAGACTGTGCCCCCACAAAATCCACGGCCAGTGGGGTCAGTGTAGCCTGCGAATGTGGAAGGGGTTCCACAGAACTACTGGCAGAAGGGGTCTCTAGAAATCAACCCACAGCTGGGCTGGGCCCAGAAAGGCAGCCTGAAGTTCTACCAGTATACTGGCTATGCAGAACCAGGGGGAAAAGATGCATGCAGAGACGCGCGCAGTGCCAGGGGAAAAAGACGCGAGTCTGCACGCTTACTCTGGTTTTCCTTTTTAAATCCTTGCTTTTGATTACTAAGCCCAGTACATAGGATCTTCCAATTAAAAACACCCACGGAGACTGCAGGGGAAAGTTGTTTTTGTGGAACCTGGGGATCAGAGTGGGGAGAAGCAAACAGAAAACTAGCACTGGGGCAGTCCATCCTCTCAACCCAGTATTAAGTACATCAGGGAAAGCAATGTAAACACTGGGTAGAGAGGCCTTATAGCCCTGGATATTAATACAAAAACACTGCCACCCAGGGGTTGTATCAGAAATTGACTCTTGTGTAAATACAACTAAAGGCAGGCTGAGAAACAAAGAGAACCTGCCCGCTTGAAAACAGGGTTGTGGCTTATGACACAGAGGAGCGGTAGATCACACAGAACTTCAATACTGTCCTGACTACGTGACAGGAAGCATACGTGCCAAACAGAACAGTAGAGGAAGTGAATGACCTTCACTACTTCACATTTTTATTTTTAATCTTTTACTTAAGAAACTAATTTTTTCTCACTTGATTTTATCTTTTGTATTATTATACTTTTATTTTTAATTATTATTATTACTACAGTGGAGCCTTGACTTACGAGTTTAATTCGTTCCGTGACGGAGCTTGTAACTCAAATTACTCGTATGTCAAATCAACAGTGAATGAGTGAGACACGTGATGCTGTGCTGATGTTGTGGCGTTCACTGTGACGTTCGCTGCGCCAACTAGCAGTGGGGTATCTGAAGCTAGCTCGTAACCCGAATTTTAGCTTGCAACTCAAAGCAAAAAATCGGCCGAGAGACGGCTCATATCTCAAAAAACTCGTTAGTCGGGACACTCGTAAGTCAAGGCCCCATGTACTATTTTACCTTTTTAAAAAGTTTTATTTTTTCTTTATTTTATTTTGGGATTAGTGTCCTACATTCTATTTTTATTTTTCCTTTAGCATTATTTTACTCTATCTCAATTATTCTTTATGCCAACACTCTCTTCCTCACTTTTTCCCTTTTTTGTCCTGTTTCTCTTACCCTGTTCCTCCTTTAGTTTTCCCATAACCTTTCTTTTTACTCCCTGTTTAAAAACTGATCTTACTTATATATCTAATTTCCGCTCCCCTGCTCCAAGTCCATACACACTTCTCTCTTCTCTTTCTTCATTATCCAAATTTATTTTCTCTTCCCTTTTTTATTTTTGTGTTGCCTTTTTCTTTCTTTCTGTCTTATTGTTGTTGTTTGTTTGTTGATTAGTTTGAGTTTTTTGTTTGTTTTTCTTTTTTTTGCTTGTTTTTCCTGTCCTCGCCTGTTATCTTCTTCTACTAATAGCTTAAATAATTCCAATCACCAATTCAGGCCTATCTAGTCTCTAGTCTCTAGTCTCCTTTTCCAATAGTTAAGAAATACATATAAAGATAGATTAAAGAAGGGGAAAATTTATATATATATGTGTATATATAAATTTTCTTTTATATATATATTAGAGGCCCGGTGCACAAAAATTTGTGCATTCGAGGGAGGTCCCTCAGCCTGTCCTGTGCCCTCTCGCAGTCTGGGACCCCTCGGGGGATGACACCTGCTGGATTAGGCCTGTTCCCCAGGGGATTGTGCCTAAGCTGGCAGTCAGACATTCCTCTGGCAGCCCGAAGCCCTCGGAGGATGTCCATTTTCCAGCGGGGAGCAGGCCTAAGTTGCAGTCGGTCATCCTTAGCACTGCTGAAGAGGCAGGAAAGGCTCCCACCACCACCACTGTACTGGCAGCCATCAGCCTGGCTTGTGGCTGAGAAGAGCTCCCCATGTGGGAGTGCACTGACCACCAGGTGGCAGTTCCTGCATTGAACGTCTGGCCCCTAGTGGTCAGTGTGTGTCATAGTGACCAGTCATTCCCAGTCTTTCTTCTGTTAGGGTCAATTTGCATATTACCCTTTGATTATATAGGATAGAGGCCTGGTTCATGGGTGGGGACCAGCTGGTTTGCCCTGAAGGGTGTCCTGGATCAGGTTGGGGGTCCCACTGGGGTGCCTGGCCAGCCTGGGTGAGGGGCTAATGGCTGTTTGCAGGCTGGTCACAGCCCCTTCAGCATGGGGGTCCCCACTGGGGTGCCTGGCCTTTCTGGGTGAGGGGCTGAGGGCCATTTTCAGGCTGGCCAAGCCACCCCAGCGACGAAAGCTCCCAGCCTCTCCTTTTTTTCTTTTTAATTCTGGGATTTATTTACCTTCCATAATTGAGACTTTGTAGCCTTGAGAGGAGCTCAGAGCCGGCCAGGGAGGGCAGAAGGGAAGCTTGGCTTCCTCCATCGCCAGGGGCAACCAAGCCTCCTGTTTGCTCCAGCTCTGTGGACACAGCCAGCTGAAAGCAGGTATCTGGGGTTTATTTACCTTCTATAATTGAAACTTTGTTGCTTTGAGTGGAGCTCAAAGCCAGCCGTGGCAGGGGGAAGCTGGGCTTCCTCCATCATTGGGGCAACCAAGCCTCCTGCTTGCTCCAACTCCATGGCTTCCGGCCGCCATCTTGGTTGGGGTAATTTGCATATAGTTGCTCTGATTGGCTGGTGGGCATGGTTTAAGGCATAGCGGAGGTATGATCAATTTGCGTGTCTTTTATTAGTGTAGTTTAATATATGTATTTTTTCATTTTTGTATTTTGTTTTTTACTTTTCTTCTTATACAAACATTCTCTTTCTAGCTCCTCTACACTGAATTTTGGCTATTTCTCCATTCATTCAATTCTTTTACCTTAACTTCTGGAAATGAGCTCTGCCTCCTCAGCTACATCTGTGTGTTTGTTGTTTGCATGTTTTGGATTAGTTGTTTTTGGTTTGCATTCATCTCTAGGTATTTGTTGTTTGCATTTTTGGTATTAGTTGTTTTATTGGAGTTTTCTCCTCACATACACATATGTGAAGGGAGTGGTGGTCAGTGCACTCCCTTCTTTTTTCTTCTCTTTCTTTTCTCTCTTACATATTTTTCCTTTTCTCAGTATCATTTTTGCACTCTTTTTTTATCCCCTAATTCTTTCTCTGGTGGTCACCTTTATTTGGGGTTATTAGTATCATGAATACATTTGTGTTTGGTGCCTTGTGAGTTGTGTCTTGTGTTGTATTTTGTGACTTTAAGTCAATGCAGGAGAGAGCTACATAACCAGATACCTGGAGAGTAGTGATCATGGGGAGACAAAGTAACAACCTGCATATAAAAGAAAAGGAGGTATCGCCAGAAAAGAAAGTAAACAAAATGGAGGCAATCAATATGTCAGAGAAAGAATTCAGAGAAATGGTCATAAAGTCACTGAAAAGGATGAAAGACAAATTCAACAATATGTGCAAGAACCAAGAGGAAATGAAGAAGAACCTAGAAGAAATGAAGAATGACATCGCTGCAATAAAGAACTCAATAGAAAGCATCAACAGTAGACTACAAGAAGCGGAGGACCACATCAGTGAGCTAGAAGACAAGGTAGGAAAAAATACCCAAGAAGAGCAGCATCTAGGACGATTCTCAACCTGTGGGTCGCGACCCCTTTGGGGGTCGAACAACCCTTTCACAGGGGTCACCTAAGACCATCGGAAAACACATATATAATTACATATTGTTTTTGTGATTAATCACTATGCTTTAATTATGTTCAATTTGTAACAATGAAAATACATCCTGCATATCAGATATTTACATTACGATTCATAACAGTAGCAAAATTACAGCTATGAAGTAGCAACAAAAATAATTTTATGGTTGGGGGTCAGCACAACATGAGGAACTGTATTAAAGGGTCAGGGCATTAGGAAGGTTGAGAACCACTGATCTAGGAAAAAAATCTTAAAAAAACAGGAAAAGAGCCTAAGGGAACTTTGGGACAATACAAAAGGAAACAACATCTGCATAACAGGAGTGCTATAAGGATAGGAAGCTGAGAAAGGAATAGGAAACTTGTTTGAAGAAATAATGACAGAAAACTTCCCTGATGTTGGAAAGAAAAAACTCACACAAGTCCAAGAAGCTACAGAGTCCCAAACAAGATGAACCCCAAAAGACCGACACCAAGATACATTATAATTAAATTGGAAAACACCAATAACAAAGTAAGAATCTTAAAGGCTGCCAGAGAGAGACAGAAAGTTAGGCTCTTTTCCTGTTTTTTAAGATTTTTTTCCTAGATCAGTGGTTCTCAACCTTCCTAATGCTGCAACCCTTTAATATAGTTCCTCATGTTGTGTTGACCCCCAACCACAAAGGATCACCCACCAGACTATCTACTGATTTCTCAACAGAAACACATCAAGCCAGACGGGAATGGAATGAAATATACAAAGTCATGCAAAGCAAGGGTCTGAATCCAAGAATACTGTACCCAGCAAGGCTATCAATCAAAATTGAGGGTGAAATAAGGAACTTCACTGACAAAAAGGTCTAAGGGAGTTTATTACTACCAAACTAGCAATGCAAGAAACGCTAACGTGTCTGCTGTAAAAAGAACTAGGAAGGGAAGAAGAAACACAGGCATAAAGAATAAAAATGGTGACAAACAAGAACCTATCAATAATCACTTCAAATATAAATGGATTAAATGAACAATTAAGAGTTAATATTTTTACTGCATAGTTCACGATAAATTAATAGCAACATGTGAACATTCCCACAAAAAAAATAGGAAAAAGATATGGATGAGAAATTCATTAAAGATGAGTGGACCAAAAAAATAACTAAAAGGTTCAATCTTACTTGCAACAAGACACACAATCAATGAAAGTTATCAAATTGCTAAAAAAATAAGTTATTTTAAGTAATGATATTCAAGAATTCAGAAGGTGTGGTAAATGGGAATGTTCTTCACTGCTTTCACTGCTAGTGAAAATATAAAGTTACACTATATATGGAAGCCAATTTGACAATGCTTATTGCTTAACCCAGAAATATAACTTTTAATAATATATCATTAAAAAGCTAAAATTGTGGTCAGGAAAAAAGATTTAACTGTTAGGGTGGACACTGCTATAATCACAATAGCTAAAAATTGAAAATAAGCTACATGTATGATATCAAGTGGATTAAGATACACCTACACAATGGAATACCATTCAACTATTAAAGTGTCCTTTAAAAACATTTAGTGAGACAAAAACATCTATAACTAAGAAATTGGGTTTTACCCTGTGGACTATCATAATTCCCAGTACTTCACACTCACTATCAGCCTTGATATCCTATTCTTATAAATTGTTCAGTGTCTGTCTTTTCATATCAGTCAAAGTTGCATGAGGAAGGGATATATCAGTCTTTCATTCTGCCTAGGACATAACATTTATAAGCTACATGACATATGCCTAGGATATGATATATATTACTTACATAGGTAAAGAAGAAAATCATTTTTTAAAATGCACATCAAAATGGTGGCACTGAAGTCACGTAATTGCAGGTGATTGATTGATATTTTTCTCTGCTTGACCTAATTTTCTACCATCAATATACATTACTTTTGTGTATTATAGAACCCCCATTCTGTACCATTCTTTAATACTCCTTCAAAAACACAGTGTGGGAGAGAAGAAAATGGGCAGGGGCTTGTGCTGAGAAGGGGAACACTGACTTACAAAACAATTACACCATAGTGGCTACCATCACATTCTCACACCTCACAAAAGTTCTTATAAAAGTGAAAGGGAGAATCATTCAACATACAAAAATGAAATACGTTGCTATCATAAATAGTAAACATTTCTGTTTTTAAGAAGATAATTTTTATAATTAAATATAGAGGTCATTTATATGTTTTGCATAAAAAAAAACCCTCCAGTCATATTTACTCCCAAAGTTACTTAATGTTAAATATTTTAGTTTATCCTATATGTGAAATGAATGTTTATGCATGTTATTTGTGATGATATTTTAGGGTCAATTATCCTATTGACAAAGTTAACAGTGTCACATCTGGCATTATTGTGCTCTTTTCTAATTCAATAGTGGGTGTAAAATCTAAAGAATTTAGAAATGTGTTCCTTGATAATACAAATACTGAAAAATAAATGATTCATACAGTTATTGATCTGTAATATTAAGCCAGAAAAAATTCTTATCCATTCAAAGAAATGTCACACAAACCGAAATTGAGGGACATTCTCAAAGTAACTTGCTCTTCAAAACTGAAAACCAAATATAAACTAAAGATATGTTTCAGATTAAGGGAGACCAAGGAGACATGATTAAGTCCCATGTCTGATCTTAAACTGGAATCTGAACAAGATTTTAATGCTTATGCATTCATTCAAACATTCATTCATTCATTTCTGCATGTTATTACAAAATATAAAAGTGGGAGAGGGAGGAATTGAAGAAAATTATATATCAAAAATGGGAAATTAACAATTGAGGAAAGTAGGTGAAGGGTATACTGAAGATCTTTGGACAATTCTAAAACTTTTTGGAAACTTCTGAAATATCAGAATAACAATTATACCTACTAAATTATTCAGAATAGTTTTTCTGTATCTAATATAGTTATTTTTAAATCAGATATTACTACCAACATAATCTTCAAAATAATCTGAGTTCAATAGCGAAAAGAACCACTAAATTTTAGAGATATTAATTTTGTCACTATGCCACAAAAAGAAAATAAAAAAGAACTAAGATGTATTTCCCAAAGAAAAATATACCATACATTAAGCAATCCTTATCCTATCTAATAAAGAGGGGATATGCAAATTAACTGTCACGCCATCACAAAGATAGGGCGCCCATAGCCACAAGATGGCAGCACCCAGACCCCTCAGCCCTGCCAGAGTCCCCCAGTCCTTTCAGGCCAGCTGGGGGGAGGGGCGGGAGTGGGGGAGGGCGCGGCAGGTGCACAGTGTGGCTGGACCTGCTCTCAGACCCCCAGCTGCCCAGGGCCGGCCCGAGGCGTAGGCAAGCCTCAGATGGCGGCCGCCCAGCCACCCAGGGCCGCCCAAAGCTCAGGTAACCAGGGCTGGCTGAGGCTTGCACTACCGACAGTGGCAGCAGCAGAGGTGTGATGGGGGTGTCACCTTCCCCTGATCACATGGTCACCCTCCTGTCCCTGAGGGCTCCCGGACTGTGAGAGGGGGCAGGCCGGCATGAATTTTCATGCACTGGGCCTCTAGTGTAACTATAGAAATAATAAGCAATTTCAAATGAAATCCTTAAACATTGACAGACCGCTGAAACCGGTTTGGCTCAGTGGATAGAGCGTCGGTCTGCGGACTGAAGGGTCCCAGGTTCGATTCCGGTCATGGGCATGTACCTGGGTTGCGGGCATATCCCCAGTGGGAGATGTGCAGGAGGCAGCTGATTGATGTTTGTCTCTCATCGATGTTTCTAACTCTCTATCTCTCTCCCTTCCTCTCTGTAAAAAATCAATAAAATATATTTTAAAAAAAACAAAAAAAATAAACATTGACAGACCACTATATGAAGTCATTACAATTTTTTAATATCATGAAAATATTAATATATTCCAATTTTGCAAAAAGTTTTTTAAATAAGTTTGAATCATTTGAATTACATTTATCTAATTACTTCATAAGCTTAATATAAGTTTGAGCATTTAAAACACTAGAAATAGCACAGTTTATAAAATTCTTTGTGACAATAGCAACATTGGATGCTCAAAAACAAACCTTAAGGTCAACATATTTAGTGTATGATAGTATAAATTTTCAACAAAATCTCAAATTATAAAGTTTTGTACACTTTCATCTATGTTCTCTAGAATATCAAAGTTAATTTACATTATAAGCCTAAAGAAATGTTTGATGAGAAGTTTATCTCAAAGAATTTGTACAAATTTTCAATGAAGATGTAATGACACAATTAATTTCCCTATTAGGTTCCGCATTTGCTTTGTCTGGCTCATCTATTTTCTCCTCATTCCCAGCTTTATTGAAATATAATTGACATTGTGTTACTTTAAAGTATACAACATGCTGATTTCATAAACTTATACATTGAAAAATTATTACCACCATAGCACTAGCTATCACCTCCAACATCACATAACTATCATTTCTTTTTTTGGGTAGGAATATTTACAAACTATTTTTTAGGAAGAACTATTTTTTAGCAAGCATACACACTTTAACACCTGATAGCTCAATTTTGAAAATGAAATGTATTTTAATAACCACTGCCTTTACAATTATTAAAATGTGAGTATACATTTTTGGGGACACCCTATATATTCCAGTATTTGTAATTATAATCACTACGCTATAAATTAACTGTCCATAGCTTATTCATCTTATAAGTTTATTCTCTTTGGCCAACATCTCCCCTTTCCCTCCAACCCCCACGCGCTGGGAACCACCAATGTATTCTCTGTTTCTATGAGTTTGGCTTTTTAGATTCCATAGGTAAGTTATACATGTATCAAACAGTATTTGTCTTTCTCTCTCTGACTTATTTCACTTAGCCTAACACCCTTAAGGTAGATTCATGTTGTTGCGAATGGTAGGATGTCCATCTTTTTCATGGCTGAATAATATTTCATTTTGTGTAATATTCCACACACACATATCATATCTTTATTTAACAATTCATCCATTGATGTACAGTTAAGTCTATCCATAACTTGCCTATAGTGAATAATGCTGCAACAAAAATGGGAGTGCAGCTTTCTCTTCAAGATCCTGATTTCATTTCCTTTGGATATATAGGATGTCCCAAAAAAATGTATGCATAACTTTGAATAATTATAAAGGTAGTGTTTATTAAAATACATTTCATTTTCAAAATTAAGCTATCAGTTGTTAGAGAGTGAACACATTTCAGGGGGGAGGGGTGCATGAACTTATATTTCTTCAAACAGTAAACAAGGATTCTCTTTTCTCCAGATGGTCACCAACACATTATCTCTTATCTTTTTGACAAGACATTCTTCTAACAGATATAAGATGATATCTTGTGGCTTTGATTAGTTGGGTACCCCTTCTTAACCTGGTGGACATTAGTATGTCTTTTTTGGGAAAAATTGTATTCAAATCACTCTGCTCAATTTTTCACCAGATTATTTTATTTTGCTAATGAGTTGTATGAGTTCTTTATACATTTTAGATATTAACCTCCGACCAGATACACGATTTGCAAATATTTTCTCACACTCCACAGATTGCCTTTTATTCTGTTCATTGTTTCCTTTGCTGTGCAGAGCTTTTATATTTAATTTAGTCCCACTTGTTTATTTTTTCTTTTGTTGCCTTTGCTTTTGGTATCTAATCCAAAAAACCAACAAAAAATACATTGCTAAGACTGATGTCAAGAAGTTTACCCCAAAAGTTATCTTCTAGGAGTTTTATGGATACAAGTCTTACATTCAAATCTTTAATCCACTTTGAGTTGAATTTTGTATATAATGTGAAATCGGTGGCCAAATTCATTCTTTTGCATGCAGCAATCAAATTTTCCCAGCATCATTTAGTGAAGAGACTGCTTTTCCCCACTGTTCTTTTGTCAATTAATTGACCATATATGCACGTGTTTCTCAGCTCTCTATTCTGTTTCCTTGATCTCTGTGTCTGTTTTTATGTTAATACCATACTGTTTTTAATACTATAGCTTTATAATATAGTCTGAAATCAGGTAATGTGTGCCTCCAACTTTGCTGTTCTTTGCTTTGGCTATTTGGGATTTTTTGTAGTTCCATGTACATTTTAGGATTTTTTTTTCCTATTTCTGTGAAAAATGCCATTGAAATGATAGAGATTGCAATGATTCTGTATTATCATATGGGTGCCGGGAGCCGGTCCATCCTTGCTGTCTCAAGGGACCTGGCATATATGGCATACGGTTCTTAATATGTTTGCTCACCCTCAAGGTCACCTCTCTGAGAAAGGTTGAATCCCCAGGTAGGGATTTTCCCCTGAAGTTAGGGAGGGAATAAAACCCCTCAACTAAGTGCCAGGCGGGTAATTAATCACTTTAACTATGAACAATCATGCTTAAGCTACATAATCTTTACTCCCTGGAATGGAGATAAGAAACGCCCTAACCTTTGGAATAGAGATTGATAGGATTGGAATCAACTGGTATAAATACAGATGCAACAAGACAACAACAGACAGAATTCAGAAGACAGAACCTACACGGAGCCTGGAGACAGAAGAACTTCGCTGGAGAGAACATGGCAATAAATCCTGGACTGAACCTGACTATAGAACATGGCAAGAGAACCTGACTAGAACCTGGTGACCGAACCTGGCTGGAGATCTCAGACAGAACCTGGCTGGAGAACCTAGCGAGGGAACATGGCCACAGAACCTGGCTGGAGATCCGAAGCAGAACCTCTCTGGAGATCCAGACCAGAACTTGGCTGGAGATCCGGGCTAGA
Source organism: Myotis daubentonii (assembly GCF_963259705.1). Classification (NCBI taxonomy): domain Eukaryota; kingdom Metazoa; phylum Chordata; class Mammalia; order Chiroptera; family Vespertilionidae; genus Myotis; species Myotis daubentonii. Next base: position 104,249,923 of record NC_081840.1, read on the forward strand.
GATCCTGGCAAAGCTGCTGATCAACTGAACGCTGTCTCCGTGTCATTCCTTCTTCGCCGACTCTGTCCACACCTTTAGGGACCCCTGGACCTGCTGGGGTTGGACCCCGGCATATGGGTAAAACAAACATTTTAACAATACTAATTTTTCAAATCCATGAATATGGACTATCTTTCCATTTGTTTGTGTCTTCAACTTCTTTCAATATTGTCTTATAATTTTCAGCATCTAGATCTTTTACCTCCTTGGGTAAATTTATTCCTAACTATGTATTTTACTCTTTTTTATGCTACTCCAAATGGAATTTATTTCTTAATTTCTTCAATTGTTTTCTCAATTTATGGGGAATGGGGGGGTCAATTTGGTAGTATTTACTTGTTCTACCACAACCATTAGTCAACTGAACCTATTAATGACAATGCTTATTGCCTTGCTCATTAAATTTCTAAATCAAGTCTATTCATACCTTCTGAAGTTAGCTTATCAAGGAGCCTTCTTATTTTCAGGAAGGTTCCCCAAAATTCCCCAATAAATCCCTATAGTTTCTGTAAGAAGAACCCACTAACTCTTTCTAGAATTCATTTTGACATGATATTTAACCATGAAATAAACATATCTTATTTCTATGGTCTGGTATCATCTCTAAGCTGTAATATTTTCTAAAGCTCTACTTTAATCCAATAGCCCTGAATTTGTTTAACATACAATTATATTCTTACCTGGATCATATTGAGTTCTTGGAGGGCTTACTTACTAGGCAGGTTTGCATTAGACCAGGAAGAAAGTGACATTTTGGGAAGTGAAGGCCTGAGCCAACAGGTAACTTCACTACCTCATTCTAATGTTAATTTTAGGTATCAATTTGGAGGGTATTTATGAATGAGATTAAATATTTAAATTGGTAAACTTTGAATAAAACAGATTGTCCTCCACAATGTAGGTGGACCTCATCCAATCAGTTAAAGGCCTGAGCAGAAGAACAAAAAGGCCTCTCAGAGCAAAGGGGAATTGACAAACAGACTGACTTTGTTCTTCATATGTACCAATGGTTCTCCTGGGTTAAAGCCTGCCAGCCTTTGGAATAGAACTGGAACAGGGCTCTCCTAGGTCTTGAGCCTTGCTGGCATCCACAATTACACAAGCCAATTCATTAGATTAAATATCTTTCTTTATATATACATATCCTATTGGTTTTGTTTATCTGGAGAGCTCTAATATATCTATGAATACCTTATCCAAGTTGGACATTCACATAAGAGTGTCCTATATCAAGTGAATGAACTTTGCAAAGGCAAAGAGTTTCTTCATGACGTGGCACAAGTGACCTTGAGACTTTGCTGAGTAATTCAGCATTCTGTCCCATTCTGAATTCAGTAACCTAAAACCAGAGTTTCTGATTCCCCACTCTCATTAATTAATACAGTATTTCAACAATGTAATTGGAAATTTATATCACAAAAACGCAAAATGTCTATTAGCTACTATTATGCAATTACCCTAATCATCAACCTTAGTGCTTTAATTAATTTCTCAGACTAAATCAGTTATGGATCATGGTGAAAAATCAGTCAACAAACTAACTGAACTTTAAAACATAACTGTTCTTCCCCACACTCGGGACGGATAGGACTCCACCAGGGTGCTACAGACCTCCCTATAGAGGATAAGTAGGGTAAGAAGGTGGATAGTACAGAACTTAGATTGAGAAGATGTGCCTTACTGAGTCCAAAGAAAGAAGACTCTGTATTGATTCTTAGATTGAGAAGATGTGCCATACTGAGTCCAAAGAAAGAAGACTCTGTATTGATTCTTAGATTGAGAAGATGTGCCATACTGAGTACAAAGAAAGAAGACTCTGTATTGATCTTTAGATTAAGAAGATGTGCCATACTGAGTCTAAAGAAATAAGACTCTGTATTGATCTTTTAACACATATGCTTGCTAGCAGAGGAATTAAGGTTACTCCCAGTCAGACAGAACGTTTTATACAAGAAGTATGTCCATGCTTTTCTGAGGAAGGAAAGGTAAATGTAATGGCATGGGCGAAGGTAGGCCCAAGGAGCCTTATCCTTAACCCCACTGCAGCCTTTCCACCCTGGGAAAGTGCAGGATTGGCAAGCTCTCCCTGGGGTGATAGATCAGGACTCAGGTAATAGCAGAAAGCGCCAATCCTACTCTTAAAATGGATACAAGAGAGCATTTTGGGTTTTTCTTTTTAATGCCTGCTTTTAAAAAATAAAAAAGGGGGAATTTGCCGGGAGCCGGTCCATGCTTGCTGTTTCAAGGGACCTCGCATATAAGGCATACTGTTCTTAATATGTTTGCTCACCTTCTTGGCACTATGTGTTTTAACCAAGGTCTCTGAGAAAGGTTGTTTCCCGAGGTAGGGATTTTCCCCTGAAGTTAGGGAGGGAATAAAACCCCTCAACTAAGTGCCAGGCAGGTAATTAATCACTTTAACTACAAACAATCATGCTTAAGCTGCATAATCTTTACTCCCTGGAATGGAGATAAGAAACGCCTTAACCTTTGTAATAGAGATTGATAGGATTGAATCAACTGGTATAAATACAGATGTAACAAGACAGAAAGAGACAGAACTTAGAAGAAAGAACCTACAGACAGAACCTACACAGAACCTACAGACAGAAGAACTTCGCTGGAGAGAACATGGCAAAAGATCCTGGACTGAACCTGACTACAGAAATTGGCAAGAGAACCTGACTAGAACCTGTTGACTGAACCTGGCTGGAGAACCTGGACAGAACCTGGCTGAAGAACCTAGCGAGGGAACATGGCTACAGAACCTCGCTGGAGATCCGAAGCAGAACCTCTCTGGAGATCCAGACCAGAACTTGGCTGGAGATCCTGGCCGGAGACCCTGACAAGAGAACCCGGCTATGATGATCACCTGAACGCTGCCTCTGTGTCATTCCTTCTTCGCTGACTCCGTTCACACCTTTGCGGACCCCTGGACCCGCTGGGGTTGGACCCCGGCATCCCAAGAAACCAGAAACACCAATCAGAAAGGATATATGCACCCCTATGTGCATAGCAGCACAATTCACCATAGCTAAGATCTGGAAACAGCCTAAGTGCCCATCAGCAGATGAGTGGATTAGAAAACTGTGGTACATCTACACGATGGAATACTATGCTGCTCTAAAAAGGAAGGAACTCTTACCATTTGCAACAGCATGGATGGAACTGGAGAGCATTATGCTAAGTGAAATAAGCTAGTCGGAATAAGATAAATATCACATGATCTCACTCATTTGTGGAATATAATGAACAATATAAAATGATGAACAAACACAGAGCCAGAGACATAGAAGCATCGAACAGACTGTCCAGTTTAAGAGGGAAGGTGGCGGGGGTTAGGGGAGTGGTAAGAGATCAATCAAAGGACTTGTATGCATGCATATGAGCATAACCAATGGACACATACAGTGAGGGGGGGGGTGAGGGCATGTGCTGGGGGTGGGACTAGCTGGGGAGAGGTCAAAGGGGGAAAAAGGAGACATATGTAATACTTTAAACAATAAAGAATTTAAATAAATAAAATAAAAACAAAACCTACCATAAAAAAAAAAAAGATGAGAAATTTGAGGAAGCGGCGATATGGAGTCATATACAATGTGCCAGGTAGAGTCATGCTACTGAGAAGGGATAGATTGGAGGGAGGGAAGCACTAGACAGAAAAGAAATGTAATGCTCTTAGGCTTAAAGAAAATCTAGGACTTGAACTGATTGTGAGAAAAAGAACCTAACTCTACAGAGAAACCAGTAAAAATGACAGCCCCAAGCCAGGGGACCAACAGGGGGGTGGGGACCTATTACACAAAAGACCAGTTAGCAGTTTGAAGCAGGTATTGTGGTTGACTCCCAACAGTCATATCACTTCCATATGATTAATATAAGCCATTTGGTGTAATCCCAACCCCCCTTCTTAGCCAGTACTTTAGGAATAGCCATGGTACCAATTCTAGCCAATGAGGTGTGAGGGAAAATGTTGGGGGGGGGGGCGGGGTTGTAAAGAGCAGGCAAAGGAAGAAACAGTCTCTTTTCCCTCTGGCCATTGTCACGTCCTGACATGTCCCCTGGAACCGTCTTGCTGCTGAGGAGAGAATGGAGGGAATACCGGGAGGGGGGCCAGAGGACTGCACGGAAGCAGGCCGGTCCCTGAGGGTCCGCGGGGATCTGTCCTCCCCTGGGCTTGCCTTGCATATGCATTTACTGTAACCTTCCTCATTTCTTAAACCATTTGAGACTGATTTTTCTGTAATCTGTAGCAAACAGAATTGCCCCTCAAAGCCCTAGCTGGTTTGGCTCAGTGGATAGAGCGTCGGCCTGTGGGCTGAAGAGTCCCGGGTTCGATTCTGGTCAAGGGCACATGCCTGGGGTGTGGGCTCGATCCCCAAAGTGGGGCGTGCAGGAGGCAGCCAATCAGTGATTCTCTCTCATCATGGATGTTTCTATTTCTCTCTCCCGCTCCTTCTTCTCTGAAGTCAGTAACAATAAAATAATGCCCATGCAGTAATTTCTAGAAACTGGAAACACAGTTGGGGTAACACAGCAAAAAGGACTGTGCAGATGCAGGTAGAGTTGTGAACCATAGAATAGAAAGCGTATCCTAGCCCTAACCGGTTTGGCTCAGTGGATAGAGCAGGGGTGGGCAAACTTTTTGACTCAAGGGCCACAATGGGTTCTTAAACTGGACCGGAGGGCCGGAACAAAAGCATGGATGGAGTGTTTGTGTGAACTAATATAAATTCAAAGTAAACATCATTACATAAAAGGGTACGGTCTTTTTTTTTTTTTAGTTTTATTCATTTCAAACGGGCCGGATCCGGCCCGCGGGCCGTAGTTTGCCCACGGCTGGGATAGAGCATCAGCCTGTGGACTGAAGGGTCCCAGGTTCGATTCCGGTCAAGGGCATGTACCTTGATTGAGGGCACATCCCCAGTAGGGGGTGTGCAGGAGGCAGCTGAACGATGTTTCTCTCTCATCAATGTTTCTAACTCTCTATCCCTCTCCCTTCCTCTCTGTAAAAAATCAATAAAATTTTTTTTTTTAAAAAAGAAAAAAAAAAAACATAACTGTTCTTAAGGTGCTTACAATAACATGACAGTTTAAATAATAGCAGAGAATTTCAAGATTAAATTAATTTAATGGTTAGTCATCACATGGTATAAAGAGTGGGAGAGGCCCTGGAAGCCAGTTTGCTAAATTAAAATTTTAATAGAAAGCCTTTCACAACCCAAAATGGTACTCCATCCAGAGCAAGAGAGAAACAAAGGCAAAAATATGAGGACGCATTTTGAAAAGAAAACATTTGAAAAAAAGACTCTATGCTTTTTTAATTTACTTGGAAAACTCTCTTCAGGAAAAAAAAAATTCTATTTGTAATTGGGAATCCCAGGCAACAAGCATATGTATAGTACTACTTCTGTTTAGGTGACTGATTGTCATTATCTCTGGCATGCTCTCATGAATACATAGGGTTTATGGGTGAGGAATGGATTAGAATGGACCCTGAGATTCTCAAAGGAATAAATACCACATTAAAAGTCCAGGCTGCTGCTACCCCTTAGTGATTGAAAAGTTCTGGGCTAATCACCAATGCCCTCACTAGCACTGATCTACCTATCTTTATTGCTTACAGAATCATGTCCTATCTCAAACTCTCTTAAGCATTAACAGATGTGCTTTATGTCTGAAGTCATTCTGTTTTCCAGAAATTTCTATGATATCAAGATTCTAACAACAAAGAGTGTTCTCTACCCAGGGATCACACTAGGAAATACTGCCCCCATGTAGCATTTATTTTGCAAATGATTCATGGTTTGGTAATTGCTATAGAGAAGTATTCAAATGCACACACTCATGTACAAATAATCTACCATGCATTTATTATCTAAGGACATTGGCTTCTTCATGCTTGCACAGCATTCTTCCTCCAAAGTTAACAAAAAGATTTTCACATATTTTATCTTAAAATGTTTTGGTACTTTTTTAGGTTTAATTTCAGAATCAACTGGGATTTATTTTACTGTATGGTGAGAAAAAAAGAAATCTAACTTTTTAAATTGAATGGCAAATTAATTGTTTTAAACATCAAAGAAACCATCCCTTACCACTATTTTGAAATGCCACTGTTAACATACATCTACACAGCAGGTCTATTTCTATCATCTATATAATAAAAAGCCAATGGCCGTAACGACCAAAATGAACAAACAAATGGTCACAAGGAAGTGCATGGAGCACCTCTCAGTCCCTCCCCTGTGGCCCACAGGCTCCTATCATGGCAAGGCTGGTGGCCAGCAGGAGGGCGGGAGGGTGCGAGGTGGGCGCGGCAAGAGAGGCAAGGGCCTGATCCACAGCTGCTGCGGAGGCTGTGGATCAGGCCCAGAGATAGGCCAGGAAAGAGAGACAGTTGTCAGTGGGGCCGTTCTGGATTTCCCAGAAGAGCCAATGGCTGTCTAGGAGGCGGAGCTTTTGATACTGACAGGTATAGAAACCGACCAATCAGAACGAAATCTGGGTGAAGTGAGAGGAGCCAATAGCTGTCTAGGAGGCAGAGCTTTTGACACTGACTGGCATAGAAGTTGACCAATCAGAACCTAATCTGGGTGAACTGTGAAGGTAGAACCTAAGGTGGGGGCTGAGGAGGGGTTGAAGGGCAACAGCTGTTTGGTGTAAGGTGTATGAAAGCAGTTCAATTTTATAATAACCAGTTTGGCAGAATAGTGCATATGACTGGCTATCAGTTCTGATATAGGGGTTATGTATTTTTGTCTGATAAAGGCAACTCCTCCTGCTGAAAAATGCTCCCCCCCCCCCTTTTAAGCAATCCTATCCTACATAATCTAATAAAAGGATAATGTGCTAATTAGACCACGTCAACCGGCCATCTTCCGGATGTCCTACTTCCTTCCTTCCAGACAAAGGCATGGTGGTGGGGGCCGAGGCAGAAGCAGTTGGGGGCGAGATCGGGCTGGCAGGGGAGGGCAGTTGGGAGTGAACTGGCCTGTAGGGGAGGGCAGTTGGGGGTGACCAGGCCTGCAGAAGAGGGCAGTTGTGGACGACCAGGCCTGCAGGGGAGGGCAGTTGGGAGTGTCCAGGACTGTAGCAGAGGGCAGTTGGGGGCAACCAGGCTGGCAGGGGAGGGCTGTTGGGGGCATTAGGCAGACAGGCAGGTGAGTGGTTAGGAGCCAGTGGTCCTGGATTGCGAGAGGGATGTCCGACTGCCGGTTCAGATCTGATCCCCAAACCAGTAGTCAAACATCCCCCAAGGGGTCCAAGATTGGAGAGGGTGCAAGCCGGGCTGAGGGACTATTCTTCCCCCTCGCCCCCCATGCACTAATTTCATGCACTGGGACTCTAGTCACTAATAAGTATTTTAGTTTTAGAGTACTTTTTGTCATCATTTTAAAATAGTATAAACATCACACTTGTGCCCACTTTATTCTTTAGAATCAATCTGTTCAATTTCCCTCACCTTTCAACCAACCCCACCAAATACACATACATACACACACACACACACACACACACACACACACACACACCACCATGATTCTGATTAGCTGTCACTGATCTATTGATTTTAGAATTAAAAAATTAAGACTATGAATTTTCTACAACCCATACTTATGAATGTATAATATTATTATGGTTGTTTACTGCTTTTCCTCTGAGGTCTGATTTGTCATCCATCTTTGTAATTATGAAATCTTTGAGCACTGTTTCTAATATATTCTTAATTTTTCAAACTAAATCTAAGTTATAAGTTATATTATAACTTGACAGCTAGAACAGATAATAATAGTGTGAACCACGAGCACTGTACTTTAAAATATTACATAGGTTTTATATATTTTGTTTGTTTGCTTATTAGGTTCAAATTTGCTTATTTATGAATCTGTAAAGAAAATCAAACCTAATTATGTTATTCAAATTCTTCATATCCCTACCATTTTGGGTCTACCTAATATGACAATTTTTGAAAATATGTATTAGCATCACCATGTGGATATGGTTTTGTTAAATTTTCTTTCTCCTTACAAGAGTTTGGGAATGATATGTTTTGTGCTATGTTGTTTGATGTATAAAAGGCCCTAACTGTTATAATGTTACCAAATGACATTATATATCAATATAAACACCTTTTCTTTTTTCCCCCATGCAGGGCATCCATGCTAAAAAATTTTCAGAACTCATATGGCATGTGTTACTTTCACTGTGTTAATACTGTCTGATAGAATTCAACTTATTTCTTTACTAGAGGCCCGGTGCACAAAAATTTGTGCACTTGGTGGGGGGGGGGGGTAGTCCCTCAGTCCAGCCTGTGCCCTCTCGCTGTCTGGGACCCCTCAGGGAATGACTACCTGCTGGCTTAGGCCTGCTCCCCAGGGGATTAGGCCTAAACTGGCAATCAGACATCCCACTGGCAGCCCGGCAGCCCTCGGGGGATGTCCACTTGCCAGCGGGGACAGGAGCAGGCCTAAACTTCAGTCGGACATCCTTAGCGCTGCTGAGGAGACAGGCGAGGCTCCCACCACCACCGCTGTACTGGAATCCATCAGCCTGGCTTGTGGCTGAGCAGAGCTCCTCCCATGTGAGAGCACCCTGACCACCAGGGGGCAGTTTCTGCATTGAGGGTCTGGCCCCTGGTGGTCAGTGTGTGTCATAGTGACCAGTCATCCCAGTCCTTCTGCTGTTAGGGTCAGTTTGCATATTACCCTTTTACTATATAGGATAGAGGCCTGGTGCATGGGTGGGAGCCGGCTGGTTTGCCCTGAATGGTGTCCCGGATCAGGGTGGGGGTCCCGCTTGGGTACCTGGCCTTTCTGGGTGAGGGGATGATAGCTGTTTGCAGCTGGTCACAGCCCCTTCAGAATGGGGGTCCCCTCTGGGGTGCCTGGCCAGTCTGGGTGAGGGGCTGAGGGCCGTTTTCAGGCTGGCAGGTGACTGAAGCTCCAAACCTCTCCTTTTTTTCTTTTTTTTTATTCTAGGATTTATTTACCTTCTATGCCTGTCACTGGAGCTGAGAGCCGGCTTTAGCTCTGAGGCTCATCTCCAGCTCTGAGACCTCGACTGCTGAAAGCAAGTATCTGGGTTTGTTTGGGTTCTATAATTGTAACACTGTTGCGGTCCTACTCGCTCCAGTTCTGAAGGCTGAAAGCAGGTTTCTGGGGATTGTTTAGCTTCTATAATTGCAACATAGTTGCTTAGAGTGCAAGCTCAGAGGCCGGCAGCGGCAGGCGGGGAACCTTGGCTTCCTCTATCACTGGAGCAAGCAAGCCTCCTGTTCGCTTCAGTTGCCTGGCTGCCGGCCGCCATCTTGGTTGGCATTTAATTTGCATATCTTGCTGATTAGCCAATGGGAAGGGTAGCGAAGTTACAGTTAAGTACCATGTTTCTCTATTATTAGATAGGATTTCAAGTCTGTATCTATTAGGATTTGTTTTCTAAACAGAACACAACTAGATTTGCATTTTAATCCATGTTGGGAATACTTACTTTTATTAAGTTACCCCTTTATAATAGGATAATATCATTTATACTAAAATACCTCTGTATTTAGCCTAATTAATGACATTTTATTTTTCCTGATTACGACACATTTTTATTGTGCTTTTAGTCCTCCCTATTTTTTCTGTGTCTGAATCAAGTTTTGTTTTGCTTTTGTTTTTTTCACTTTGTAGCCACTTATAGCATTTCACAACTCATTAAGTTCTTCACATATATGTCAAACTACCAGACTCAACAACTTTTGGTCTCTCTTATGCAGTTAATAGAAAACTAATCTAATCTATCTCCCTTTTTTGTCTAACCAAAAATAAGCATGAAATATTCTATATTGGGGATAATAACAGTAAGTCACCTTAAGACAATACCACGTTGCAATTTAATAAACGTAGGTAATCTCTATATGTGCCAGGAAAAGGGAGGACAAGTTAACTTCATATTTACTTAATTAGTAAGAAGTTAGTGCCACTTATCTTTCAAACATCTCTGCATCCTGAAAAAGACAAAGCTCTTACCATTTCTTTTGGAATCTGCATCTGGCTTGGCTCTGCATTCTAGAAGAATTGAAGAAAAACATAAATACAGACTGACCAAAGCCATCTTCAACACAAAGGGACACAAGGTTTACTTGAAAGGAAATTATACTGGTTTTTAAAATCCACAAAATAAATAGAGTGTGATTATATTTTGGACGATGTATTACTCTGTCTTCCAAACTTTCACTGGGATGCTTATGTTATCTTGTGTGGGTGTGTGTTTTACATTTTTCTAGATGTATGTTTTTAATTGCTCATTCACAGTACATCATCAATTTAGTAGAGAAAGAAAATCAAATCTCACCAAACAGCTCTTCTATTCATAGCACTATTTCTAATTTATTTTTAATTTTTCCAACTAAAGATAAGTTATGTTATATAACTTGATAGCTAGATCAGATAATAACAGTGTGAACCAAAAGTATTATACTTTAAAATATAACATACATCTTAAATGTGATTTATTTCATATATTATAGAGTAGCTTTAATTACACAGTTACAAGGTTAATTTAAAATCTACATATTGATAAAAGTATTTCATTGTAGACACAGAATTTATACACAGACATCCCAAACCAAGGAAGAGTTTGGGCATTGGATTAAAAGATCATTTTAAATGCACCCTTTAAGTTTTCAGAATTTTATTCTTCTAAATCTTGACAAGCAGATGCAACATTAGTAACAGACTGACGGCCTACTGGCTCATTCCTTAATGAAACGCTCAAAGGCAATAAATTAAATAACCAAGAACAAAAAAGTAGGTAGCAGAAGGGGAAAACAGAAGCATGTAATATCAAAATTGGACAAGAAGAACCTCAATAACCTTATGCTGACTGTATGTTGGCACTAATTCTAGAAAGGCTGCTTAAGAGTGTGTGCAAGCTTTGGCAATCTAATAATGCTATTACCCAAACTCACATACTGAGTAAGAATTAAAGCTTCATCAAATCATATCTAAATCTTAGTTTTTCTTTAAATGCAAATTTACAACTTAATAAAGACATCTCCAGATTTAGGATCAGGTGGCATTTTAAGCACAAAATTAGATAACAGTGTGGGGGAAAGAGTAATGCATTAAACATTTTAAAATAGAAATTTTTCCAAAACCTACTTAAAACAAAAGTGCTCACTTTTCAGCTTTATTAAAACTGAAATTTCCACAAAATCACAAAAAATTTTGAATCTGTTAGTAACCATGAGATGGGACATTTTTATAACTAAAATTTATCTGACTTATAATAAAAGGGACATTTTATTCACCATGGCACATCCATACTTGAAGTATTAGCTTAAGACCGTGGTCGGCAAACCACGGCTCGCGAGCCACATGCGGCTCTTTGGCACCTTGAGTGTGGCTCTTCCACAAAATACTGCGTGCAGGCATGCATGTACAGTGCGACTGAAACTTCGTGGCCCATGCGCAGAAGTCGGTATTCTATGGAAGAGCCAGTATTTTGTGGAAGAGCCAGAATTTTGTGGTAATATGAATTATTTTTTAGACAAAGCTATAAAGCTATCTGAAAGAGATGTCAAATGTTGTAAAATGACCCAGCTAGAATATTTAAAATACCATTTGTACATGAAGTAAAACAATTTTCACCACATCAAAAGTAAAGGTGATTCCTCCAATTATGTTGTTTTTATATATAAATAAACTTTGCCCTTATTGCAGAAAAACACTTAGAACTATGTTAACTTAATATACATATTTCCTTTTCTCCAATACTACATACTCTTATTTAATATTTAGATGTGTTGATATATGCATAAAAACTGAAACAGTTTGCAAAGAAAGTTTTTTCATTTGATTTATGCTATTTGCAATAATGTTTATGTTAGTAACTAATGGTCATGGGGCTTACTGACACTCAAGTCTTTTTATTTTCAATAACAATATTTTAAAGGTATTCCTTTTCTTACAAGAAGCAAGCATCTTTATTTGCTTCCATGGAAATCTGAAATCTGAAGGTTTGTCATAGGTAGTAGAGAACACAGCAAACTTTCAACAAGAGCCTTTGAAGTGACAGTAATGAAATAATCAACATCTCTGTATTCAATCAGGCCATCAGAAATTATTTAGTAATAAGCATTTGCTGTCCTAGAAAATATCCCTGCAATCTGATTTTTAAATAACCCTACACTCAACATTGTAGATATCTATTTCCAGACCTGAAGAAATTTGAGAAAAGAATGCCTGTAAGGTTGAAAGACATATAAATTATAGAAACTACTAGGAAAATATCCCAATAAACATTGGTCGTCAGGTAGGTAGCCCAGACCAACCCTGGCTCATGTGCATCAGAAATCTTTCACGTGCTCTAAATTTACACACCAGTTCCCTTGGGTGGAAGGCATCTTCTTGGCGAAAGACCAGAAGGCTCACTGTCCCTTCCATCTTGGTGCTTCTCAACAGGGAAACAACTTCCTCTTGGGATTTGCCTGCTAAATCTACTCCATTTACCTAAAACAAACAAAAAGTTTTCAGCTGCAATCCTGTGCAAACAGATAACAGAAGAAAAGACACACATTGTAGAACTGATCATATCTGCTATAAAACATAACTCATTTCATGGTAAAATTCTGCATAATCTGATAACCACCAGGCTGTTGTGCTAATACAGAAATGCAGATCAGGTTTCTAGAAGTGAGAAATGAAGTAGTAAATCTTTCAGTGCTTATCAAAAAATCAAAAGCTACAGCCACCAGAGCATTAACAAGTAATAAACAAATTATATAACATGTCAAGTTAACACAAAACTTCCTGGCTGTGAACTGAGATATCTTGGTGGCCTGTGTAGCATAGGTTTTCTTATACCAAAATAAAAGTTGTATCTTCTATAGGGGGCAGTAAAAACACACTCAAAAATATTTTGAGCAAAAATATTTTAACTTTCAATGTAATTCTACTAACAACTATGAAGATAAACTTTTTCATCCCTAAAAGGCTAACATTAAAGAAGAATCTCCACAAAATAATCCTGGAGATAATTTTGGAGGAATAGCAATATTTCACCTCAATATTCTTCAATGTGTTAAGAAAATTCTACCAAAACAAAAAGATTTAAAACAGCCAAGTCCTGAGAATTACATCATTTTTATTTTGTAGGAAGTATAATAACATTATCAGAAAGCACTATGTATTTAACAGAAATGAGAGTGGAATTTTGCTTTTTAAAAGTACTATATCTCTGCTCTAACCGGTTTGGCTCAGTGGATAGAGCCTCGGCCTGCAGACTGAAGGGTCCCAGGTTCAATTCCGGTCAAGGGCATGTACCTTGGCTGCGGGCACATCCCCAGTAGGGGGTGAGCAGGAGGCAGCCGATCGATGTTTCTAACTCTCTATCCCTCTCCCTCTTTTCTGTAAAAAATCAATAAAATTTATTTTAAAAAAAATAAAAGTACTATATCTCATTTTCTCACACAAAAATAGTATTTTGTCCAAGCCAATTAAGTATATTATTTAAATTGTAATACCGAAATCTTCCTGTAATTAGACTATGTTTTGGAACCTTTCCCCTCTATTAAAAGCCATCTTACCTGTATATAGTTCAATATACTACTAAGGGATTGCAATAAATAGGTAAGTAATAATAGGTTAAAAGGAAGCAAAAAATTTCTAAGTAATAAAAACATCTTTGATAATTTTTCTATATGCTTCCAGATATCCAGATACTCATAAAAACCCACAGAATTACTGATATTGTATAGATACTAAACAATTAGATTTAAAACATGTGAAATGTAGTTTCAATTTTAAGAGAATGCTAATAGCTATAAAAAATAAAACCTAACTCAGAAAAAATACAGGTTGCAGGCCTTCCCATTGCTAAAAATAAAAAAAAAAAATAAAAAAATAGTCTTTGTAATGTGGAAATAGTAGAGCAATTATGTGATGAAAGAGAGACTCAAAAATCAAATAAGGACCTTTAGAAAGAAAAAAGGTTACACAGGGACAAATTCAGGGAGAGGAAGAGGTCTGGGAAAGAAGGACAGATAATTTTTTTTTTTTTTTTTGGACTTAGCGGCTAAGATTCAAGTCCCAGCTGAGATTCTTACTAAATAAAACAATCTACAAATACAGACTAAAAATAATATTCTAGTTGACCCTTGAACAACAGGGGTTTAAATTACACAGAGCCACTTACAGACAGATATTTTTTTCAATAAATTAAGTACAGTACTATAAATGTATTTTCAATTCCTTATGAATTTCCCAATAACATTTTATTTTGTCTAGCTTACTTTATTGTAAGAATGCAGTATATAATGCATATAATGTTAAATATGTGTTAATCAACTGTTTATGCTATTGGTAAGGCTCTGAACAACAGTAGAATACCAGTAGGTGAGTTTATGGGGAATCAAGTTATACTCATTGGTTATAAAATGGACACAGACAGTAGGAGGGTGAGGGCATGTGCTGGGGGGTGGGAGAGGTCAATGGGGAAAAAGAAGACATATGTAATACTTCAAACAATAAGAAATTTAAATTAAAAAAGAAGTTATACTCAGATTTTCGACTGCGTTGTTCAGTGATCAATTCTACACAATTTATATACCAAGGACAAGTGGTCCCTTTTATAAACAACACCTTAAATATAATTTGTACTCAAACCTTTCCTTTTATTTAGCCTCTTCTATCAATGTCTGTTTAAAATATAGTGTCATGTGAATGAGAAAAAAAGAATAAGAGCTTAATATTTAAGTAATCTAGGTACAAAATGTAGGCATGAAAAAAAATCAAGAAATGTTTAGGACACTTAAATATGGAGAGTTCAAATGACCGAGTGATTCCTCTTCTGACAATTTACCCAAAGAAACCCAAAACACTGATTTGAAAGAATATATGCATCCCTATGTACATTGCAGCATTATTTAAGAGCCAAGAATTGGAAATAGCCCCCAAAACCCATCAGTAGATGAGTGTATAAAAAATATCTGTGGTACATTTACACAATGGAATACTACTCTGCTGTAAAAAGGAAGAAAATGTTATCCTTTGTGACAACATTGATGAACCTAGAGAGCATTATGCTAAGTGAAATAAGCCAGTCAGTGAAAGACACGTACCATGTGATTTCACTCATATGTGGCATTTAATGAGCAAACTAAATTGCCAAGAAAAATAGAAACAGAATCACAGAGAGCAAGCAGACAGCTCTAGTAGGAGGGAGGAGCGGGGAGAGGGACTGAAAAAAAAAAAAAATAAGAGAGAACTCATGGACATGGACAACAGTGTGGTGATTGCAGGGGTGAAGGGGGATGGATGGGTAGAGGTGGTAGAGGGCATACAGGGGATATAAGATCATAGAAAAATAAAATTAAATTTAAAAATGTATGAAAATACAGGAAAAGGGGTAATATGCCAGGTAAAAATGTTAACATTAGAATTTGAATACTATTTAATATCTGCTGCTAAGAATATAGAGTATGTTTTCTGAAGAAAATACTAAGAAAAAATGGCTAATAAAGTATACTTTTACTCACTATTTATCCCCTTTATTTCCATATGCACAAACATTCACATAAACAGAAATTCTGTATATTTATGGAAGTCAAAGATATTTCCGAAGACCAATGAACCAAAACTCATAAGGCATAGAAAGGAAAATTTGAAAACTGTTTTTGTCTTCTGACATTTGATTTTTATGTCTCAATTTATTTTCCATGCTGCCATTTAAAAACTTGCTGTTCCTCTCATTAAAATATACCATTTCATTTACTTCAACTGTCTCTGTTCTGATTACAAAGTAGACAGCATTTCTATATTGCCAGACATAAATGTAAAGCTATCTAGAATATAATCTCACAGGCACTGTACTTATATAATATCAAAATGTTGTGGTACCTCATAAAACAAATGTCTGGGTTATTAAAACTTGAGTACACTAAACAAAAAAGGTATTTCTTATCAAATAACATGGGACAATGTAGAAGTAAAGCATAAATGCATTGTTTCGTGATGCATACTTCTGCTACAATATAAGTTTTATATTTTATAAAAATATTTTAAAAAAATAACTTCTTAGAGTTATGGAACTTCTGACTTGGAAGCCTCTCACCTCTACCAGGCGGTCTCCTGCCTTCAGTCTCCCATCTTGGATGGCAGCCCCCCTGGGGAGGATGTTTTTCACATAAATGGGAGCTGAGCCACCTATTGTGACATCTCTGGAAGTGATGCTGAATCCCAAGCCTTCTGTACCTAAATATATAGCAGAAGATGAAAGGAAAAAAAATGAGATGTGTCCAAGTTTACAAGTATATTATACATTTAAAATAATTGTTATTACTCTCTATACCAACTTAACATTTTATAACTTTCACAGTGCCTACATGTCTTCTAGTATTTTAAAAGTTGCAACAGATTTTTCAAAATAGACTAAAATCTGAAAGGTTTAAATGCTTTACATATAAAAATTCATTATTTTGAGAAAAAATTGGAATCTATCTAAAGACTGACTAAAGATAATATACATATATAGAAATATGGTTGCTAAAAGTTATTAAATTGGTCTAAACCTTTGATTATGAAAATAAACTTAATTTCTTTATAATACAAAACAAAACTTCTGTTAAAATACACAGTACCTCCAATAGCAAGTATTATTGTGGAATAATGGTATCTAGATTTGACAAGTAGGAAGTGAAGAGGAAGAGAAATGTTCAGGGAGATAAAAAAAAAAAAATAAAGACAACTTTTTAGAGATACAGATAACAGAATCTCCCCAAACTAAAATTAGTCACAGCAATTTGCCAACAGAATGAAACCCATTATAATTGCCTAGTTCTCTTCTAACTCACCTAAATCTGACCATGAACATTTGAAAAAAAAAACCGATAAGGCAAAAATACCCAGTAAAGAATGATCACAGATCATAGATGGCAGGTCTGAAAATCAACATCATATTTAAAGGTGCTAAACTTAATGAGGCATTTAAAAATTACTATGCGGGTTTGTATGATTGAAATTCAAAGTCACTTGGCAGCTTTCTTGACAGGCACTCTTATAAGCTCAATACAGTGTAGAAGGTGGTTATATGTCACCAGAACCAACATGCAATAGGCCAGAATAAGCCTAGAAAAAAATGTGAAGATAAAAAATTTTTTAATGAATCCAAGAACTTTTGTAATATTTTAATAATGATTAATTTCTACTAGAAGTTTTTAAAAAGTTACTTAAGATATTAGGTTGCATTTCAGTTAAAATGATATTCGAACACATACTTGCTCATTTCAGAATGAATAAAGAGATGTGTAAAGGCGAAAAATTTATAACATTCATTCATTTGATTCAGCACTCAGTATAAAACTATGAGGAACAAAATATATTCTATAAGTAAACAAACAAATATGGGCAAATAAATATGAATGAAAAAGTGAGTTAAAGAAACATAAAGTAGAAATGAAGAAAATATCAAATAATTATACCTGCATCAAAAACTACTGTAAATATTTTCAAGTTCAAACAAAGCATTCATTTACTGCAAATCTAAAGTCACTTTAATATGTCTGGCCTATTCATTTCTTTTTTCTTTTTTAATATATTTTATTGATTTTTTACAGAGAGGAAGGAAGAGAGATAAAGAGTTAGAAACATCGATGAGAGAGAAACATCGATCAGCTGCCTCCTGCACATCTCCTACTGGGGATGTGCCCGCAACTCAGGTACATGCCCTTGACCGGAATTGAACCTGGGACCTTTCAGTCCGCAGGCCGACGCTCTATCCACTGAGCCAAACTGGTTAAGTCTTCTGTGCTGAAGACTTGAAGGGCACATTGTCTATATGAAATTTTCCTAATTATTCTGCTGGGACTTTTCCATATGTCTCCGTGCTGTCATGAAACTCTAATGACTTACAATAACATTTATTAAGAAAAAATTCTAAATTATTCTCCTTTTGCAATATTAATTTATATGAATTATAAAGGCTGGCTGAACCTTAATACTACTAAAATATTAGCAATAACCTCTAAATCTGTAAGCTAAAGGTTCAACCAATGACCTTTAAAAGAAAGATAAATAGATATCAATTTTCATTTAGCAAAGCCAACAAAATATTTTGCGCTGACTTAAACAGATTACTGATCTTCCCTTCTGACTTTATTAAAAAGCTAATTTCTACAAAAGGGCGTGGTATTTGAGAATGCCAAAATGGCAATAAATATTAAGAAATCATAATTATGGAAGCAAGTACATAGGGGCTACTCTATTTTATGATATTATATGGCATAGTTCCAAAATTATGACAAAGAATTATAATGAAGGCTTCTTTTTTTTAAGTACTTAAAACTGATCTCGGTTTATGAAGAGCTTCTGTCAAAGCATTTCAGGTCACTTAGAAGTGAATTTAAAGTTTAACACTGACATACCCTAAGTCTTTTATGTACTTCTTTAAGATGTTAAATATGCCCTAGCTGGTTTGTCCCAGTGGATAGAGTGTCCCACTATGGACCAAAGGTTCCCGGGTTCAATTCTGGTAAAGGGCACTTACTTGGGTTGGGAGCTCCTCCCCAGCAAGGGCCCTGGTCAGGGGGCGTGCAGGAGGCAACCAATCAGTGTTTCTCCCACATAGATATTTCTCTCTGTCTTTCCCTGTCTCTTGCACTCTCTCTAAAAATCAATGGAAAATATCTTCCAGGGAGGATTAAAAAATAAATTAATTAAAATGTTAAATGTAACATAGTTGGTAAAAAACATCTATTAACTACAATGAAAGCTTGTTCAACTATCATGAAATTATTATTTAAATAGATGTATTTAGTATTAATCAAAGACAATCAGCATTCTTCAATGTTATTCACAGTAAACTATTTTTATGTAAAATATTTGTAAGTATTGGCAGGAACCCACAGGCAGTTTCAACATTTTATCATGGATTCTCACAGCAAATTAAAATCATGGTAGATCTATAAAGCTCTATAATATTTAGATTACTCAAGATCAGCAAAATATTTAAAAGAGAATCATGGTTTCTATTTTTCTTATGTTGATTGAGCACATTCTTTGTAAATTAGCTTGTATAAAATGTAATCATAGCTTTTAAAATGCTATTAAAATAAAAGTTTATTCAAAAAATGATTTTATTTACAAAGTTCATATATCATGAATTGCTAAAATATAAGAATTGTATCCAAAACTGTAATTAACTAAGTAAATATGCCTGTATCAGTGTAAAAATGTAAAGATATTTGTGAACTCATAGCTATATGACAATGACCAGGTAAAATGTTTATCCTTTGTTGAGAGATCCCAAGCAGAATTTTATCTTTTTTACAACTCTATTTGTGTTTCTTTTTTTTTAAATATATTTTATTGATTTTTTTTACAGAAGGAAGGGAGAGGGATAGAGAGTTAGAAACATCAACCAGAGAGAAACATCGATCAGCTGCCTCTTGCACACCCCCTACTGGGGATGTGCCCGCAACCAAGGTACATGCCCTTGACCGGAATCGAACCTGGGACCCTTGAGTCTGCAGGCCAACGCTCTATCCACTGAGCCAAACTGGTTAGGGCTGCTTAAAAATTAGGGCCTGTCATTTTAGTAGAGCAACAGGAAGAAAGAGGATCTGCCATTTCTCATTTAGGAATTAACAGAGCTTAAAGGGGTTTATGCTGATATGATTCTGTGTTTGTAATGGGTTTTAAAAGTGGAGTAAAGCTGTCAGTTCCTAATCATGTCAACTAAGTAGTTGGAGCTTAAAAGTCAATAACCAGAAATAAGAAATCTGTGGTTCACATAAACCTCAATGAAAGAACATGACTTAGAAAGTAACAAGGAATCTCAGAGCTTACAAGCTTGTAAACCTTATCCCACATAGAAAGAAAAACTGTCTAAATGTCAAGATATGGAATGTTCTAGTAGGAAACTAATGCCAGCAGCAGGCAGGTAATGTGAGGTAATCGCTCAACTTTCTGTTGGGTTCATTTCCATCTAACTACAGGAATTGGTTGGGCTCATAAAAAGAAAAATATCTATATAAATAAAAGGCTAATATGCAAAGTGTCCCCTCGAGAATTCGACCGGGAGTTCAATCGCTCATTATGCTGACCACCAGGGGGCAGTGCAGAATGAAGGAAGTCCCCAGCCGGCAACCAGCAGCTAGCAGCCGGGGAAGGGAGGCCCTGGCCGGCAGCCGGAAGGCCCCAATTGGCCCTGATTGCCAGCCAGGCCTAGGGACCCTACCCGTGAACGATTTTCATGCACCGGGCCTCTAGTTCTTACAATAACACCATTTTGAAAGACAATTTAAAAACATATCAAAATGATCAGCTAAAATTGATCAGTGATAGCAAAAGTATATCTCAATGCCTGGAGAGGACAGCAATTGGTAATCAGAAATTCTAGCATATGCTTTAAGTCATGGATCCTGTACACAAGGATCCATAGTCTATAGGACAGGGATACTTAAAGAAATAAGTTGATATAGGTATATGTAATAAAGAATTAGCAAGGCCCATTATAATCCTCCTGTCTCCTTAAGAAACAGAAGCAGTATAATATCCTGGAAAATTGGACTAGTTTCTCTTCATTCTACTGCAAGCCATTAAACAGTGTCAGAGGAATCAATCACTTCCAATAACCAAAATGGTAGCATTGAAATGGGAGGACCTTTCTAAAATCCTCATCAAGTGGGATGATCAAAACATTCAAATCCTCACTACTGTTTTGGGTTTGAATGTAACATCCTGAAATCATTTTCCTTCATTGTTAAAAGTTTTACTGCAATAGTAACTGCTACCTTCATATGAAACTTATTTTTTAAAACCTTATTCTCTGATCATTTCAATTTTTATATAACCAAATTCATCTGAAAAGAATAAAAATACATCGTAAATACTTTTTAAAAAAAGTCATTACATTACTTCTTTCACATAATGGAATAAAACATAGGGTGTTTTGGGTTAGTCGGTTTAGTTTTAGAATAAATTCCATCAAACAAAAACAAGGTTTGTACCTTTCTTAAGCTGGATATTCAGCCTCTTGCCTATTTTTTTGGTGTTATAACCACTGCTTACACTTGTTCCAAATACACCTTGTGGTGCTGGGGCTGGAGCTGCCGGTGGCTTTCCAGAGGGCTGTGTACTCTGAGGTAGTCGTGGGTGCGAGTCCATCTGTTCGGCCTGGTGGGTCAGTCTGGGTACTCTCTGTGGTGCCTGAAGCCCTGCACTGTTCACACTCCTATTATCAATATACTGGCTATCAGGGCTGAAGCGGCCTGAATAGTCATTGTTCTTCTCACTTTGGGAGAGTTGTTCATACTGTTCTTTATTTGCTGCAGGAACCACATGGAACCAAATGATGGGTGTACGCATGGCCTGTCGAAACATATGCTGTGCTCTGGGTTTGAGAATGAATGGAAAATTAGCAAATTAAGACTTGCAGACTAGCAGAAGATATTATGAGCTTAATTAAGTATACAAATTAAGCAACAAGAAATGATACACTTTGTTGAGACTGAAAACTGAAATTCTGATATCCCATTTATCAATCATGTTTGCAAGCTCTGATAGAAGCATAACTGTTTCTCCAAACTTAAATTTCTCATTCTCTAAATAAAAAGGAAAAAATTATCATAACTACAGATAAAATACTGTGCTCTAAACTATAAATCATTAAATAGTTTAAAGTACAATGGAGGTATTATAATTTCAATATTAATAGAAATTAAATACAACCTCCTCTCTACAACCTCCAATACCACTTTAAAAAAATTATAGCCCAGCTGGTATTGCTCAGTGGTTGTGGGTGGACCTATGAACCAGGAAGTCATTGTTTGATTCCCAGTCAGGGCACATGCTCAGGTTGCAGGTTCAATTCCCAGTGTGAGGCATGAAGGAGGCAGCCAATCAATGATTCTCATCACTAATCTTTCTTTCTTCCTCTCCTTCCCCTTCCCCTTCCCCTTCCCCTTCCCCTTCCCCTTCCCCTTCCCCTTCCCCTTCCCCTTCCCCTTCCCCTTCCCCTTCCCCTTCCCCTTCCCCTTCCCCTTCCCCTTCCCCTTCCCCTTCCCCTTCCCCTTCCCCTTCCCCTTCCCCTTCCCCTTCCCCTTCCCCTTCCCCTTCCCCTTCCCCTTCCCCTTCCCCTTCCCCTTCCCCTTCCCCTCCCTCCCTCCCTCCCTCCCTCCCTTCCTTCCTTCCTTCCTTCCTTCCTTCCTTCCTTCCTTCCTTCCTTCCTTCCTTCCTTTCCTTCCTTCCTTCCCTCCTCCCCCCTCTCTACCCCTTCTCTCTAAAATCAATAAAAATATATTTTAAAAAAACACAGAAAAAAATTTATAAATTATTTCCTTACAGGGACCCATTCGAGGTTTTAAAGAAATGTACTTAGAAATATACTTACAAAACAATAGAAAGCACATTATGTATCAGCAAAATTAATTCAAGTCTGTGTGTACAAAAATCCTAAGAACAATACAGTCTCAATGACTCAGAATGTTAGGAGTCACTGGCCCAGTGCTACTCCATGACCAGTCCGGGAATTGCACTGCCTCATACTGATTGCCCAGTCCTTATTTCTGCTCACTCTTGCCTTATTTTATAAAAACTGAACAACTTTATTTTTGTATTTGAAAAAAGGACACATGAATCAGGATAAAGAAAATCTGGACAAACCATTCACTGTGGTTCAAAGGAGCTTTGCTTATTTGTCCTGAGAAACATTATATGAGACAAAGTTGGACATGTGAGTTACAGTATAAAACAAACTGGTATCCTGGTAAATTTTCCAAAAGGTGAGAGTAGCAAAACTGTAAAGCCTAAATTGGGGCCATAATATTTTAAGAAGCACTCTACCAGTCAGAGGGCATTTTACATTTTTTAAATATATTTTTATTGATTTCAGAGATGAAGGGAGAGGAAGAGAGAGATAGAAACATCAATGATAAGAGAGAATCACCAATTGGCTGCCTCCTACATGCCCCCCACTGGGGAACAAGCCCACAACCCAGGCATGTGCCCTTGACCTGAATCAAACCTGGGACCTCTTCAGTCTGCAGGCCAATGCTCTATCCACTGAGCCAAACTGCCAGGGCCAGAGGACATTTTAAAATACAGTCTGATGGTAGTGATTAGCTCCAATTTAATTAAATGTTTAAAAGCAACATAAACCAGAAAATACTACTCTCTAGTATAACGACAAAGATCCCAGATTTGGTGTGGAAAGCATTTTGATGACTGCACTCCATCATGCCTAAAACATGGAAGCACAGCAGTGTCTCCAGCACACACTTACTGTTCAAATCTTCTGTTTCGAAGGTCGCCATCATTAATCCTGACAATGCAATCATTCTCATGAAAAAGGTTTTCTTGTTCAGCTTTACCACCTTTCTCCAATCGTTTTACTAATAACCCCAGGGTTCTGGAACATTAAGAATGCAAATCATTACATACGTAATATTTTGACCATGTACAATGTCCCACTGCTTTAATGCTGGTATTATATTTATAGAGACTTCCTAATAAAGGGGCATATTAAATTGCTATTTTAAAACAACCACGCAGAAAAAGTAAAACAGTATAAATGATGTGTAAAAAGGAATAATTTCAAAAAATATAACAAAATATTTCTGGTTTGTTAGTATTGTGTTTCTGGAACAAACTATATACCAATACTTCTCTCTATGCTTAAAAATGCTTCAAACAGAGCTAGCCTGATGGCTCAGTGGATAAGGCAGTGTGGATCATGGATGAGCATGCATTTGTGCATAGGTTTGTCAGTTTTCTGTTTTCCGCCACCTGGTATACTGGCTAATGGCAACCTCCATCATACCATGAAAGTAAAGGTAGGGAGGAAAGACTACCTGAGCACTTGGTACATTTGAGAAGCAAAATAGGAAAGAATTAAAAATAGAAGATATTCCATCCTGGCATCTGAATTTGATCTGACCTAATATTCTGAATTTTAAAACTTGTTAAATCTCCCTAAAGTAACTTATTGCCATTATTCCCATTTGAAGAAAACCAGTAACAGGTTCAAATAATGCCACACACTCATCTCTTCAATATATACTCAAACATCAGGTTGAAAGAAAAGCCTGAATAAACTTTTAGAGACCAATCTGAAGGGGAAATAGTAAAAATTACTGGTGTGCATGGCCTAGAACAGTAACTATTTGACTGACAAGGAAGGACAGTATTCACTCCCCAGAGCAAACAGCAGAACTTTACAGGATCACAGAATAAGGTGACCTAATTTTTACTTAGTTCTAATGCTATGACTTACTTGATGGTTAGCATAAATTCTATATCACAATCATGTTAACATTTTTATGAACTTATTTTTGGCCTGTCCAAAGTTTGTGTTTTCTTTCATAATCATAACATTTAGAGAAAAAAATGCCCCTATTGATAATACAATTTAGAATCCTGCATAAATTAAAGTTGAAGACACCATCATTCCCAATGACATATATATATATATATATATATGTTTTTTTCCAATAGCATACAATTTGTAGTACCCTACATATCTTTCCAGTAGACCTATTCCCAAATAGTTTCTTTTTTTACAGTAAGTGCTGTTATCTGTACTGTGGCCATTCATCTTACTCCTCTGTTATTGGTACTGATAGACACATTTTCTTTCTATAAGCTCCTAGAAGATGGAGAAGATGGGATTCAATAATATAAGCTCAAGCACTTAGCTAGTAGTAAATGATAAGTGACTGGAATGAGTGGGTGACTGAGTGTAACTGAGGCAAACAAGTTTCATATTTCTAATTAGCTTTTTGCAAAATAAAATACAAATGAAATGAAACGGAAACTCAGATCCTTTCTTTCATGAAGGTATCATTTATACCAAATATATAATTGAACTGAAATAAATTAAATTGCAGCAAAGGCCCTTTTTCAATTATTTTGCCATTTAATCTTGTTTCTTTCATGAACATTTACAGTCATCATTTAACTTCATTCTAATTTTTATTATTAAATATAGTAAAGAAGCAATGTGTTTTACTAGGCCAAGTCTACCAACTAGCAAGAATAACAAGAGGAGATAACATTTAAATTGCCTATTGCAATTTTACCATTTGAGGATTAGCATCTACTAGTGTAAGAGTCTAAAAATCTAGTGAGTGATGTAAGCAATTTTTAGTTGCTTACTACCATATATTGGAAATAAGTCAATATAAAAATTCCCTGAGCTCAAGGTAAGAATAAAGTATACTGGTATAGCTGCATGAGCAACTTAACAGTCTTAGTCTGTATTTGGAAGAAAAGAGATTTCATAATATGCCACACCAATGATGAAGTTACTGTTAAAATATCATCATACCCACAGTCTACCTCCCTATGCTTCTCTATTGTTTAAGTTGTTTCTATGTCCAATGGAACAGTATTCTAGAAGAGGAGTCAAGTTAAGATATCTCTATGATTCTGTTGAATGGGACAAAATAATTTGAGAAATCATATTAAATCTCAGTTACTGATAATACTGGAACAGGTAAAAGACATTTAGCTACTTTACCATCAAAGGAAAAGGTGACTCAACCATACACAGACCATCTTGACATAATCACAAATGTGGTGCCACACCTGCTGCTACAAGCTACTTCTACAGACTGAGACTACTAAAAAAAAAAAAATACAGCAGTGGCCAGGGGGCTCACTTGGTTGAAGTGTTGTCCCATAAGGTTGCAGGGTCCATTCCTACTCAGGACATTAACCCAGGATGCAGGTTCAATCCCAGGACAGGGAACATGCAGGAGGCAACTGACTGATGTTTCTCTCACATCAGTGTTTATCCCTCTCACTCTCTCTCCCTTCCTTTCTCCCTAAATATTAATAAAAACATATCCTCAGCTGAGGATTAAAAAACAAAACAAAACAGAAAACAAAACAAAACATGGTTTCTGCAGTAAAAATACAGGCTACCAAGAGTCGCTCCATTAGTTTTTAATTGGTGAAATCATAATTACAGCATTTCTTCAGCCTAAACTGAGTAATAATGTTTTCATATATTCTAAAATAGTTTGTGTATTTTAAAAGATTCCACAGCCGGAACCGGTTTGGCTCAGTGGATGGAGCGTCGACCTGCGGACTGAAAGGTCCCAGGTTCGATTCCGGTCAAGGGCATGTGCCTTGGTTGCGGGCACATCCCCAGTGGGAGATGTGCAGGAGGCAGCTGATCGATGTTTCTCTCTCGTTGATGTTTCTGGCTCTCTATCTCTCTTCCTTCCACTCTGTAAAAAATCAATAAAATATATTTAAAAAAAAATAATAATAATAAAAAAATAAAAGATTCCACAGAATATTTTTAGAAAAAAAAATATAGACGTTTAACAGAAATTACTTAGCAGTTAACTAACACTGATAATTTATGTTTATAGATTTATCTCTAATAGTATTAATTCAGTATTTATGACAGTTTAAAATAATATAACTTGGAAGTCTATAATTTAACTCTATATGTAGCATCAATATTTTTCAGATGAAGAGGTGTATGGATTTATATTCATTTAAAAAATTATTTTTCTTTTAAAATTTACTTTTTCTTTCTGGGAATCACTCTAGATGATAATCTAAAGTAAAAAGGCATGGCATTTTCATTTACGGCCAAATCCATCAATAATCCTTGAAAGGGCGAGGGCTACGCCCTCCATCTTATCCTGGATACTCCATTTTTGGGCAGCAGCCTTAGCCATGTGCTCGGCAAGGAGCTTCTTCCCAGAAGCCCAAGCCTCTGCAAGCCACACCCAGGATTTCTTTAAACTAACCAATGACAATCAAGGGACGTGCGCGCCATAGATATGACCACATCCTGTGTAACAAGACACCGACTTGCGCCCGGCCAATTGGCAGGGCTCACAGTCCTCTCTCCTCCCCTTACTCCAACGCCCCTATTCAACCCCTCTTCCCACAGGGGCTCGGGCGCTCTCTCGGCCGCTTGCCGCTGCGTCGGCGCGTGTGGCTGACGGGGAGCCCAAGCTAGCTTGAATAAAAGCTCTCTGCTTTTGCATCGGACTCCACTGGCTCCCTGATGGTCTATTGGGGATCCTGAAATCTGGGCATAACAATCCTAACAGAAATTAAAAAATAAACCACAAAGAACAAAACTACAAATAATAAATAAACTACCACACTTACATAAAATATAACTGAGGTTTACTAAATGAGGCTTTAAAATTCAACTTTGTTAAAATAGTCACAAAATATCAGAATCCTATTTCTCAGCAGATAAGAGATAAGAGAAAGGATGGGTGGGAGTAGTCAACAGAGGAAGATTGTCACTCTGAGTGACATGGCAAGTAATCAGGGAATGAAAGAACAGACTGAATTAAGAATTTAGTAGCCTGCTGATTTCTAAGTACTTGACCACACTATTAGAATCATTCTCTCAAAAAGAATGGATTCACTTAAAAGTAAAGTAGCACAATCTGCAAAAATTATCTCATTAGCTTCACTAGGTGAAAATGGTTACAAAACAATGGGAATGAACTATCAAAAAAACTTCACAAGAAAATTAAACTGATAACGTAACAGCTAGACTGAGAATGAAAAGTACCCTCTGAAGGGAAATCAACAGGAAGTAATAACAGATGCTTCCATCTTCCTGAAAATTTGTGTGTGCAAGCAGGCATATTTCTATTCCTCCCACATTCAATCTAAAGGTATCTCAAGTAGTATATATAATTAAAAACAATTAAAGTATATATTTTGCAAATTCAACCAGGAACTGGAACTTGACCTGAAGTAATAAAGAATTGACTACCTCTGGTATTGTGGTCCCTGTAACACTTTTAGTAAAGAAAATAACT
The DNA here is from genome assembly GCF_963259705.1 of Myotis daubentonii. Taxonomy (NCBI): domain Eukaryota; kingdom Metazoa; phylum Chordata; class Mammalia; order Chiroptera; family Vespertilionidae; genus Myotis; species Myotis daubentonii. Next base: position 104,277,752 of record NC_081840.1, read on the forward strand.
CAAGGTAATAAACATTTTGGCATCTCAATATGCTGGAACAGAGAATAGTTTTTCACCTTGGCAATTACCAGGATTCCTCATTAGGAGCAACCATTTCCATAAGAAGAAACCACTTTGCAAAAAAATAAGAGACAGAGAGGGAAATGAGGAACTGGTCAAACTTTGTTTGGGGGAAATAGTCCAGGAACAGAAACAACCACCCAGATGGAAAGAAGACTCAGTGTACTGGTTACTGGAACAGCAGAATTATGAAGATGTGGCCACAGGGTTCCATGGTATCTGATACAAAACCTCCTTGCCCTCCCATATGAATCTAATGTAAACCCAACATGGCACATGCTTTTTGAGCAAATAAATATTTTTTTCTTATAAATCTGAAACATCCAGAAACACACCTCTCTTCTACTGTTTCTTATACCTTATTCAAAATTGTGTGTGTGTGTGTGTGTGTGTGTGTGTGTTGGGGGAGCTAGGGGGGGGAGACCGAGGGGGGAAAATACTACATCCACTGTGTGTGTGTGTGTGTGTGTGTGTGTGTGTGTGTGTGTGTCAGGGGGAATATTATATCCACAAATCTCACTTCTGAATAAACTTCTTTTAAAAAATGCTAATGAAATAGGAATTTTTTAGGGGTGAAATACGCAGGTTTAGGGTTAGGGTGAGGTCTATATTTAAAAAATAAAGAAGGAGGGCCTCACCTGTCCTATGTGAGGTTTGACCTTTGAGCTCAAAGTTGCTATACTGACCAAGTCAAAGGGGAATAGTGGCCAATCAGAGGGGATATCGAGGCACAAAAAACTGCATGCAATCAGGAAAAAAGAAACTCAGTGGGACTCTTTCCCCGTCCCCACGTGGGAGTCTGTGCTGTAAGATTCATTCTCCCTCCCCACATGGGAGTCTGTACTTCTTCAATAAATTTCCACCTTTGCTATACCATCTTCTATTTGAGATTTCATTCTTTGACTCTGACAGAAAAAGAATCTGGGGAAGCCATCCTGCTCGGGGGAACACTTCGTGTTCCAGTCCAAAAATCCCATATCATAATGGTGCAACCCTCTTCACATTGAACTGTGAGTATACCCACAGATTCTGTCCCTTTTTTGTCCCATGTATGATTTTGAGGCTGATGGATGCCTGCCAGCCACTTAAACTTGGCTGTCATCTAAAAAGTGGGCATTTCTCTCTCTCTCTTTCACTATTTCTTTCTGGATATATTCTCGAGGGCCAAAACCACAGCGGGCATGAGTCAGTCAAGTAAAAGCCACTAGGGCGACTGCCACTAAAAGAAAAAATCTCCCTAGTCAGGATAAACTGGTGCCAGGTCAGGTTAGCATTAGGCTGCCACCAGTCTGAAGACAAAACCCAGCCATCGACTGAATGAGTGAATGGTTCCCTTCCGAAGCTCCAAAGAACCAAAGAGGCAAATTCCTCCCCTGGGTTCAAGAATCTCGAATGTCTTTAAGTGAGTAAAGGACCTTGCAGGGGCGCTGGGAGAAAGGTCTCCATGGCGTGAAGGCAGCCTCATAGAGACAACACCTGTAATTAAACTCTGACCCGTCCAGGGGATGCATACAAGGGTTGGTCACCCAGCATCCTGGGTCCTCGCAGCTGTCTAGACACCAGGAGAGAAACTCAGATATGTTTCCAAAAACATCATGTTTCTGAACCACTACATATTTCCACTCCTCTGGCCCAGATCCCAAGCAGGTTTTATTGAAGAATCATCTGCCTTTTTCTTCTGCTCTCTATCTCAGTCAGGTCAAATAGCATCTAGCCAAGACCACTGCCTCCTCGGTCCAGATCCCACTAAGCTTAACTCCTCAGTCTCCATTTGTGCAGGCCTCTCTAGTAAGGGTCCTAAGGGAAAACTTTTAGGCGAGAGTTAACATAAGCAGGGGCAGCCAACTGTTTTCCACTCCTGGCATATGAGTATAGCCCTAAGATCAGGGGTGGGCAAACTTTTTGACTCGAGGGCCACAATGGGTTCTTAAACTGGACCAGAGGGCCGGAACAAAAGAATGGATGGAGTGTTTGTGTGAACTAATATAAATTCAAAGTAAACATCATTACATAAAAGGGTACGGTCTCTCTTTTTTTTTTTTTTTTTTCGTTTTATTCATTTCAAATGGGCCGAATCCGGCCCGCGGGCCGTAGTTTGCCCACGGCTGCCCTAGATCTTCCCATCAGGCGTAAAAGAAGTTAATCACAGCCCTTAACCACTTCTGCCACCACCCTTGTAGAAGTTTAAGCCTTTCAGAGAATTCAGCATTATAGCCAGACACAGCTGTTAAGGTAGCTCATTAATTACTAGGTTGCTTGTCTCTTGCCTTTATTGTTATCCTGTAAAATGGGCACTCACTCTCGGGAGTGTTATTAAAAGTCTCATTTTCACCATGTTTTTGTTTCCTGGTCCGTCATTTGAAATTTGAATAGGTAAGCCATTTCTCACAATTTGGGGATGTGTCCGAGACTACTGTACGCGTGAAGAGGGAAAGGCTGGTTTAAGGGGAGACCCACACCACCCAATTTTGGATGGCCTCTTGGCCTAAGCCCCATCTCTTCACGGATGCTACAGAAAAGGCCCGAGACTGTTTGTCTTTGGAAGATGGCGAAAATGACACAAGGGGGATATACACCAGGCAAGCCACATGCATGGGCCAAAATGGTAAAATGGACTAAGTGTCATTTTGGTGATTAAGTATCCTTGGAGGTCGGGTACATGTGACTGGGAAATGTCTGGGACATAAAGTGAATGCGGAGTTCTGATTTGCGGTTCTGTTCTCCCGCAAGGGAAATGGTCAGAGAGAGACAAAGCAAATCTCGGAGTTTGCACGAAAGGTCAGAAAAGACCTGCTGAGGATGGAAAACAGAAATTCTAGACCTAGGGAATGCATTCCCCAAAACAGTCCATTGGGAAAATGCTGAGGTTCTGAGGAGGGTCAGTCCCCAAATCAGGGACAGGAGACATTGCTCTGCTTTGGTACTTTCTTTTAACACGTTAAGCGCCCTGTCAGTCACCAGTGACTGACACTATACTTTCTGTCCGGAAGACAAAACAGGCTGGGCACTTAATGTGCTAATGAAAGGCATTCTGAGGTGACTGTGGGTTGTGCACACTTGTAAATCTTGTGTATAAGAGTGTCTCTGTTGATATTTTGTGTCTTTGTTGTTTGGATCAATCTGTTTAAAGAGGGGGCATGTCACACTTTGCTGGGGGCCCAGCTGCTTGTGGACAGGTTGCACACATGGCAGGGATTTCAGGAACTTTAAGGCATCAGTGGCCAAGAATTCAGGGTTTGAATTCTGAGAGACTTTTTGTCTGTGTGTCTGTAATGTAACTTTGGTTACTGATGTTTTTTGCTAGTTTCGTTTGCTCTTCACTGTTTTATGAACATAAAGAACCTTCTGTTTCTGTGCTGTGTGGGCTTTGTGCCCTTCAGAACCAAAGGTCATTTTGCTGTGCTGGGTTAAGATTTTCTAAGATTCTAAGGCTAATTTGAAAGTATAAAATTTGTGAAGGTTGCGTATGTGATAAGGTTGAAAAGAAATGTGTTAATCCAGGGAAGTTTAAACAAAGGCCTGACCACTAGCTAAAGTTGTAGCCTGCCTGTAGCTAACAAACCATTATCTCCCATACCTGAGGCAAAATGGGTGGAGGAAGAGGAAAAGGGGGCAGTTTTAACCTGAAAAGGAGCTTTTAGGTTTCAAAGTAGCAGAATGAGAGGCAACACTTACAAAACCCACACAGGCGCTCTGGAGGGCCCAGGGCAGGGAAATCTTCAAAGCCCTGCCAGAATCATGCCTGGTATGCAGTCAGTACACAGCATCAGTAGTGCCAGAACGGGGTGGTTCGTGCCTGCCTGTGATGTCCCAAACCATGCAGGTCGGCTGAAGCAGAACTGAGGTTGGCTATGTGGTGGTCACAGCTTGGTTGCTTCTGTGCTTATGGGGGCATAGCGGCGAGGGAATAGGCGGGCAGTAGGGGTGTCCTCCCAGCCTTTCTACGCAAAGGATAACAATACAAAAACATATTCTATGTGTCTGTGCTTCTGTGGCATTACTAGAATATAACAATTTATTAGCCAGATTGAAAAGGGCTAATTCTGCCCTAACTGGTTTGGCTCAGTAGATGGAGCGTTGGACTGTGGACTAAAGGGTCCCAGGTTCGATTCCAGTCAAGGACATATACCTTGGTTGCAGGCACATCCATGTTTCTAACTCTCTATCCCTCTCCCTTCCTCTCTGTAAAAAAAAAATCAATAAAATATATTTTAATAAAATAAAATGTATATATAGAAAGTGGTACCCCCTTTGAGCATACCTAAGTGAAATATATAGATGAATACTAGATATTCAGGGGTAAATTTAAGCTTAAAAGGGGGAAATAAAAATCTCTTCCACCAGTACTCACCATTAATAAAAACTAAGAAGGTGTGCATTTTTCCTAAACTATTCCCTGTAAAGTCAACTAGCATGTCCCTCTCCCAGGCATTTTTTGCGGAGCAACCAAGTTGGTTGCCCAGTTTAAAAGAAAATTATATCTCTGAGGTGGCATTTTTAAGGATTGGAAGTAAAACAGCAGAAATTGAGGTTCAGTAGAAACTAAGAGTTAAGCCAGTGAGCAGGGAAGTTTAAAATTCTAAATTTGGCTAGAAATAGATTCCATCCTTTCTTCAGAAATCAGGCAGAGGATAAATCCTTTAATGATGAAGGGGATACAAGGGTTGGCGACCGGAGTTGTTTATACTTTCCCTGGATACTGGCTGAACCAGGGTTCTGGGTATTGTGGAAATTCTCTTAATTCCTCATCCTAGAGTAGATCCCTAGGAAATTCAGTTCAGCAGGTACTTCAAACACATTACAGCCATCTCAGGCCCTTTTTAATCAAAGACAAGGGCTTGCTTGAGAGTAAGACATGAGGTACACTTCCCCCACAAGATAGGGAGGCAGGAGGGCGGCTTGTGTGTGAGCTTGGGTGGCCACCACAGTGGTAAGTGAGGTTAGTCCACCCGGCAGCCTTGTTTGCAACCTTCCGTGGGTAAGGTACCCCTCACTCCTAGATTCAGAGTAGGAACTTCTTCAGCCTTTGCCAGGTTGGGGGATGCCCCACTGGCAAGGACATCTTTGTGAGCACAATGGATACAGGAAACATCCTTATGCGAGTACAATGGATACAGGAATCACCCTTGTGCACATCTTTTTCTTTCTTCTTCTTTCTTTCAGATGGGAAGCGTGTCATCCACACTACATAAAGACAGCCCCTAGGATGCATCCTCAAAAATTAGGATAATTTGCCCTAACCGGTTGGCTCAGTGGGTAGAGTGTCAGCCTGTGGAAGGAAAGGTCCCAGGTTCGATTCTGGCGAAAGGCATGTGCCTTGGTTGCGGGCACATCCCAGTAGGTGTGCAGGAGGCAGCTGGTCGATGTTTCTCTCTCATCGATATTTCTAACTCTCTATCCCTCTCCCTTCCTCTCAGTAAAAAATCAGTAAAATATATTTTTTTAAAAATTAGGATAATTTGACCCACAAATCTTAAAGAAATAATGCCTGATTTTTCTCTGCACTCAAGTTTAGCCTCAATACCAACTAGCAAATGGGGAAAGTTGGCCCCCAGAAGGAAGCCTCAAGTATAACACCATCCTACAATTAGATCTTTTCTGTAGGAAAAATGGAAAATAGTTGGAAGTCCCATATGTCCAGACTTACTTTACGCTAGGGCAGTGGTCAGCAAACTGCGGCTTGCGAGCCACATGCAGCTCTTTGGCCCTTTGAGTGTGGCTCTTCCACAAAATACCATGTGCGCGCCTGCACGTACAGTGCGATTGAAACTTCGTGGCCCATGTGCAGAAGTCGGTTTTCGGAAAGGAGATAGACGAAACAAGTATACAAGATGAGTGTGGATGGGAGAGTTGGAAGGGGTAGTCTTCAGCTAACATACCTCAATCAGATTGAGGACGTTTTTAGCAAAGGCCAGCTTAGGAGTACCCTAATTAAGTTAATAACAATGTACCTACCTATATAGTTTAAGTTTTAAAAATTTGGCTCTCAAAAGAAATTTCAATCGTTGTACTGTTGATATTTGGCTCTGTTGACTAATGAGTTTGCCGACCACTGCTCTAGGGGACAAGCCAGAGGCAGGTGGAAAACCATAAACTTGTTCCTTCGCTCCTGGCAATAACAACCCAAAGTTCACCAAGGGAGAAGGCGGAGGCCATGCCCCCGCCTAGGAATAAGCCAACATTAACTTGCCCCAAGACAGATGAAGTATCTGATCATACTTTAGTCCAGATCCGCTTCTCACCCTGGGACATGAAATAAATTAAAAGTGATTTAGGAAAGTTCTTGGAAGATCCTAATATATTAAGATCTTCCAAAACCTCAAATGTTTGACCTCTCATATAGAGTCATTATGCTCATATTAAACCTGACCCTCTCAGCTGCTGAAAAGCAAGGTCTTGAAACTGAGAGGTGGAAAAGAAAGCACTGCCGGTTCCATATTATGGAAGGCCTCGGACGTAGTAAAACAAAGCCTATTAATTACTCTAAATTAACCACCATTCATCAAGGGGCTGACGAAAACCCCCTCAGCTTTTTAGAAAGGTTCAGGGAGGCTTTGGTTAAGCACACCAACATTACCCCAGATTCAGAATTGGGACAACTAATTTTAAAGACCAATTTTATCACTCAGGCTGTCCCAGACATCTGGAGGTTGCAAGAATTGGCTATTGGTCCCAAGACTAATTTAGAGAATCTCCTGAAAGTTACAACCTCTGTGTTCCACAACAGAGACCAGGATAAGGAAAAAGGAGAAACAAGAGAAGCCAGGCCAAAACCAAGGCTCTTGGTCTGTGCTTTGGGAGTAGGAGCCCCAGGCAGAGCCTGGAGGCGAACGGTCAGTCCAGCTTACCTGCTACAAATGTGGCCAGGTCGGACATATACGCCCGAGCTGCCCCAAAGGGTGTGGTAAACCCCCAAAGCCCTGTCCTGTCCAGGAAACCACTGGGAGTGGGACTGCTCCCAGAGACTGAGGTCCCTTGGGGTGGGGCTGGCGACCCAGCTGGCCCCACAGGACTGATGGGGCTGAGGGACCCCCAACCCGGCTCCTCAGAGGACTGCCACTTCCACCCAGGAGCCCTGGGTAAGCCTGATAGTGGGAGGCAAGGAAACTAATTTCCTCCCTGACGTTGGAGCCCCTTCTCTGTACTCCTCCCAAACCCTCAGTAAATCATCCTCAGAGGCTGTAGTCATTACAGACATGTCTGGAAAGCCAATAAAGAAATATTTTTCTCAGCCTTTAGGGTGCAGCTGGGGTGAGTTGCCTCTTTCCCATGCCTTCCTGATTCTGCAGAAAGCCTCACATCCATTTCAGAGACAGTATCCTCTCAACCCTGAGGCTCGAGAAGGACTCAATATTCTAATAGTCCATCTATTTCAGAAGCCCAAGGTTTATCGAAACCTATCATAGTCCTTACAACACCCCCATCGTAGGGGTATGAGCGTAATAGAGGAGGAGGACTAGTTCAGGACTTATAACTAGTAAATAAGGCAGTGATTCCTTTCCACCCAAGGGTCCCTAACCCTTACACTCTACTTGCCCAGATTCCGGAGGACACAAAGTGGTTTACAGTACTAGATCTCAAGGATGCCTTTTTCTGTATGTACCCCTACATCCTAACTCACAGTCCCTATGTGACTTTAGAACAGCGGTTCTCAACCTGTGGGTCGCGACCCCTTCAGGTGTCGAACAACCCTTTCACAGGGGTCGCCTAAGACCATCAGAAAACACATATATAATTACATATTGTTTTTGTGATTAATCACTATGCTTTAATTATGTTCAATTTGTAACAATGAAATTGGGGGTCACCACAACATGAGGAACTATATTAAAGGGTTACAGCATTAGGAAGGTTGAGAACCATTGCTTTAGAAGATCCCTAATAATCAAAGCCATCAACTAACATGGTCAGTACTGCTTCAGGATTTTTGGGAATAGCCCTCATTTATTTAGGCAGGTCTTTAAACAACTCAAAAGGCTCCTTTTACAGGCCCCAGCTTTAAGTCTCCCAACAGGTCAGCAGCCTCAATTCCCAAATCCATCTGTTTCAAGTGAGCCTTGAATGCCAGCACAGGAGGAGGACGAAACTGTACTGTCATCTACTGAATCACCAGATTCCTATTTGTGTGAGCCTCTAGGACCAGAAACTTCTCTTTTGATGGGATCCTAAAGAGTTAATGAGTACCAGATAAGTAACATACTCTGATATTTCTAGATAAATCAATCTTTTCATATTTTTAATAGTTCTTATTCTGTCTTTTTTTAAGTGTCACTTAAACCCTTGGCTGGTACCTAAAGAAGACCTTTTCTGCCCTTGCTGGGACCTAGAAACCCCATAAGATGTTCCTACTTATAGCTCCTTGTTGTATCCCTGACATAGAAAATTTTTCAGCCATTCTGGCTTCCCAAATCCCTAACCACTAAGTATGTTATAAGCAGCCATATTCAGGGTCAAATAATCTCAATTGGATATTTATCTCCCATATCCCTAGAATAAAATGTACTAAATCTTAGTCTATAGGACAACGTATGCTACCACTACCACCAACCAAATCAGGACTACTTCTCAAATTTCTGAGAATACAGACCAGAATTTTAAGGACATCCAGAAGTCTATAGTCTCTAACACACATGGTCCTTACTCACAGAGAAGCCCTTGGTTAGCTGAACAGAGCAGAGTCTGTGCTATGGATAACACTTCTTGCTGCAAGCAGCTTAGCGAAAGGCAAGACCTCACAACCCCTTTCCCCAGATGTCCAGGTACTAATTATATGATGCCATCCCTATTAGCTAGCTCCCCTTCTCAGACTTGTTCATGCTGTTTTTTATTATTCATCTTTAACCATTACCTGTTTATGTTTCATATCCTCATATTTAGAAGCTCTAAAGCTAAAATGGTCCTCCGCATGGAACTGCCAAAAAAGGCCGCTCCATGCATTGTCCATGGACCCTTACACTGCCCACTTCCAATGGGACCCTGACTGCCAACCCCAAACTACGATCCCTTTGCCAACAAGAAGCAGCCAGAAAGACCCGGCATCCCCTGTCTCCAACAGTAGCTGGAGCTTTCTAATTGAAGGGGGGGCCTGGAATAGGAATTTTTAGGGGTGAAATAGGCAGGTTTAGGGAATTTTTAAAAATTAAAAGGGTCCACAGAAAAAGCACAGGCTATGGAGCTGCAAAAAGTTACATTTCCATAAGACAAAGGAAAAGCAGAAGTTACATTTCCATAAGACAAGGGAACTAGGAGTTGTCAAAGGTCTATACTTACAAAATAAAGGAGGGCCTTACCTATGTGAGGTTTGACCTTTGAGCTCAGGAGTTGCTATACTGACCAAGTCAAAGGCGAATAGTGGCCAATCAGAGGGGATATTGAGGCACAAAAACTGCAGCCTTTATAAACCAGGGAAAAGGAACTCAGTGGGACTCTTTCCTCCTCCCCATGTGGGAGTCTGTATTTGCCTATAATAACAAAAGCATAATATGCTAATTAGACTGGATGTCCTTCCAGACATCTTTCCGGACAACCTTCCAAATGAAACCAGGGGTGCGAGAGAAGCCCAATGATAAAACTGAAAATAAATAAGGAATGTTTTATTGACATCTAAATTGCTGAATAAGTCTGAGTTTTGTTTTGATAATGCAAATTCCCACAACTGCCACCCAGCTGTGTCAAAATTATCACAATTCATCTTAATAAAAACTGACACAGTATCAACACTACAACTTTAGTGAAGTCAGAGTAGGAATGGATACAATGGATCCAATCAACTGATCCTCTCACCTGGCTGAATGAGAAACAGGAGGGGCTGGCAATTAACTACAGTGGATCACTGAGAACCACAGCCACTGTCTTAGCCTACACAAACAAACAAAAGTTTAAAGGAATTCCAAGTTAAAGGAGTATCTTGATTTAAAATTTTTAATGGATGAGATTAAATAGATACAAAAAAGAGTAAGTAAAAATAGAGAATTTCTTCAGATTAAGGCACAAATGACAAGGCATCATACTACTACATTTAAGAAATAAGATTTAATCTAAATGTAAAATACAACTTTTCTCTCAAAAACAAATGCATTTACTATGTTCTTTATTGGAACAAACAAGTCTGCAGCTGAAAATGTACAATTAAAAACTTTCAGACAAAAATTAACAGGTACAGTCAAGTTAAATTCGTTTTTACTAAAGTAAATAAATTAAAATTGAGTATTCAAGTTCAAGAGCGTATTTTTTTTTCTTTTAAAATGAATATTCCATTTTAAAATTCTATAGTGAACTGAAACATAAAAACTTCAAATAAAGCTTTCTTTAACACCTGAAGTAGTAGCATAAAATCCAAATTGGCTATATTTTTTATTAACATAACTATAGGCCCAGTGCACAAAATTTGTGCACTCGGCGGGGGTGGGGGTGAGGCAGGGGGCTCAGCCTGGCCTGAGCCCTCTCACAGTCAGACATCCTTAGCGCTGTTTCAAAGGCAGGAGAGGCCCCCGCACCACCACTGCGCTTGCCAGTCATGAGCCCGGCTTCTTGTTGACCAGTGTTCCCCCTGTTGGAGCACATTGACCACCAGGGGGCAGCTCCTGTGTTGAGAGTCTGCCCCATGGTGGTCAGTGTGTGACATTATGACCAGTCATTCTGCTGTTCAGTCGATTTGCATATTACCCCTTTATTATATAGGACTAGGGGCCCGGTGCACGAAATTCGTGCACTGGGTGTGTGTGGGGGGGGGGAGTGTCCCTCAGCCCAGCCTGCCCCCTCTCACATACTGGGAGCCCTCAGGCGTTGACCCCCATCACCCTCCAATCGCAGGATCGGCCCCTTGCCCAGGCCTGAGCCTCTGGCCTAGGCGTTCGGCCCGGGCAGCGGGGACCCACAGCTGCAGTGGCCCTGCGATCATGGGCTCCGCTTTAGGCCCAGGCAAGGGACCCCTAGCTCCTGGGACTGCCAGCTTCGACCGTGCCCAGCTCCCATCGCTGGCTCCATCCCTACTTCCTGCTATCACTGGCCAGGGCGGAAAAGGCACCTGATTCTCCGATCATGGCTGGGGGGCAGGGCAAAGGCGGCCCCCTGGGTTTCCGATCACTGTCAGTGGCAGGGGGCTTCTTCCTGCTTTCCCTTTCGCCTCCCTGCATTGTGCCTACATATGCAAATTAACCGCCATCTTGTTGGCAGTTAATTTGCATATAGCCCTGATTAGCCAATGAAAAGGGCATCGTCGTACGCCAATTACCATTTTTCTGTTTTATTAGTGTAGATAAGTATATATTGATATTCTCAAATTTATAATATAACAGTAAAACCTCATATTAGATTCATTATAGAAAAGTGATTATTTTCTATTATTATATACACTAATCAGCACTTACCTGAACACAAAGCAATAAGGAGGGAGTTTTAATGCACATACAGGAAGATAAAAATCATTCTTTTTAATTTTTAAACTAAATTTACTGGGAGGACAATGGTTACTGTAATAAGATCACATAGATTTCAAGTATACAGATAATGTATCATAGAATATATGATATATATATGTGTATGTATATATATATGTGTGTGTGTGTGTGTGTATATATATATATATATATATATATATATATATATATACACACACACATATATATATATGTGTCAAATATATGGTGATGCAAGAAGATTTGACATTGGGTGGTGGGCACACGAAAATTTCATTCTCATTAATGGCCAATGCCAAGTACCGCATTAAATGTATTTTAATGTATAATTATAAGTCCTTTCTTATTTAAACCATACAAAGTCATAGGAGTCTCTATCTCATCCCTCAGGTGTGAAGAGTAGGGATAAGTGAAGTTAACTTGCCCAGGCCACACTTACTAAAACGAGAGAGCCAGGCTCCATTCAAAGCTATCCCTGGCCTCAAAGTGTGGACTGTTCTAATGATAACATAGAAACTTAGCATCTGTTCAAGTCAGAACTAATTGACACAAAGAAGTAATACATTTCTAACTAGAAATTCTGAAAAGAAAAATGAACATTCTGTTTTTGATGTGCTGTAACTAATAAAGTATAGGTTAGATGAGCTAAGTGTTATAAGTAAGAATAATTATGACCATGTTAATCTTAGAAGGGAAAGCCAAGCTCAGATATTGACTAAATAATTAAGTAAATGGTATGGAATTTTCAAGACCTTCAAAAGATAGTTGCTAACTACTTTTGAAGACAGGCTAGTTAAATACTTTATGAAAACTTTGGTTTTTATTTGAGAGGAAAATTAATCAGTATGTGCATCTGATGCAAAAAACAAGCTTTATATTTCAATGATTTTTCTATATTAATGTGACAAAATAAATACATATTTTCCAAAGAGGTCTCTTTTATTTTAACTCTAACCTTTATTTATTTATTTATTTATTTATTTAGGTTAATCCTTACTGGATAATATTTTTTCAAATATATTTTTTATTGATTCCAGGGAGGAATGGAAGGAGAGAGAGACAGAAACATCAATGATGAGAGAGAATCATAAATGGGCTGTCTTGCACTCAACCCCTATTGGGGATGGAGACCACAACCTGGTCATGTGCCCTGACTGGGAATCAAACTATGACCTCTTGGTTTATAGATCCACACTCAACCATGGAACCACAGGAGCCTGGCTCCATTTAGAGAGAGTGGAAGGGAGGGAGGAGAAAAGGAGAGTGAGAGAGAGAGGGAAGGGGAGGGAGAGAAGTAGTGAAGGAGAAGGGGGAGAGAGAGAGAGACAGACAGACAAACAGACATTGATGTGAAAACAACACATCGATTGCTTCCAGAATGTGCCCTACCAGGCTGAAGATACAAATAGCAAACCAGGTATGTGCCATAGGAAATAATTTTTTCTTCTGAAAGTAGTAATAATTGTGATTCAAATAAGGAAGTTATGCCGGAAACGGTTTGGCTCAGTGGATAGAGCATCGGCCTGCGGACTGAAAGGTCCCAGGTTTGATTCCGGTCAAGGGCATGTACCTTGGTTGCGGGCACATCCCCAGTGGGAGATGTGCGGGAGGCAGCTGATCGATGTTTCTCTCTCATCGATGTTTCGAACTCTCTATCTCTCTCCCTTCCTCTCTGTAAAAAATCAATAAAATATATTTAAAAAAAATAAAAAAATAAGGAAGTTATATTTGACAGTTAAATATGGATGAATTGAAATTTTATATGTATGAAGTGAAAATAGGTTTCTAGGTGATAAAAATTAATAGTTCTGCTTGCAGATCAATTAACAATTTTGAATAACATAAAAGATGATGACTAAAGAGAAACAGCATCAAGGGGAAGATAAGGCTGCCTTTTCTATGCATCTATAGGGTATCCCCCAAACACATATACATACTTTAACAGTTCATAAGTTACTTAATTTTCACTCTTTTTGACGTTTAACTCATTTGAAATAATGGGTGTAGCCGGACTAAGCTTTGAAGAAAAAAAATTTATCCCAAAGTGCCACTAGACTATTTTTATGGGGATACATAAAAAAAGTTTAAGGTACAAAACCTGCAACAGTGGGCGAATTGAGGGCACACATATACTGAACCAATGGTTCCTGATGTTTGTAATTTCATTGCTTCGAGTTATCAGCAGTGCCTGGACCAGAACAGTTATCAGTTTGAAATCAGGCATAGATCCTACTAAATTTTGAAAATGAACTGCATGTTAATAAACACTAACTTTATAATCATTCAAAGTGCATATATATTTTTGAGGGAACACCCTGTATTTGTCTCCATGTCTGGAAATAAGCAGTGGTTTAAAGATGAGCAACTACATGCCAATTGTCACTGGTGCCCCATTCAAAGACCAACACCTCACCTACTCTAGAAAACAGCCTTTTAAAATAGGCCCAGTGAGATCTTTATTAAAAAAAACCAAAACGATTTCATTATACCTCAGGCCATAATTATACCTAAGTGGATTTAAAATTTTCTCTAACACTGACTTCACATTTTTCCTATTTTCCTAATTATATTTTACTAGAGGCCCAGCGCACAACATTTGTGCACTGGGGGGGTGGGGAAAGGGGAATGTCCCTCAGCCCAGCCAGCACCCTCTCCAATCTGGGACCCCTCAGGAAATGTCCAACTGCTGGTTTAGGCGGCAGTCGTACAACCCGCACAAAATCCGGGACTGCTGGCTCCCAACCACTCACCTTCCTGCCAGCCTGATCACCCCCTAACCACTCCCCTGCCAGCCTGATTGACGACTGACTGCTCCCCTGCCGGCCCAAATGCCCCCAACTGCCCTTCCCTGCTGGCCTGGTCGCCCCCAACTGCCCTCCCCTGCTGGCCTGGTCGCCCCCAACTGCCCTCCCCTGCTGGCCTGGTCGCCAACAACTGCCCTCCCTCCCCTGCTGGCCTGATCGCCCACAACTGCCCTCACCTACGGGCCATCTTGTGCAAGGGTGTGATCGTCAATTTGCATATTATTGCTTTATTATATAGGATATGAGTTGTTCTGCATTGTGTTGTGGGGTTGTTTTTTTTTGATACATAATTCCAATCTGTATTGTTCCTTAGACTCCTTGACTTTGAAATCTAAACCAGAAAGCAACACTGACATATGTGTCACTTTTATAAAACTAAGTACAGACCTCAGAGATACTGTAGGGTCAGTTACAACCAAAGCAATAAAGCAAATATCACAATATAAAATGAGTCACATACATTTTTTAGTTTCCAAATGCATATAAAAGTGTTTACACTGTATTATAATCTAGCATATATACAATAGCATTTATGTCTTAAAATGTACATAATTTGCCCTAACCAGTTTGGCTCAGTCGACAGCGCATTCGGCCCTCAGACCAAAGGGTCCCAGATTCTATTCCAGTCAAGAGCATAAACCTCAGTTGTGGGCTCAATCACCAGCCCTGGTCAGGGCATGTGCAGGAGACAACCAATTTATGTATCTCTCACATGGAGGTTTCTCTCTCTATTTCCCCCTCCCACTTTCTCTAAAAAAAAAATCAATGGAAAAATATCCTCAGGTTAACAGCATATCCTTAGGATTAACAACAACAAGAAAAAAGTACATACCTTAATTCAAAATACTTTTTATTGCTAAAAATGCTAACATTCACCTCATCCTTCAGTGAGTCATAAATTATTTGTGGGTGGAGGGTCTACCTTAAATTTTAAGGAATGCAATAGTCGCAAAATTCAATAAAGTAAAATGCAACAAAACCACGTATAGTAAGACTTCACTTAACATCATTGATAAGTTAATGGAAATGTGATAAAAACAACACATTTACCACAGGCTAATTGCTAAATATGAGTTAAGTTCCCACCACATCTCATCAACATTATAACAAAACAAGGTTGAACAAAACTATCCTATATAATAAAAGGGTAATATGCAAATCGACCAAACAGCAGAACAACTGGTCAGTATGACCCGCACTGACCACCAGGGGGCAGACGCTCAATGCAGGAGCTGCCCCCTAGTGGTCAGTGTGCTCCCACAAGGGGAGTGCCACTCAGCCAGAAGCCCAGAAGCCGAACTCATGGCTGGTGAGCGCAGCAGCAGTGGTGGGAGCCTCTCACACCTTCGAGACAGCACTAAGGATGTCCGACTGACAGCTTAGGCCCACTCCCCACGGGGATTGGGCCTAAGCCATCAGTGGGACATCCCGCGAGGGCTCCCAGACTGTGAGTAGGCGCAAGTCGGGCTGAGGGATCCCCCCCTTCCCCGAGTGCACGAATCTCGTGCACTGGGCCTCTAGTGTTATATAAGGACCTGCTATATTCCTAAAATTACTTGGTGTTATTCAATTGGTTTTATCACCAAAATTGAGATGGCCCAAGTAGAATTGGAATTTTGTAAAAGGGAAGTTATTCTTGGAAATTTCACCTTACATCCTATGAATATGCAGTTTTGCATACACACTAGATAATGAGCAATTTCTTCACAAGTTCCACTCAATTTCTTCCTTTCTCCTATACTGAATTGCCTAATTTGCCCTTATAGCCACCATGAAGATGATGAAGTTCCCTTTATAAGCAATCATCACATTTAAAATTATCTTTTCCCACAAGCCAGTTTCAATAACCTAATTTAAACAATACTTTATCAGCTCACAGAGTAGCTATTATATAACTATATCAACATGTATCTGTGATTTCTATTATAATTCTGTGATTTCTTAGTTATCACTCCACCATGACTACAAATACGTGAAAAAAAGATTTAACCGTTGAGATAATTTAAAAGAGAAAGACTTAGTCCTGTTCATCTTTGTTTACTTTCACTTAAAAAAGGAATTACCACAGCCTAAATGCTTGGTAAGGTATGTAACTGAATGAGAAGAACCCACTGGTAAACATTTCTGAGAACAAGGAAGATGGGTGTTTCTGAGCACCCTGCCTGTGCTTTCACTCCCATTGTCAGTCTACTTCTATGAGGCCATTACTAGGTCGAAGAGGAAGCTTAAAAATACAACAGAGGCTTTGGAAAAACAGCATTAGTTCTGTTCTGTTTCCCAATACGAAAACCAGTAATGCCTATAGGGCTTGTAAAGAGTTTGATCTTATTAATCCCTTTGTCCCTTATATAGGAAAGCTGCAGGAAAATTTCTTCACTGATTGTCAAATTAACAGGTTTTAAAAATGATGTGGCTGAAAAATAATTTCTAGTTCTGCAAAGGGATACTTGTATACTTAAATGCATTCTATATATCAAAACTAAACACCATGGTAACCAGTAACTGTAGTGGATTCTGTGAAATGCCTTCCATTGAATTAATCTAGAGTATGTTTATTTTTCTCGTATTCCCCTTTTGCTTTAGGCTTTTCATCGATTTATTTTATCCTAATATCCTTTCACACTGACATAGGAAATATATGATGACAGAAAATAACATGTGTGTCATTGAGATACTGGTTCAAAGTTGGTACATAAACAATTAAGTCTCCTTTGTAATAAGTTATATTTCACAGGTGGTTAAAGACACATTAGTATTAGGAAGCTATAAGCCATACATTTTGTATTATTTTTCTAGTTATGATATAAGTTAAAAAATGATTTAACTCTGAGATCATTTAAAATTATATATTTTAAAGGAAAACAAAAAAATGAGCCATTTTGAAAACAACAAAGCTTGTTTAACTGAAAGTTCTTTGAAGAAATATCAATGCTTCTCCAACATTTAAAAGGTAAAAGAGAAGAGGAGGAAAAAAGTGAAAGCAGTTACAACTCTGTGAATATAACACCACCCCCAAATTCAAGATGAATTTCACAGCTAGTTATAAAACACTAACATTCAAGCCTCAGACTCTGGGCTTGAGCTCCGGGTAAATTAAAGTTTCAGCATCCAGACATTCCCTAAAGAGATGAAATCTGGACGTGCCACAGTTAGGAAGATACAACAGGATTGTAGTACAATTGTTCAAATACCCATCACATGCTTGTATTTAAATTACATCTGTTTTTTACAACACATGATGCTTGTAATTCCTTAGCCACAGTTTAAACCATGTTCTAAGTCCTCAGTCACTGGTCTAAGGCAACTTTTCAGCTTTTCCTTCTCACAGTGTAAACAAAGTTAAAATAGCCCAGCCTATATTCTTCAGTGGTTGGGCATTGCCCTATGAAACAGGAGGTTCCGGTTGGGGCACATGCCTAGGACAGTGATGGTGAACCTTTTGAGCTCAGCCTCAGCGTGTCAGCATTTTGAAAAACCCTAACTTAACTCTGGTGCCGTGTCACATATAGAAATTTTTTGATATCTGCAAACATAGTAAAACAAAGGTGTATATTTTTGATAATTATTTTATATATTTAAATGCCATTTAACAAAGAAAAATCAACCAAAAAAAATGAGTTTGCGTGTCACCTCTGACACGCATGTCATAGATTCGCCATCACTGGCCTAGGATGTGGCCTCGATCCCTAGTAGGAGGCCTGCAGAAGGCAGCCAATCAAAGAGTCTCTCATTATTGATGTTCCTATCTTTTTCTCCCTCTCCCTTCCTCTCTGAAATAAATAAAAATATATTGGAAAAAAATATTGCTGGTGGGTCACTAGGAATAATAGTGAATGGCACCACTAATACATAAAATAAATACTTCACCATGTAATCATTAGGTGGGTAAATAAATGAGTATGTGGTAAAACTTCCACAAGTTAAATGTGTATGGTTAGTGTCCCTGGGAAGGACCTGACGCACTTTGCCTATCCATAGCAGAAGCCCATCAACCACTAGCTGCAAAATCAATTCATAATATGTATTTGAGTATATTAAAACAAAACAATTCTTTCACAGAAAAAAGCAGCAGAATGAGAGAAACTCATATAACATTTTAAGTTTTTAAGGATATATGATCTATAAAAGGATGAAGCCATATTAACAAACAATATAAAATTTTCACATCTGAATGTGCAGATATTGAAGAGAAGGAACCATAGGCCACAGAGTAGGAAGTAAGCTATAGCTTGTCTTACTTTTTAAAATACCAAACATAGTCATAAAAATCCTACAAAATTAAGGAACTAAATAAACATAAACAATAAGCTCTTGCCCTCAACTTTGCAAATTCATCTGGAGTTCTGACACTAAAGTCTATCATTGATTTATAGCAGAGTAAAATGCCTGTACAGATGTAATGAACAATAAATTTATTTGGATAATTTGAATGCTTGATTTCTTCGTCAGCTTAAGTGCCTTCTGTGATTATGATATATACATATGAATTAAGTGGCAGTTGCCACAAATGAAAATATTTCCATTAAGCATATGCTAAATCAACACCACTCTATATCTGAGCATAAATGAAGATAAAACACTCCACATTATGATTCAATTAAAAACCTCCAAGATACATTACCTGCCGCCTCGAGCACTGAAAGGCACTACATGGATTCCCAGAGGCCCTCCATCGTTGGGGACGTGTACGAGCTTTACCATATCACTGTGAGACAATGATGAATGAGGGAGCATGAACATGGACTGTAAACAAACCAAACCGAAACAACAAAACAAAACAAAAAACACAGACAATAACACAGACACACAATAAACAACAAAAGAGAACAACAACAAAAAAATCCCACCAAGCACACAAGCATGTACATACACATTCTGGAATATAAGCATGGTGATGAAGGCAACATTAAACACTACATACCCGAACACTAGTCTGACGGCATGAGGGAGAACAATCATCAGAAATAACTACATTAAAAATGACACAGAACCATTTCTCTGGGACCATACACTTCTGTGTAACACAGGTACGCATTTTCAAGTCAAATCTCTAGATTTCCAATGAAAAATTTCCATCCCAATATCTACTTCAAGGGCAATGAAGATTAACTGAATAAAGGTGTTCCAAGCTACAGAGCACTTTATAATTTACAAAGAGCTCGTAAATATGTCACATCATTGACCCTTCCAATAATCCAATAAAGTTGAAGTTTTTACTCCTGTGGACTGGTGACAGTCCAGATGTAATCCAGCAATCCTGACTTCCCACCATTCCATAACAGTTTAAGTTGCCATTTCTTAAACCACTGCAAGTGCAGGTTATGAAACTCCTTTTTCAAAGCCAATAAATTTCCAATAAAAAACAAATCATTTTCATAAAAGTGTTTGCAAATGGACATTAAAGTAATGAAGCTATTTATATAAAGTAACTCCTATTATATGAAGTTACTTCTATTATATAAATAAAGTAATTTACTATTAATAAAATAAGCCCAAGTTTCATGAAAGCTGGTATAATTTAGAGAATGTAAACTTTCCAAACCATTTAAATGAGATTTCACTTTCTTTGTAGATTTTGTGTGCACGTGGGGGAGTGGGGGGGGGTGTACACTGCATAGAAATCTAAGCAGTACTTATCTAACAAGCAATATTTGGAAATAGTATTTTAATTAAATATCTAGTTTAAATAACACCAACAACCATAAATGATTATCAATGGATTTGACAAAGGTCACAATATAGTTCTTATATATATAAAATGGAAAATGCCAATTCTTAAACTTCCTAAATAAAAGCCTGAGGTCATCCTATGTACTATGTATGTTCTGGTTATATAAGACAAAGGCTACAGAAAAATAAAGATAGGAATATTGAGTGAAAACAAAATTGAAAATATGTGCATAGATTTAATCATATATACTAATTAGGACAAAATAAAAAAAATTAACCATATTAAAGTAACACTAAATGGATTTTTATTTTAAAAAATATTTTCATAGAATTTTATAACATCCTATTTTAGATACTATTTACAATTTACACATTTTCTTTTTTTTTTTCTTTTTTTTTTTCACATTTTCTAATGATTGGTTTGTCCACTAAAAATAGTGTAGTTACTCTAATAATTATTGCTATTCTACGTTTTCTCTAAAAAGAACTATGACATGGCAAGTATTTCTTAAAAGAAAATACTTAGTGCTGGTTTCTCTATATCCAAACATAATCTGATTCTAGTGCCTAATCTCACTGAGGAAGTTCTTAGAAACTTTTCTTGGAAGACCCAAAGAAGAAAGAGTTCAAATGTTAATGTCTAGATCCCCTAACTTTTACTGATAGTCAAAGAAAAAAATTCAAAATGACTGACCTCCCTGATAACCCCTTCCATTTAAACATGCCAATATTTAAGATAATTGTACAGTTGTGATAATAATATAAGAAAATGTTACTCTGTCCTTTCATACTTAAAATCATGTTCAGGTCCCTAACCTATGACCTATAATTTTTCAAATGCCTTTGAGAGATTCTATTTTTTCAAATAAAAATATATATGCTAAAATAGCTAATGCTTATATGATTCAAATAGTTTTTCAGTTAAAGTATGTTTATAATTTTTTAAAATTTAGCTAAGTTGCACAACAAATGACCAAAATACTGACATACAAAGCAATCAAAATTAACAGTTGAAGTGCTGTAAACTCAGCAAACATTTTTAATCAAACACTATTTTATATTATAACTTAATAGTATTGGCTAAGGCATGAAACTCAGGACAGAGACATGTGAATTTCCATGCTATTCTTTTTAGATTAGATAATAACACAATCGATGAAAGATGCTCTTTGGAAAACAAACTAATGCAAGGCATGTTTTTAACTCAGCACAAACATCCTACACATGCCATATGTTTTTGGAACACTTTCTACTATCAGTGATGCTGCAGGTATATTACATATTTAATTAAAACCATCAGTAACTTACTCCAGAGAAAAGTTGGGAATGTTCTCCAAACCACTGTCAGCATGTCCAACAGGTTCAACACGACTGTTGTCTTCTGTCCCATCCTCATCCTAAAAACACGACACAAAGAGAAGCACACTCTGTGTTAGATCTATTTCTAAAATGTGAAAGAAAGCTGGATAAAAGTGGAGTTTGGCAGGCATTATGATCATATTATAATTAGGTATTTTCTCTACTGAAGATGACTTTTAATAATAAGATGGGTATGTATTTATGAAAAGTTGCATTTCAAAGCAATAGTCAACTGATTTAGCATTTCCCAGGAGGTGAAAAAGATACCAATGCAATAAGAAAACATTAGAACTTCTATTTAATGTTAACTTTATCATTTTTACTTCACTTTTTGGTGTATATTTTAGGAAGTAATTACATGTTACTACAATGTTATAGTATATTAATATATATGTACATGACACTGAGTATGTATGTTTAAAATTCTTACTAATCTAAACCAGGAGTCCTCAAACTTTTTAAACAGGGGGCCAGTTCACTGTCCCTCAGACGGTTGGAGGGCCAGACTATAGTTTAAAAGAAAACTATCAACAAATTCCCATGCACACTGAAGTAAAAAAACAAAACGGGAACAAATACAATATTTGTATTTGCATGTGGCCCACGGCCGTAGTTTGAGGACCCCTGATCTAAACAGTTGAGACCATTATAATGCTTAATGACTACCAAAATTTGCAAAGTCATATTTGTCAGTCCCTAAATTCCACTAACACAGCTTGGCAAAATGAGTGTGCAGTAAGTACAATACTTGACTTGAATCCTTCATCCTATGAAATATCACTTAAAATTACTGAGCCAACTGACTTGAGTTACCTGAAAAGGGATTAAGATTTTAGTTTTAAAGAATCACTTCTGCTTACTTCTGTTAATGAAGGACCAAGAAAAAGGTAAAGCATGCAGAGCAACATAATCAACACTCACCTTGGTATCCTTACTTTTACAAAGGCAGTATTATGTAAAAATTATGTTCCAACATGTTGTACAAATTGGGATTGGGTAAGATGCTGATACTCCAAAAGGTGCCATGTGGAATAAATGTGATGGTTTATAAAAACAAATGAAACATCACCCAAGACTATACCTTTTTTTATATAATTGTGGTCATTGTTTTTTCACTAGGGAGTTCACTAACAGTTAAGCCGCCTTCTCAGGATCATTTTGAATAATGATAAACATGCCTGACTGACATCAGCGGTCTTCTTAACCAAATTAGAATATTTAGGAAAGACTCAGAGTTCCAAACACAGTGGCTAAGAGGCTCTTGTGGGCTTTACCTTGGACCACAATGTTTTCGGCACCTACTAGATACTCTGTAAATACTTTGCTAATAGAAACAAAACCATACCTAAATACAATTTACGTAATCGACTGGTATTTCTTGGAATTTTATGTATATAATTAATGTATACAAATAACATGTGAAGTTTATCCTTTCAACTATATAAATTAGATAACAGTAATTTTATACATGAACTTATACAACCACCTATATGAGATTCCATCATTAGCAAAAACTTTATATGTTTAAACATGTATTTGAGAGACTCATAATAGAAATGTGAATGCTGTCAACAGAGACATCAATCAACAAAATGATAAGCAAAGCTTATATGTTCAATTCACAGTGTCAAACAATACTACAGATTATTGAAGCAATATTAAGGCTAAGTAAAGCAGTTGATAATGTCCAACTGACATTTCCTCTGAGAATAGAATTTTTCTGAGTTGTAGATGGGCCCACATAGCCTCACTGGTAGGTCACTGCATAAAGCTAAGCTACTTCAAGATATGATCCTGTGCTTTTAGAGGCTCCAATATGCACTTCTTGGTCCTTTACCTCTTTTCAGCACCAGCTTACATTTCAAAGTTAACCAACATCTTGAACCTGCCTAAGAACCACACTTTGAAATAAACAATTCCCAAAAGTATGCTTTTCCTTTGGGATTGAAAATAGGGGAGGAGAGCAAAGTGACTAAATCAGATTAAAAACATAAAGATAATCTTACAATTCAAAGACACTTTGTTTCAGTATTTATGAATACTTTAAGCACCACTGAAATACCACAATATATGAGCAACTGAAACACCTATGTTGCACTATGAAAAGCAGTCATATAAATGAAATGCCCCAAACGACAGTGGTAAACAGTTACTGATAGTCTACACACTCATTGTTCCCACAGTGGCCATTATCAGGCCTCCAAGAGTGAGTAGAATATTATTTCATGAAGCTGCATATGATGCTCAGTTTAGATTGCAATACTCACTGACCTGAGGCTGGGCTGCAATTATGGTGGGAGCCACAACTTAGAATTTCCCAATTTCTGGATGTGGAAATATTAGCTCCTATATTGCTTTAGTTTTTGTTTTATACTTTTAAAAAGCAGTGACTGAACATAGTTAATTTTAACAAGAGTTATACACTGAATTCTATTATAAGCAGTCCAATAGTCCTCCCTGATCTGAAGGGGGTATATTCCAAGACCCTCAGTGGGTGACTGAAACCACAGAAAGTTCCAAACGCTATATATACTATGTTTTTTGCCTATAAATACATATCTATGATAAAATTTAAGTTATATAGTACAGTAAGGAATTGACAAAAATAATAAAATAAAATAATTAAAATATACTGTAATAAGATTTATGTGAATGTGGACACCCTTTCCCCTCACATGAGGGATCTGATAAGTGCCTAATGGGCAGGGTGAGTATATAGCCTAGAGACACTGGATAAAGGAGTGAGTCATGTCCCAAGGGGGACAAAATGTGAAGACCCACAACTTAAAACTTATAAATTGTTTATTTATAGAGTTTTCCATTTAATATTTTTGGACTGCTATTCACAGTGGATAAGTGAAACCATAGAAAGCAAAACCATGGGTAAAGGAGACTACTGTAAATGAATATTGGTGTTATTTATGTCAAATTAATATTGAAGGCCCAGAGTATTAATGCAAAGTACACAATGTTTAAAAAATCTCCAGGTGAGTCAATATACTTTTAAATTCTTTCCCTTTTCTCCATTTCATAGGAGGCTGTAGTGGTTAAGAGCTCAGAATTGAGAATTAAACAGACCTGGGTTTCAATGCCACCTCTGCCATATGCCAATTTTATATCCTTAGGCAAGTTATACAGCCCTTTATATTTCTATCCCTCCTTCTTCTGTAAAATAGGGGGAAAAAATCTTCTTCATAGGAAAATTGGGAGGAATAAGATGGTTCCTGACATAAAGTAATTGCCCAATAAATGTTAACTATTATTGAAAAGAAAAATAGATTACATATAAAATATACCTCAATAAATATTTTGTAGTAACTTTACACAACTCCAAGATATTTTAAGAATACATATTCATCCATTCATACTCTGTGCCTTGCAATACAATTTAATATTAAACATATTACCTATTCAAATACATCATGTAGCATGTATATTCTAGAAACTTGCATAAAACCTGATATTTGTTGTGCTTTACTGCGCACAAAGTAATTTCATTATAAAATGCCCTGGCTGGTTTGGCTCAGTGGATAAAGCATTGGCCTAGGGACTGAAGGGTCCCAAGTTCAATTCTGGTCAAGGGCACATGCCTGGGTTGCGGGCTTGATTCCCAGTAGGGGAGTATAGGAGGCAGCCGATCAATAATTCTCTCTCATCAATGATGTTTCTATCTCTCTCTGCCTCTCCCTTCTTCTCTGAAATCAATAAAAATATATATTTTTTAAAAAGCCTTTGGAATAAAAAAACATATTAAAAAATATAAGCAAACAAAGACAGTATACAATCAATTAAATGGCAGGAGGGGGAAAACACTATTGGTGACTGGTTGAAGAAATTTTCAAACAGAAAACAGATGTCAAGGGCTGAAAAGGGTCTAGGATCTCACCCGACTTGAAAAGTCCTAAGTTAGCTTGCCATGGTTCCATGTGTGCTAGCTTAAGAAACAAGACTCCTTGTTTGAGACAAAGAACTGCTTATTACAGCAATAGCATTAGTTAGAGTATCATCCTTTTATGCACTGGTTCTTCAAGCTAAAATTTTCACAAGGTGATTTGAAGAGGGCCAGGGGACACAGGCACACATAGAAGAAATATGAGCTTATGGAATAAGAATCTCTTACACACTCATTAAGAACTAGAGGCCCGGTGCACAAAATTCGTGCACTGGGGTGGGGGGTGGGGGTTGTCCCTCAGTCCAGCCTGCATC
This sequence comes from Myotis daubentonii, assembly GCF_963259705.1. NCBI lineage: Eukaryota > Metazoa > Chordata > Mammalia > Chiroptera > Vespertilionidae > Myotis > Myotis daubentonii. The sequence goes on from NC_081840.1 coordinate 104,303,268, forward strand.
CTCTCCAATCTGGGACCCCTTGGGGGATGTCCAGCTACGGGTTTAGGCCTGATCTGATCCCTGCGGGATCAGGCCTAAACGGGTAGTCGGACATTCCTCTCACAATCCGGGACTGCTGGCTTCAAACCAACCGCTTGCCTGCCTGCCTGCCTGATTGCCCTTAACCACTTCTGCCTGCCAGCCTGATCACTCCCTAACCACTCCCCTGCCAGCCTGATCAATGCCTGACTGCTCCCTTGCCAGCCCGATTGCCCCTAACTGCCCTCCCCTGCAGGCCTGGTCGCCCCTAACTGCCCTCCCCTACTGGCCTGGTCACCCCCAACTGCCCTCCCCTGCTAGCCTGATCACCCACAACTGCCCTCCCATGCCGGCCATCATGTGGTAGCCATCTTGTGACCACATGGGGGCAACCATCTTGTGAGATGGTATGACAGTCAATTTGCATATTACCTCTTTATTATATAGGATGCTTGCTTGTTGCTATGGAGGGAGACACTGCCTATCTTCCAAGGCTGTTTGCTACGCATTGCCATATGGCACCATTTATATGATTAATAATGAACTAAATAAACCTAGGAATATCATTAAGAAATGCCCTAAGATAATGTCTTCATTGTTAGGAACTAAAAATAATATTAAATTTTATTAGATAAAAGAACCATCCCTCTTATATCAAGAAAAAAATTATCTTTCAGTTAGAACTCTACAGCATCCTTCAAAGAAATAAAATCAGTAATTGCGTAACATAATTTTACATCATAGTCATTATATTCCACTAGAGTAGCAATCCTATCTAATAAAAGAGAAACATGGTAATTAGCCATACGTCCGCTACCCTTCCCATTGGCTAATCAGGGCAATATGCAAATTAACTGCCAGCCAAGATGGCGGCCGGCAGCCAGGCAGCTTGAAGCGAACATGAGGCTTGTTTGCTTCAGTGACGGAGGACTCCAACGTTCCCCACCTGCCGCTGCCGGCCTCTGAGCTTGCAGTTTGAAACATTGTTACAAATATAGAAGCTAAACAAAATCCCAGAAACCTGCTTTCAGCCAGCCAGCCAGGATCTCAGAGCTGGAATTGAAACAGTGTTTCGATTATAGAACCCAAACAAACCAGATACCTGCTTTCAGCAGCAGAGGCCTAAGAGCTGGAGCCAAGCCTCAGAGCTAAAGCTGGCCAGAATAAAAAAAAAAAAAAAGAAAAGAAAAAAAGGAGCAGTTGGGAGCTTCAGTCACCCGCCAGCCTGAAAACAGCCCTCAGCCCCTCACCCAGACTGGCCAGGCACCCCACTGGGGACCCCCACCCTGAAGGGTGTGTGACCAGCTGCAAACAGCCATCATCCCCTCATCCAGGCTGGCTAGGCACCCCAGTGGGGACCCCCACCCTGACCCAGGACACCCTTCAGGGCAAACCAGCCGGCCCCCACCTGTGCACCAGGCCTCTATCCTATATAGTAAAAGGGTAATATGCCTCCCAGCACCGGGGTCAGCGGAGCCGCGAGGCCTCCCGGCACTGGGATCAGCGTGAGAGGGGGCAACGCCCAAACCCCCTGATCGCCCTGTGGCTCTGTGTGTGACAGGGGGCAGGGCCACAACCTCCCTATCCGCCCTGCTCTGTTCGTGACAGGGGAAGGCGCCCCAACTCCCCCATCGGCCCTGCTCTGTGCCCAACCAGGGGCTGCACCTAGGAATTGGGCCTGCCCTCTGCCACCCAGGAGCAGGCCTAAGCCAGCAGGTCGTTATCTCCCGAGGGGTCCCAGACTGTGAGAGGACACAGGTCGGGCTGAGGGACCCCCCTTCCCCCCGAGTGCACAAATTTTTGTGCACTGGGCCTCTAGTATCCTCTAAAATAAAAGGCTAATGTGCAAATAGACCAAATGGCGGAACAACTGAACAACCGGTTGCTATGACGTGTGCTGACCACCAGGGGGCACACACAGAACATGGTGGGTGTTGGCAGCAGGCAGCAGAGCATGGAACATGGCAGGCATCACCTGCGGCAGGATGGTGGAGCAGATGAGCGGGGGTGCCAAACCAAGGCGGGGTGCCAGTCGCTGTCATCAGGGTGAGCCTCTAGTGGTTACTGAAAATTCTTTGCTCCTGTGCACTGTGGTTCCACCTTGTGCTCACACCTGCTGCTGGCACTGGCCCCACTCGCACACGCTGCGGGCGACGGCCCCAATTGCTCCGTGCCATCAGCGGGTACGATCGGGGCTGGCGCCATCAGCATGTGTGAGTGGCAGCAGTGGGAGTGGGGCTGGCTGCAGTCTGGGGACCAGGGGAGGTGGTGGAAGGGGCAGGGCGGGAGCGCGGAGGATGGGCCAAGACCCGCTCCTGTGCCCACCTCAGCCTCGCAGCCCCACAGTTCCTTTCAAGATGCTCGAATTCGTGCACTGGGCCCCTAGTATACATATAAAAAAATAACTTAATTCAAATACTTTTAAGGACAGATAATACTAGATAATAAACAAGACCTTTAAAAATAAAAATACTAAAGAAGAGAAGGTGGCAGCTGAATAGGCAAAGCTTTCTAACATCTCTCTCAAGGCCAGACTAGAAATAAAACTAAATTACAATTCATCTGGAATTACCAACTGAGGTCCAGATGAGGAAGAGACTTATATCAAGGAAGGACAAAAAACAACTAGAGACTAGTAGGAAGGGCAAGGTCGAAAGAAGAGCTGATCCAGCAGGAGGCCGAGAGTCAGGAGGTGCCGGGGTCCAGCCCCAGCGGGTCCAGGGGTCCCCAAAGGTGTGGACGGAGTCGGTGAAGAAGGAATGACACGGAGACAGCATTCAGTTGATCAGCAGCCTAGCCAGGATCTCCAGCCAAGTTCTGGTCTCGATCTCCAGAGAGGTTCCTCTTCGGGTCTCCAGCCAGGTTCTGTGGCCATGTTCCCACGCTAGGTTCTCCAGCCAGGTTCTGTCTGAGATCTCCAGCCAGGTTCGGTCACCAGGTTCTAGTTAGGCTCTCCTGCCAATTTCCGCAGTCAGGTTCAGTCCAGGATCTATTGCCATGTTCTCTCCAGTGAAGTTCTTCTGTCTCCAGGATCCGTGTAGGTTCTGTCTTCTGAATTCTGTCTCATGAGTTCTGTGTTCTGCTGTCTTGTTACAACTGTATTTATACCAGTTGATTCAATCCTATCAATCTCTATTACAAAGGTTAGGGCGTTTCTTATCTCCATTCCAGGGAGTAAAGATTATGTAGCTTAAGCATGATTGTTCATAGTTGAAGGGATTAATTACCCACCTGGCACTTAGTTGAGGGCTTTTATTCCCTCCCTAACTTCAGGGGAAAATCCCTACCTGGGGAAACAACCTTTCTCGGAGAGGTGACCTTGGTTAAAACACACAGTGCCAAGAAGGTGAGCAAACATATTAAGAACAGTATGCCATATATGCCAGGTCCCTTGAAACAGCAAGCATGGACCGGCTCCTGGCAAGGAGGGATAACTTGGCTACCTGAGGGTTAATTCCCAGAGAAGACTGAGGCTCAGAACCCAGGCTGGGCTCCATAGCCTGGAGCACCAGAACCAAGATCAAAGTCCCAAGTAACATCCAGCCATGAAAGGCAGCAGGGCTTCTGGCTGCCCAGGAAATTGGAGCCAGTAGATCTGAGCTGGTCAGAGAGAAAGCCTCAGGGTTTTTCTTTTGTCTTGTTTTTAAACCCAGAGCACAGTTTTTCTTAGTGACTCACCTGAGGCTTTGGGCTTTGGTGGGGGAAGGGGAGTGCAGACTCTAGGTGTCTAAGGGGAGGCAGAGGTGGGAAGCACTAGGGAAGAGGTGGGGAGGGGCGGTGGAAGGGGGAGACCTGCATTGAGCTGCAACCCAAAACCAAAACAGCCATTTTTCCTGAGAGGCACTAGCCCCTCACAGAAGCCACAGCTCAGGAAAAGGAAAAACCCTGCACACACCACTCTCAGGAGCCCTGCCTGCCACACCATGCATGTCCACCTTTGCAGAGGAGACAGCCACAGAGGCCAAGCTTAGAAGTTTTAACAGTCTCAGGACACATCAGAGACTTGATTGGGGATGGGCCATCCACTATCCTGGGAACCAGACTGGTGCTTCCCCTACATATGGGAGAGTTGATAGAAACTCCAGTTTCCAGATGATCCTACTGGATCTCCAGCCAGCTGAGGAGAGGGTAATATTCTGAAACACTTTTGGAGGGACAGGAAAACATACCCACCACTTTCTCTGAAATCTGAACAGCAGCTCCACCACATGGGAGAACCCAGATGGCTATACTCCCAATTCCACTTAATGCCCTTTCAGAAATAGGCTTTTGAATGATTAAGATTGACAGCTGGCTGGCAGGTGAAGGCAGGCAGAGAGCCCTGGGAACATGGGGAAGTTTGCTGGCCCAGCCCAGGGCCCTATGCTAACAAACCACCCTAAGAATGCAGCAAGCCCCCTTCAGCATGCAGCCAAGGCCTGTGGAGACAGACAAAAACTGTGGATTGCTTGGAGCTTCAAACAGGTTGCTGAAAGCCAAAGGAGGGTTGTTTCTACCATTGGTTAGCACCTAATTACCTCCTAGGAAACCAAAAATTGGCAGACAGAAGAGTCAGCTGCAGTCATCAAAAGAGCAGGATCCAAAGGGAACTCTGAGGAGGGACTGAGCTCTGCTGAGATGAACACAACTTCACACTTTTCTTATTTTCCTTTTTTTATTTATCTTCTTGATCTATCTGCTTTATTTACTTATTATTTTAGTCTATATTGTTTCTTTCGTATATATAATTGTTCTCTTCCATTTTCCTACTCTATTTTTTTCTTTCTCCCACTTGCTCACCTTTCTTCCTTATTTTGTGCCTATCTACTGACTCCTCTATTTCTCTTTTCCATTTTTTTCCTGTTTTCTAATATACAATTTTCCTCCCCATATTCTTTATTTTTATTATATTAGTGCTCTCCTCCTTCATATTCTATTTTCTTCCCTCTTTATCCTAGTACTTTTTTCTTTCTTTTCTTTTCTTTTCTTTTCTTTTCTTTTCTTTTCTTTTCTTTTCTTTTCTAATTCTTGCTCTCTTTTCTTTTTCCTAAGTCTTTCTTATTTTGTGGTTGCTTTTGATGTTGTTGTAGGAACCTTCTGTATGTTTTCCTTTCGTTTCTTGGTTCGTATTATTGTATTCTGTTCTGTTCTCTCAGCACCTCCATAAAAGCTTGCACGACATGGTCAGGGTTGAGCCTTTCAGTCAGCCAGAGTGAGAGGAGATTCTATCCACAAATGGGACAACATTCAAACAAAGGCATTCCTAGAGCACCCAGCTCAGGAGATCTAAGAGACTCTATCATTGGGTCCCACAAAACAAGTGCTAAATAAGATGACCCCTGGGAGCCATAGTAGTTCCATCTAATACATATAAATAAATACAAATGAACAGCAAAAATGGGGAGAAAAAAACAACCCCAAAATTAAAGAATCTGAGCAAGGAATAGAGAACATGCTTGAAGAAATTATGACAGAAAACTTACCTAGCCTAGTGAAGAAAGAAGACACTGAAGTTCAGGAAACAGAGATAATCCAAATCAAAATGAAGCCAAAAAGACCCTACCTAGACACATTATACTTAAAATGGTAAACAAAAAAGACAAACAAAGAATCTTAAAGGCTGCAAGAGAGAGATAGAAAGTTACCTAAAAGGGAGCTCCCCCATTAGACTATCAGCTCATTTCACTTCAGACCAGAATGAACTGGCATAAAGTACACAAAGTAATGAATACCAAGGGACTGAATCCAGGATTACTCTATCTAACAAGGCTATCATTCAAAATTAAAGGTGAAATAAAGAGCTTCGCAGACAAAAAAGGCTAAAAGAGTTTATCACCACCAAAAAAGCTAAGAGTCTATCATCACCAAACTGCAAGAAATGGTAAAGGGACTATTGTACAAAGAAGGAATATATAGAGAGAGGGACATATGCATACAGATTAAAAATTGCAACAAACAAGTACCTATCAATAATAACCTTATATTTAAATGGCTTAAACACTCCAATCAAAAGACATAGGGTAGCTAAATGGATAAGAAACCATGACCCACATATATACTGTCTATAAGAGACTAACCTCAGAACAAAAGACTCACACAAAATGAAAGTGAAGGGATGGAAAAATTTTTTCATGCAAATGGAATTGAAAAAAAAGCTGGGGTAGCAATACTCATATCTGACAAAATAACTTGGATGCTCAACAGTATGAGAAAAGATACAGTAATTATGAAAAAAAGACCATGAAAAATGGTTTATGAAGAATGATATAGCACTAATAAAGAACACATTGGAAGGAATACACAGTAGATTACGGGAAGTCAAGGATCACATCAGTGAATTAAAACACAGGGTAGGAAAAAATCAGTCAGAGAACCAAAAAGAAAAACAAAAGAAAAGAAAAAACAGCAGGTCAGCTTAAGGGAGCTGTGGTACATCATGAAACTTAACAATATTGCAAGAAGGTGAAGAAAGTGATAAAGAGATAGACAACCTGTTTGAAAAAATAATAGCATACCTGGTGAAGGAAAAAATCACATAAGTTCTGGAGGCACAGAAAGTCCCAAGCAAGAAGAACCCAAAGAGGCACACACCCAGATACATCATAATGAAAAAGCCACAAATTAAAAACAAAGAGAGAATCTTAAAGGCAGCAAGAGAAAGGCAATTAGTTACCTACAGTGGAGCTCTAGAAATATACAATCTCCCAAACCTGAATCAGGAAGAACCAGAAAACCTGAAGAGGCCAATAAGAGGAAACAAAAACAGTAATCAAAAAACGCCCAGCAAACAAAAGCCTGGTAGTAGATGGCTTACCAGGGGAGTTTTACAGCTACACTCCTCAAACTATTCCAAAAAATTAAGAGGAAGGGACACTTCCAAGCTCTTTTTTATGAAGCCAGCGCTATCTAAAACCAGATAAAGACACTACAAAGAAAGAGAATTACAGTCCAATAACCCTGATGAACATATATGCTATAATCCTCAACAAAATATTAGCAAATCGGATCCAGCAATATATCCAAAAGATCATACATCATGAACAAGTGGGATTCAATCCAGGGATGCAAAGGCTGGTACAATATTTGCAAATCAATAAACATGATATATCACACAAACAAATTGAAAGACAAAAATCACATGATCATATCAAAAGACGCAGAAAAAGCATTCGACAAAATCCGGGTTCCTAAATTCTTATCTCCAGCATATACTGACCAAATGGGATGGCAAACATAGTATTTAATACAGTCCATATAATTTCCATTAAATATTGCCTATTTTGAAAACATACACAATATGACCCACACAACCAAAGGCAAGAGAGGAGTCTTTAAATGCAGAAAATGACCCAAGCCATTATGCTCAATTAGTATTTGACAAAGGAGGCAAGAGCATACAATGGAGTCAAGACAGTCTCTTCAATAAATGGTGTTAGGAAAATTGGACAGATACATGCAAACAAATGAAACTAGACCACCAACTTATACCATACACAAAAATAAACTCAAAATGGATAAAGGACTTAAACATAAGATGGGAAACCATAAAAATTCTAGAAGAATCCATAGGCAGTAAAATAACAGACATTTCTCATAGCATTATCTTTACTAATACAGTTCCTAGGGCAATGGAAACTAAGGAGAAAAAAAACAAACGGGACTACATCAAAATAAAAAGATTCTGCACAGCAAAATAAACAATCAACAAAACAACAAGAAAGCCCACTGCATGGGAGAACATATTTGCCAATGTTATCTCCGATAAGGATTTAATCTCTAAAATTTATAGGGAACTCATATAACTTAACAAAAGGAAGAGAAACAATCCAATCAAAAAATGGGCAAAGGACCTCAATAGACACTTTTCAAAAGAGGATATACAGAAGGCCAAGAGACATATGAACACATGCTCAAAGTCACTAATCATCTGAGATGCAAATCAAAACAACAATGACATACCACCTCACACCTGTCAGACTGGCTATCATCAACAAATCAACAAACGACAAGTGCTAGCAAGGATGCGGAGGAAACTGAACACTTGTGCACTGCTGGTGGGAATGCAGACTGGTACAGCAACTATGGAAAACAGTATGGCGTTTCCTCAAAAAATTAAAAAGGAAACTTCCATTTGACCCAGTAATCCCACTTCTAGAAATACTGGTATATCCCAAGAAAACAGAAACACCAATCAGAAAGGATATATGCACCCCTATGTTCACAGCAGCACAATTTACAATAGCCAAGATTTGGAAACAACCTAAGTGCCCATCAGCAGAGGAGTGGATTAGAAAACTGTGGTACATCAACAGAATGGAATATTATGCTGCTGTAAAAAAGAAGGAATTCTTACCATTTGCAACAGCATGGATGGAACTGGAGAGCACTATGCTAAGCGAAATAAGCCAGTCAGAGAAAGATAAATATCACATGATTTCACTCATTTGTGGAATGTAATGAACAACGGCAACTGATGAACAAAAATAGAGCCAGAGTCATAGAAGCATCGAACAGACTGTCCAACCTATGAGGGAAGGTGGGGGATGGGGGGAGGGGGTAAAAGAACAACCAAAGGACTTGTATGCATGCATATGAGCATAACCAATGGACACAGACGGGGGTGGAGGGAAGGCAGGCGGGGAGAGGTCCATGGGGGAAAAAGGAGACTTATGTAATACTTTAAACAATAAAGAATCTCAATTTAAAAAAAAAATTCCCTAGTGAGGAGAAAAAAGCAGATGGTGCTGATTTATGACAGCTATCTTACAAAGAATAACAAATATTATGTACCTTTGCACCTCTTACATGCAGAGTGGAATCTCAAAATTAATTTTCCAAATGTAAATCTGCTTCTCATAAATAGAATTTCAGGACAAGAAGTTACCTTATTAGAAGGTATCTATTCCAATATTCAATCATATAGCAGAATCTCCTTCTTCCCTTCTTCCATCTTTTCTAGATGCTTTACATATTAATGCTTACTGAAAATGGCTGAGTTCAATAGCTAGCTAACACCATCAGGCCACCTGGCATCATCTGCCTCACTCCTACCCATATTTATCCCAAACAGATGCATATGCAAGGATCACGACTTCAGCAATACTATGGCCACTTGTTTTGCATGAAGTGCCTGTTGCAACTATTCATAGGTCCCCCACCACACTCTAATGACCAAGTGGTGACCCGTTAGATTTTTAAATTCAGATTTTTATCAGTCCAATTAATTTGTTTCAGATGTGGCTTGTTACCATAATAACACCAATTTGTTGTTGTTGTTTTGAAAATTCCTAAAAAATATTGACTTTTGAATTGTTAAAATGTACAGATTTTGTAATCTGACCCATCTTTCTTTTCTAATAAAATTCTAATCCTTATTGAAATGACATTTTAAAATATTCTTTTAATTTTTATTTTTTATTTAAGAGAGGAAGGAAGAGGGAAAGATAAAAAACATCAATGATGAAAGAGAATCAAAGTGATGAGTGCCATGAACCTACAACCAAGATTACTTTATGCAGCAAAGCTATCATTAAGAATTGAAGGTCAGATAAAGAGCTTCACAGAGAAGAAAAAGCTAAAGGAGTTCATCACCACCAAACCAGTATTATATGAAATGCTGAACGGTATCCTTTAAGAAGAGGAAGAAAAAGGTAAAGATACAAATTATGAACAACAAATACACATCTATCAACAAGTGAATATGGAAATCAAGTGAATAATCTGATGAACAGAATGAACTGGTGATTATAATAGAATCAGGGGCCTAGAAAGGGAGTGGACTGGCTATTCTTAGAGGGGAAAGGGGTGAGGAGGATGTGGGAAGAGACTGGACAAAAATCGTGCACCTATGGATGAGGACAGTGGATGGGGAGTGAGGGAGGAGGGTGGGGTTGGAACTGGGTGGAGCGGAGTTATGGGGGGAAAAAACGAGGAAAAAATGTAATAATCTGAACAATAAAGATTTAATTAATAAAAAAAACAACAACAGGAAAACATTTTGCAGTCCAGAAGTCCTACACCTCATTAATTTAAGTTGTTAAATATCAATGAGTAACACATGGCTTGCATAACAAAATCCTCTCATGTAAATATTTATCCAAGTTTGCACTGGTTTATTACTTTTCAATGCAATATTATAATTTCACAAACCAATCAATAATTTGGATAAAGTTAAATGGCTTTTAAAAAAATCTTGATTTCATTCAATTTTCTAGTTGAATTAATGAAGCAAAAGCCAGTTGATAATTTCCCAAGGTTCAAAGTTGTATTTTCTCCCCCTAGCCAGTTTGGCTCAGTAGATAGAGCATTGGCCTGCAGCTGAATGGGCCCAATTAGATTCCTGTCAAGGGCACATGCCCAGGTTTCGGGCTCTATCCCCAGTAGGGGGCATGCCCATTAATGATTCTCTCTCATCAGTCATGTTTCTATTTCTATCTCCTTTTCCCTTCATCTTTGAAATCAATGAAAAATAAAAAAATGTTTCCTTAAAAAAAAAAAGGTTATATTCCCTCAAACAAAATGGAAGTTAATAATATGTTTGACACAAAGTACATAGCAATGATAATAGTCTAAAATGCTCAATCTTAAATCATAAGTCTGAATGCTAAATTTTTAAACCATGGTTCAAAAATTTAAAATAAATTTAGAGATTAACATTAATAAAACTGATTTGCTGTGTATTATTGCACTGTCCCTAATATCCAGAATGTGATACAAATGCCAAACAAAAATGAAGATATTAAACAAGTGCACTAACTTAAAGTATTAAATGTGTTATATTTGGTATGGCACGGTAGCCTAGGTTAAAAAAAAATGGATTCTGCCTACTGAATGATTTTGAAAAATTATGGAACCTTTCTGTCTCAGTTTACTATTATAAGCTGGGAAGAATAATAGCATCTATGAGTTTCTATGAGGATCTTAGAGTTAACTAATGTAAAATACTTGAAACATTGTCTCAAGGCTATTAGGTGATACATAGGTGTTCGATACTGCCTTCTACATAAATTATAAAGAAAGAAACACCTTGCCTGGCTGGTGTGACTCAGTGGTTGAGCATCAACCTATGAACCAGGAGGTTAGGGCACATGCCTGGATTGCGGGTTCAATCCCCAGTAGGAGGCATGCAGGAAGCAGCCAATCGATGATTCTCTCTGATCATTGTATTTCTATCTCTCTTCCTCTCCCTTCTTCTCTGAAATCAATAAAAATATATATTTTTAAAAACCTTAAGTATAACATGTCATTTGGTTTTAAAAATAAGGTCTACACCCTAACCAGGTAACTCAGTTGGTTTGAGAGTCATTCTATGTATGAAAAGGTTGTGGGTTTGATCCCACAGTAGCGGCACATACCACAGGCAACCAGTTGATGTTTCTCTCTCACATCAATGTTAATCTCTCTCTAAAACATCCTTATGTAGGATCAAAAAGAAACAAACAAACAAACAAATAAATCTATGTCCTATTTTACATGGAACAAAAGCTTGATTACACTAATGTCTGCCATGTTAAGACAACAATGTGCTGATATCAGATGATTCCTACCTCTTCTACCTTACCTTTACATTTCCTTTCAGTCTTTTCAAATCATATAGGTTTTCATTGTTTATATAGTAATAAAATATAAATATTTTAATTAATGTGTGATTTTATTTCAAAGTTTGCAGAAAGAAACCACTTTTAATGATTTACTATTTCACGAATTCACTTATCACAACACATGTTTAAAATTCAGTAACTATGGATTTCTAAATAAAATATTTCAATATTTAGGCTATTTTCCTTGAAAAATTTAAAAAATAGAATGTTTTAAGTGATGATTATTTTAAGGTACTAAGTGCAAAATTATTATTATTATTATTTTTAATCCTCACCCAAGGATATTTTTCCACTGATTTTCAGAGAGAGTGCAAGAGAGGGAGAAAACAGAAACATTAATTGGTTTCCTCCTCACATGCACCCAGACCAGGGCCAGGGCCAAGGAAGAGCCTGCAACCAAGGTACATGCCCTAAACCAGAATCAAACCACAGGCTGACATTCTGTCCACCGAGCCAAACCAGGTAGGGCCCAAATTACCTTCTAAAAGGACCAAACCATTTGGTATTACCATAGAGCCTCATATCAAACTGTCCATTTCACAGCTTTTATTATCTGTATTGGAAGACAATTTTCCATCAAACTCTTGCATGTTTGTATGTCTTGAGAACAGAGATAGTATCTTTCTCTCAAGTCCCAAGCAAAGGGCAGGCATCTTAATAGTGCATTGTAGCAGAGTCAGGTTTCCTCAGAGAAAGGACGAGGGCTATGCCCTCCATCTTGACCCATATCCTCCATTTTGGGGGAGCAGCCATGTGCTCAGGAAAGTACCTTCTTCCCGGAAACCCAAGCCTCTGCTAGCCACACCCAGGATTTCTTTATACTAACCAATGACAAGACACCGACTTGCGCCTGGACAATCGGCAGGACCCACAGTCACCTCTCCTCCCCTTACTCCACCCCCCTATAAAACTCCTATTCCCATCGGGCTAGCTCTCTCTCTGCCACTTGGATTACCGTTGCATTGGTGAGTGTGGTCGGGGAGCTGAACTAGTTCGAATAAAAGACTCTCTGCTTTTGCATCGGACTCGCTGGCTCCCTGGTGGGCTCTTGGGGATCTTGAAATCTGGGCATAACACTCAGCTCATGGTTCCTCTTCTGTAACATAACCCACAGAATGTGCAGGCCTCCATCTGCACTCACGGGTGACACTTCCAAGGGTTTGGGGAGTAAAAGAAATGGAATGAAATACACAGAGGCTTGTGCTTCTTACAGTGCTGAAAGTAATGAAATCTTTTGTCTCTGACCCAGAAGTCTCGTGTCTTTTGAAAGCTTCCAACATAGTAATACATCAGGCACAACCTCTTTGTAATATAAGGTTGGACCAACAATTACAAGGCATAGTATACAAACTAGTGATCAACCTAGAGGAAAGAGAAAAAAACCATCTGCAAGATTTCTATAAAGTAAGACATCTAGAAGTTCCTACACCACAGCTAACCCTTCAAGCAGGAGATCTAAGAAAGTCTTGGATTCCACCTGAACTTGATATGTCTTTAATACTATAGTTTATTGGTGCTAATGAAGGCATGGGATATTTTAAGCCATTGGAAAAGAAGTTTGTCCTAGTTTCAGGAAAAGCAACTATTGCAACTATTTTTCTCAGAAGAAAAATGGAACTTGATCCAGCTTGTCAGGTAGATATCATCTGTGGTGATCACTTGTTGGAGCATACAGTATCAAACTCTAAGAGAAATTTGATATGCAATAGGTGAAGTAGCAATGCAGGATGGTTTCTGGTCCTTTGTTATGGTCTTCTGGTTTCTCCTCTGAAAATTACTTGAATATTCTAAGAATCTTCAGAGGGAGGAGGGAAACAAAATAAGGTGACTTCTACAGGATTGTGTCTCACCAAAAATTTTCAGGAAACTTAATTCCTACCACTTTGCACTAAAACATAGCATCTATTTTCAACACCAAGCATCATTTCTAAGTACAACTTGCAATGATGGAATGCATCCGTTTTACTAGCAACCAAACAGACAGTCCTTGGGTTACATTGGCCTCAACGTACGTCCTTTAGTGGTTACGTTGCCATCTCCCATTTATTTATAAAAAAAAGAAAAACGTTGTCACTTTGATGTATGTATGTATGTATGTGCTTTAGGTTTTTTATTATTTATTTAACACAAGTAAAGGTCAGGAATTGTTATCTTTCTTTTAAATTTTTTTTACTGTTTCACTTCATAACAGCTGGGCATGTGCTCCATGTGAGTGATGTAGGTGCTTCTGTAGGTGGGTTCTGACTTACGGCGAAAATCGCCTTACTTTGCGCCATAGGAACGAATCTCCGATGTAACCCGAGGACCTACTATATATAAAAAGCATCCATAGCTCTGGGAGATCATTTCAAAGTATCAAATTTTTAAATTCCTTGTGATTTCAAATACTTTGATAATGACTTTGCTTCCTAATCTTTGATGTAAATTGGTTACTATTTTCTTCATTGAACCATATCTCCTCTAAGTTGGTTTGGAATCTGCTAACTGGAATGGTATCAGGAAAGAAGTATGGTCTTTGAAATTAAGATTCAAAGACAGTCTGTTAAATTATGGACTGTAACTCCTCAGAAAAAGACCAAAACTATTGGCCACTTTTGTTGTGTGTTACCATCATATATTGAACTTGTGTGTGTGTGTGTGTTATACACACACACACACACACACACACACACACACACTCTAGAGGCCTAGTGCATGTAATTCATAGGGGGTTGGAGGGAGGCATACTCTCAGCCCAGCCTACATCTCTCCAATCCAGGACCCCTCAGGGGATGTCTGACTGCCGGTTTAGGCCCAGTCCTGGCCTAAACGGACAGTCGGACATCCTTCTCACAATCCGGGACCACTGGCTACTAACTGCTCACCTGCCTGCCTGCCTGATCACACCTAACTGCCCCCCTGCTGGCCTGGTCACCCCCAACTGCTCCCCTGCAGGCATAGTCACCCCCAACTGCCCCACCCCCCCATAGCCTGGTCAGCCCTTAGTTGCTCCTATGCTGGCCTGGTTGCCCTTACTAAACCCCCTTCTAGCATGGTCGCCCCCAACTACCCCCCTGCCAACCTGGTCACCCCTCACTTCCCCCCTCTGCCAGCCTGGTCACCCCTCACTGCCGCCCCCTGCCAGTCTGGTCACCCCCAACTGCCCCCCCCCCTGCAGGCTTGGTAGACCCACACAGCCTGCTGCTCGGTCATTTGGTCCCCCTCAATAACCCCCTGCCGGCCTGGTCGCCCCACGCAGCCTGCTGTTCAGTCATTTGGTCATCCCTCACTAACGCCCTGCTAGCCTGGTTGCCCAATGCAGCCTGCTGCTCAGTTGTCTGGTCATCCCTCACAAAGCCCTCTGCCAACCTGGACGCCCCACGCAGCCTGCTGCTCAGTCATTTGGTCGTCCCTCACTAACCCCCTTACCGGCCTTGTTACCCCACGCAGCCTGTTAGGTCGTCCAATCGGTTGTGATGGCCCCTGGCTCTTTATATATCTAGATATGCCTTTTTTTTTTTTTTTAACCAGCAACACTACAAAGAGATGTTATTCACTTCTAAAAGTAATAAATTATACCATTATTCTGTGTGCAGAGATTGTCTCCTGTACAGTTTATGGCTGGCACCATATTCTTCAGTATAATAAAGATTTCTTTAACATAATAAGAGGTGCCTCTTTGGAGCAGTATTTTTATTCCTACAAAGTTAACTTGATTAACATTCATTTTTTTTGAGTACATGATTATTGATACCTTGCAATAACACTGCCTCTAAAAGTATTAAAAATTTGACAAGTTTATGGAATACTTATTCATTATTTCCTCAGTCAGTTTAATGTTCATTTTCCCATTACATTGTCACTGGGATAAAGAATAAGGGTGTTTAAAACCTCACTCACTTGCATACAGAGATTTCAATTTTAAACATAATTTTGCCTAAGATTAGTTTTAAAGCTTTCTTAAAAAAGTATTTTGTAGACCCTCTTTCACTAAAAAATTTCCAAGACTCTATAGAAACAATTAAAACTGGATAAGATTGGCAATTGTTTTATAAAGGATTTGTTAATTGTGTATAAATCTCCTCTGACATTTAATAAAAAATTTTAAATAAAAATTAAAAAATAGAAATCATGTTGCTATTCTCTTTAAGATTATTAGTGACATTGAATATATCATATTTGTGAAATGGTTCATTTTCATCGTATGTAAAATGGAGGTGATAATACCAGA
This sequence comes from Myotis daubentonii, assembly GCF_963259705.1. Classification (NCBI taxonomy): domain Eukaryota; kingdom Metazoa; phylum Chordata; class Mammalia; order Chiroptera; family Vespertilionidae; genus Myotis; species Myotis daubentonii. The sequence continues at coordinate 104,319,075 of NC_081840.1, forward strand.
AAACAGTACTTTACGTAAGCAATTTGCTTCTTTCATTGCTTTCCTTATGGCTTTAATAAGGACACAAATTCACTTCCTACCACCTTTCCTTTCATTGATGTCCCAAAGGATAGGGACTATCTCATTTTAGATGTAACATTTAAAAATATTTCCAACCAAAAATGGTCTAAAGGAAAGAACTGTTTAGGAATGGTGATTGCTTAGAATGTCCACTTCAACACAGTTTATTATTGCCAAAGTTTCTTGAACCAAAGAAATGAATTAAATGCTGGGAAATCATTTCATTAGATTTAATAACTCCATTATTTGCTTTTGATTACACAATCTGATCTAATTATGTCAGTACTCTTGGTTTCCTTAGGTTGTTTCCTTGGGATATAATTAAATCTGGAATTCATGATTTGCAAATGCACTAAAAAAATCTCAGCTCATTTTATATGAAAGATTGTCTCATCAATATTTATCAGAAAGTGATGCCTTCAAAGTAAGAGATTCGTTACAATTTTTAGTATAAATGAATACAAAAGTTATATATAGGACAAATATAAAACACAACAAATACTAGTTACATTCAGATACAAAAAAAAAAAGATTTGAAATATTTATTTAAGGTTATACTCAGGCATCGGAACTGTTTTACTCTTGAAATATTTATTCCCGAAATGAGTATCTTTTTATCTGCTTGTTCTTCAAATAGACCAGGTTAAACTGGACTACTAATAGTGGAAATTTTCTCTCTTGAAAAAGTTTATCCATCAATACATCAATTCAGTAGAAAACAGGCTTTGTAACTAATAACAAACTAAAATAAATTTTTACATATTAGACAGTAAGCCTAGTTTTTAAAGCCACAACACCTAGCCACTTAATGCCATCACTCCAGAGAATAGATGTGTTTAATGTGTATGAACAATGCATAGTATCTGCAAATGATGACAAAGGAAAGAGAAATACACTTTCCCTGTAAGGTCAGCTCAGCCTCTGTTACTCAGATTAGCTTTTCAAGGGCCAGAGCAACATCTTTTCTCTTATTTGAGAAATTTTTTGAATAACAAATACTATTTCCTATTCAAATCCCAGAACCTGTCATTAGGAAATTTCTAATAAAGTCTCCCAGCTCTTTCATCGTGGTTCTGCTTTCTCTCTGTGACCCCTGTTGCTTGATTAACGCATCTGTATCAGCTGGTTGGATTTCTCCATCTCTGGCAATCCCTTAGACATCCTATCTAATAAAAGAGAAACATGGTAATTAGCCGTACATCCGCTACCCTTCCCATTGGCTAATCAGGGCAATATGCAAATTAACTGCCAGCCAACATGGTGGCCGGCAGCCAGGCAGCTTGAAGCGAACATGAGGCTTGCTTGCTTCAGTGACGGAGGACTCCAACGTTCCCCACCTGCCACTGCCAGCCTCTGAGCTTGCAGTTTGAAACATTGTTACTAATATAGAAGCTAAACAAAACCCCAGAAACCTGCTTTCACCCAGCCAGGATCTCAGCTGGAGTTGAAACAGTGTTTCGATTATAGAACCCAAACAAACCAGATACCTGCTTTCAGCAGCAGAGGCCTAAGAGCTGGAGCCAAGACTCAGAGCTAAAGCTGGCCCAGAATTTAAAAAAAAGAAAAGAAAAAAAGGAGCAGTTGGGAGCTTCAGTCACCCGCCAGCCTAAAAACAGCCCTCAGCCCCTCACCCAGACTGGCCAGGCACCCCAGTGGGGACCCCCACCCTAATCCAGGACACCCTTCAGGGCAAACCAGCCAGCCCCCACCTGTGCACCAGGCCTTTATCCTATATAGTAAAAGGGTAATATGCCTCCCAGCACCAGGATCAGCGGAGCTGCTAGGCCTCCCGGCACTGGGATCAGCGTGACAGGGGGCAGCGCCCAAACCCCCTGATCGTCCTGCGGCTCTGTGTGTGACAGGGCTGGGCCACAACCTCCCTATCCGCCCTGCTCTGTTTTTGACAGGGGAAGGTGCCCCAACCCCCTGATCAGCCCTGCTCTGTGCCTGATGGGGGAAGCTCCCCAACCCCCTAATCTCCCTATGGCTCTGTGTGTGACAGGGTGCGGCGCTCCAACCCCTCCCCATGGGCCCTGCTGTGTGTGTGACGGGGTAGAGCCATAACCTCCCCATCAGCCCGGCCCTGAGTGTGACAGTGGCGGCACCCCAACCCCCTGATCCGCCCTGCTCTGTGTGTGACAGGGGGGAGCTCCTCAACCCCCTGATCAACCCTGCTCTGTGCGTGACAGGGTATGGAGCCCCAACCCCCCTGATAGGCCCTGCTCTGTGAGTGACAGGGGGAAGCGCCCCACCCCCTGATCAGCCCTGCTGTGTGTGTGATAGGCGGCAGTGCCCCAACCTCCCAATCGGCCCTACCGTGAGCGTGACTGAGGGTGGCATCGCAACTTCCCGATCCGCCCTGCTCTGTGCATGACAGGGGGCGGCGCCCCAACTCCCCCATCGGCTGCACCTAGGAATTGGGCCTGCCCTCTGCCACCCAGTAGCAGGCCTAAGCCAGGAGGTCGTTATCTCCCGAGGGGTCCCAGACTGCGAGAGGGCACAGGCCAGGCTGAGGGACACCCCCCCCCAAGTGCACAAATTTTTGTGCACCAGGCCTCTAGTCCTATATAATAAAAGGATAATATGCAAATTGACCTTAACAGAGGAATGACCAGAACGACTGCTCGACTAGTTACTATGAGGCACACTGACAACCTCTCAGTCACTTTCCTCAGCCAGCAGGCTGCGATCGCCCAATGGCAAATGAGGATCTGGGGTGGGTGACAGTGGGGGGTGGGGATGGGGCCGGGAAGCGGGCGGCCAGTCCCTTCCCCAGGCCGTCAGGTTCCAATCGCCTGATGGTGAACGGGGAACCGGTGGTGGGTGGCAGGACTGGCCCTGATCGCAGACCAGGTCTAGGGACCATACCCATGCACAAATTTCATGCACCAGGCTTCTAGTTAAATATAAAACCCACTTCTCATTGGCCACACGACTTTGTCTCTCTCATCTCTTATCATTTTGAAAATCACTTCTACATGAGAATTCTTTGTAAAAATATAATTTCAGGATTCTTTTTTTTGCCTATAAATATCCTTGAGGGTAACATGTCAGATGGTTTGAAATTTTGTGATATTCGTAATAATGTTGCTATAATTAACGTAGTTGAATCATGCGACTGTCTAAGTCAGAGATATTAGTTACAGAGCTCATTTCTTCTGATATTGTAGAGAAATACCAGCAAGATACAAATCACAGGTTAAAAATAGAACCACATATACCACATTCCACATATCTAAGGAGATATTCTATGGTGCAGGTGTCCTCTCAGCACTTAAAACTCTGACACTGCTAACACTAAAAGACCCCAAAGAACACTCAGCCCTGCCTTGCTTCTCTTGTAGGACTGGAAATTCTGAAAGGGTCACTTGTAAATCACATCCTCAGGTCAAGATCCTAGGATTTGTATCAAAGCAATGTCACTAACAAAACACTGGGAAAATGTAGCGTGAAAAGACCTAACAGAGCACCCCTCCTAATCACAATTCTTCTAGGGCAGCAGTTATCAACCTGTGGGTCGCGACCCCTTTGGCGCTCGAATGACCCTTTCATAGGGGTCGCCTAAGACCATCCTGCATATCAGATATTTACATTACGATTCATAACAGTAGCAACATTACAGTTATGAAGTAGCAACAAAAATAATTTTATGGTTGGGTTACAACATGAGGAACTGTATTTAAAGGGCCAGAAAGTTGAGAACCACTGTTGGGGGCTCCTGGAGAGAGGGCTGGAGGTTAGCGATTAAAGCAGTTGTTCATAGACATACAGAAATCCATTTAAGATAACCAGAAATTTTTTACTTAGAGGAATAACAAAAAACTTCTAGGAACTGGTGGGAAGATGTAATACAACCAGGTCTGCACTGACAAATAATCTAACCACTGGCTCTTGAAAAAGAAAATAAAAAATATGAATGTGTAGCACTTGTCAACACCTGGGATACAAATTCCTCCCTCCCCATGCATATTTCAAGCTACTGACATGTCACTAAACAGTTAAACTGAAAGCCATATAAACCATCAGGTAAGCGCCAGCTTTGTAACAATTACTAAAGTTGCATTGAGTACTATTAGAAGAACAAAAAGAGCTCTTAAAAGAGTAATAAAGGAAATTAAGAATATAAAGCATCTTATGAATATCAACCTATACACACATGTATATGTGTGTTTATATGAATATATACAATTTATAAAAGAAACCATACTGTTTTATCTTGAACTTTTAAGAAAGCAATCTTTTGTTTAAAAAAAAAGTATCAACACAACCTCTGACACTTAATCATACTGTATCAGATCACTGCTTAGTTTTATTTTATATCTTCATAGGACTATTCAGATATTAGATGTTTAAATATTATTTAAATCAACTAATAAATAACTATCAACCTATGAATTTATAACAACCACCACCATTCTAACAACAAAGGACAGTTCTTATTTAAAACTGAACCTGAGCCAAACCGGTTTGGCTCAGTGGATAGAGCGTCAGCCTGCGGACTCAAGGGTCCTAGGTTCGATTCCGGTCAAGGGCATGTACACTGGTTGCGGGCACATCCCCAGTGGGGGGCATGCAGGAGGCAGCTGATCGATCTCTCTCATTGATGTTTCTAACTCTCTATCGCTCTCCCTTCTTCTCTGTAAAAAATCAATAAAATATATTTAAAAAAAAAAAAACTGAACCTGAATTGCAAAGGGCTCATTAGAAAGGGATTAGGCACTGCAGTGCATTTGCTACCTCTGAGGCAAATAAGTGAGACTACAGCAAGGCATCTCCTTGAAGGATTCATAGCTTGGGGTACAGAGCACAGGCTGCATTTTACCTAATTCTCCCCTTCACCAAGACACCTAAAAGCAGTGGCATAAAGAATAAAATGGCTTTTTGGTGTTTAATAATAATTATACCTGTTAAGTGCATACATTCTAGAGAAAGCATTTTATTTTATCTTACAGATATTTTAAACACTGAAAAGAACTTTACATGGAGCAATTGCCTCAGAGGATAAAGATGGGCTGAAAGAGAGAAAACAAGAGTGGTATTAACTTTAAACATCTTCATGAATGTACCAGAGACTATGTGTGTGCTGTTCCTGTTTACAAATAGAGAACTTCGGCCCCAAGTGGCTAAGTAACCTATTCCTCACCACACAGCTACCAATCATCTGAATCAGGTGTGCATGTGAAAATCTACCATACTCAAAGGAGAGCTAGCTGAGAGCACACACATGACCAGTACCACTAGGTATAAATGCAAAATGAGTTTACTGGAGAAGATCTCACAGGCAGGTAAGGAGCAGCGCACCCACAATCACCTTTCTTGTCCTTTTGCCATTTCAGTCAGCTATGCTCTGAGCAGACATAACTAGAATAGCTGCACCATATAAAGGGGTCCAGGAGAACACCCCCATCCTATGATACTTTACACATTTACAAGGAGGGCAGGGGGAGAAGTTGAACAAACTGTCATTACTAATGAGCAACAAGAACTCCCTGGTTCAATGAGGCCAGGTCAGAAGGAAGCAGCCTGCATAGATCAGAAGTATTTCCAGTGAGCATGCTCAGTGGAAGGATCAGGTCAGGCCCCGAGTCCAGTGTCCTAACTTGAAGTTTAGTTCTCCTAGAATGCACTGCATTACGAAGGTAACAACCTGATGGGGAAAATGAGACATTTTTGGGGGCAAGCAATCTGAACCTGTGCCATTACCCTAATGCACATTCTTGTTAGCCTGTAGTCTAGTCACTGCCCCTTTAATTATCTGGTCCTACAAGACCTATTTACCTAAAGTACTACTCCCATTTTAGAGAGGCCATAAACCATGAACAATACACAATCCCCAGACAGAGTTATCAGTGCTGGCGCCAGGCCAGGCCTTGAGATGTGGTCTCACTGCCCCCATCCCAGCACATGGGGCTTTTTGCAAAGCTCATGCAAGGTCCGGAAGTATAATCCATATTTGGGGGACAAAGAAACCAAAGGGGTATAAAGGGAAAGCTTCCTCCATATTGGTTTGCTCAGGATTTTGAGAGAAATAGCTTCCCCTGAGTCCTGTACTAGTACATGTGAAACGTCTGGAAATAAATGGGTTTTTCCCGTGCCTCTCATACTCCTGCGTATTTTTCAGTTGCCTGGTAAATTCTATAACAAACCTAATGCAAAATGAAGCTGAAAACATGGCTGGATCCTTACAGACATTAGCATTAGCATTCATTTGGTGGAAACAGAATGTGGAAGGTGAGACTATAAACAAGTTGAAATAGCACCTAAATTTGAGGCTTTATATTCCTTAAATAAAGATCATAAGTTGGGATGGTGAAATACTCTTTATTTCATGTGCTGCAACGGTCAATATTCAGATAACGATGAGTTTACATTGCAATTTAAAAGAAAATAAAAAGACCTTGAGTTACATACAATTTCCTTTACCTAAAATTTTTATTTTGAAAAATTTCAAACCTCCAGAATTTTGAATATACTCAAAACAACATACCCTTAACCTAAATCACTAAGGGCTAATATTTGTCTGTACTCTCTTACATGTTTTATTCTTGAACCATCAAGATTAAGTTGTCATAGATATTTCTAAAGATGATTTGAAGATAAATTATTTTCAAAAATGAAATTCAATTTCTTAGGTTTATTTTAAATTTGGAGAAATTTGTGTAAGGAAATGATAGGCGCATATATCTTAATGATTTCCAACTGCATTTATTTCTGTTCAACTTTGCAATGTTTGAGTGAGGTGGGGGGAGGGGGGGGACAGAGACCTATAAGAGAGAGAAGAGAGGAGAAAGAAGAGAGAGAGAGAGAGAAAGAGAGAGAGAATTAAGTTTAAATTGTGAAAGATTAAAAATTTAGGCCCAGATATTCCATAGATACTTTTTCAATACAGTAAAAATAAAAACATCCTCGGTTTAACAGAATATAATGTAATTTTATAAAAGTTTCCACAGAGGAAAATGACCAATCTAAAAAGGATTAAGGTTTGGTTTTTCAGAGAACATGGAAAGTAGCAAGGCAGGTCTAAAATCAAATAATAGAGAATAAATATGTAGCTTTTATTTAGTAAAAGTATATTTATAGCCGAAACCGGTTTGGCTCAGTGGATAGAGCGTCGGCTTGTGGACTGAAAGGTCCCAGGTTCGATTCCGGTCAAAGGCATGTACCTGGGTTGCGGGCACATCCCCAGGGGGTGTGCAGGAGGCAGCTGATCTATGTTTCTCTCTCATCGATGTTTCTAACTCTCTCTCTCTCTTCCTTCCTCTCTGTAAAAAATCAATAAAATATATTTAAAAAAAGTATATTTATAAAAAAAATTCTTAAGTCTATAAAAATTAATGTTCCTTAATTGTACATTTTCAAAAATTTAGATGTACTACTTCCAAAAAAAGTATAATTCTACATGCAAGATGAATAATGAACACCAGAATTAAAAAGTAAATTTTTAGTACTTATCATGAAACTTTTCAAAACAGTGAAGTACAATGAATGGTGCTTATTATACACTAGAGGTCCAATGCACAAAATTCTTGAAAGGCTGCCAGCACCGGGTTTCCTCCCTCTGGTACCCGGGACCCAGGCTTCCCTCCAGCTGCCAGCAGGCACCAGGGACCCAGGCTTCCATTGCAGCCCCAGTTTCGTTTGGAAGGTCATCCAAAAGGATGTCCAGAAGGACGTCTAGTCTAATTAGTATATTATGCTTTTATTATTATAGATTATTTATTTTGGACATTATCTACATTCTTAATGGGAATATAAAATGTCATTGTACCAGAATGACATTTGCTCCCATTTATGACATGAAACTTCATGTCATAAATCGGAACAAATAAATTAAAGATCTATTGAAATAACCATGATTATTGCTCTTTGGAAAATTACTTTAATCTGTCTTAGAAATCTTTAATTTACTAGTCTTTATTGAGTGACCACCTTCAAATGATGGCACAAGACACAATGATGATTATCAGGGGGCATGTGATTCCAATCTGGTCCCCTGAGAGTGCATTAAACTATTTGATAAAGTGTCCATCAATAGACGAGTAGATAAAAAAGCTGTGGAATACCACTCAGCCGTGAAAAAGGGGAAATCTTACCTTTTGCAAAAGTGTAGATGGACCTGCAGAGTATTGTGCAAAATGAAATAAGCCAGTCAGAGAAAAACAACTTCCATATGATTTACAACAAACAAGACTCATGGATACAGAGAACAGACTGCTAGCTGTCAGGGGGAAGGGGAGGGAGCTGGGTGAGAAGGGGAAGGGATTAAACAAAGAAATAAAAGAAAGACTCATGAACACAGACAACATTATGGTGATTGTCAGAGATAAGGGGGTTGGGGGTAGGTTAGAAAGGGTAAGGGGCAGGAAAATCATAATGGAAGGAGACTTGACTTGGGGTGGTGAACACACAATACAATATACAGATGATGTACTGTAGAATTATATACCTGAAACCTAATAATTTTATTAACCAATGTCACCCCAATAAATTTAACAAAAAATGAGAAAAAGACACTACACATTTATAAAATTGAATATATCAAAACTAAAATTTCAGTTAATATATTAATTTAAAATTGATCAAATAATATTTAAAGATGTTGGGTTTTGAAGGAAAAATGGGAGAGAATACAAAGAAACATTATTTAAACCAGAGGAAACCAACCCACCTCAGTTTTGAGGTGTGTGTATGTCTCTTCAGTAATTATTTAAAGTTATAGGAGTGTTTTCCCACCACTAATGTCATTTCAGAGAAGGTCAAACTAGTGTCACAGTATATACAGTAAAATTTAGGAGCTCCATTTCACCTCTAAATTCATTCCAAGTCCCCTCTTTAGAATTAATCATGGTTACAACTTAGAAAACATCCCCCCAATTAACTTTTTATGATGTCATATATTATGTCCATATACTCAAGTATAATTTTTATATGGAATGACATATATTATACATACTCTGTGAAATTTGTTCTTTTTACTTAACAACACGTCTTGGAAATCTTTCAATACCTATAGAGACATTGATACCTCAATTGTTTTAATGACTGCAGGGTAACCCAAGGATCAAATATAAAATAATTGATGGAGCCACCCCTTCATTGACAAACAATGGTATTGTTTTCAATATATTTCTACTGCAACAAATTAACATGCTTATTTATGTGCAAATATTTCTGTAGGTAACTATCTTCCCACTAGCAATATTTTAAAATCAAAGAAAGATATTACTAAATATGCTTTCTGAAAGGCTTCATAATTTTAACATTGTTCAACATGAATTGTTACTCTTCAATCTATAATCTTAAAATCTGAAATTTAACTTTTCAAAATTATCCCAAGGAAAAGTTTAATCAGACCTAGTATATACCAGTTTTTGCTATTATCAATTTCAATGAACAATATACAACTGAAAACCTGGCATCCATGTTTTTTAATTTAGATATAACTGACACAACATTATAAATGTCATATATATAACATAATGATTCAATATTTGCATATATTCTGAAATAATTAGCAAAACAAGTCTTGATAGTTAAAAGCCATCACCCCAAATAATTATGAAATTTTTCTTCCTTGTGATGTGAACTTTTAAGATCTACCCTCTTAGTAACTTTCAAATATACAATACAGTATTATTATTAACTATAGTCACCATGCTGCATAGTACATCATTGCCAGGACTTATTTATTATATAACTGGAAGTTCATAGCTTTTGATTGTCTTCACCTACTTCTCCAACTCCTACCCCCAATCTATGGTAACCAGCACTCTGTTCTCTGTATGAGTTCAGTTTTTGTGTGTGTGTTGTATTTTTATTCCACATAAAAGTGAGATTACCGTATTTGTCTTTCTCTGACTTATTTCATTTAGCATAATGGCCTCCAGGTCTATCCAAATTGTTGCAAATGACAGGATTTCCTTATTTGTTTTATGGTTGAATAATATTCCAATGCGTGAGTGAGTGTGTGTGTGTGTGTGTGTGTGTGTGTGTGTGTACATACGTAATTAAGTTAGTCACTTAAGTTGCTTCCAAATTTTGACTAATATAATGGTACAATAAACATGGAAGTACATGTACCTTTTTGAGTTAGTGTTTTTGTTTCATGGTTTTTAGTTCAGTTTAGACCATATAAATCACTACTCCTTGAGGTAGACACTGGGTACCAACTTTAAAGTGAGAACTTGGTAAAGCCATGAACCCTTTTCCTAGGAGCAAGCTCATAAAACAAGATATCTTCCACATGAATTCAGGAGTTCTCTTCTATCCATCCACTTATTTATTTGATTACTCAAAGCCTATGATGTGCCAAGAATTGTCCTAGGCACTTGAGAGCCCTAGTGGGGCTCTCTCTTCTCAAATCAATAATGAACAAAATAGATGGTATTTTTGCCTTCCTGAAACTTATGTTTTAATAGTCAGGGACAGAAAATATACAGTTAAGTATAATAAGTAAATTATATGTGTGTAAGAAAGTGCTATTAAAAAACAGAGTAAGGAACATAATAGATACATAGATCATACTGATGACTGCCAGATGGGAGCGGGTAGGGGAAATAGGTGAAAAAGGTGAAGGGATTAAGAAGTACAAACTAGTAGTCACAAAACAGTCACAGAGATGTAAAGGATAGGATAGGGAATATAGTCAATAATATACACTATTAAAGATGCAAAATGACCATACTTTCACAACGCCCACCAGCCAATCAGGAGTGAGTATGCAAATTAACCCAACAAAGATGGCAGGTTAATTTGCATGCGCAGGCACCAAACGGCCAGAGATGGGGCAGGACACTTGCGTCGTCACCATGGCGACGATGACGGCATTCAGCGCCGCCCCAGTGGCTCTGGGCCTCTAGGCAGCGTGGAAAGGCAGAAAGGCAGCTCTGGCCGGATTGAATGCGGAAAGGCGGCTCCGGCCAGAGCTAAGGCGGTGCCAGCAGCCAGGGGAAGGAAGGCCCATTCTCGCATGAATCTTCATGTATCGGACATCTAGTATTGTAATAACTATGTACAGTGCCAGGTGAGTACTTGAAATTTCAGGGTGATCACATTGTAAAGTATATGATTGTCTAACCATAATGCCACACACGAGAAAGTAATACAAAATAATATTGAATGTAAACTGTAATTTACAATTTAAAAAAATAGAGTAAATTAGATAAATAGGGAGTGCAGAAAGTGGGTACGTAACAGAGGCACCAATTTAAAATTGTAAATAGAAGTGTCAGAAAGTGAAATTCCAGCAAAGAAGTAAAGGGCTGGAAGTGGTAAACAAGGAGAAGTGTGGAGAAAGAGTATTCCAGCAGAGGACCAGAACAATGACCCCACAGAGCCTGAGCATGCCCAGAATTCTAGTAGACTTCATCGAATTCCCAAAACACATCCAGTAACACCAACCCCATCCCAGAGAATCTTACTTTATAGAATCTATCTTTTTCTATGCAAACTAGATAAAAACATGGGTCTTCCAGCCAAAAAGAAATAGATTTGAATGCAATGAATTCAACTTACTGTGTGACCTTTAACAAGTTATATAACTTAAAATTCATGTTTTGCATTCACAGACTGGGTATAATAATGCTAAACTCTGCTTCATAGGTTATGTGTAAGGACAATGCATATAAAGAGCTTAGCACTGGGGATCTAAGGCACAGAATAATGATTATGGCAAACAATATTGTATTATGAACTTCAAAAATGTTAAGAAACTAGATGTTAATTGTTCTCACCACAAAAATGAAATGATAATTATGTGATGTGATATAGATGTTAGCTAATGCTACAGTGGTCAGCCTATTGCAATATATAAATGTGTTAAATTAACACTTATATACCTTAAACTTACAAAATGTTATATGTCACATATCTCAAAAATGTAAAATAAAGTAAGTTTTAAAAAATTTAGCAGAGTAAAATTCAAGAAATGATAGTGGGTTTTAATCTGTGTCTATGGGTTATGCATATATGTTCTTTTTATTTATTTATTTTATTTATTTTTCTTTAATGATTAAGCTATGTGTCCTTATGCCCCCATTGCCCCCCCCCATCCCCCACTCATGTCCTCACTCCCCTGGTGTCTGTGTCCATTGGTTAGACTTATATGCATGCATATACAAGAATTTTGGTTGACCTCTCCCCCTTACCCCTTCCCTCCCCTACCTTCCCTCTGAGGTTTGAGCATCTGATCAATGCTTCTCTGTCTGGATCTGTTTTTGTTCATCAGTTTATGTTGCTCATTATATTCTACAATGAGTGAGTTCATGTGATATTTATCTTTCTCTGACTGGCTTATTTCGCTTAGCATAATGCTCTCCAGTTCCATCCATACAGACACAAATGGCAAGAATTCCTTCTTTTTTACCGCAGCATAGTATTCAATTGTGTAGATATACCACAGTTTCTTAATCCATTCATCTGCTGATGGGCACTTAGGCAGTTTTCAAATCTTAGCTATTGTAAATTGTGCTGCTATGAACATAGGGGTGCATTTATCATTTCTGATTGGTGTTTCTAGTTTCTTGGGATATATTCCTTGAAGTGGGATCACTGGGTCAAATGGGAGTTCCATTTTTAACTTTTTGAGGACACTCGATATGGTTCTCCCCAGTGGCTGCACCAGTCTGCATTCCCACCAGCAATGCAAGAGGGTTCCTTTTTCTCCACATCCTCTCCAGCACTTGTCATTTGTTGATGATAGCCATAGTGACCGGTGTGAGGTGGTAACTCGTTGTTGTTTTGATTTGCATCTCTCAGATGATTAGTGACTTTGAGCATGTTTTCATATGTCTCTTGGCTTTTTAAATGTCCTCTTTCAAAAAGTTATCTATTTATGTCCATTGTCCATTTTTTTATTGGGTTGTTTATCTTCCTTTTCTTAAGTTGTATGTGTTCCCTGTAAATGTTGGCGATTAAACCCTTATCTGTGATAACATTGGCCAATATGTTCTCCCATGCAGTAGGCTTTCTTGTTGTTTTGTTGATAGTTTCTTTTCCTGTACAGAAGCTTTTAATTTTGATGTAGTCCCATTTGTTTATTTTCTCTTTAGTTTCCATTGCCCTAAGAGCTGTATCGGTGAAGATATTGCTTTGGCATATGTCTGAGATTTTGCTGCCTATAGATTCCTCTAAGATTTTTATGGTTTCCTGTCTTTTGTTTATCTACTTTGAGTTTATTTTTGTGTATGGTGTAAGTTGGTGGTCTAGTTTCATGTTTTTGCATGTATCTGCCCAATTTTCCCAACACCATTTATTGAAGAGATTGTCTTGACTCCATTGTATGTTCTGGCCTCCTTTGTCAAATATTAATTGAGCATAGAGGTTTGGGTCAATTTCTGGGTTCTCTATTATGTTCCATTGGTCTATATGTCTGTTCTTGTGCCAGTACCAGGCAGTTTTGAGAACAGTGGCTTTGTAATACAGCTTGAGATCTGGTATTGAGATTCTCACCTACTTTAATCTTCCTTCTCAGGATTGCTGCAGCTATTTGGGGGTCTTTTTTTATTCCAGAGGAATTTTTGGAGAGTTCGTTCTATGTCTATGAAATATGCCATTGGTATTTTAATGGGGAGTGCATTGAATTTATAGATTGCTTTGGGTAGTATGGACATTTTAATGATGTTGGTTCTACCTATCCATGAACATGGTATGTTCTTCCATCTGTTTATGTCTTCCTCTATCTCTTTTTTCAGTGTCCTGTAAATTTCTGAGTACAGGTATTTACCTCCTTAGTTAGGTTTATTCCTAGGTATCTTAATTTTTTTGCTGCCATGGGAAATGGGATTGTTTTTTTAATCTCTCTTTTGTAAGTTCATTATTGGTGTATAAAAATGCCACAGATTTATTGGCGTTAATTTTGTATCCTGCTACATTGCTGAATTCATTTATTAAGTCTAATAAATTGTTATGGGGTCTTTATGGTTTTCTATGTACAGGATCATGTCATCCGCAAATAATGACAGCTTTATGTCTTCTTTTCCAATTTGGATACCTTTTATTTCTTCTTCTTGTCTAACTGTTATGGCTTCAAGAACATAGATGCCAAAATCCTCACCAAAATTCTGGAAAATTGGATCCAGAATTACCATGACCAACTAGGATTTATCCCAGGGATGCAAGGATGGTACAATATCTGCAAATCAATAAACGTGATGCATCACATAAACAAATTGAGAGATAAAAATCACATAGTGATATCAATTGATGCAGAAAAAGCATTTGTCGAAATCCAACACCCTTTCTTGATGAAAACCCTCAGCAAAATGGGAATAGAGGCATCATACCTCAACATAATAAAAGCCTTATATGACAAACCTATAGCCAATATCATACTCAATGGGCAAAAACTAAAACCATTTCACCTAAGAATCGGAACAGAACAAGACAGTGATGTCCACTTTCACCACTCCTGTTCGACATAGTAATAGAAGAAATGGTAGTTTTTATAATTATAATTAACCAAAAATTACCCTAACTAAACACAAAATAGAGATACACACACACACATGCTCCTGAGGTTAAAAAATATAAAATATAGCCAGCCCATGTTTTTATTATATTTAAAATTGTTTTTATGAGAACTGGAGTATCAAGAAATTGAGTTAAGCCCTAGCTGGTTTGGTTCAGTAGATGCAGACTGAAAGGTCCCAGGTTTGATTCTGGTCCCTCAGTGGGGAGCATGCAGGAGGCAGCTGAAAGGTGGTTTTCTCTCATCATTGATGTTTCTATCTCTCTCTTCCTCTCCCTTCGTCTCTTAAATCAATTAAAAATATATTTTAAAAATAAAAGGTTAAGAAAAAAGAAATTTAAAAAGTAAAGAGAAACTGAATTAAATTATGTAACAATTACCCAGGTTTTCCAGACCACCTTAAAATCACAATGATTTTTTAAATTCACAGAATCATAATTATAGTTCAAACATTAACAACCTGGCAAATTTATAATCTCCTGGGAAGTTGAAGAAAAATAACCATAAAACTCTGGTAAAATTTCTATCTTCTTATTCACAGGAAGTCCCTAAGCAACATTATTCTAGCAAAAAGCAGCTAAACACAGATTGAATATTAACCTTTATATCCCTCTTATTTTAAAGCTCATGTATATTTTTATATTCGCAAGTGTTACATGTCATAAAGTATAATGATTTATAAATTAATGTCTTACCTAATAGAAAACTTGATGATAAACAGTTCCTTAATCTCATAATAAAAAAGCTATACATGCAGAGGGTAAAAAATAAAATCTCCAGCTATATCATATTTTCTAACAAACAGACATAAAAATAAAAGTTGCTAAACATGAGCAGAGATTTAAATAGTCAGAATCACTTCTGATGAGAATCGAGCCCAATGTTGTTCAGTATATGCACAGAAATGTGATGAGCCAGACAGCAAGATAAACACCAGAAACACAAAACTATTGAAACCAAAAAGATATTAGAAAACCTGCAGAAGGAAATAAATAATCAAATATGAAACATGATGAAATTTGGCTTATTTATGGAAGGGAATCAAGGTTCTCCTTAGATTTAAATTTCAAGCAAATAGCCCTGTCAAAGAGTAAGTCGTTCATTCCCATCAGCAGGCAAGTCATTTAAAAAACTAAATACTTTCCTCCTTTCTCTTTGCATTACATGTTTTATACTTCCCATTTATTCCTCAACTCCCCCCTCCTAGAAATCTGATGTATGTCCTTCCATTCTACTCTGATTGCTGTGAGCTTTTTTTTTTTTTTTAATTGATTTCAGAGAGGAAGGAAGAGGGAGAGAGAGATAGAAACATTAATGATGAGAGAGATTCACTGAATGGCTGCCTCCTACACACCCCCCACTGGGGATTGAGCCCACAACCCAGGCATGTGCCCTTGACCTGAATCAAACCTGGGAGGACCCTTCAGTCCTCAGGCCTATGCTCTATCCACCAAGCCAAACAGGCTAGGGCACTGTGAGCTTTTTTTTTTAAATCCTCACCTGAGGATTGATTGATTGATTGATTGATTTGGAAGAGGGAAGGAGGTAGACAGAGGGAAGGAGAGAGGGAGAAGAGAGGAGAGGAGGGGTAAAAGGAGGGAGAGGGGAGGGGGAAGAGGAGGAGAAGAGATAGTAAAGGGGAGGGGGAGGAGGAGGGGAAGTGAGAGGGGGAGGGGGAAGGCAAGAGCAAGAGTAAGAGCAAGAGGTGAGAAACATGGATGAGTTCCCTCCTATATGTGTCCTGACCAGAGATCGAACCCACAACCTTTTTGGTGTACAGGACAAAGCCCAACCAACTAAGCCACCTGGCCAGGACTGTGAGCCAATTTTAATGTCTCAATCATAGAAAATCACATCCTGATTATTGACAAAACCAATGGATTCTACCTCTTATTATCTATCCCATTTATTCTTTCTATCTCCACTGGGTTTAGGACATTACTTTTTATACTCCTAGTGGGGGCTCTCTCTTCTCAAATCCACTTTCAGTATACTTTAATGGTTTAAAAAAATATGTATTTTGAGCCAATGTAATAGACTACCCCCTTCGCTCCACCAATATTGTCTCTGCATATTACATATTTGTATACTTTTACAACCTGAGCCCTATTTAAATTCTAATATCCATCTTGTCCACACATGAACACTAAATTCTCAATGCACCACATTATTCACAAACAAGAATACATCTGGCTCCATCAGGTTATCACTGTAATCCCTCAAAACCCAAAGTGAATACCATCTATTTACCCAAAAGTCCTAGTGCTTTGGTAAAGATCCCAAATACCCCAAATACCCAACTGTCAAATCCACTGAAATGGTCATAGGATGCCTTTCACTCACCTCTATTACTTCATCACAGGCACAAAAATAATCCTAGTCCTCTGCTGACTCAGCAGACTCTAAGGTATCTGAGAGCAGGGGTGGAATTATTTTGGTGAATACTGAGCACCAATGCCTACAAGCAGTATTTCAATACTACAGAAAAAACTGGACAAAAACAAAAGGGCAATTTTAATACTACATTTTCGACTGTAGAATCAACTGGCTTAGGAATCAAACTTAACTACTTTTAAATGTTAAATAGGAATGCACCCTTTGCATGCGCTCTTGGCTTACTCTATACTAAAAATATCCTTTGCAAAAAGTATTAGTTTGCAGAAAAGAAATAAGGAAAAGAGAATAAAAATTTATCTCTATATATAAAAGCCTAAACAACCGTTACAACCGAACGACCAGAACAACCAGTTGACCAGTTGCTATGACGGCACACTGATCACAAGGGGGCAGATGCTCAATGCAGTCTATTCCTTCCATGCCAGGCCCAGTGACCGTCGCCTCCTCTCCCAACCCCGTCAGGGCCTTTGGGCCCCAGGCTGGGATGGGGAACCAGAGGTGGGTGGCAGTAGATGCAGCCCCTTTCCCAGGGAGGCTGAGGACCAGCTCCCTCCTTGGGGCTGGCAGTGGCCAACCTCCTGTACGCTGTCCCTCCCCACAGCTAACAGGCTCTGATCAACCCAGCCCTGATCGTCCCTGATCACCAGCCAGGCCTAGGAACCCCACCTGTGCATGAATTCTAGTAGTACTATAAAATCTACTTCTATAAGTTAAAAAGGCAACTTAAACATCAATAATTACATTATTATTATATTAAAGTGTTTAATTTTATAGCCCTGACTTGATGGCATGGTTGATTAGAGCACTGTCCCATGCACCTTAAGGTTGTAGGTTTGATTCCCAGTCAGGGAACATGCCTGGGTTTTGGGTTCAATCCCTAGTTGGGGCGAGTGTGGGAGGTGCCTGATTGGTGTTGTTCTCTCACATTGATGTTTCTCTTTCTCTCCTCTTCTTCTCTCCCTAAGACATTGGGAGCATGTCCTCTGGACATTTTTTTTTTAAAGTATAAAATGTTTAATTTTTTAAGTATTTTAAATAACAATATCATATCACATTAATTTTAAGAACTAAATTTAATAAATGTGTGTCGTTCAAATGAATGCTCCTTTTTAAAAATGTACCTCCCTTGCAGTGTAAAGAATGTGGAAGGCCCTCACTAAGTTCTACTTTAAAAATTACTCATAACAACCATGAAGGAGAATCAAATGAAGTCAATCTAGGGTGTCTTAGGGGCTGGAGGGAGCAACAGTATGGCATAGGAAGGAAAAAATAGTCAACCACCTTATATTGGCATGTGGAAGCAAGGAAAACCTGGGTAGGGAGTTGGAATATAAAATGGAAACCAGAAAAAGCTATGAAAGGGCAGTTGTTCCAAGGTTCCTGCAAGGTGGGCAACTCCCCAGTACATGACTTCAAACAATAAAACCATCTTTCAGTGCACCTCTATGAGTGTCCCAACTTTCAAAACAGGAAGCTTCATTGAATAAGAACCTCTCCCATCTCCACTTGCCCCAGTTATCATGAACTTTTAAATCAGTGTGTCTTACATACTAGTAATTGTTCTTATGAATAGGCCTAGGAAGTTCAGAGACAATGCAAAGAGTCCCGAGTCAACAAAATTTCTTTGTCTACTCACAAATAATCATTGTTGAAACTGCCTAATATTCTACACATTGCTTTTATTTCAAACATTACGCTTGGATGTGAGGGATAGCAATCCACAAATGAATTATTCATATATAGACTATTACGCTGCTATAAACAAAATTAAGCCTTAGTATTTGTAATAGTATAAATGGACCTAGAAGGTATTATACTAAGCAATCAAAGACAAATACCACATGATTTCACTTATGTGTGGAATCTAAAGAAGAAAATAAACAAAAGTTGGAAGAGATTCAGAGAACAGACTGATGGTTGCCAAAGGGGAAGGGAATTGGAGGACTTGGTGAAAAAGCTGAATGGATTAAGAAGTACAGTTAGTAGTTACAAAATAGTCATGAGGATGTAAAGTGCAGTATAGGGAATATAGTCAATAATATTGTAATAACTATGTATGGTCCCACATAGGTACTAGAAAAAAGCGTTTTCAGTGCTAGTAGAAAAATATACTAATTGTCTATTTTGGCTATATATTTTTAATTATCAAAGGATTTTAACCATACATATAAATATATGAAAAGCATAACTGCCTAATACTTATGGAAAATACAAAGAGAATACAGATTATATACTAAAAGTGTTTCAAATACAAAAAATCAATACCTAGAATTTTGACAGTAGAATAGACTGTTGTATATAATTTGCTTATTACTCTATCCAATAAGGCCTATATCTAAAGATACAAAACAGGTTGGGTTCCTAATGAATAGAACCTGAGTATAGAAAATGCTTAGCAATCACCAGGACAGGATAAGTGGCAGAGAACAACAATAAAGTCTATATTAGGTTTTGATTAGCACATTATATAATTAAAATTATGAACATTTATTGAATATTGTGTTACATGACTTAATCTTACCCTCACAAATGCCCATGAGAAAGGTTCTATTATCTATCGTGTTTACAAATAAGAAAATCAAAACAGGAAAAAGTCAAATCAATGTGACCAAGGTCCCACAGCTAAAGGCAACAGAAATCTAACTTTTTATGGATTGAGAGAATAAGATGTTGACCACTATGGTATGATCTCAAAAAAACTGTACTAGGAAGAAAGAGGTAATTTCCCCAATTGTTCAGGTGAGGAAATGGCAGCTTAGGGAGGTTAGGCCAATAAATCCCTCAGAGGAAGTAGAATCTAAGCCTCGAATTATGGGCAGAAGACACCACTCCCTCATAGAGCTCCCCACACAGAGGCAACACGAGAAGAGGTTTTACTCATTGTCATAAAAACATTCAAGTAATGAAATAAAAACTGATTGGTATGTTGTGGAAAAATCACTAATTGAAATAAATAATTTGGATTTCCACAAGATTTTACCACCATCAATTTTTCCAGAGAAGTTTTTGAAATATTCATTTTCATTAAGTAACCATTTCAAACCAGGTTCTGCTTTTCCAGGAAGCTAGAGAGTAAGTAGTTTACTCAAGATTCCAGTTAAGAAGTATGAGCTAGGATTACATTTGGTCTACCTAACATCTCTGTCTAACCATTTTATCTTCAAGCATGCTGATGTCTTAGAGCAGTGGTTCTCAACCTTCCTAATGCCACGGCCCTTTAATACAGTTCCTCATGTTGTGACCCAACCATAAAATTATTTTCGTTGCTACTTCATAACTGTAATTTTGCTACTGTTATGAATCATAATGTAAATATCTGATATGCAGGATGTATTTTCATTGTTACAAATTGAACATAATTAAAGCATAGTGATTAATCACAAAAACAATATGTAATTATGTATGTATTTTCCGATGGTCATAGACGACTCGTGTGAAAGGGTCATTCGACCCCCAAAGGGGGCACGACCCACAGGTTGGTGACCCACAAGTTGAGAACCGCTGTCTTAGAGCAAGCTGTTTCAATACACCGATGATTAGAGATTGAATTAAGTAATGACACACTGCTGATTCCGCAGGTAAAGGACACATTTGGCAAAGGAACAGAATATTTATTTAAAAGAAAGGAAAATAGTAGGCCCATAGAGCATGTGATATGTATGAGATTACCATAGGAGATGAGGCCTAAAAGAGTTCAGTTGGAATTTGTATTGCAAAGTACATAGTATACCAAGCTGATGAGTTTAATCTTAAGATAGTGCAGTAGGAAGTTTCTTTTAAACTTAAAGATGATGCAATATAAGTTGTGGTTTGAAAAATTAAGAGGAATATGCAGAATTGATCAAAGAAGGAACAGATGGTAGAAGAAGACAAATATTACATCAGTCTAGTTAAAGGAATACTGCTGAAGACAGGTGTTTTGAAAGTGGAAAGATACATACACATAAGCAAGAACATATAAAGGCAGAACATATAATACTTGGCAATAGGTAAAGCATGAAGTAGAAAAAAAATAAAAGAAAAAAATTTGAAACCTGGGAGACTCGTGTCAAAATTAAAAGAAATTTCATAGGGGGTGAGGTCATTCTGACATAGAGAGGCTGCAATGTATTGCACAGAGAGAATCAGACCCAGAACAAGGGGTTACAACTCACACTGCCCTACAGACTAGGGACCACTCCCCCTCTGTTACACTATGGAGAAGTACAAAGATAGTTCAAAGACTTATAACAGAAGTACCCAGCTAGTATTTGTAGCTAAGTTCAAGACTGGAGGGACAGGAACAGAAACTGAAATGTCACATCAAGGAAGAAAATAGGAAACCCCAGCTACAAAAACAACCTGCACACACAGAGGCAAAACAGACAAAAAAATGGTTCTGTAAATGATAAAATGAGTTAGCTTAGAAAAAGGATGTCAGAGAAGCAAAGAGGGAATTTTTCAGGGATCCAGTAGATTTAAAGTGCTAGGTTAGCCGCTTACTAACAGCAGGAGAAAAACTCCACATGTACCTTAAAGAAATATTTTCACTATCAATGAGAATTCTTTGCACATTTTACCAATTTCAATATATTTAAGAAAATAAGACATAGGATTCATCCTTTTATTAAAACCCAGAAAAAAAAAAAAGTTAACCATTAAACAATAATATGTACACCAGGCGTCCTCAAACTACGGCCCGCGGGCCACATGCGGCCCTCCGAAAACATTTATCCGGCCCACTGGGTGTTTTTGCTGCTGCTGCCTGTCCTGCGCATTTGTGGAATGTCTGAGGGACAGTGAACTGGCCCCCTGTTTAAAAAGTTTGAGGACCTCTGATGTACACTAACAAATCTTACTCAAGTCAAAAGTGAAAATTAAGCCACAGAAAATAATTTAAATCACTGCCAATCATGTCCAATATCAGAAAACTAAATTAGCAAGAAGTTTAATGCATAGCTCAGTGGAAAAAACATCTTTAAAATAACAAACATATTCTTTTTTACTTGAATTGAGACCTATTTTTCTTGGCCAACCTACAAAAATATGTTTCTTTTTCTAAGAGTTCAGGACATTAATACCAAAGTCTTAGCCAAGGATTAATAAAAGTATTGTTGCATTGGATCTGTTTATGATTAAAATACAAAGTTCTCAGAAAATAGTTCCCCAAGGGACTTAAAATATGAAGTCCAAAAACCTAGATTTCTGTTGATATAGTCTAACATTCCTTGCCCTCCCCTCAAAATTTCTCAAATTTAATCTAGAAGAGAATCTTGAAAAGTTAAAGATTCAATATAAAGGAAGATACTTCTATCTATGGAATAAGGTACATTTTTAAATCAAAATGCTTGCTATAAAAATGTTTTAAAAGAACATTTTTACATACACACACTACAAGCACATGAACACATCTTTACAAGTGTGTTCATAACAGTATGGTATGCTTAGAAGCAAAAGATATAAACGAGATTTAATGCCACCAAGAGTTTGGTCATGCCTTCCACAAAAATAAACAAACAAAGAAAACCCCCAAGAAACAGACATGGCTCATGTCCTCATTAAAAGGAAAAAAAAATAGATAACTAAAACGAAATGTGTTAAGTGCTATGATGGAAAAAGAATAAAAAGCGACCACTTGTTGCCCGACAGG
The DNA here is from genome assembly GCF_963259705.1 of Myotis daubentonii. NCBI lineage: Eukaryota > Metazoa > Chordata > Mammalia > Chiroptera > Vespertilionidae > Myotis > Myotis daubentonii. The sequence continues at coordinate 104,341,628 of NC_081840.1, forward strand.
CATGGCTCAGTGGTTGAGCATCCGACGCAGGAACCAAGAGGTGGTGGATTTGATTCCAGGTCAGGACACATGCCTGGGTTGCAGGCTCAATCCCCCGTGGGGGTGCATGCAGGAGGCAGCCGAATGATGATGTTTCTCTCTCATCCATGATTCTATCTCTCTATCCCTCTCCTTCCTCTCTCTCTCTCTAAAAATCAATAAAAAAAATTTTTTTTTAAAGAAAAAGGACGACTATTTTGCACCTTTCTCTGGTATTCGCAGGGAGAGAAGTGTGAAAAACTGTAGCAGGCTATACGTAGCTGTCAAGAAAAGTACCCTGAGGGTGGAGACCTCAAAATTGAGACCAGAAAAGTAGGATCAGGAAGAGAAAAGGGAAGAGTCTGCCAGCACATGTAAAGGCCAAATGTGCAAGAGCAAGATGAATCTAGAGACCAGAATGAGTTCAGTAGAGTTGGGATTGCAAGGGAGAAGCAGCTGAGCTAGTCAGTGAAAGAATGACAGGAGAATACAACCACAACAAAATACCACATCAAAGCTAACATTATTGTTTCCTGTACTGTTTATTATGCAGTTTTTAAAGTTTTACATAAACCGATTCATCTAATTTTCACAATCCTCTGAAATAGGTCTTAGGAAATTATGAAACCTGATCTCAGAAACTTCAGAAGTTTGCTTAGCATTTACACATGCTATGAAATTCCAACCCACATAACTCTGACTTAAGGCAGCTATTAACCACTTGGCCTCTGATTGCTCAGGAGGATAGTGAAAGCCCTAAGGTGCATGGTTCTTCATCACATGTCACTGACCTCAGTGGAAACACAGACAACAAAGAGAATGCTGCTATGCTCTCCTAGTGACCACATTAGGATTGACTGCAACCTGAACTTGGGAGGGGGAAAGGAGAATGGAGAGGAAGGAGTAGATTCAAGGACATTTTGAAAGAAAATCTGCAGGAATAAAGGTACAAAGAAAAGAAATTGAAGAAGTGAGGAATAATACTTAAAATATCACTGGTTGATCGAAGATGCAAGAAACAGGAACCTAGGCTATATTTTCTTTAGTAAAAATAGCTTCTAGGTAAGGTAATTACAACAACATTCATATACCTACATATATGCATACTTATACAAGACTCTACTCTGAGCCAGATTCTATATCAATTTTTATCAACCATAGCATTTAATACATTAGAACTACTTTAATCTATGTGTAAGGAATAGGAAAACTGATATAAAGTGCCCATGGAACGTCTACACTAATAAAAGACAAACATGCAAATTGACTGTACCTTTGCTATGCCTTAAGCCACATCCACCAGCCAATCAGAGTGACTATATGCAAATTAACCCAACCAAGATGGCGGCCGGCAGCCACGGAGCTGGAGCAAGCAGGAGGCTTGGTTGCCCCAATGATGGAGGAAGCCAAGCTTCCCAGCTGTCACAGCCGGCCCTGAGCTCCACTCAAAGCAACGAAGTTTCAATTATAGAAGGTAAATAAACCCCAGATACCTGCTTTCAACAGGCCATGGCCATGAAGCTGGAGCGAGCAGGAGTAGGTTGTCCCTGGCGATGGAGGAAGCCAAGCTTCCCTCCCGCCCATCCAGGCTACAAAGATTCAATTATAGAAGGTAAATAAATCCCAGAATAAAAAAAAAGAAAAAAAGGAGAGGCTGGGAGCTTCAATCGTGGGGGGGCTTGGCCAGCCTGACAATGGCCCTCAGCCCCACACCCAGGCTGGCCAAGCACTCCAGGGGGACCCCCACCCTGACCCGGGACACCATTCAGGGCAAACCAGCCGGCTCCCACCCATGCATAAGGCCTCTATCATCCTATCTAATAAAAGAGAAAAATGGTAATTGGCGTACGACGATACCCTTTTCATTGGCTAATCAGAGCTATATGCAAATTAACTGCCAACTATGATTGGCAGTTAACTGCCAACTATGATTGGCAGTTAACTGCCAACTATGATTGGCAGTTAACTGCCAACAAGATGGCAGTTAATTTGCATATGTAGGCACAATGCAGGGAGGCGAAAGGGAAAGCAGGAAGAAGCCCCCTGCCACTGACAGTGATCGGAAACCCAGGGGGGAGCTAAGAGCTGGGGGGCAGGGCAAAGGCGGCCCTGAGGCCGCCTTTGCCCTGCCCCCCAGCCATGATCGGAGAATCAGGTGCCTTTTCCGCCCTGGCCAGTGATAGCAGGAAGTAGGGGTGGAGCCAGCGATGGGAGCTGGGCACGGTCAAAGATGGCAGTCCCGGGAGCTAGGGGTCCCTTGCCTGGGCCTAAAGCGGAGCCCATGATCGCGGGGCCGCTGCAGCTGTGGGTCCCCGCTGCCCGGGCCGGACGCCTCAGCCAGAGGCGTTAGGCCTGGGCAGGGGCAGAGCCTGCAACCGCGGGGAGCTGGGGGTCCCCTGCCCAGGCCTGACACCTCTGCCAGAGGCCTCAGGCCTGGTCAAGGGGCCGATCCGGTGATTGGTGATCGGAGGGTGATGAGGGTCAACTCCTCTGGCAGAGGCATCAGGCCTGGGCGGGGGGCTGAGCCGGGGATTGGGGGGATATGATGGTCCCCTTGCCCAGGCCTGAAGCCTGGGCCAGAGGCCTCAGGCCTGGGTGGGGACCAGAGCCAGTGATCAGGGGGAGATGGGGGTCCCTTGTCCAAGCCTGACACCTCTGGCAGAGGCGTCAGGCCTGGGCAAGGGGCCGATCCTGCGATTGGAGGGTGATGGGAGTCAACACCTGAGGGCTCCCAGTATGTGAGAGGGGGCAGGCTGGGCTGAGGGACACTCCCCTCCCCACACACACCCAGTGCACGAATTTCGTGCACCGGGCCCCTAGTATATAATAAAATGGTAATATGTAAACTGACCCTAACAGCAGAAAGACTGGTAATGACTGGTCACTATGACACATACTGACCACCAGGGGGCAGATGCTCAATGCAGGAGCCGCCCCCTGGTGGTCATTGCGCTCCCACAGAGAGAGCTCTGTTCGGCCACAGGCCAGGCTGACAGCTGCCAGTACAGCGGTGGTGGTGGGAGCCTCTCCCGCCTCCTCAGCAGCGCTAAGGATGGTCGACTGCAGCTTAGGCCTGCTCCCCGCTGGCAAGTGGATATCCCCTGAGGTCTGCCAGGATGCCAGAGGGATGTCTGACTGCCAGCTTGGCCCCGATCCCCCCAGGGAGCGGGCCTAAGCCAGCAGGTGGACATCCTCCTAGGGGTCCCAGACTGCAAGAGGGCATAGGCTGGGCTATGGGACCCCCCGGGTGCACAAATTTTTGTGCACTGGGCCTCTAGTCTTATCTAATAAAAGAGGAACATGCAAATTGACCATACCTCTGCTACTCACAAGCCATGCCTACAAGCCATGCCCACCAGCCAATCAGGAGCAAGTATGCAAATAAACACAACCAAGATGGCGGTGGCCATGGAGCTGGAGCGAACAGGAGGCTAGGGTTGCCCCTGGCGATGGAGGAAGCCAAGATACCTGCTTCCAGTCACTGTGGCCTCCGCTCAAGGAGGGTCTGGGGGCCTGGGTTGCCCAGGGCCGTGGGCAGCCTGCAAACAACTATCAGTCCCTCACCCAGGCTGGCCAGGTACCCCAGTGGGCACCCTCACCCTGAAGGGGGTGTGGCCTGGCTGCAAACAGCCCTCAGTCCCTAACCCAGGCTGGCCAGGCACCCCTGTGGGAACCCCCTCCTGAAGGCAGTGTGGCCAGCCTGAAAACAGCCCTCAGCCCCTCACCCAGGCTGGTCACAACCCCCCCGAGGGGACCATCACCCCATGGGGGCATGGCCAGCCTGCACACCACCACAGGCCCCTTGCCCAGGCTGCCTCACGCCCCAAGGGAGCCCCACCCTCATCCGGGACACCCTTCAGGGCAAATCAGCCGGCCACTACCCGTGCACCAGGTCTCTATCTATACTAATAAAAGGGTAATATGCTAATTAGACTGGGAGACCTTCCGGACGTTCTTCTGGACAAAGCCATGGTGACGGGGCGGAGGTAGAGAAGGATAGAGGCAAAGAGGGGAGGGCAGTTGTGGGTGATCAGGCTGGTGGGGGGTGGGGCCATTGGGGGTAAGCAGGCCAGCAGGGGGCCAGTTGAGGGCAAGCAGGCCATCAGTGGGGGTCAATTGGAGGTGATCAGAACAGCGGGGGGGGGGCAGTTTGGAGTGAGCAGGCAAGCTAGGGGGCAGTTGGGGGAGAGCAGGCCAGTGGCGAGGGAAGGTGGGGGCAAGCAGTAGGCCAGCGGGGGGACAGTTGGGGGTGATCAGGCTGGTGGGAGGGGCATTTGGGGGCAAGCAGGCCAGCGGCGGGGGGCAGTTGGGGGCGAGCAGGCCAGCAGGCAGAGTGGTTAGGGGTAATCAGGCAGGAAGGCAGGCAGGCAGGTGAGCGGTTAGGAGCCAGCAGTCATGGATTGTGAGAGGGATGTCTGACTGCCAGTTTAGGCCCAATCCCTGTAAACCGGCAGTTGGACATCCTTCGAGGGGTCCTAGATTGGCGTGGGTGCAGGCCGGGCTGAGGAACCCCCTCTCCCCCCCCCTGCAGGAATTTCGTGCACCGGGCCACTAGTGGAATTATAAAGGGCATTTAAATGGGGACATATATTCCATCTTTCTAGAACTTAAATGCAATTTTAGAAATTCCATATTTGATATCTATAATTAATGTAATATTAATTCTTATTGGTGTGTGTTGTTGTAACCATTTCTGGTCTACATTTTAATGCTATAAATACCAGAAAAAAATTAAGAAGGAAATCACTGCATTTGTAGCTATCACTGATACTTTCTTTTGAAATTGCAGGTACCATTCATTACCTTACCACCTCAACTTTCTAAGCACCAGAATGGGAGATGTTTGGATATAACAATGATAATCTAAACCAGTTACTCTGCAGGCAGTACATCCACAGGCAGGATTTGATCAGCCAGGATTCCTCAAACATTTACATAAACCATGAAATGTTAGAACAATGAGAGAAAGAGAAAGAATAATACCTGGTCCTAATAAGGTGATAAAAGAATAAGTGAATCTAAATTGGTAACAATCCTTCATGGGACGAGAAAGGTTATAAGTAACATGCTAATATCTGTTGGCCAATATTCTCAAACCCCAAACAGGCCAATTCCATCAACACAAATCCTTTATCTCACGAAGCTGAGCCTTTTTACTATATCTCAGTGGTTGAGGACAACACAACATGTTTAAATTTGAGAAGAAATTGAAGTCTTTCAAATAGTTCAAGGCCTAACAGGGGGAAAATGTTAACACAGAAATAAATCTCAGTAACTCTTCCCAGTGAGCTACATTAAAAGGAAAAACAACACTGATTCTGCTGTAACAATTTATGTGTACAAGTTACTATTTTGCAAATTGAGCATAAACTTATTTTTTAAGAAGTACTTAGTGAACCACTCATTTTTAAAAAATCTTGTCCTTTTCCTGTACCATCAATGAACTTACTTGTATTAAGAGCAAATTATGCAAATAAGAATAATTATTGACCAATTGTCCTCACCTAGGAGATTTGGGATGGGGGGACCTCTGGGAGGATATGGTAATTCTAATTCATGATAGAAAGTATATATATGAAACACCTGAGATTTAAAATATGAAAAGAATACAAAGTTATGTAAAAGGTAAAAAAAAAAAATTCAGAAAATATCATCTGACTTCTGTGAATTTTATGTATTTAATAGTAATAAAAATGTTATTTAAAATTTTCCAAGTGAGGCAACTGAAGAAAATCATTTCTTACACTCAACCTTATCAATTTGTTCCCATAAGAGTACTGATACAAATTTACAAATATATTGCCCTCAAGTAAAAAAAAATCTTAATAAATTAAATATTTATAACTTAAAAATAGATATTTTATAAGGTTTGAATGCTCCCCTACATTTAAGCTCTGACCGCGATCACTCAGCTGCCAAATAATTTAGGGGTTTGGGAAGAAAAAATAGAGAAATTAAAGTTAATTAAGGAAGAAAAAAATTAAGCCCTTGACGGTGTGGATCAGTTGGCTGGAGTGTGATCCAATATACCAAAAGGTTATCAGTTTGTATGTTTTCAGTCCCTGGTCAGGGCACCTACAGATGGCAACCGACTAATGCTCTCTCTCAAATCAATGTTTCTCTTTCTCTCTCTCTCTCTCTTTCTCTCTCTCTCTCCCTCCCTCCCTCCCTCTCCATCCCTTTCCTTCCTTCCCTCCCTGCCTCTCTAAAATCAATAAGCATATCCTTGTGTGAGGATTAAAAGAGAAAAGAGAAAGAAAAACTGAGACAAGTGGAGGTATTTCTGAGTACAAATGTGCAAACACTAAAGAACTGAACAAAACTCTCTAAAACAAGAACTCCACCCCCTCCCAAATTCTACCTTTTCCTTAGAGAAAGAAGAAAAATTGAGTAGCTTGTGCTTAAGCCATTTTCAGCTCATATACTAGCTGTGTCACCAGCCTTTTGCTTTAGATAATGCTTAAAAGGAACTAATTTAAAGGCACATCTAGTAAGTTTAATAGATTTCATGGAACTTCAGGATACAATGTGAAGTGACAAAGTGACAAGTGAACTTGGGCGTTGCTGGTGGGTAGGAGTGTAACTTAGTCCAACATCGGTTTGGAAACATCCATCAAAGTTACAAATGTACATCCACCAATGTATAATTTAACTGTTAGGTACCTATCCAAGAGATGCTCAATGCAAAGGCTTATGTACAAAGGTCATTAATTGCAATATTGTTTGCAATAGCAAATCACTATAAACAATATACATGCCCACCAGAAAACAATGGTGTATCTATACAAAAGAAAATTATCAAGTATTCAAAATGGGCACTTTTCAGATTTTAATATGGGAAAGACTGCCAAGCCATCTTCAGCAAAAATAAAAATAAAACACAAACACAGTAGACAGTATTTATGTAAAGATGTGAACAGAGTATACTTTCACATTTTCTCATTAAAGAATGGTACTATTTGAAAGGATTCAAACGTTATCAAAATGGTGAGAGGAGCCAGGACTGGAAGGCAGTACTTTGCATATCTGTGTATATGTTTGATTTTGGAACTATGAATATATTACCCATGCAAAAATCAAATAACATTTTCCACAAAATAAAATAATCGTGTTATCAAACTATTATAAATATCCCCATATAGTCCAATGTCTTCCAAGGTAACAGGAAAGACCCCCTCATTAAAAATCACTCATCTCATGTAAATCTCTAAAGAGTCCAGAGAAAAATAAGAAAGGAACAGGGACAACTATCATTATCAACTTAGAAAAACAAAACTCTCTACAATCAGGGTGGGGTCATCTTGAGATCAAAATCAATTCCTATATCCAAAAAATTTTGGTGCAGCTCTATAAGAAAAAAAGGATATTATTTTTCTCTTTGAAAATAATTTCTAAAACTCAATTTCATATCAAATATCTAATTCTACCAAATGCCCATGTGTAAAAAGAAAAGCTTTATTCAAGGAATAAATAAAGACAGTAATATCAAAACTCTATATACTACATATAAAACAATGATAGATGAGAATTAATAAAATCCATATATTGTATATTATACACGTGAGCACCAAACATCAGTGTTCTAAAATGAAAAAATTCATCTGTAAAACAAAGTAAATTTTTGTAATCTTGGGATCCCAAGAGTAACAGTATAATTTGTCTTCATTCTAATAAAAATAAATAACCTCAAAACCTCTCTGAAAAAAAAAAAAAAAAAAAAAGCTCTCAAATAAAATATATAATATATCCAGGAAATAATATTTTAACTATACTGCTCTCAACTCAATTGTTCACAAAATATAAACTATAATAAAATGGTTTGTTCAAATATTATTTTTCCAATAAAACAAAAAATTATGTCACTTTAGTTATAAAGAATAATTTAATATTTTATAACTAAATATTTTTTAACATTTAAGTAATAAAATATTTTTAGAACTAACAGAATTCATGACTGTCCCGGTCCAACAAAATTTGGGGGGGGGGTCTTTTTTTTTATCATATCCCACTAAAACCTCAGTTATGGAAGTCACAGCAAGTCCTACTCTCTCATTACCTCCTCAGTAAAGCCTTAAAAGACTCAGTGGCTTTCTCAGGGTTACTTCATCAATTGGAATGCAGCAGGAATCAAGATGATGCTGAGAGGTTGTTGGGAATAGCCTGACAGTCTATTAACTCACCTTTTAACACTTGAATCCAGGTTCAATTATAAGACACTCTCAGAGAAAGATCCGAAGTGATTAAATAAACTTTTGGATAAGGAAGGTTGTGTTCTCCACCAATACATCAAGTTATCTGAAGTAAAACATTGCTTTACCTTGACTAAACTTAGAAAATTTTTCCATGTTTTGATCCTTTAGTCTGAAATCATTTTCCAATCTTTTTGCCAAGTACAGATGCTAAGTGACAAGCAATGATATAAGCAAACATCAATGACTCAAATGTGTGACTGTGTTTTATAAGCTTTACATATGTATATGTCTTAATATTTAAATGTTTTCTTTGAATTACCTATATCTGCAAATTTTACCTCATAATTAATAAAAATCACATCATATTATAGGGCATTATAAAATAACTGCGCAATCTCATCCACTGGACAAAGATCCACCCATCATACATAGTATCAGAAATAGGGAGGGCATGTTGGATGTTTTCCTTTGAATTTATTCACCTCAAAATACATGGGAGCTTATTAGGAGCTACAAACAAACAGTAAACAAAACTACTCCTGTACCATTTTAGCTTAAAGGAAGAGACATAAGAAAAGACAAATTTAAATTTTTAAATATAAATAAAAAGGGTGGTGAGAGAAGAGACAATATTGGAGGGCAGGGATGTCACTCCCCTTCAAACACCGGGATTAGGGATGGTATTGGGGGGGATCAGATATGTGACTTGATACACAAAAGATAAGAAGAAACCAGATCTATGAATTGGGAGGGACAGCAAGCCAGGCAGAGGCAATGGGGAGGCAAAGACTTCTGATGGAGTGGGGATGTATTACTTGAACATATATTTGGTGATCTGAAAGATCTAATACACACACACACACACACACACACACACACACACACACACACATGGTACTGTGTAGAGAGAAACTGGGGAATAAACCAGTCCTAAGACTGAAAAGGGATGGTTGACAGAATATAGGGGAAGTCAGTTGCCCCGTGAAAGGTGAGGAGAGTTTTTCCAAGTACTAGCAGGGGCAGGATGAGCACAACTTGTAAACAAGATAGTGGGAACACAGGATACTACTATTATATTACTTCTATGTATTCAGTGGAGTATGAACAAGAGGGCCAACTAATGAATTACTTCAGAGAATTAGGGATTATTAATAGTAGGAAGCGACTATGCTTCTCAAAGGATTTAACTTAATTCCAATAAATATCAATATTGCTATTTCATCTTACAGTTTGGGAATTATAGCATTTGTAGGAAAAGGAAAAAAAAATGCTCACTTTTCCAATCTTAGGCAGTCAGATTTACTAAAAATTAAAATATTTAAAAGTATTAATATGTGCTTATTGTAAAAGAACGTAATAAGACAATACATGAAATGAAACCCAAAAACTTACCCCAAAACATCCCCATATATCATCAGGAGTTTATTCTGGAACCTTCATGCTTATTTTCAGTACTTTAATTTCTTTATAATTTGTTCAACTATTAAAAGCTGATCTATAATCTCCTTTCAGCCATAAGAGCAGAGAAAAAAGAAAATGTGAAAGAAAAAACAAACAAAAAAATAGCTCTAAGAATTACCAAATGAAAATAATATAGGGCATATATACCTAGGCCTCAGTGAGGGAACAAAGAGCATAAAACCATTGGGTACAATGTCTTAGCACTTAAAATAGCAATTTTTTTTTATGACCATTACAGAACCATGTTAAAGGCAACTGGAAAAAGCTGGTATTGCACTGATTATATGCATCATATTATTTCAAAACTAAAAGTGGCTTAGGAGTTGGTTATATATTACAGGCAGGCCTCATGAAATTAGTGAGAACAACATACTGTAGGCTGAAAATGTTCATGCAATTTCTTAACCAGTATTTTTTAAAGAACAGCAGCTCAACTGCTCACTGAAAGTAGAAGAAAAAATTTTCTAAAACAAATGGCATACAGATAAGTGAGAATAAAGAGAATTAGTATATAAAGTATGTATTATTTTCATCATCAGATTCAGTTGAACAGCTTAGAACAAAAATCTTTATGACTGCCTGCAATGAAAATATAAAAAGGCATCTGGGGGTCATGACTAACAATGAATGTAGATATCTTTATCCACAGTGCAAGCTCTTAATGCCTAGTTCTAGCAGCTGTGTTCTCAAGCAAGAAAATCATGAGCTACTAAGAGATTCCATATGCAGCTTAATCCACACACCACCAAAGATTTTTCACTCAGTAGAATTTCTGACTCATTTCCCTGCTGTTTTTAGTCTTTTAGCTACACAGGCCAAAGAAGCAATAATATGGCCAGTCATAAAGGAACAGGAGAACTGATGAGTACACCTTAAATTACATAAATCACTCCAAAAGCCAATAAGTAGCATTGTGACTCCCTAATGCCATTTATATTAGAAAGGAATCCAGATGTTTAGCAAGTAGCCAAGCATAGCCTTTTTTAAGAAACTCAACATTCTTAAACAGTATCCTTAGATTTAATTGCATTAAAATCATGTATGCTTGCCAAAACCAAAAGTGAGTATTAAAAATGGACACATAGAGATGAAAACTAATGTGTTTGTGTGAGTTTATATTATTCAGAAATGATTTTAAAAGATTACATTTTATTCTAATTATAGTAAGACTAGAGGTCCAGTGCACAAAATTCGTGCGGGGGGGAGGGAGGGGGGCGAGGGACGGTTGGAGGTCCCTCAGCCCGGCCTGCAACCTCTCCAATCTGGGACCCCTTGGGGAATGTCATCCCTCTCGCAATCCGGACTGCTGGCTCCTAAAGGCTCACCTGCCTGCCTGCCTGATTGCCCCTAACCCCTCTGCCTGCCTGCCTGATCACCCCTAACTGCCTCTGCCTGCCTGCCTGATCACCCCTAACCGTCCTCCCCTGCCAGCCAGATCACCCGTAACTGCCCTCCCCCGCCGGCCTGATCACCCCTAACCACACTCCCCTGCCATCCTGATCGCCCGTAACTGCCCTCCCCTGCCGGCCTGATCGCCCCTAACTGCCTCTGCCTTGGCCCCCACCACCATGGCTTTGTCTGGAAGACCGGAAAACCGGGAGATGTCCGGTTGACCCAGTCTAATTAGCATATTACCCTTTTATTGGTATAGATTCCTTAGAAACTAGAATCCAATTCTGAAAGGATGATGAGCACATTAAAAATACACCAGGGATGAAAAGGAACCAGCCCAGGATACCAAATGGTACTTCCAATAAGAAAGAGGAAATATTACTTAAGGAAAAATATTAGTTCCTTAATACTAGAGAGCTCTTGAGGAATAACCACTAAACCTATACTTACCGAAAATTAAGAGGGAAAGTAGGATGCAATGAGTGCCTACAACACTACACCAGAAACAGGACCCACATTTTCACATGTGCTACATCACTTATTTTCAAAAACAAAGCCAGTATCTGCCCAACAGGTATTATTTTCCCCCTTTCACACACAGTGAAAATGAGGTTTGTGGAATTTACAAAACCTTGACAAGGCCACACAGCCAGTGAATGAGGGGCAGACAACAGGGCCCGCTCCTTGGAAGGGCAGGTTTCCAACTTTGGTACACATGCTCCAGGCTCACACTGTCTTCAATGCTGAATTTATGTAAGGGTGAAATGCTGCTTATAGCTCTCAGGAGAAAATACTACCCAAAGGATGCCGGGAGCCGGTCCATGCTTGCTGTTTCAAGGGACCTGGCATATATGGCATACTGTTCTTAATATGTTTGCTCACCTACTTGGCACTATGTGTTTTAACCAAGGTCTCTGAGAAAGGTTGTTTCCCCAGGTAGGGATTTTTCCCTGAAGTAAGGGAGGGGATGAAACTCCTTAACTAAGTGCCAGGCGGGTAGTTAATCACTTTAACTACAAACAATTATGCTTAAGCTACATAATCTCTACTCCCTGGAATGGAGATAAGAAACGCCCTAACTTTTGTAATAGAGATTGATAGAATTGAATCAACTGGTATAAATATAGATGTAACAAGACAGCAAGACACAGAACTTAGGAGACAGAACCTAGGCACAGAACCTACACAGAACGTTCTCTAGAGACAGAAGAACTTCACTGGAGAGAACATGGCAAAAGATCTTGGACAGAAACTGGCCTCAGAACCTAGAGACAGAACCTAGCGAGAGAACATGGCAAAAGATCCTGGACTGAACCTGACTACAGAAATTGGCAAGAGAACCTGACTAGAGCCTGGTGACTGAACATGGCTGGAGAACCTAGCAAGAGAACATGGATACAGAACCTGGCTGGAGATCCTAAGCAGAACCTCTCTGGAGATCCAGACCAGAACTTGGCTGGAGATCCTGGCTGGAGATCCTGGCTAGGCTGCTGATCAACGGAACGCTGTCTCCGTGTCATTCCCTCTTCGCCGACTCCGTCTATGCCTTTGGGAACCCCTGGACCTGCTGGGGTTGGACCCCGGCAAAAGGAGGCCTTGCATGTGGCTGGCAAGGCTCCCCTGGAAATGAGTATGTCCTCTTCAGAAGAATTTCTCCCAGGCCCCTAGGTCTCTTCACTTGATGTTTCTAGTCCACAGTTCATTGATAATAAAAATAGAAATATGTAAGGCTAATGGAAAATAATTTTGTGTTACATACATATGGGATGCTTTAATCAATATGTTTTAAAATTCAGCTAAAGTTTAAGATATGTAGCAGTCATCGTATTATTGAAGATCAACAAAATAATCTATTATTGGCATTAATATAGCCAGGTGAAATGACAACTCTCTTCAAAAGTTTTGTGTTGCCCTAACCGGTTTGGCTCAGTGGATAGAGCATCAGCCTGCGGAATGAAGGGTCCCAGGTTTGATTCCGGTCAAGGGCATGTACCTTGGTTGCGGGCACATCCCCAGTAGGGGTTGTGCAGGAGGCAGATGATCGACGTTTCTCTCTCAGCGACGTTTCTAACTCTCTATCCCTCTCCCTTCCTCTCTGTAAAAAATCAATAAAATATATTTGGGAAAAAAAAGTTTTGTGTTTTACTGTGAACATGAAACTGGTGAATAGAATAGAATCAGGGGCATAGAAAGGGAGTGGACTGACAGTTCTCAGGGGGAAGGGGGTGTGGGGGGTGCAATAAGAGACTGGACAAAAATCGTACACCTATGGATGAGGACTGGGGTGGGGGTAAGGGCATGGGTTGGGGTGGGAACTGGGTGGAGAGGATCTATGGGGGGAAAAAGAGGAACAACTGTAATAATCTGAATAATAAGGATTTATTAATTTTTTTTTTAAAAAAAAGAGTAATCTGTAGTGCTCCACCTATACATGGGCGGAAGCCCCCCTCCCCCCCCCCCCCCCCCCCGCCAGAAAAGACTGGAGGAACGCAGTGAAGAAGAAAGCAGAAGTACATCCCAGTGAGAGGCAGCTTCAGGGACACAGAACCAGGCTGCAAACAGCACCGACGATGCTAACGTCTCCATGGCCAGAGGCATCCAAGAGGATTTTCGAAGAGCACTTGGTGGGAACACCTTTAACTGCACGGGGACCTTAGTGCTTCAAGACCTTACGGCTTAAAATTGGCAGACCTGGTACCCCAAAAGAATCAAAATGAGGGACTTGAAGAGATCTTTGTCACATTCACAGCAGCACTATTCACAACAGCCAACAGGTGGAAACAACCCAAGTGTCCACTGAAGCATGAGTGGACACTTGGGTTGTTTCCACCTGTTAATTAAAGTGGGATTTAGCCATACATGGAATACTATTCAGCCTGAAAAAGGGAAAATTCTGGCCCATGCTATAGCATGGATGAACCTTGAAGACATTATGCTGAGTGAAAGAAGCCAGTTACAAAAGGCCAAAAACTATATTATTATATTTACATGAAGTATTTAGAATAGTTAGATTCATAAAAACAGAAAACAGAATGGTAATTGCCAGGGGCTGGTGGGAGAGAGAAATGGGGAGTTCTTTAATGGAAACAGAGTTTCTGTTTGAGGTGATATAAAAGTTTTGAAACTAGACGTGATGGTTGCATAATACTGTGAATGTAATTAATGCCACTAAACTGTGATTAAAATAGCATGTTCTTTGTTATCTATATCTTACCATAATAAAAGAAAAAAGGAAAAAAATTTGTAACTTAATTTTTACAATAGCCTGTTATACATAATTATTAATATCGAACTACAATGTTTCCTAATGACTGATTACTATAATCGTGTTGCATTCATTTCCCTTACATGCTTACGCGCAGGCTCACCATTTCTCTCCACTAATAATAGCAGCGAATATTTTAGCAACCGATTGCCACATCATTAGTTTTGTACTGACTTGTGTGGTGTGCTCAACAGGAAATATTTTGCTATCGGAGAACAAGAAAAATAGTTTTATTTGCGTTACATTTAATTTGTGCAGTTATTCAGTGTCTGGTAAGTTAATGTTCAAGAAAAAGTATTAATTTTTATTAAAATGTTCTATTATTTTATGTTAATGATTACTCATTTATTTCAGCCCTTTGTATTCAGCATGCTTTATCGAAATAATCCTACATTTCTTTGAAAATTGAAGCTTTTTTGTGTGTGTGGCCCACATAAACTTAAACTTTGTTTATTTGGCCCGTGTTAGCCTTTGAGTTTGACATGCTTGCCCTAGATTTTCAAAACCAAGGCCTCAAATTATCCTATCTAATGAGGAGGGAATATGCTAATTGACTGCCCCGTCCTCAAAAGATGGCAGTGCCCACAGCCAATAAGGAGGGAATATGCTAATTGACTGCCACGCCCTCAAAAATGGTGGTGCCCACAGCCAATAAGGAGGGAATATGCTAATTGCCACACCCTCAAAGATGGCAGCACCCACAGCCACAAGATGGTGGCGCCCAGTCCCCTCAGCCCCGCTGGGGCGCCTGCCTCTGGAGTCCCCCAGCCCCCTCAGCTCCCTAGCCACCCAAGGCCGCCCAAGGCTCAGGTAACCAGGGCCGGCCAACATTTGCGCTACGGCAGTGGAAGCAGCAGAGGTGTGATGGGGGCATCGCCTTCCCTTGATCACTGGGTTGCCTCCCACTCCTGAGGGCTCCCGGACTGTGAGAGGGGGCAGGCCGGGCTGAGGGACACCTTCTATCCCCCCCCCCCCACCCCCCCATGCACGAATTTTGTGCACCGGTCCTCTAGTAATAATTAAAATAAAATTGAAACACTTACATAGAAGCCTACCATTCCCAGGATTTGTGAATATGTAATAGGGAATAAAAATTCTATGCTACTCTGACTAACCATTAAATGGAATTAGAATAAAATGTAGTAACAAATTGATAAAAGGAACTCACATACTAACAGTTTCCTTAAAGGCCATGACCATAACTTCAGTTGATGCAGATCACCCAACTGCCGGAATTGGCAGGAGGTGACCAGCTCCAGTATGCTGACATTAAAGGTCCATATGGGGACGAGCATGTCCAGAGCCCCTCCTCCTGACCTCTTTGTTTGCTTACCCTCTCCCTCCTTACAAAAACCCCTGCCTGCACTGAGAATGCTAAGATGGGGTTTGGATAAAAGGCCCCCATCTTCTCAGGTGACCAGCAGTTAAATAAACCTCTTTCCTTTTGCTTACCAGCACCTGTCTCATGTGTTTGGTTTTCATGGAGGCAGGCAGCCAAACCTGCCTCCATGAAACCCAAATATACTCACTGTGTATTAAGTAAATATTCATTACAATACATAAATATTTTCAAACGTTTAAAAAGTATCAAAATAATACTTTTAGAATAGTTTAACTATTCTTCTTTGAAAATAAGAGAAATAAGCATTCATTCTGTAGCAATATTTTACTTAAATATGTTTTCTATTTATCCAACACTTAGCTATTTTGTAATCCTAATATCTAAGGACTCAACAAATACAGGCTAATGAAAAACAGACAGAATTCCTATTTAGCCATCTTCATCTCAGAAGGAATAATAAGCAGGTCAGGAATGCTTGTTCAGCATAAAGAAGGATGAAGTAAAAGCATCATGGCAGGAGACAGTGAAAAAAGTGCATAAAATAGAAAAAATATACTGAGATTGCTCCTAAAACTCCTTGTATCAAGACTGTGAGACTTGACCTGAATGGAGGGATTTGCAGGCAATGGTACAAAGGCGAATTGTGTCATCACCAATCATTCAAAATAGTTTTCCTAAAACAGTTTGTCTCCTTTAGTATAATCTGCCAATTAGATAAAGGTTTTGCTTAATGGAAAAAAAACCTAGAGCATGGGTTTTTCTCTAAAGGTTAGGGCAGTCATTCCCCTATAACAGAGCTTAAGCTGTGGCTGGAAGGTGACTAGCACCTCCTTGCTATCTTTGTTAATTGGTTTCAGGCCTGTACACCAAGTCACGTTAGTGAAAACAGCAGGCTCCCAATTAGCTTAACTTCCTCTAAAGTCCATCTACTTTCTGGTCCTTAATTCTTCTAATCATGTATTGTAAAGTTCCTGACTCCGCTTTTGTAGAATGTATTAGTTGCAATAAACAGTGGGGATATAAGAACAAGTTGGCATGTAATCTATTAACTTCCAACATTAAATTATAGTCTACATATAGTCAGAGAAATGGTAATGGTTAAAAGGAAATCAGATTTTGTAAAGTATATCAAACATCAAAATTACAAGGCTTGTTACTTTTATAGTTTCTTTGGTCTGAGAAATCAAAATTGCAGAAGCATTAACACTTTTTCAAGGCAGTACAACAACCACCCACTTATTCTTCAAATCCTTTGTGCTTCCTCTGAGATCTCTCAGAAAAAGGAGTCACAAGGTTGACATAAGGAAAGGATTTTCTTTGAAAGATACACAATCCTCTACCTTCTGAAATGAACCTGATATGGGATTCAGCTATAGGCAATTCTGAGCAAAGTGAACTACTTACTGAAAAGCAACACTACTATTTTGGGGGAAAAATGTTGAGCTTGATGCCAAGTGCTTCCTGGTACAGAGTTCTAGTAATATACATCATTTATCTTTGGTTATAGAGGCATAACTTACCAATATTTTAACAGAGGGAAAGAAAATTCAATATTGCCTTATGTAGGACCAATCCCACAAAAATAAAAAGACATGTTCAGCTTCCAGAGGTGCCTGGCAACTCAGCATTCTATACACTCTTTTGTCCTTTTCATCCCTACTGTTTATTCCCACTGGCAAAGCTGATGTGGTTATAACTGTCTTCGAACAAAACAGAGATAATGAGAGACAAGCTCTCTAGTAGGAAATAGAGCAAAGACAAAACCATTTGACACATATAAAATCTAGAACTCTATTAACCTCTTTAGTCCAGATGGCATAAGGAAGACAGCCATCAGTTCTACCCTGGTGATCCCAAATTGTACAGGCAGAGGGTTGATTTTTTTTTTTGAAACCATATAAAACATTCTTTTATCTATGTGATACCATTCTCTTTATTATATTTACTACAGGCCTAGTGCACGAAATTCATGCACTCAGTGGGGGGGGGGGGGGGGGGGAATCCCTCAGCCTGGCCTGCGCCCTCTAGCAGTCCAGGAGCCCTCAGAGGAAATGTCCAACTGCCGTGGAGGTTGGAGAGGCTTCCGCCACCACCACTGCACTTGCCAGCCATGAGTCCAGTTCAGGGCTTCTGGCTGAGTAGCGCTCCCCCTGTGGGAGTGCACTGACCACCGGGGGCAGCTCCTGCATCGAGTGTCTGCCCCCTGGTGGTCAGTGTGCATCATAGCGACCGGTCATTCCACCATTCGGTCAATTTGCATATTAGCCTTTTACTATATAGGATAATGGTAAAAACCAACTAGACGCCCTAACCGGTTTGGCTCAGTGGATAGAGCGTCGGCCTGCGGATTGAAGGGTCCCAGGTTCAATTCTGGTCAAGGGCATGTACCTTGGTTGCGGGCACATCCCCAGTAGGGAGTGTGCAGGAGGCAGTTGATCAATGTTTCTCTCTCATCGATGTTTCTAACTCTCTATCCCTCTCCCTCCCTCTCTGTAAAAAATCAATAAAATATATATTAAAAAAACACACACACACAAAAAAAAACTAACTAGAAAAAAGCCACAGAGGAGATGTCAGGCCATTAAAGTCAGGTGACTACAGGGAACAGTTAAAAGAATAAATTCACAATTAAATGAGAATAGCTGGAAGAGATTTCCAGTGCATGCAGCATAACCTATTAGTCCTCTTCTGCACAAACAATTGTGCTTACTTTCAGCCTAAGTTTTAATATAGGTTTGATTAGTTTTTGCTGTTATTGTCCAGTTAAATAGATTTCAGTCTAGTTAATTATCATGCTTATGTAAATTTAGTGAATGGATCATCATTTTTTAAGCTTAAGCCAAGGAAAAAGATGTTTTAGGCTCAGGAATCATAGCTAATGTCATCTATATTAGATTCCATAGACTAAGAAAGCACTTATTTTTTACAAAGCTCGCTTATTATGAAAAAAATACTTCAAATAACTTCAAGAGAAACAAATCAAGAGTTTTTGTGGGAAATATGTTAATGTGGCTTCTACATGCAATCCCTTTTGCTTAAAAAAGGAACTATTTTTTACCAAATTTAAAAAGACAAACACTATTACTTCCTTTAGAGGTCTACAACTGCAGTAGTAAGATAAAAGTTATGTTTTTACTAGTAGAATATAATTAAATGTATAATATTTTTAAAACTCTGGGATGACAATTTTTTCTCCTAATCTTGCAATAAAAATGGTCATATTTACTGATTTAGCTAACTGTACATTCCTCCTTGTTTAACAGAACCCTGATTACATTCAGTGATGAGCAGCTGTACTTCAGGGAAGAGAATTGGCTACACCTCACCCCCAGCTCTAGGAGGTCAAGCTCAATTAGTCTAACTAAACCAAGACTGGTACTCTTACTCCCTTTGATTTAGAACTGAACAGGCAAATAATGCAAGTCCCCACATCTTAGAAAGCACTGCTCCTCTTCCTTTATGCAAGGATATGATGGTTGGGTCCTTGGCAGGAAAGGACAAGCTTGAGAGCACAGCATGGAGCCTTGTGAAGGCTCCTGGAAGAGATGGAGAATCCAGATTCACAGTGAGGTCACTGAGCTTCAAATGAACATCCTCACTCTCCACTACCACCTCTGCCTCCCCCTTCCTTTCCTCCAGGCTTCTTGGTAATGAGTAATGAATGTTTCCTTGTTATACAATCTAAATTTTCTAGTATCGGCAGATAATTTTAACCAGGCATGATTCCAGCTCCTTGGCAAGTATTACATTACTCGATACAGCAACCATCTGAGGAAGGTTCTATGATTACCCCCATTTGATAAACAAGTAAACGGAGGTATGGACTAATTTACCAATGTGACAGAATCTCAGGTCAAATCTTGTATGTGGTAAAAAGATAACAATCAGCAGGTCTGACTCCAGGCCCATACTAAACAATCTAAGTCTTAACAACATTTTCCTCAATGTGATAATGAATTAATACCAATTAGTTTAAAATCTGTATTATTTTGAGAAAATTATGTTTTTCCTAAATAGAACTTCCAAAATTATTTCAATCACACAATGTTTTTGTATGCTAATATTTACTTAGGATAAAAATCAGTGCATGTGCTTTACCATCAGTGGTATCAAAGTCAAACTGTTCTTTCTAATAGTTTCATATTAGAACATCCTACATTCAAAAAATATTTTAGGTTTATCCTATAAAACATAGACTTGGATTAATTAAAACACTTAAGTATTTCTTTCCACTGATATCATTAATCTGAATTAAAAAATAGCTATTCCAGTATCTAAACAACAAAATTAATACTTTTAGAAATTACTGAAATGGATAACAAAACATTCTCTCACTGAGTACTCCCCTAGTTTTCCATCCATATTAACCTTTTAAGAAAATAACTAAATGAAGAAATAAACTAATAAGTGAATTTTTAACATCAAAACTACTAAAACTGTAAAGAAAACGGGCATTCCCACTGCAAAGAAATCACTGTGACTAACAATAAATAAGACTTTAAAAAAAAGAAAACTGAAAGAATTTTTTTAAAATATATATATTATTGATTTTAGACAGATAGGTACAGGGAGAGCGAGATAGAAACATCAATGATGTGAGAAAATCAGTGATTGGCTGCCTCCTGCACGCTCCCCATTGGGGATTGAGCTCACAACCCAGGCATGTGCCCTGACCTCCTGGTTTATATAGGTCGACACTCAACCACTGAGCGACATCAGCAGGGCAGAATTTTATTTTTATACAACAAAAATAACCAGATAAAATTTCAGTCTTCATATGAAGAATAGGCCTCTCTAATAATGATATAAAAACTTTGCAAACAATTCTTCCCAAAACAAGAAGCTGTTATTTATACTGAGTGGTAAACAATGCCGATTTCATGAATTATATGTGGTGATCATGCAAAGTGAACTAAGCACTTATAAAAAGTATAAAACTAAAATAGTTCCTTGACATAAGAAAGGATAAATCCACAAGCATGGCAATCTAAATTCTGAAACAACACAATAGCATATATTTCTTTCATAAAGTTAAGTCAGGTATAATGAAATTTTAATTTGCCTCTTCAGATCCTTTGACTTACTGCCTATAGAAGAAGAGAAGAACCCATGGGTGGTCTTAAAAGCCTTCTTATAAATTGCATTATTCACTGCCAAATATCTGTGCCTCAGCCACATAACAAAACCCAAAGTTGTGATGTTTCAGAATCACAAATATTAATAACTCCTTATGAGAAACCTGTGCTCAGGAACCACCACAGAGATATTTTACATTAATGTTAGACAAACTCTGACATACAGCCTGCTAGTTAACTAAAGTCTGTTAGAATAATTTACCTTTAATCATTATTGAAATGGAGGAAAACATATCTTGGTGTATGGGTTAGGATATTATACCAAAAATGCATGGTAAAGGATTTCTTATGTTACCTGTTCTTGCTTCTCCAGCCATTTGTCCACCATGGGGTGACTAGCACTCAGAGATGATCGAGCATTGTCTCTCTGAAATTGGTTAGACCAGTGACTAGTATCTCGTGGGAGGCTTCTGTAATTTTCATCTTTCTATTCAAAAAGAAACAAAAAGTTGTTTTGTAAAAAACAGATTCTGCAAATTAATGATGCACCTGGTTTGCACTTGCTCCCAAATCAACCTCCCCAAGCCAAATATATGCACCACCACCACCAACAACAACAACAAAAAAACTTTCCATACAAAACTTTTACTGGTTTTTTTCTCTTCTTCTTTCCAATCTCATAATAATATTTTGAGGTATTTTCTATAGTTATAAAAAATGTTTAAAATAAGAAAGACTAATGAATTTGGCTCCCTATTTAGATCTTTGTAGTTTTCTGACTTTGAGAAAGAGATGTAAGACCCTTTTGCTGTTCTGAGCTTGTAATATTCACTAGCTATTTGTAAGCATTATTTCAAACATTAAGTAAAAAAAAAAAACTAGTCTATCCCAATACATAGTACATAATCCTATATAACAACAGCCTAATACGCAAATTGTCCCCTCGGGCAATTGTTCTAAGGGGAGTTCAACCACTCGCTATGACATGTGCTGACCACCAGGGGACAGAGCGAAACGTGGCAGGCATTGGTGATGAGCCGCTGCCAGCCCTGATGGGAGTGGGACCCTGGTGGGATGGTGGAGCAGGTGAGCAGGTGGCACCAGGCCAAGGTGGGTGCAAGAAGGGGTCCGATCACACCTGCTGATCATCCTGCAGACTGTGACCAGTGGCGAGGGGCGGGGCCACTGCCTGGCTCCCAGGCATTGAGGGAGCCTGGTTGGGAGTGGGGGGCAGGGGAGGGGGCCGGCCCCAATCGATCACCCCGCAGGCGAGAATGTGGAGGTGAGGGGGCAATGCCAGACCAAGGTGGGGTGCCAGGCAGGGCTGCAAGGCTGTGAGGCTGGGGGCGTGAGCTGGGGCCCAATCTCCACAGGCCACCACAAGGAACCCCACCAATGCAAGAATTCGTGCACCGGGAATCTAGTAGACACATAATTGTCCACAGTGACATGACAGTGATATCTTTAAGCTATTGGAGACCAAAGCTGTTTCCATTGCTAGAGTGATAACTTGAATCTTTAATACTCTTCTGTGACAATGCACAATTGTCAGTTTCAATCTGACTTATGATATTCATCCTCTGTATCCATTAATTCTGACCAAATGTGATACAACCTGAAAAACTGATTGTGTAAGGAAATAGTACTGTGAGAAAAAGCAAATCATCTTTTCTATCAAAGAACAGCTTAGACAGCCACCATTTTGGACATAACTTGGCAGCCGCCATGTTGGCCGCATTGCTTTCAGCTCCCCTGGGGGCCACCATCTTGAAACGGCAAAGGCCAACCCGTCCCTTTGAATTAGGCAATCACGCAAGATTGTGCACCTGAGCTCCAAACTAGACTGAGGGCCAGGTCACATGCGTCAGGATTAAAAAGCCAAGCAGACCGCCTGCTCGGTGTGCGTGTGCTCCCAGACCATGTGCTGTGCACCCTCCTGCAGGAGTAAAGGTATTTGCCTTGCTGCCTGGCTCCCGAGTATGTTTTGTGTTCTACCAGGACCCCTGAATTGAGGGGCTTGCCTAATTTCAAATAGTATTAAACATTTGATTTCCTTAAAAAAATAAAAAAGAAAGGAAACACACACAAACTAGTCAGTTAATAAATACAGTGGGACCTCGGTTCTCAAACTTAATTTGTTCTGAAAGGCTGCTCGAGAAGCAATTTGTTAAAAACAAAACAAACAAACAAAAAAAAACCCACATAAATCAGTGTTTCCCCATTAGAAATAATGTAAATTGAATTAATCTGTTCCAGACCCCTAAATGAATCCCTGTTTTAAATTTTCTTATATACAGTACATGTCTAATGTACAGTATAATCTATAAACAAACACTCCTTTTCATCAATATATCAAACCACTCCCTACTAGCCTTAAACAAGTCACCTTCAGTGCTCCTTCCAGGAGCACAACATCCTCCTTTTTTCTTATATCACTGCCTCCAAAATGCTGTCATTGGCTAACTGCTTTTCCTGTATCCAAATCAACAGTTTTTCCATCTCTTCCATAGCCAGTAATCACTGTTTTGTGATCACTTTCCCACCCTTAGCAACATCAGAACACTTAATGGCCACTTTATGTTATAAAATTGGCTTATCATCTATTTTACCAGCAACAAAAGCAAAAAACAAACAAAACAAAAACAGGACAATATTCACAGCACAATTTCCTGAGATGTTAACAACTGGAGGTTAAGTGACTGGCATTTTCTCCTTTGTTTGTTCCCAGAGAGAAGCTTTTTGTGATGTTCATGTCTCAGCATGTATGGGTTAAAATGTCAAGAGCAACCACAAGCTATTGAATGATTGCTTTGAATCACAGCTTAAACAATTCTCTTTGGCTATCAGGCTGTAAAACTTAATTTCAATGCTCTAAAAAGAAATGAGAAGGCTAATACAAGGTCGGAAACGCAAACATTTTAGTTCAATATCTAAATAGCTCCTATACAAACAAATTAGAAATGTTAACCTGACTTCACCCCACTTACATCAATACCCCACTTCAAGAGAAGTACTGAGACATTCTCCTTAATAACTTTGTGAAGGGTAGGCTATCTATACATCTTACATACATGACTGATTCTTCTTTGCTACTTAAACCATGAACAGTGAATATAAACATAGAAAAACAATTATTTGCAAGG
Source organism: Myotis daubentonii (assembly GCF_963259705.1). Taxonomy (NCBI): domain Eukaryota; kingdom Metazoa; phylum Chordata; class Mammalia; order Chiroptera; family Vespertilionidae; genus Myotis; species Myotis daubentonii. Next base: position 104,365,516 of record NC_081840.1, read on the forward strand.
TTTGCATTGTCTAGAGTCTAGACCTTAGCAAAGTTTAGGATATTGTTTGTGTTCCTTCATGAGTCCCATCCTAAATAATAAAGAGGTAATATGCAAATTGACCATCACTCCAACACACACGATGGCCGCCCCATGTGGACACAAGATGGCCAGCAGGGGAGGGCAGTTGTGGGAGATCAGACCAGAAGGGGAGGGCGGTTGGGGGGAACCAGGCCTGCAGGGGAGGATAGTTGGGGGGAGCCAGGCCTGCAGGGTAGGGCAGTCAGACATCCCTCGAGGAGTCCCAGATTGGAGAGGGTGCAGGCTGGGCAGAGGGACACACACACCCCCTGCACGAATTTCGTGCACCGGGCATCTAGTCAGATAATAAAACTTAAAAATAAATTTATAGCCTTGGATCTATGCCAATACTGTAAAATGAAAAAAAAAAAACAACTTTTAATCTATACATATTAACCAATGTAAACTTTAACATGAAATTTTTTAAGGTTTTTTAAATTAACCTACAAAAATAAACTATTTGTTGTTGTTGTTAATCCTCAAAGATATTTTTCCATTGATTTTTAAAGAGAGTGGAAGGGTGGGGGAGAGACAGAGAGAGAGAAACATAGATATGAGAGAGACACATCAATTGATTGCCTCCCACAGGTACCCTGACCAGGGTCAGGGATCAAGCCTATAGCCAAGTACCTGCCCTTGACCAGAATTGAACTCAGGACCCTTCTGTCCCCAGGCCAATGCTCTATCCACTGAACAAAACTGGCTAGGGCCAGAAAATGAACTTTTTAAAACTCAATAGCAGCATTAAACATTAGCAACAAGTACTTTTTACTAGAAAATATTGGTACATTTCTGGTCAGAGCAGCTCAAGAAAGCTGTGACAGAGCATAAATGTGAGTGCAGAAGAATGCTGGTAGGAGTTGGATGCTGCTCCTGGCCCAGAGACTGGGGACTGACCTTGCCTACAGGAACACAGAAATGTAAAATAAACAGAGGACAGAGACAAAGTCCAAAAAAAATGAGGCAAATAAAAACACTAAAGCTCGTGTATTCCTAAATACTAAGAGCCCCTCCTTAGAACGTGAACATGTTAACTTCAAAACAAAGCAAAACTATCAGTTTCACGTGATAGTCCATACTCATGAGAAATTCAAATAAGTCATAAAGGGCACATAAAATTACTAATGACAGCACCTTAAATGTCCAGGAAGACAAGAGGGGTTGAAAGTATAGAGAAACTCAAGTAGAATTTTTATGTCAAGGATTTTGGGGCTAACTACCATGGGATAGGAACCGGGCTGTTCTATTGATTTTCCTCCACTAAGGAGGAAAAGGTATTAAAGAAAAAGTATTAAAAACATATTCTGACTTTCGATAGAAACCGTATTTCAGAGAAGCCAAAAATGTCAATGGAAAAGGGAAAAAAGCTTGTCTTTTCAGAAAAATGCCAACTAGTGCAAGTAGAATAATAAAATTACAAAAATCACAATTTTTAACTCCTAATGAAATAACTCATTTGGTCAAAGAAAATCAGTGGATGCTAAAACTGCTAGGTAAAAAGTGAATACTGACCCAGATGTCTGCACAGTGACAAAATACCATTTACAAAGAGAAAAATATATATTTAAAATAGAGAGACCAGATGCCACAAACTGCTTCCTATTCTTGGTGTCAAGAAAACAGTATGCTACTATTACTTCCATTAAATTCCTTTTGATTCTCTGTAATTCTTGTTCTTCCCTTTAATGATTCTTATTGACTCTTTCTATAAATTGCTTACTACTGCCTCCACGGACAAGCTCAAAAGTGTACAATATCAACGCCTCCTCCCTAACAACTTCAAGGCAAAGGTCACCAACTCTAAAGTTTTTCCTGAATTCATGATCTAAATTTCCAACAGATGTCCCAAAGATACCTCAAAATTAACAGATTCAAAATGAAACTCACTTATCAATGAAAAATATTCATAATCCTCTTCAATAATTTCCTTCCTCTCTAATCCCCACAGTTGCTAGGTCTTGGTAATCTACTGTTCTTTGCCAAGATTTTACATTTTGACTATCACCCATTCAGGACCAATTTGTCTCTTATCTGAAATTACTACAGCCTTTGACCTGGACACTGGCTAAGTCTTATGCTCTCTTACAATGAACTATGCCACTGTCCCACAGAGGGCATTTCTACAAGGTATATTAGGTCACATCACACCTAGCACAAGCACTGTAGGTTACCAGAGGAACCTACAGGCAAGTGAGTTGGTCTGCCTGACCTTCAATCATCTTTCTGAACCTAGACTCTCAGAAACATTTATTCTGTAAAAGAAAAACAAAACACTAACATACAAAACAAACAAACAAACAAAAATAACCAAACTACTTTTCAACCCCTAGTTCAAAGTCTACCTTTTCTAAGAAGCACTCCATGATTATCAATAGAACTGATAATGCCATGCTTTTTATTAGCACTATATTATAATTTTACTTCTAATTATAGTTCTAAGTTATAATTTATTTCATTTTTTAAATAACTATTTCCACTATCACAGTGAAACCTAGGCAAAATATCAGCATGCATCTTTCCACTCAAGCACTCAGCTCAGTGTCCTACACCAACTCAAATGGCTTTCCTTAAATACAATGTTTTCTATTTTCAGATGATTTCATAATACTAATACTTTAAAAGAATATTTCTATAAGTTCGTTAAAAAAGTTGATAATGAATTGCCTAAAAGACACAGATAAACTTCATTGAAATGTAATAAGAGAATTTTCAGATTTACACTAAAAGATATAAACCATTGTTATGTGCCTATTTCAATTGAATGTCATACCTCCAGTATATACAATATCTGTGGAAAATGCAATTACTTCCAATTGCATCTAAACAGCAGTGTGGAATATCTCCAGTTACATTAACTATGGCATGTAATTCATGCAGCAGACCACTACAGGGTAATCAGATAAATGTTGAAGTCCACCTGAAACAGTCACAATTTTATATTTTTAGAATCAACTCTGAGAAGTTAACTGGTAAAAAAATAAAACTGACATTAAGCCTTCATAACAAAAATGTTTTCCTAATTTTCTTTGTGATGGTAAAGTCAATGGTGAATTCATATATTAATTTATTTGTGATGTGTGTGTGTGGAAAAAAAATTGCAGTAGTCTTCAGTCATTTTCAGGCAAATGAAGAATTTATAACATATATTATTAATCACTATGCAACACATACATCATTTTGTTGATAACATCATGCAGGTATTACTAGCCAGCAATGATCTTGCTGACAATTCTGTCTGAAGTGTGGATCAAGTACACACAGAGAATATAGTCCTATAAAGCTATGAAACCGTATGTACGATGTGAGTGCATCGTTCACATCATAACTTTCCATAAATTTTCTAATTCACAATATATGTTTGGAAATTAACTGTATCCAATTGAAATATACATAGTATGTTCTATTTTCAATCTGGAAACAGTTCTTTTTGTGTAAATGATTTTTAAAATATGGTAGTCTTAACTATGAATATGTAAGACTATCTACATTATTCAATAATCAAACTGGAGTCAAATATTTTTAGAAAGTCGACAGTCATAGCCAGTACGGCTCAGTGGATAGAGTGTCGGCCTGTGGACTGGAAGGTCCCGAGTTGGATTCCAGTCAAGGGCATGTACCTCATTAGCAGGCTCCTCCCAAGCCCGGGCTTTGGTCTGGGCACATGCAAAAGGCAACCAATCAATGTGTTTCTCTCACATCAATATTTCTCTCTGTCTTCCCAGCTTTCTTCCACTCTCTCTAAAAAGCAATGGAAAAATATCCTCGGGTGAGAATTTTTTTAAAATGTCAACATTTTTTAAGTTAAATGTATTTGAAAAACTAATTTTTCATAACCTAAAGAAGGGAAAACCAAACCAACACAAATTTTTGCCATCAACATTTTAAAAAAATCTTTATTGTTAAAAGTCATACATATGTCCCCTTTTTCTCCCCATTGACCTCTTCTAGTTCTCCCCTGCACCCAGCCTGACACCTTCACCAACCTATTGTCTGAGTCCATGGGTTATGCATATATGCGTACAAGTTCTCTGGTTGATCTCTTCAGATCCACCCACCTTCCCCTGCCTTCCTTCTGAGGTTCAACAGTCTGTTCCATGCTTCTATGTCTCTGATTTATTTTGTTCATTAGATTCCACATGAGTAATATCATGTGATACTGATCTTTCTCTGAATGGCTTATTTGGCCAAGCATAATACTCTCCAAGTCCATCCATGCTGTTGAAAATGTAAGAGTTCTTTTTTTTTTTTTTTACTGCTGCATAGTATTCCATTGTGTACATGTACCAAAATGTTTTATCCACTCATCTCCTAATAGGCACTTGGTCTGTTTCCAAATATCGCCTATTATAAATTGCGCTGCTATGAACATATGAGTACATGTATTCTTTCTGACTGGTCTTTTGGGATTCTTAGAAGTGGGATCACTGGGTCATATGGAAGTTCAATTTTTAACTTTTTGAAGAAATGCCATATTGTCTTCCACAATGGCGGCACTAGTCTGCATTCCCACCAGCATTGTACTAGGGTTCCGTTTTCTTCACATCCTCACCAACACTTGTCCATGGTTGATTTGCTGACGATAGCCATTCTAACAGGTGAGATGTGAGGTGATACTTCATTGACATTTTTATTTGCATCTCTTGGAGGATTAGTGAATTTGACCGTACTTTCATATGTCTCTTGGCCTTCTGTTGTCCACTTTGGAGAAGTATCTATTTAGTATTTTTGAAACAAGTTAGAGCTATATTTATAATAAACAAGAGGCCCAGTGCACAACATTCATACACTGAGGAGGGGTGGTGGTCCCTCAGCCCAGCCTGCACCCTTCACAGTCTGGGAGCCCTTGGGGGATGTCCAACTGATGGCTTACTAGTAGGCCCACTCCCCAGCTGTCAGTTGGACATCCTTAGCACTGCAGTGGAGATGGGAGAAGCTCCTGCCACTGCCACTGTGCTTGCCAGCCATTAGCCTGGCTTCTGGCTGAGCAGTGCTCCCCCTGTGGGAGCTCACTGATCACCAGTGGGGCAGCTCCTGTGTTGAGCATCTGTTCCCTGGTGATCAGTGTGCATCATAGCGACTGGTTGTTCCACCATTCAGTAGATTTTATATTATCCTTTTATTATATAGGATTGCCAAATGTGATTTTATTTTGCTCATTAGAATCCACATATGGGTAAGGTCATGTGATACTGACTGGCTTATTTCACTTCAATTTCATTCTGTGAAACAAATATTTCTAATTCGTATATTGATAAACTTCAAAGCAAAAACACATATTTTCCTTTAGACTTATAAAAGTTTATTAGGCAGTGCCAATATGCAAAATCCTAAAGATTATATTTGCAATGACAAAAAATAATCTACTACAATAAAGCCAGTACTTTTTATCTAAAAGATTATTTAAGAACATAATCTACTTATATAAAAACCCTGGGTGTGACATCATGGCCAGAACCACGACCAACTGGAAGGAAGTCAGTCCTGCAGGGGTCTTCTTGGAAACGGCTGTGCCCTCCCCCAGCTGTTTCCTGGAGGGCGAGGTTTCAGGCAGGAACCCACCCACAGAGCGAAGTGTGGAAGTTAAATGATTTGTAATGGATCTATTATTGAAGCTACCTTTGGAAATACTATATCTATAGATAATATTAAAAATATATCTAAATGTGCAATTCTTTGTCCAAAAAGTGAGCATGTTCAAAAATTAAATGAAGAAAATTTGGATATACTCGATGGAGATTTTCACACATATTTGAGTGATGATTCCATTGATTCCACAGATAATGCTGAAAAGGAAAATTTTCCCATTGAATTTCTTAATAGTATTACTCCTTCGGGAATGCCGTGTCATAAATTAAAGTTGAAAGTGGGTGCAATCATCATGCTTTTGAGAAATCTCAATAGTAAATGGGGTCTTTGTAATGGTATCATATTTATTATCAAAAGATTACGACCTAACATTATCGAAGCTGAAGTATTAACAGGGTCTGCAGAGGGAAAGGTTGTTCTGATTCCAAGAATTAATTTGTCCCCATCTGACACTGGCCTCCCAATTAAATTGATTTGATGACGGTTTCCCGTGATGCCAGCATTTGTGTTGACTATTAATAAATCACAAGGACAAACTCTAGACAGAGTAGACATATTCCTGCCTGAACCCGTTTTTGCACATGGTCAGTTATATGTTGCGTTCTCTCGAGTTTGAAGAGCATGTGACGTTACAGTTAAAGTTCTAAATACTTCATCACAAGGGAAATTAGTCAAGCACTCTGAAAGTGTGTTTTCATTCTTAATGTGGTGTACAGGGAGATATTAGAATAAGTTTTATCACTTTATCAGTCATTTTTTGCATATGTTGTTTTGATATCAAGTTTTTGTTTTCATATCATGTTCTTGTCATTTTTATATCATGCCTCTGTTGTTATATCCTTTTGTTACAGTTTATTTATTAATAAATTTACATATTATTTTCATATACATTTTACTAATTTCCTTTCATCTCTCACACTTCTATTATAGAGAAAGGGCAAACAGCAATATTAAAATATCTCTGCTAATTAATTCCCTTTTTTAAAAAATATATTTTATTGATTTTTTTACAGAGAGGAAGGGAGAGTGATAGAGAGAAACATCGATGAGAGAGAAACATCAATCAGCTGCCTCCTGCACACTCCCCACTAGGGATGTGCTCTCAACCAAGGTACATGCCCTTGACCAGAACCGAACCTGGGGCCCTTGAGTCTGAAGGCCGATGCTCTATCCACTGAGCCAAACCAGTTAGGGCAATTAATTCCCTTTTAATGTGCATGAATTTTGTGCACCAGGCTACTAGTATATAATAAATATAATGAGGAATTACTCTTTTTTATTTAATTATAACTTTACTTGTCCACATTCAAGACTGCCCCATTAAGCTTTGCTGTCAAGTGGAAAACTTCCTTTTACCAGAAAAAAACAGTTGTTCCTGACATGATCAGGGATTTTTTTAAAAAATATATTTTACTGATTTTTTACAGAGAGGAAGGGAGAGAGATAGAGACTGTTAGAAACATCGATGAGAGAGAAACATCGATCAGCTGCCTCCTGCACATCTCCCACTGGGGATGTGCCTGCAATCCAGGTACATGCCCTCAACCGAAATCGAACCTGGGACCTTTCAGTCCACAGGCCAACGCTCTATCCACTGAGCCAAACCGCTTTCGGCAAAGGGATTTTTCTTATCATCTAAATGTACCCCCACATCATCAGGTGTCAAAAGCTACCCAGGCTGAGAAGTGCATATTGATTCACTATTTCTTGGTAACAGAAACCTGGTTGTCGAGCACATTTTTTCCAGAGTAGGAAAAGTAAATGTCCTCTCTCCACCTAATCTCTACCAAAGCCAATTACAATTCAGTAAAATGACACAGAATCTACCAATGCCTTGGAATAGAAACATATCCCTGCCTTGCTAAGCTGCAACTCCAAGGCTTTCTCTCACAGAAAAAGCTATTTACCTGATGGTCAAATGTGTTGGCAAGCTCACATTCCTATGTTGCAGAAATATAGAATATTTCACGAAAATTACAGGAGTAATGGATATTTCCATGCTAGCATAAGAAACCCTCTGTTTCAATGCAAAAACTCAAACACTTTTTAAAGTGTCATATTCTGAAATACTAAATATTCTATGCATATAAACTTCAATTTTACAACTTCGACACATCCTGTACCTTCAAATATTCCTGTGGTTTTCAGATTTTAAAGTTACAATATTTTTCACACTTCAATTGTGGCTACAGAAAGCGGTTTACTGATTTATCATTTCCCCAAAAACAAAAGAAATATTTTCTTTTCTTATGAGACTGAAGTGAAATTAATAACTATGGCTTAGGTAAATTTATTTTTAATTACATGAAGCTTGTGAAAATCATCAGTAATCATATTGTTGATTCATGTAACAGACCCATTCTCCTCTGAGGAGCATGACCTTGGAAGCAATGCCAAGGCTAAAGCTTAAAGGAAAATAACCATAAATGTCCTATAAATAGGGTAGTGCTCAACGAACTTTTCTGGTCTTGAAATCATACTTTAAATAATACATGAGGCCCTGGCCTAGTAGCTCTGTTGGTGGGAGGGTCGCCTGTATGCCAAAAAGGCTGTGGATTCCCAGTCAGAGCAAGTGTGGAAGGCAAGTGATTAGTGTTTTTCTCACATTGATCTTTCTCTCTCTCTCCTCTCTCTCTCTCTCTCTCTCTCTCTCTCTCTCTCTCTCTCTCTCTCTCTCTCTCTCTCTCTCTCTCCCCTCTCTTTCTCAAAACATATCCTTGAGTGAGGATTAAAAGTAATAAATGAGAGAGTTTGAGAATGGTGGCTGCTGCACAGACATTCTAGGACCAAACTGGAGTTACAACTAAAATACAGAAAATTTTCCAGAATAATCAATGAAAGACTCAATAGAGAGAACCCTGATAACTGAGGATCAAAACTGGAGAACACATAGAGACTAGTAGGAGGGGTGGAGCTGAAAAGGGCTGGTGAAGTTACAGAGATATCTCAGCTGTGGAGGGTTGTCACTGGAAAGACTGGGGTCTAATCACCAAGCTAGACCCCCCAGCAGAAAGCATCAGAACTGACAATGGTACCCACATAAAATCTGACTGTGAAAAGCAGCAGGATTGTTCTCTGCCAGGAAAAGAAGCTGGAAATTCAGCACCCTCTTAGAGGGCCAACACATAAAATTCCCTGTGGAGCCACCTACTCTGTGATTCAACAGAGGGAGGGCAGAGTGGACAGCTGTGTAAATAGAAGTCAGGATAGGGGTTCTAGAGTTAGAGCTCAGAAGGCAGACACCCCAGTATCCTGTGCTGGGTCATTCCCTTACACAGTGGAGGTCATCTGTCTCAGGCACACATTTACTAACTACACAGGCAAACTTGCGGGCGGGGGGGGGCGCGGCAGTTGATCCACCCTATTGGAAAACACCTTGTCCCACAGTCCAGAGTTGCTCAGGCCCATTAAGAGACTGAGACTAACAGTTAGCCTCCAGGCAGAAGTAACTGCCCCACCCTGCAGAAAATAACTTTTGTGGCACCTGCAAATGATTGTCTGAGTGCAATTCAAGAAAAAATCCTACCAGTCTGTAGACAGAGGCAATATTTGGAGTCTTTGAATCTTTTCCTGATTGAATTCATTAGAATCAGTGTTTGACATTATCCTATACTAGAGGTTGAGAGGCATAGCACATCTACCTAATACACAGTCACAAACCAAAACAGGAAGCCAAAATGAGGAGACAAGGAAAAAAAAACCCAAATGAAAGAACAAGGGAATTCTCCAGAAGAAGAGAAAAATGAAATGGAAAGAAATAATTTATCTGATACAGAGTTCAAAATAATGATGGTAGCCCTAACTGGTTTGGCTCAGTGGATAGAGTGTCGGCCTGCGGACTGAAGGGTCCGGGTTCGTTTCCAGTCAAGGGCATGTACCTTGGTTGTGGGAACATCCCCAGTACGGGGTGTGCAGGAGGCAGCTGATCGATATTTCTCTCTCATCGATATTTCTAACTCTCTATCCCTCTCCCTTCTTCTCTGTAAAAAATCAATAAAATATATATTTTTAAAAAACAACAAAAACAAAATAATGATGGTAAACATGCTCAACAGCATGAGAAAAGATATAATAACTATGAAAACAGAAATAAAATGATATAGCACAAATAAAAAACACATTGGAAGGAATACACAGCAGATTAGGGGAAACTGAAGATCAAATCAGTGAAAAAGAAGACAGGGTTGAAAAAAATTACTCAATCAGAGAACTACAAATAAAAAAAAACTAAAAAAAAACAGGAGGACAGCTTAAGGGAGCTGTGTGACAACGTGAAACGTAACAATATTCAAATAGCAGGTGTTTCAGAAGAGGCAGAAAGGGAGAATTGGATAGAGAATGAGTTTGAAGAAATAATGGAAGAAAACTTCCCTAACCTGGTAAAGGAAAAAGACACACAAGTCCAGGAGGCACAGAGAACCCCAAGAAAAAACAACCCAAATAGGCCCATACCCAGGCACAACATGATTAAAATGTCAAAGATTAAAGACAAAGAGAGAAACTTAAAGGCAGCAAAAGAAAATCAAACTGTTATCTACAAAGGAGCTCCCATAAGGCTGTTAACTGATTTCTCATTAGAAACCCTACAGGCCAGAAGGGAATGGCATGAAGTACTCAGTGTAATGAAAAGCAAGGATCTGAGACCAAGACTAATGTATCCAGCAAGGTTATCATTCAAAATAGATGGTCAAATGAAGAGTTTCCCAGACAAAAAAAAAAAAAAAAAAAAAAGGCTAAAGCAGTACATCACCAACAAGCCAGCATTACAAGAAATGATAAAGGAACTGCTGTAATGAGAAGAAGAAACAGAGAGAGAATCCTAGGCATACAGAATTAAAATGGCAATAAGTAACTACCTATCAATAATAAACATAAATTTAAATAGATTAAATAATCCAATCAAAAAGCATAGGGTTGCCAAAACCGGTTTGGCTCAGTGGATAGAGCGTCGGCCTGCGGACTGAAAGGTCCCAGGTTCGATTCCGGTCAAGGGCATGTACCTGGGTTGTGGGCACATCCCCAGTAGGAGATGTGCAGGAGGCAGCTGATCGATGTTTCTCTCTCATCGATGTTTCTAACTCTCTATCTCTCTCCCTTCCTCTCTGTAAAAAATCAATAAAATATATTTAAAAAAAAAAAAGCATAGGGTAGCTAAATGGATACAAAAATATGACCCAACTATATGCGGTCTATAAGAGATTGACCTCTGAACAAAAGACATACACAGGATAAGAGTGAAGGGATGGAAAATAATTATCCCTGCAAGCGGAAAAGAAAATAAGCTTGAGTAGCAATACTCATATCCAACAAAATAGACTTCAAAATGAAGGCCATCACAAGAGACAACAAAGATCATTACATAATACTAAAGGTATTGATCCAAGAAGAGGATAAAACTCTTATATTCAACTGATATAAGAGCACATAAATATATATATAAAAAAATGTCTAGAGGACTTTAAAGATGAGATGTACAACAATACAGTCATAGTAGGAGACTTTAACTCCCCACTGACTAAACTGGATAGATCTTCCAGACAAAAACTTCACAAGCAAACAGTGATTCTAAAGAACACACTGGGTCAGATGGATTTAATTGACATTTATAGAACATTTCACCCCAAAGCTTCAGAATATACATTCTTCTAAAGTGCACATGGATCATTCACAAAGATAGAGCACATGTTAGGACACATTGAAATTAGAAATCAACTACAGTAAAAACACCCCAAAACATATACACACATGGAGACTAAATAGCATGTTATTAAACAATGAATGGGTTACCAACCAGATCAAGAAAAAAATTTTTAAAAACTTCCTGGAAAAAAAAGAAAACGAACACACAACAACCCCACATCTCTGGGACACAGAAAAAGCAGTCCTGAGAGGGAAGTTCATAGCACTACAGGCCTACATCAAAAACAACAAAAATCCACAATAAACTATTCAACCCTACAACTTATAGAATCAGAATGAGAACAAGAAAATCCCAGAGTAAGTAGAAGGAAGTAATAAAGATTAGAGCAGAAATAAATGACATAGACTAAAAAAAAGAAAAAAAAAAATCAATGAAACCAAGAGCTGGTTGGTTAAAAGGATAAAGAAAATTGATGAACCATTAGCCAGAATCATCAAGAAACAGAGAGAGAGGACCCAAGTAAATAAAATCAGAAATGAAAGCAGAGAAGTAACCATTGACACTGCAGAAATACAAAAGATTGAAAGGAAATACTATGAACAACTATATGTCAACAAGCTGGACAATGTGGATGAAATGGATCAATTCCTAGAAAAATACAATCTCCCAAAACTGAATCAGAAAAAATCAGAAAACCTGAATATGCCAATAACAACAGCTGAAATATGATCAGTATTTAAAAAACTGACAGCAGAGAAACTAAGATGGCGGCATAGATAAACACCGGGAAATTGCTGCTTCCCACAACAATTGATAAATGCATCAAAAACACAAGCTGGACTCATCCAGAACTACAGGAGAGCTGGCTGAGTGTAAATTCTACAACTAGAAGGAAAGAAAAGCACGCTGAGAGCCAGAGGAGCTGCGGAGGTGGAGTGCAGAGGTACGGGGGCTCGCGCGTGCGCAGAAAGGGTCTGGCACCTGAGGACGCGGCTGTCTTTTTGAAACCGGAGGGAGACACAAGCTCCCGATGGCTCTGAAATCCAGCTCCGGGAAGTCTCTGGGGACCCAGGACTCATACGGGGAGAAACTGGTCTCTCTGGCAGCGGGCCAGGTTGAGGGCAGCTTTCCCTCAGAGGTGCTTGCAGCCATTGCCGGGACACTGGGACGCGCGACTCCTTAGGGCGGGGCTGAGGCTCCGCCATAGCTGCTTCCTCCACCCTTTGATTCCTTGAGACCCCGCCCCACCCAGGCTGCAGCAAAGGCTTTTGCATATCAATGCCCCGGCCATTTGCAACCTGTAATTACCTAACTGCAGCCTGGCCAGATAGACCAAGAGCTTCCAAGAGAAGGCCCAAGGCCCCACAGCGGCTTGCATTGCTACACAGCTGAGCATCATCAGGGCACTTCCAAACTCCAAAAAAAGGAAGGGGAATCTGCGGTTCTCTTCGTAGTTCCTGCTGTGTAACCTCAGGCAGAGGCTAAATTAGCACATCCTTAGATCCAAGAGCCACTGTTCCCAGTGGTCAGAGGGGGACCATCTAGATCACAACTCCTCAGATCCATAAGGGACACACTCAGGGTGCAGTCTCAGTGAGCACCAAAGCCCCACTGAAGCAAGTCTTGCCCCAGAAGGGTGTCTCCAGCACAGAAGTTCTCCCACTGCAGACACAGCTGATTCTCACTGACAATTGGCCTGGAGGTCAATTCCTCCCAGTGAGCCTACAACAACCAAGGCATAGCTACAACAAGACTGTGCACAAAGCCCATAAGGGGGTGCACCAAGAGTGTCCACCTCAGGTAACTGGGGAGGCTGAACCACTGGGCCCTAAAGGACACCTAGCACACAAAGCCACTCTATCAACACAGGGAAGCAGCCAAAATGCGGAGACAAAGAATCAGGTCACAAATGGCAGAAACAGAGGAAAGCAAACGACTGGATATAGAGTTCAAGGCCACGTTTATAAGGTTTTTCAAGAATTTTATGGAAACCGCCGATAAATTTAATGAGTCCCTCAATAAGTATAGTGAGACCATGGAGGTCATGAAAAAGGATCAACTAGAAATTAAGCATACACTGTCTGAAATAAAGAATAATTTACAGAGATCCAACAGCAGACAAGAGGATCCCAAGAATCAAGTCAAAGATTTGAAATACAAAGAAACAAAAAATAGCCAACTGAAAAAGAAAAAAGAAAAGAGATTCCAAAAATATGAAGATAGTGTATAGGAGCCTTTGGGACAACTTCAAGCGTACCAACATCAGAATTATAGGGGTACCAGAAGAAGAGAGAGGGCAAGATATTGAAAACCTATTTGAAGAAATAATGACAGAAAACTTCCCCCACCTGGTGAAAGAAATAGACTTACAAGTCCAGGAAGCACAGAGAACCCCAAACAAAAGGAATCCAAAGAGGACCACACCAAGACACATCATAATTAAAATGCCAAGAGCAAAAGACAAAGAGAGAATCTTAAAAGCAGCAAGAGAAAGACAGTCAGTTACCTACAAGGGAGTACCCTTACGACTGTCAGCTGATTTCTCAACAGGAACCATGCAGGCCAGAAGAGAGTGGCAAGAAATATTCAAAGTGATGAATAGCAAGAACCTGCAACCAAGATTACTTTATCCAGCAAAGCTATCATTCACAATAGAAGGTCAGATAAAGAGCTTCACGGATAAGAAAAAGCTAAAGGAGTTCATCACCACCAAACCAGCATTATATGAAATGCTGAAAGGTATTCTTTAAGAAGAGGAAGAAGAAAAAGGAACTCTTACCATTTGCCACAGCATGGATGGAACTGGAGAGTGGATAAATACCACATGATCTCACTCATTTGTGGAATATAATGAACAACATAAACTGATGAACAAGGACTGATCCAGAGACGGAGACGCATTGATTGGACTGTCGGACTATGGAGGGAGGGTAGGGGAGGGTTGGGGTAAGGGGGAAAGATCAACCAAAGGACTTACATGCAGGCATATAGGCCTAACCAATGGACATGGACAACGGCGGGGGGGGGGGGGGTTGGAGGGCATGAGCGGAGGGGGGGGGGGGTAGAGGGTAACGTGGGGACAAGGACACATATGTAATATCTTAATCAATAAAAATATATTAAAAAAAAAAAAACTGACAGCAAACGAAAGCCCAGGTCTGGATGGCTTCACAGGAGAGTTTTACCAAATATTCAAACTATAATCATCAAGCTATTCCAAAATATACAAAAAGAACACTTCCAAGCTCTTTTTATGAGGCCATCATTACCCTCAATCCAAAAACAAATAAAGACACTACAAAGAAAGAGAATTACAGTCCAATATCCTTGATGAACATAGATGCTGAAATCCTCAAAAAAATATTACCAAATGGGATGCAGCAATATATTCAAAAGATCATACACCATGACCAAGTGTGATTTATTCCACAAATGCAAGGTTGGTAGAATATTCACAAATCCATGAACATGATATATCACATAAACAAACTGAAAGACAAAAATCACAATGTCTTATCAATATCTATTCATGGTTCAATAGCATGCTATTTAAATCCCATGTGTTTGAATTTTAGGTATTTTTACTAAATCAATTAGTAATTGATTTCTATTTTCATTCCACTGTGATCTGAGAAGATGCTTGATATGATTTTAATCTTCTTTAACTTTTGTTCTCAAGCGAGTTTTTTTTAGACAGTATATAATTGGGTCATGTTATTGTATCCATTAAGCTACCCTAGGCCTTTTGAGTGGAGCATTTAATGCATTAACATTTAAGGTTATTATTGATAGGTACTTATTTATTCCCATTTTATGCCTATGTTTCACTCACTCTCTATTTCTTCTTCTCATTACAGCAGTCACTTGAGCATTTCTTATAGTATTGATCTGGTGGTGATAAACTCCTTTAGCCCTTTTCTGTCTGAAAAGCTCTTTATTTCCCCATCTATACTGAATGATAGCCTTGCTGGATATAGTAATCTTTGCTGGGGTCCAACCCCAGCAGGTCCAGGGGTTCCCAAAGGTGTGGACGGAGTTGGCGAAGAAGGAATGACACGGAGACAGCGTTCAGTTGATCAGCAGCATAGCCAGGATCTCTAGCCAATATCTCCAGCCAAGTTCTGGTCTGGATCTCCAGCGAAGTTCTGGTCTGGATCTCCAGCGAAGTTCTGGTTAGGATCTCCAGCCAGGTTCTGTGTCCATGTTCTCTTGCTAGGTTCTCCAGGTTCTCCAGCCAGGTTCTGTATCCATTTTAAGAGTAGGATTGGCGCTTTCCACTATTACCTGAGTCCTGATGTATCACCCCAGGGAGAACTTGCCAATCCTGCACTTTCCGGGGGTAGAAAGGCTGCAGTGGGGTTAAGGATAAGGCTCCTTGGGCCTACCTTCTCCCATGCCTCTACATTTACCTTTCCAGCACCTTTCCTTCCTCAGAAAAGCATGGACATACTTCTTGTATAAAACGTTCTGTCTGACTGGGAGTAACCTTAATTCCTCTGCTAGCAAGCATATGTGTTAAAAGATCAATACAGAGTCTTATTTCTTTAGACTCAGTATGGCACATCTTTTTCATCTAAAGATCAATACAGAATCTTCTTTCTTTGGACTCAGTATGGCACATCTTCTCAATCTAAGAATCAATACAGAGTCTTCTTTCTTTGGACTCAGTATGGCACATCTTCTCAATCTAAGTTCTGTACTATCCACCTGCTTACCCTACTTATCCTCTATAGGGGGGTCTGTAGCACCCTGGTGGAGTCCTATCCGTCCTGAGTGTGGGGGTTCTCAATGGGGGGGGGGGGGCTTACCTAGGGGAATCCTGTTCCAGAGGTTCCCAAAGGTGTGGACGGAGTTGGCGAAGACTATCCACCTTCTTCCTACGGTGGAGTCCTATCCGTCCCGAGTGCAGGGCGCTTACCTAGGGGTCCCTGTTCGGGCGCCAGATGCCGGGGTCCAGCCCCAGCAGGTCCAGGGGTTTCCAAAGGCGTAGACGGAGTCGGCGAAGAAGGAAGGACACAGAGACAGTGTTCAGTTGATCAGCAGCCTAGCCAGGATCTCCAGCCAGGATCTCCAGCCAAGTTCTGGTCTGGATCTCCAGAGAGGTTCTGCTTCGGATCTCCAGCGAGGTTCTGTGTCCATGTTCTCTTGCTAGGTTCTCCAGGTTCTCCAGCCAGGTTGTGTAGCCATGTTCCCTCACTAGGTTCTCCAGCCAGGTTCTGTCCAGGTTCTCCAGCCAGGTTTAGTCACCAGGTTCTAGTCAGGTTCTCTTGCCAATTTCTGTAGTCAGGTTCAGTCCAGGGTCTTTTGCCATGTTCTCTCGCTAGGTTCTGTCTCTAGGTTCTGAGGCCAGTTTCTGTCCAGGATCTTTTGCCATGTTCTCTCCAGCGAAGTTCTTCTGTCTCTAGAGAACGTTCTGTGTAGGTTCTGTGCCTAGGTTCTGTCTCTCTTGGTTCTCTCTTCTAAGTTCTGTCTCTTGTTGTCTTGTTACATCTGTATTTATACCAGTTGATTCAATCCTATCAATCTCTATTACAAAGGTTAGGGCGTTTCTTATCTCCATTCCAGGGAGTAAAGATTATGTAGCTTAAGCATGATTGTTCGTAGTTAAAGTGATTAATTACCCGCCTGGCACTTAGTTGAGGGGTTTTATTCCCTCCCTAACTTCAGGGGAAAATCCCTACCTGGGGAAACAACCTTTCTCGGAGAGGTGACCTTGGTTAAAACACACAGTGCCAAGAAGGTGAGCAAACATATTAAGAACAGTATGCCATATATGCCAGGTCCCTTGAAACAGCAAGGATGGACCGGCTCCCGGCAAATCTTTTTTTTTTCAGATCCTTGCTTTTCATTGCCTTGAGTACTTCATGCCATACCCTTCTGGCTTGTAGAGCTTCTGATGAGAAATTAGCTGACAGCCTTATGTGAACTCCTATGTAGGTAACAAATTGCTTTTCTCTTATTGCCTTAGAGATTCTCTCTGTCTTTAATCTTTGGCATTAATTATGATGTGTCTGTGTGTGGGCCTGTTTGGGATCTTCTTACTTGGGACTCTCTGTGCCTTAGGAACTTGAGACATTTTCCTTCACCAGGACAGGTAAGTTTTCTGCCATTATTTCTTCAAACAGGTTCTCTATCCCTTGCAAACATTCTTTTCCTTCTGGCACACCTGCTATTGGAATATTGTTACATTCACGTTGTCCCACAGCTCCTTAAGCTATCCTCATGATTGATTTCTTTGTACCCTGTCTTCTAATTCACTAACTCAATCCTTGGCTTCCCCTAATCTGCTTTGTTTCCCTTCCATTTTGTTCTTTATTTGTGCTATGTCATTCTTAAGAGTTACTATATCTTCTTTCATGCTGTTGAGCATGTTTACCATGATTATTCTGAATTCTATATCTGATAAATTTCTTATCCCCATTTCATTTAGGTCTTCTTCTGGAGAATTCTCCTGTTTTCATTTAAGGGTTGTTTTCTTGTCTACTCATTTCAGCTGTCTGTTTGGCTTTGTGACTGTGTATTAGGTAGATGTGCTACACTTCCCAATCTCTAGTGCAGGACAGTGTCAAACGCTGTTTCTGACTAATTATATAAGGTAAAGACTCAAAGCCTCCAGAGATCCACCTCTGCCTGCAAACAGACTGCATCCAGTCTTGAGTAGCATAAGGCAATCTTACACAGGTAGGGCGAGAGGTGTTCCAGCAGGGTGTGGCCAATTGCATCTGCCTGGATACTAATTATTGTTGTTTTTTTTCTTTTTTTATTGCTTAAAGTATTACAAAGGGTATTAGATATGTCTTCTTTTTCCCCCCGCCTTTGACAATCCCCTGGCCTCCCCTACCCCCCAGTGTCTTATGTCCATTGGTTATGCTTATATGCATGCATATAAGTCCTTCAGTTGATCTCTTACCGCCCCCCCTTCTGCCCCACTACCTTCCCCGGCCTTCCTGCTGTAGTTTGACAGTCTGTTTGAGGCAGCTCTGCCTCTGTATCTATTTTTGTTCATAAGTTTATAATGGTCTTTATTATCCATGAATGAGTGAGATTATGTGGTATTTTTCCTTCATAGATACTAATTGTTATTCTCAGTTTCTTAATGGGCCTCTGAAACACCACAGGGTGTGACAGGGGGTTTCCCAATAAGGTAGGGCAACTGTCTTCTCCCACAGTCAAAAATCGCCTGGATAGCCAAGGTCTGCCTGAGAAAGATGTCTTCGGCAGCATGAGGGGAAAACTCAGCACAGGAAACCGAGGTATCTGCCCTCCAAGCTCTAACCCCAGAGCCCCAATCTTGGCTTCTGCTCACAGCTACTGTCCACTCTGCTCTCCCTCTGCTGAAGCCCAACATTAGTAGCTGCACACAAAATTTGTGGGTTGGCCCTTTAGGAGTCTGCCTGCATTTCAAGTCATCTCTCCCTGGCAAATAGCAATCCTGCTGGTTTTCACAGCCCACCTTTCTCAGGTCTGGTGCTCTCTCCTGGGGGCACCAGCTTGGGGTTTAGATGCCAGAGTTCTCAGTATCAACCCCCCACAGTTGAAAATACACTAAGTGGCCAGATTATGACCACCCCATCAGTACTTCGTTGGGCCACTTTTTGCCTTCAATACTGCAGCGATTCTTCTTGGCATTGACTCCACAAGATGTTGAAAGGTGATGTGAGGAATCTGACACCATGCCTGATGAATAGCACTGTCCAGTTCTGTGAGATTTGATGGTTGTGGAACCAGCTGCCTGATGGCTCTTTTAACTTCGTCCCACAAATGCTCAATTGGATTGAGATCTGGTGATTGTAGGGGCCACCTAAGCAAGGTAAAGTCTCCCTCATGTTCTTGAAAGCACTCCTGCACAATAGGAGCACTGTGGCATGGCTCATTGTCTTGCTGGAAGAAGCCATCTCCATTGGGATACGCCATCAACATGATAGGATGAAGCTGATCAGCAATGATACTTAGGTATGTTATGCTATTCAGACGTTGTTCCACACGAATTAAAGGGCCCAAATCATGTCAGGAAAACATGCACCAAACCATAACACTGCCCCCAACAGCTTGAAGGGTTGTACTCATGCATGTGGGGTGCATGCTTTCATGCTGTTTCTGCCAAATTCTCACTCTGCCATCTGCAAGATGCAACTGGAAACGTGATTCATTTGACCACATGACTTTTTTCCAATGCTCGACTGTCCAATCCTTGTGTTCCTGTGCAAATTGGAGACGTTTTATCTTGGTAACTGCAGACAGCAAAGGTGCTCGAACAGGCCTTCGGCTTCCATATCCCATAGGATGCAGTGTAAGGCTAATTTGCCTATAAAGCTCAGGTGGTCATAATAATCTGGCCACTCAGTGTATATCTCCAGAACTTCAGCTGTTGTCGGTGGGAACCCGGCAAGCCCTTTCATTGCTCTACATTTCCTACCAGTCTCTACATAGTCTCCACTTTTCATTCTTGGCTATTAGAGTTCTCTCCAGCCAGTCTTTAGTTGATTATTCAGTATTGTATTTTTTGCACTTCAGTTTTAATTCCAGTTTGGTCTTGGAAGCATGTCTGTGTAGCATCCACTTACTCTGCTACCATTTTTAATCTTTCTTCAAACAAATTCTTAGTATTAAGTCATGTTTAAAATGGCTACTGTACTTCCCTTTGCTACAACTGAAGCTGATCCACACACCCAATATATTTAATGAGTTATAAAGAAAACAATGATTATTTTCAATGATTTCTGACCCACTATACTTCACCTACTTTAAAACCTATCTAGCCCTAGCTGATTTGGCCCAGTGGACAGAGCATTGGCCTGTGGACTGAAGGGTCCCTGGTTTGATTCCTATCAAGGGCATATGCCCAGGTTGCATGCTCAATCCCCAATAGGGTGAGAGCAGGAGGCAGCCAATCAATGATTATCTCTCATCATTGATGTTTCTACCTCTCTCTCCCCCTCCCTTCCTCTCTGAAATCAATAAAATAATAATAATTTGTTTAAAGTAATGAAATTTTTTTCCCATCACCATTTATTCCCTCTAGGCCAGGGGTGGGCAAACTTTTTGACTCAAGGACCACAATGGGTTCTTAAACTGGACCGGAGGGCCGGAACAAAAGCATGGATGGATTGTTCGTGTGAACTAATATAAATTCAAAGTAAACATCATTACATAAAAGAATACGGTCTTTTTTTTCAATAGTTTTATTCATTTTAAACAGGCTGGATCTAGCCCGCGGGCTGTAGTTTGACCACGGCTGCTCTAGGCCCTCTTCTACCTCCTCAACCACCACACTGTTGTCTGTGTCCATGAGTGCTTTCTCTTTTTTTTTCTTCTTTCCCCTCCCCACCCAAACAGCCCCACACCTCAATCACTTCACCTCTTCAACTCACTGCCTAACTTTTTTATACATTTATGAATATCCATGGAAATTAGATCTATTCTGAAGACAAGTTAAATGTCATGAGGTCTATTCATAAACTGGATTCTATATCTTTGGATAGTCTACTGCATGATAAAGCATTCTAAAACTTCAAGCTAATCTCAATAAAAAAAATACTCCAAATTCCTCATCAAATGTATAATTAACTGTTTCAGAAGAATGGGCCTTACAGTTAAATCCTTAATCCAAAAAAATCAGAGACTTCAGTACACTGTTTTTTCCTGGTAGTTGCTTTGCAGTTTACAGTAATGTATTACAGAATTGTTTTCTTACTTGAACTAGTACAAAGAAGTTTGTAGAAATGCAAAACCAAGTTAAAAGAAATATGTAAAATGGGTGTTTTCACATAGATGCAACAAACAAATAAAGCAAACCTCAAGCCACATTCATTTTTATATTAAGATGTGATTAGTATAGTTCCACATTTCTCAATATATACTATATATATACATACATATATGTGCACACACATGATACATAATGTGCTACCATTGAAAAATGTTGATTAATTCACTCAACAGGTGTTAACTGAACATTATTCTATAGGTTCAATAGGGAAAATGACTAACATAGGTTAAAGCTCATGAAGTAAAGGGTCATAACTGTAACGAAATAAGATGATAGGGCTCGGTAGAAATATATGACAAAGAGCATTAATAAAAAAATTAGAAAAAATAAACTAAACAGACTAAAAAAATTAGTTTAGGACTAAAATAAATTAGGTCAAAAAAGAAATTTTAATTTTGTAGACAAGCAGTGGTCGCCAACCCTTGGTCTGCGGACCACTAGTGGTCTGTGAGGTCCAAAAGGTTGACAAACGCTGGTTTAAGGAAACGTTTGGAGCAGCGGTTGCCAACTGGTGGTCTGCAGACCACTGGTGGTCCATGAGGTCCAAAAAGGTTAGCGACCACTGGACTAAAGAAACTTCCATTTTGGAGAGAAATAAAGTTATCAATTGAGTAGTTAGAATAAATGACCAGAGTCCATTTTCATCCTTCAAAACCCATAATGCTATAATTTCTTTAATGTATCATGTGTGCCAACATTAGTATCTGTGTATACATGTGTAAAACATACCTGTAAAAACATGAAAAAAACCTAATAAGGGCATTGCCCTTGAAGAAAAACAGGGGTAAGACAGGAAACAAGGTAGGAACTTTACTTATACACACTTCATACTAAATATCAAAAAGTTTTCATTTTTAATCACATGAACATATTATCTATTCAAACATGGAGAAATAAATGTAGATCATATATAGCACAAGTGTTATCAGAAAATGCAAGGGCAATATGAAAAGCTCTCTGAACTTTGAGGTAAAATTCATTAAGCACATACACTGACTATCGTGAAGAAACTAAGAAGACAAAATAGAAGTGGTTACCTTCTTGTCACGGGTTTTAGGGCTACCAGCAGTGTTTTGCTTAAGGAAGCCAGCAGTTGTTGACCAGCGTGTGGGGTTTTTTCGTGAAGGCTCTTCAGAGGAAAAATTACTATCACTGACAGAAGCTGAGAGGCCAGTTAAAGCTGGGTCACTGCTTCGTCGGACATGAAGAGGCATATCTACAAATATAAAAAAGCATATTTTTAAAAAGGGTAACTCATGACAGAAAACTACATGTTAGGATAAAAGCACTTAAATCCAAAATATTAAAGAGCAAAATAACTATTTAAGATGGATCAGTATTCTAGACAGAAATTCCATTAGTTCCCTTAAAACAATTTATTGAAAAAGAAATGTGGTATGAGGGAAGACCTGTTCTGAAGTAAAATTGTCTGGGCTTGAATTTGTGTTTCACCACTTGTGTAGTTCTGGGCAAGTTGTTTATATAGGCTCTGTATCTAGTGCATTCATAGGCAAAATACCAAAACAACAGTATTTCTTTCTGTGAGGACTAAATGATATAAAATGCTTAAAACACTGCCAGATACACAGCGTATACTTGGCAGAGAGTAATAATGACCATTACTGTCATTATAATCCTAATATTTCTAAATAAAATATATATTCTATAAATAAAGTATAAATAATAAATCTAAGCCATGAAAAAAATTTCATGCAAATTTAAATCATACCTACTGGATTAAAAATACAAAATCTAAACAGTGTTTGTCTAGACTATTAAAGAATTCTGTTCAATAAATATTTATTTTGGTCAATAAATTATTGTCAGAAAATTAATCATATTTCATGTCCTTAAGATGAAAAAATATTAAAAATAATATGCTAATAAGGTGGTAGTATCTGGCATATACACATAAAAAATGACATAAAAGACAGTATTTTAATAACTGTATTTGTATAAGAGCGGAGTTTGCAAATGCTGTAACAAAATCAATTAAGACACCCAAGTTAACGTTTCTTATCAGTAGCATTAAGAACATTTTAGCAGATATAATCACTGTTACATAGAGAAGAAAAAAAGAGAAAAATGAAAGCACGTGAGTCTATAATATTGAAAATCAGAACCAAAAGTCCTACTCATCAACTGAGCAAAATCACTTAAAAACAAGGCAAAAAAATTTGCTTGATATATGCTAAGTCTGTTTATAAAAACCGGGATGCAGGTTAAATATTTATAAAAAGTCTCTAAGAAAACACCTTTAACAGTTTTGTAAACTCATCATTTACACTATATAAGAAACATTTTAGAACACTAATCCTTGAGGATGCTAAATTAAAGACAACTAATTACAGGCACTACAGGTTATATTGCACTGCTATGAATATAGGGGTGCATATATTCTTTCTGATGGGTGTTTCTGAATTCATGGGATATATTCCTAGAAGTGGAATCACTGGGTCAAATGATAGTTCCAGTTTTAGTTTTTTGAGGAAACTCCAAAATGTTTTCCTCGTGGGTGCACCACTCTGCATTCCCAAATGCAGTGTATGAGAGTTCCCTTTTCTCCACATCCTCACCAGGATTGGCATTTGTTGATTTGTTGATGAAGCCATTCTGACAGGTGTGAGTTAATACCTCATTGGTCTTTTGATTTAGATCTCTCAGATGATTAGTGGCTTTAAGCATTGTTTCATATGCCTTTTGGCCTTCTGTATGTCCATTGTGGAGAAGTGTCTATTTCGGTCTTTTGCTTGTTTTTTAATTGGTTTGTCTTCCTTTTGTTAAGTTGTATGAGCTCCCTGTAAAATTTGTATATCAGATGTATCATTGGCAAATATGCTCTCCCATGCTGTGGGCTCTCTTGTTATTTTACTGATGGTTTATTTTGCTGTGCAGAAGCTTTTTATTTTGATGTAGTCCCACTTGTTGATTTTCTCCTTAGTTTCCATTGTCGTAAGAGATGTATTTATAAAGAAACTGCTACAAGAGATGCCTAAGATTTTGCTACCAATGGATTATTCTAGGATCTTTATGGTTTCACGTCTTACATTAAAGTCCTTTATCCATTTTTAGTTTGTGTATGGTGTAAGTTTGTGGTCTAACTTCATTTTTTTGCACATATCTGTTCAATTTTCCCAGCACCATTTATTAAAGAGACTATCTTGACCCCATTGTATGCTCTGGGCTCCTTTGTCAAATATTAATTGGGCAAAATGTCTTGGGTCAGTTTCTGGGTTCTATGTTCTGTTCCATTGGTCTATATGTCTGCTTGTGTGCCAGTACCAGGCTATTTTGAGTATAGTGGCATTGTAATCTAACTTAATATTTGACATTATTATCCCTCCAAATTTTTTCTTCTTTCTCAAGATTTATGTGGCTATTCAGGGTCTTTTTCAATTCCATATATATTTTTGGAATATTTGTTCTAGGTTTATGAAATAATCCATTGGTGTTTTGATAGGGATTGCATTGAATCTATAGATTGCTTTTGGTAGTATGGCCATTTTTTGATGCTGATTCTACCAATCTATGAACACGGTACAGTCCTCCACTTACGTATGTCTTCCTCTCTTCCTCTATCTCTTTTAACAATGTCCTGTAGTTTTCCATGTGCAGGTCTTTTACCTGCTTGGTTAAGTTTATTCCTACGTATATAAATTTTTATGTTTCAATGGTAAATGGGGTTGTTTGGTTTCCTTTTCTGAGTGGTCATTATTGGTGTATAAAAATGCCATAGATTTCTGGATGTTAATTTTATAACCTGCTATGTTGCTGAATTCATTTATTAAATTTAGTAGTATTTTATGGAGTCTTTAGGGTTTATATGTACAGAATCATGTCAACTGCAAATAGTGAATTTTACTTCCTCCTTTACAATTTGGATAACTCTTATTTCTTCTTCTTGTCTGATACTACAGCTAAGACTTCTGGTACTATGTTGAATAGGAGTGGTGAAAGGGAGCATCCCTGTCTTGTTCCAGTTCTTATAAGAAATGGTTTAACTTTCGTCCATTGAGTATGATGTTAGCTGTAGGTCATTCATATAATGCTTTTATTATGTTGAGAAATGATCCCTCCATTCCCACTTTGTTGATAGTTTTCAGTAAAAAAGGGTGTTGGGTGTTGCTGAATGTTTTTTCTGTTATCTATTGATATGATCATGTGGTTTATATTTTTAAGTTTGTTTATGTGATGTATCACATTTATTGATTTATGAACATTGTGCCAGCCTTGAATCCCTGGAATAACTCTCACTTGGTTGTAGTGTATGAGCTTTCTAATGTATTGTTGGTTCCAATTTGCTTGAATTTTGTTGAGGATTTTTAAACTCTGTGCATCACGGATATTGACCTGTACTTCTCTTTCTTTGCACTGTGTTTATCTGGTTTTGGGATAAGGGTAATGCTGGCCTCTTAGAAAGATCTTGGAAGTGTTCCTACTCTCTGAATGTTTTGGAATAGTTTGAGGAGGAAAGGTGTTAGTTCTTTAAATGTTTGGTAAAACTTCCCTGTGAAGCCATCCAGATCAGAGCTTTCGTGTGCTGGGTGTGTATTACTGCTTTGATTTCATCAGTAGTTATCAGTATATTCAGGTTTTCTGATTCTTGCTCATTGAGTTTTAGAAGATTGTATTTTTATCGGAATATTTCCATTTGGTCAAGATTGTCCATTTTATTGGAGTAGAGTTGTTCATAGTATTTTTTTTTAGGATCCTTTGTACCTCTGTGGGGTTTGTTGTTATTTCATTTCTTTCATTTCTGATTTTATTTGGGTCCTCTCTCTTTGTTTTTGGTGAGGCTGGCAAGATGTTCATCAATCTTGTTTACCCTTTCAAAGAATCAGCTTTTAGTTTTATTGATCTTTTGTATTGGGGGGGGGGGGGGACGCGCGGGGATCCCTACGCCACTTATTTCTGAGCTTTATTATTTCCTTCCTTCTACTTACTTTAGCTTTTATTTTTGCTCTCTTTCTAGTTCTTTAAGTTGTAGGGTTAGATAACTTTTTACCAGTTTTTCTTGTTTTTTGAGGTAGGACTATAGTGCAATGAACTTTCGTCTCAATTGCTTTCACTATGTCCCATGGATGTTGGTTTGTAGTGCTTTAATTGTCATTTGTTTCCAAGATGTTTTTATTTCTTCTTTGATCTCTTTGTAATCCATTCATTGTTTAATATCATGCTATTTATCCTCCACATGTTTAATTATTATTGTTTTTATTGTAGTTGATTTCTAATTTCATGTCATTATGATGCGAGAAGATGCTTGATATAATCTCCAACTTCTTGAATTTGTACAGACTTAGCCTATGTCCTAACATGTGCTCTATCTTTAAAAATGTCCCACATTCACTTAAGAAGAATGTATATTCTGTAGTTTTGGAGTGAAATGTTCTGAAGATGTCCATTAGTTCCATCAAATCTAGTGAGTCATTTGGGATTGCAGTTTCTTCAATGGGGTATTAAAGTTTCTTACTATGATTGTGTTGCTGTCAATCTCTCCATTGTTATTTTCCAGAAGTTCCTTTTATGTATTTGGATGCTCCTGTATTATGTGTGTATATGCTTACCAGAATTATATTCTCTTGTTGTATTGATCTCTTTATTATTATGAAGTGGCCTTCCTTGTCTCTTGTTTTTGACCTTCACTTTGAGGTCTATTTAGTCAAATATAAGTATTGCTACCCCAGCTTTTTTTCATTTCCATTAGCTTGGAAAGTTTTTTCCATCCCTTTACTTTCAGTGTGTGTTAAGTCCATTGTTCTGACGTGGGTCGTGATTTTTTCTTCCACAATTCTGGGGAGTTTTTTGTCATTATTTTTATAAAACAGGTTTTCTATTCCTTGCTCAACTTCCTCTCCTTCTGGCACCCCTATTATGAAGATGTTGTTTCATTTCAAGTTATCCCAAAGCTCGCTTAGATTCTCCTCCTGTTTTTAAATTTTTTTTTCCACTTGCTGCTCTGCTCGGGTGATTTTTTCTACTTTGACTTCTAACTCACAAATTTGGCCCTCAGTTTCTTCTAGTCTACTGTTGAAACCTTCCATTGTGTTTTTTATTGTATCTGTCATTCTTCATTTCCTCTTGGGACTTATTCATGCTGATGTAATTCTCACTCAGATCCTTATAATTGTGTATTGGTCATCCAGATGTTTGAGCAACCTTATAACCATTACTCTGGATTTATTCTCTGACAAATTACTTGCATCCATTTCATTTAGTTACTCTCTGGTGACTTCCTTTCCTTTCCTTTGGAGATTATTTCTTTTTCTCCCCACTTTTCCTGCCCCACTGTAATTGTTCCTATGTGTTAGATCCAATTGCTATGTTACTCAACTTTTTTTGTGGGGTTGTCCTATGTATTCAGTGATTTGTGTGACCCAATGGGGCACTCGCTCAAATCTACTGAGCTAAGTGTTCTAGAGGCGCCCCCTAATTGAGTTATTTGGGCTCTCCTGATGTAGTTGGGCCTTAAATGTTAGTTTCTCGTTTGTAGATGCAGTCTCCTCACAAGTTGTCTGACAATGTGACTCAACCCCAGCCTCCTCGTGCAAGCTGTTGTGGATGTGCACGTGGTTCTGGCTCTTGTGGCAGGGGTTGCCTGATATCTCACTGTGGGGTCCTGGAGCCCATGGCAGGCTGGTGTGGGAAGAGCTCAAGGGATTTATCTCAGTGCTGTGGCCGATGCAATGCTGTGAGCACACTCCAGCAAACACGCTTCCTTGGCACACCAGGAAGTGGCAACGCTCGCCTGACAAATCTCCAAGAACTACTCTTAGCCCCGACCATCACGCCAACTGGATAACATAGCAAGCGTGTCCCTGTTTTATTGGCAGCTTACCCCTTTTTATACGATTTTACTTCCCTCAATAAACTTAGATCTGTGTCTCTGAACCTGGTCTCTGGAGTCGTGCATGCAAACGCCCTAGCGCAGTGGGCTCTGTCGTCCTCACCCCCGAGGGACTCCCTGTTCCAGGCTGGCATGGATCCCGGGGCCCTGGATGAGATTGTGCTACTCTGGCCGGTGTGGTGTGACTGTTGCTGGAGTGGCATCACTCTGTGAATCCCTGCAGGGATCCCAGAGCCCATTGCCAGGAAGGTGGACATCCTGGAGTCTGCCAGTGAGGCAGCAGGATTCCGACTGGGGTCGTTTCACCCTGTAACTCACGAGGGGTTCCAGAACCCAACAGCCAGGTATGTGGGGGTCACGGGGTCTGGGGCTAAAGCAGCTGACACAGGTGTCCAAGAGCTGGCAGCTGGGGAGGCGGAAATCTCTGGGTCTGCAGTTGAAGCAGAGGAGCCTTGAGCAGAGAGGCATTCCTTTAGTGACTCAAAGAAGGCTGCAGGAGCTTGACAGGGGTCTACATCTGAGGAGGTGTGGTCTTGGCCAGAGAGGCACACTCCGTGACTCACCAAGGGGTCCAAGAGTGGGCGACCAGGGAGGCAGGAGTCCCAGGGTCTATGGGTCTGCAGGTGGTTGCAGGGCATGGAAGGTGTCCTAGGCCAGTCTGGATGGTGAGAACACATAGTTTGGCCAGAGTGGTTGCAGGGCAGGGAAGGTGTCCTAGGCCAATCTGGATGGTGGTGAGCCTAGGCTCCTAGTTGCAGCAGCTCTTCCCTTCAAGATGGCATGGTTTCTGTGCCAGAGACAGGCTGCCCATACAAGTCCACATACTTCCCTTTGACTACCTTACTCACTTATACTCCCTTCCTCACTCCCATCCTGCCGGCCACCATCTTTTGTCTTTCAACAAAAATACATTTTTAAGAAACAATGTACTTCAGTGCTCTCAATATAAAACAAAATGTTTTCTAAAATATTAACAAAATTCTTCCTGGATGCTCCAAATTAAAAATGTAATTAAAAATAAAATAAAATGGGGAAGGAGAGAATACAATACTTGTGGAAAATTATAATAATGCTTCTTGGATATGTGGTCTGTTACTTCTTTTACATAGGGTCCTTGTGAAGTTGTTAAAGAACTCTGTACACCTCAACTTGTCTCTGTAAGTCTAAAGGAAGGACTATTAGTTGACAAAAGAATATCTCTAAAAAAATGATACAAAGGCAATGACCTTAAAGTACTATCCACAGTAATAAAATAACCATATAAGATTACAGTTCAACTGCAAAATGAATTTTCTTAGACACAATAAAACAGCTTATTCTATTTGTTTTTGAAATTTTTCTCAGAAGAAGTAACTTACATGCATGATTCAGATTATATAAATAATGAGAATCATCATCTGTGGAACATGATCATTGATTGTGTTAATCTGTTAGTATGAAACAGACAAAAATAATCAGCATTCTACCTTTTGGTAGCTGTAAATATCAACAATGTAGATGTAGAAAAGAAAGAGGAAGGAAGGTTACAGCCAAGACTCAGACCCTGTGGTCAGACCATTCTAGGTACAGGCTGGGGCAGTGCACCGGGCAGCATTTACTGCACAAACATCTATGTAGAGGACACCCAGCAGATTTGCTATTTTTCACACAAATTTTTATTTTCATTTTAGTTATATCTATAAAAAATAATCATGTAAATATAACTTGGATCTTTCATTTGTCCTACCTCATCACCATGTATCCCCAAGTAAAATAGGGCTCATGTTTACATTTGTGTCCACTTTCAAATTTAGGAAGGTGTCTAAGTTTTGATTACCAGGTTTATTAAAAAGAACATAATTCAATTTATAAAGTAAACTATGTGTTCTCATCAAAAGAAGTCCAGATGGTATCATAATGATCTTAAAATCAAAGTTTTCCTGCAGTTCGATGTGCAAAAAGAACTAAGTCACCACAGAGCACACAAGCAGCATGACCAAGTCCAAATGGTAGAACCCATGCCACAGGACCTTGGCCTATGTTCATGCTGCCTACAATTCAAAACCAGCAATACATCACTGTTTCCCACACTGCTGGTTTAAACTACATTTTATTGGTTTATCATTTCTTCTTGGTTGTATGATTGCATGAAAATTGTAAGGTACGTTCATATAGTTTATACACATAAATGCACACACACCCGTTTAAGTCGAGTACAGTATTATAATGATTTAACTAGGAGAAATCTAAATCTTTTTGCTTTAATTAGCCTCTACAGTTGTCACAGTGAAGAAATATGTAACTCCACATATAAAAAAGCTAAAGCACAGAGACGACAAGAGGAGCATAGGGGTGATTTTCTGGCCAGAACTTCAGCCTACTGGGTCAGTGCTCAATCACTACCCAAATTATAAAATCAGTTCCATTATTTGACAAATTTTATTTTTATCTACAAGTAGATAAAAGTATTAGTCTAAATTTTATAAAAGGGATGAATTTTACTGTTTTCAAAGTAAAATTATATATTCACTAAGAAATCATATAGTGGTTTTAACTAACAGCAACATTTGATTTGGGTGAATTAAAGAAATATTACATTAGCTATACATACATTTTAAAACAACAGGCATCCCAATTTTAGAAATGTTAACATAGGAGAAATAAGATAAAAACAAAAACAAAAAACAATCAAATAAGTACTGGTTAAACAGAGGAAGTACAATGTGTAAAATAACAAGAATGCCCCAGAAAAAAAGAGACTGCACCAGATCTCTTCAACTTTCATCTCAGGATCCATTCACACCATGAAAATTACTGAGGACCCCAAAAGCTTTTGTTTATGTGGGGTATAGCTAAGAACAATTACCATATTAGAAGTAAAAATGAAAATTATTTTTAATATTTATTAATTCATGTTTAAGTTAATAATAAAACCATTACTGCTAACATAAAGAACAGAATTATATGAAAATTCCATTTTAAAAAACAGAAAAGTTAAGGGGAGTTTTACACATTGCTTAATCAAAGACATCTGGGTTCTCATCACTGATTCTGCATTCAATCTGTTGCAATATGGCAAAGTATTTTTAAAAACTTCACAAATATTTAGCTGGAAGAATAAACATCATTTTTTAAAATTCTTTATTGTTTAAAGTATTATAAATAGTATTACATATGTCTCCTTTTTCTCCCAGTGACCTCTCCCCGGCCCCGCCTCCCCTGTACATGCCCTTACTCCCCTAGTTTCTGTGTCCATTGGTTATGCTTATATGCATGCGCAAGACCTTTGGAAGAAATAACCAGCATTTTAATAATTCTTCTAGGTAATTATGAATATTCTTTTTTGATACCACACCAAACTTAAATTTCCCAAAGATTAGCTGCAATAGGAATGTAAACTTATCATTCTTTGTTACATTAAAATCTATTTGTCTATTATACTTTGAATGGATCATAAACCCATGAAAAATTATAATATTTATTATTTGGAATATATTAGTAATTGGGTTATGCCAGTTTTCCAAATGGTGATATATTTCTTCCTATCAGAAAATTACATGTGTGAACAAACATCACTACCAATTTCATCAGAAAAGTCACTAAGCATTGGGAAGTTGTCATGCTCACAGCAGGATATAAGTTTTCCAAAATCTAATTTTCACTAGAAAGCTTACTGGTTATTTGTGACAACAAATGCTGTCAGTTGTTAGCCTTGTAATGACAGGCTCACTTCATTCGTTTTCTAGATCTTCCAGACACTAAAGGCTAAATAACCATAGTTTTTTTGTCCTTCTTTCAAATATAAATAGCTACTTCAATTACAATTCAGGCCATCACATAAAAGTTTTTCTGAAGACAACCACTAATCTTTAAAAGAAACTGTGTGCATGCTGGGTGAAGACATATGATGCCACTGCTCTGATATGTCCTAAGGGCCTGCATTTTACCCATCAGTGCCGAGGAATCATTGATGCAGATGACAACCCAGCAACACAAAATGTATCTTAGTAAGTTTATGAAAAAAAAAAAATTTTGCCCTCACTATCTCCTTGACATGGTCTTTGTGACTCGCAAGGACCCACAGATTACATATGAAGAACCACTTGGCTAGACTTGCAATTTTGCTCGCCTCTCTAAGCCTCAGTCTCCTAAACTATAAAAACAGAGGCTGGGCTGTTGGGGTCAGATCTTTTTTATGCTAAAATATGTGTGATTTCATGTAAGTTTATACTAGCACACACCTACACCAGTGATCACTTGCCAAGCCTCATCCCAGAACTTATAACAATTTATGAAAAATGTTCTTAAAAAATAATAATAAAAGCATTTCAAAGCCTTTCAGCAACCATTATCAGGTGCCTCAAAACAGGTTAAAGTATTACAAGCAACACCAGAGCTATAGGTAGTGGTGCAGATGCAGCCACAAATGGCATGAGGCCTTGTGCCAAGTTGAGTCCAATTTTATAGGGAAAAAAAATACTATGAACATTGGACCTTAATCAACAAAATGAATCATAAAACCCTACTTCCTGGTATATCCGAAAGGTTTCTCACCGTTCACTGTCCTGATGATACATACTAGTATGCTGCATATAGAATGCACATTTGTCTTGGTCTCAGAGGAATAAAATGTGAATACAGCCTTTTCCTCTATGATTTGTTCATATTTCTGGGACAAACAGTGTATGTCAGCATTACTAGTATTCTGATGTAATTAGTGTTCTTTACTGTAATTAAAAATAATAGGACACCCTGTCAGCATGGCTCACTGCTTGAACATGGACCTATAAACCAAGAGATCATGGTTCTTTTCCCGGTCAGGGTACATGCCTGGTTTGTGGCCTCAATCCCCATTGGGAGCTACGCAGGAGGCATCCAATCAATGATTCTCTCTCATCATTTATGTTTCTCTCTCTCCCACTCCCTTCTCTGAAATCAATAAAAATATATTTTAAAAAATGTGTTGTCTCTGTACTGAAACACTATTTAAAAAATAAAAATAATAGGAGTTTCTCATTTAAGGTAATTTGGTCATTACTACTAACCATTCCTCATCCTCAATTTTAAGAAAGTCAATGTATTTAAAAACATGATAATTCCTGACCCGTAATATATTTATATAAAATATATAAAAAGTAAATTCTCTGAAATATTAAAAAGAAAATTCAAAGATGAGGCTTTTCAAAATTAAGCTGCTGGCTGAAGCACATAGGCACTGGTGCAATGACACTGGGTCCTGGAGGGTGGTGGTGATGGTTTGATGTGTGCATTCCTTTGAAGAGTGGATAAAACAGCAATTAACCCTCATCACAAGATTTAACATTCTCTGTGGCACTAGTTCACTGTGAGCACTGATGCTTCTCTAGGTAGGATGGCTTTTCAATAAGAGGGAAATGGCAAATCAAATAATGAATTATAGCAAATACTAAAAAGGCAGATATATCTTTTTTAACTGTTAAATATCCCAAACTTACTCCTAATCAGCATTGTCATTGCTTCTCTTCTTTCATTCTTCTAGTGATTTCCAAATTATTTAACTACTCAAAGCAATGAATAAACCATCTCTAACAAGAGAGGTATCTAATCAAATCTAGAAATGATATAGTTTCACATGTTCTATTAGAAGTTATGATACCAAAAGCAAAATTACTTTTTATGCATAATGAACACTGCATCCCCAATCTTTGGGGATATTATACATTTCCAAAGACATATCTCCCAGTGAGAAGAACCAAGTTATTAAGACATACCATGAGATAAAAACCTGTCATCAGGATTGCAAAACTGACCTTCCAATATATATTGTCCCTTTTTATAAAGGTATTTACCAGTATTAAACTTACTGGGGTAAAATCCTTGATAGAAATTTGTGGAAAGCAAGGTAAGAAATAAACTTTAAAAAATAGTGAAAGATTCTGAGAGAGGATATAAAATGAGTTTTATCACCCTGATTCTATTTTATGTATAAGCAATAAATAAATAATACTGTAGTTGGAATTTGCCTTAGATATAAATTAAAATATCTCATTTACAGATGAGTGTATTAAGAACCAGACAGATAAATTCAGGGATGAGTCATCAGTTACACTGCTCTGTGACCCAACTGTAAATGGAAAGTTTGATACTGACTCCCTGCCCTTACAATTTGGATTTGACCACACTGCTGTCTCGGAAGAACTAAAATGTGTCAAGTCCAGAGTATGCTTACATTTCACTGGACATAACAGGTGATTTCTTGAAAAGGTTGAATGGAAAACATTTCTATAGATAATAAGATAGCTTCAATGGTTCATTGAATCTTAGACACTTAGGAGTGAAAAGAAAGTCAAGGGGAAAATATATGTGTGATAGTCTAATGTCATATAAATGTTTTCAAAGAAAAACCAAGACCTTTTCCAAGGCATATTAAATTTATAGCACTAGAATTCTCATTCTGAAACTGAAAATATAACTACTCTGATCAAAAGCCCTCCAAATACTCAAATGAGTACAAGTAAAAGTGGGGAAATCTGAATAGGATTGGTAAGTTGTAGAAATGTTAATATTGTCACTGTGATAAAATATTAGTTTTTTAAAACCTTACCATTAAGTAAAATATAAACGAATATGTCTATAGTATTTCTTATAACTGGACTCAGAGGAATAAAATATGATAATTCTACAATTATCTCAATTAAAATACACACAAGCCCGGCTGGTGTGGTTGTGTTTGAGCATCAACCCATGAACCAGGAGGTCACAATTCAATTCCTAGTCAGGGTATATGCCCCAGTTGCAGGCTTGACCCCCAGTAGGAGACATGCACAATACAGTGGATCAATGATTCCCTCTCACCACTGATACTTTTATCTCTCTCTCCCCCTCTGTGAAATCAATAAAATGCACTTTTAAAAAATGCACACAAACAAAAAAAAAACCCTCCAAAAGTTAAATAGAAAATCCCAGGTGAGAAGTCAATGTCAAGGCCTGGAGCAATCAGGACAATGGGATTTTATTAAGGTACTAGAGACCCGGTGCATGAAAATTCATGCACTGGAGCAGGGGGAGGGGGAGTCCCTCAGCCTGGCCTGCCCCCATCACAGTCCGGGAGCCCTCAGAGGTGGGAGGCGACCCAACGATCAGGGGAAGGTGACGCCCCATCATACCTCTGCTGCTGCCACTGCAAGCAGCGCAAGCCTCAGCCGGCCCTGGTTACCTGAGCCTCGGGCCACCCTCGGTGGCTGGGCAGCTGCCATCCGAGGCTTGCCTGCATCTCGGGCATCGGATGGGCAGCCCTCCATCTGAGGCTTCCCTGCACCTCGTGCCAGTCCTGTGTGGCTGGGCAGCTGCCATCCAAGGCTTGCCTGTGTCTTGGGTGTCAGCAGGGCAGCCGCCATGTGAGGCTTGCATGTGCCTCAGGCCGGCCCTGGGTGGCTAGGGGGCTGAGGGGACTGGGGAACTCCAGAGGCAGGTGCGCAGAATGGGTGGGCCCGCCTGGGGGCAGGCTCAGCCTTGCTGCGTGCCTGCTGCCCCAGCAGGGTTAAGGGGACTGGGCGCCACCATCTTGTGGCTGTGGGAGCCGCCATCTTTGAGGGTGGGGCAGTCAATTAGCATATTGACTTATTGGCTGTGGGTTCTACCATCTTTCCAACAACATGAGGGTCAATTAGCATATCCCCTCTTTATTAGATAGGATAGGATTTCCTACAACAGTCTTCTAATGGCCAAAGCTCAACTGCTATACACAGTTTGCACCCTGTAGACCAAGCATGTCAAACTCGCAGCCGCCATGCCCCATGTGGCCCACAACAAATATTTTTGCAGCCCAGCCAATATAACAGTATGTAAGAAATATTTTAATAAAAATTTCATAACAAAATTTTTACAATATCCTGTTATACATAACTAGGGGCCCGGTGCACGAAATTCGTGCACTGGGTTTGGGGGGGGGGGGGAGTGTCCCTCAGCCCAGCCTGCCCCCTCTCACATACTGGGAGCCCTCAGGCGTTGACCCCCATCACCCTCCAATCGCAGGATCGGCCCCTTGCCCAGGCCTGACGCCTCTGACAGAGGTGTCAGGCCTGGGCAGGGGACCCTCATTTCCCCCCATCACTGGTTCTGCCCCCAACCCAGGCCTGATGCCTCTGGCCAAGGCATCAGGCCTGGGCAGGGGACCCCCAGACCCCTCCTATTGCTGGCTCTGCCCCTTGCCCAGGCCTGATGCCTCAGCCAGAGGCGTAGACCCCCATCACCCTCTGATCACCTGATCGGTCCCTGGCCCAGGCCTGACGCCTCCGCCAGAGGTGTCAGGCTTGGACAGGGGACCCCCATCTCCCCCCGATCACTGGCTCTGGCCCCCGCCCAGGCCTGAGGCCTCTGGCCCAGGAATCATGCCTGGGCAGGGGACCCCCATCTCCCTCTGATCGCTTGCTCCACCCCCCGCCCAAGCCTGACACCTCTGACCCAGGCTTCAGGCCTGGGCAAGGGGACCATCATATCACCCCAAACCCCAGCTCAGCCCCCCACCCAGGCCTGATGCCTCGGCCAGAGGAGTTGACCCTCATCACCCTCCGATCACCAATCACCGGATCGGCCCCTTGACCAGGCCTGAGGCCTCCGGCAGAGGTCTCAGGCCTGGGCAGGGGACCCCCAGCTCCCCGCGGTTGCAGGCTCCGCCCCTGTCCAGGCCTAACGCCTCTGGCTGAGGCGTCCGGCTCGGGCAGCGGGGACCCTCAGCTGCAGCGGTCCCACGATCGTGGGCTCCACTTTAGGTCCAGGCAAGGGACCCCTAGCTCCTGGGACTGCCATCTTCGACCGTGCCCAGCTCCCATCGCTGGCTCCACCCCTACTTCCTGCTATCACTGGCCAGGGCGGCAAAGGCACCTGATTCTCCGATCATGGCTGGGGGGCA
Source organism: Myotis daubentonii (assembly GCF_963259705.1). NCBI lineage: Eukaryota > Metazoa > Chordata > Mammalia > Chiroptera > Vespertilionidae > Myotis > Myotis daubentonii. The sequence continues at coordinate 104,402,285 of NC_081840.1, forward strand.
GGGCAAAGGCGGCTCCAGGGCCGCCTTTGCCCTGCCCCCCAGCTCTTAGCTCCCCACTGGGTTTCCGATCACTGTCAGTGGCAGGGGGCTTCTTCCTGCTTTCCCTTTCGCCTCCCTGCATTATGCCTACATATGCAAATTAACCGCCATCTTGTTGGCAGTTAACTGCCAATCATAGTTGGCAGTTAATTTGCATATAGCCCTGATTAGCCAATGAAAAGGGTATCGTCGTACGCCAATTACCATTTTTCTCTGTTATTAGTGTAGATTATTAATAACGAATTACAACGTACGCTAATGACTGATTACTATAGTCATGTTGCATTATTTCCCTTACGCGCCTTACACACAGGCACACCAGTTAGCAGCAAATATTTTAGCAGCCAATTGCCATGTCATGATTCTTGTACTGACTTGTTTGGTGTGCCCAACAGGAAATATTTTGCTTTTGGAGAACAAGAAAAATAGGTTTATTTGCATTATGCTTATTAATTTGTGCAGTTATTCAGTGTCTGGCTAGTTAATGTTCAAGAAAAAAATATTAATTTTATTAAAATGTTCTATTATTTTATGTTAACAATTACTCATTTATTTCAGCACTGGATCTATGTTTCTTTCAAGAATCAAGTACTCCACTGGTGCTATATACTCATTCTCATATAACAGCTCTGATATGCAAGATTAGCAGCTTGTAACAAAAAATAAATTCAATAAAATAGCAGCATATGTACGAGTAAGTACCTTCTTGCACATTAATTTCAATTCACTTATATTTGTTTTCTGGGTTTGTTTTTTGGGTTTTGTTTTTTGTTTGTTTGTTTTTTGCTTTTTACCTTACTCTGTATATTCTCTTACTATTTAATATTCAGAACCAAGATGGTGGTGTAGATAAATTCCTGTACTCGCCACCTCCCACAACCACATCAAAATTACAACTAAAGTACAAAACAACCATCATTCAGAACCACCTGAAAGCTGGCTGAATGGAAGTCCTACAACTAGAGAAGTAAAAAAGAAAGCACATTTTAAAAAAATATTTTATTTTAATTAAAAAAATGTTTAATTTTGTTTTATTGCTTAAAGTATTACAAATAGTACATATGTCTCCTTTTTTTCCCCCTTGACCTTCCCTCAAGCCTCTCCTACCCCCCAGTGTCTTGTGTCCATTGGTTATGCTTATATGCATGCATACAAGTCCTTCAGTTGATCTCTTTCCACCCCACCCAACCCTCCCCAGCCTTCCTGCTGTAGAAGAAAGCACACTGAGAATGGTAGGAGGGGCGGAGGAGCGGACCTGGCTGGTCCAACACCCACATGTGCCTTTATTTTTATTGGGATGGAGATTGTCTCTGCAGAGGCCATCTGTGAGGAGCAAGGGGTCCCAGCCCCACACCAGACCTCCAGCCCAGGGTTCCAAAGCTGGGAAAGGAAGAGAATCCCCGTGACTTTAGACTGTAAAAACCAGCGGGGATTGTGGCTGAGTGACAGAGGCTACTGGAGACAAGGGTGTTCCTTTTAAAGGGCCGGCACACAAATTTCCAAGGTCCTACTTCCTCTGAGCTCCAATACCTGAGGGTGGCACAATACCAGGCACATATGGGTAAGAAGTCTGGCATTGGGGGTGGCATTCTCCCAGAATGGGGTGTTCACATGGGTCATTGTTCCTGTGCTGAGACCTCCCCTGTTGCAGGGCTGACTAGAAGCCATATCTGAGTTTCCATCACTGTGGCTCACACTGTTTGCTCTTCCCTGATGACACCCTGAGACCTTGCACCATCCAATTTACAGCCCTACCCAAGATGTTTGCAGAGGCTTTTCCTTGCTCAGGCTTCAGGCTTTGCTAAAATATATCAAACAAACTATAACTGGCATCATCATGCCCCAAACATATCAATAAAAGACTCAAGATCTGGCACTAGAACCAGCCTGCCTGATTTCACGCCTGGACCTTGCCTGGGCACCTCCAAGCCCAATACAAATAGCTCCTGCAGGGTGGTCCCAGGAAGTGGCTGACTTTGCACCTCCCTGGAGGCCCTGGAGACAATGCACCCAGTGGACAGCTTCAGACCAGAGCAGATTACAACTCTACATATCCCCAAGTGACACACTCAAGAGGCAGACTCTGTGAGCACCAAAGCTCCACTGAAGCAAATCCTGTTCCATAGGGGTCTTTTCTGTCCAGCAGCTCTCCCACTACAGTCGTCTGAGACACCAACAGTAATCAAGGCTCAACTACAAGACTGTGCACAGAGCCCACACAGGACGCACCTAGAGTGCCCAGTTCAGGTGACTGGGGAGTCTGAGCCACTGGGCCATCCAGGACACCTACTACATTAAATAATTTTATATGACAGCTAAGTCACTAGAAAGGAACAAACAGGAAAAGAACCCTTCCTTTATTTCTCACCAGGTTAAAATTTCAGATGGCTGATATGTACCATAACATACAGCCAGTGACGCTACTGCATATCCTAGAAAAGGTAATTACCAAAAAGAGTTTGGAAAAATAGAAAGTCACAGCACATGTTGACCTTCACTAGTATACACCTATAGGCATAGCTTCTCAACAATGATATGAAAATGAAAAGACAAGTGGGAGGGAGATTATATACAGTCTAAATAAAATTATAGTCAAAACTGTTTGAACATTTTCTTCCCTTACCGCCTTTACCCACAACAGTCAGTGTCTAAATGTTGATAACCTATAGATCAATCTACCTTTAAAATTATCTCTTTCCTCAATTGATTTGTTTTAAAATTGATCCAGGTACCTCACAATTTGGAATTTTCTGTAGTAACTTCCTATCATATTTGATTCATTCCACTGTTTTTAATCAATTCAAAAAATGTGACTTGTTTACACACAGGGGATTTCTAAAGCTGGCTCATATTATCTCACAAAAACAGATTAAGATTTCAGGAGTTGGGGGAGGAATGGAAAATACCTGTAATATTATCAACAGTGAAAATATATTTAATAAATAAATAAAAAATAAAAATAATAAAAGAATTCAGAAATGTTTAAGAATGGGTTGTTAGATAATCATTAAAATTAAATTATATAAACTTACAATTAAACAAATTATACTTTAAAAAAAGGTAATACTCAAAACAATTCACTTCCCAATTATTTTACTACATTTTATTAGTATTTATGCTCATGATGCATCTATTGCATCTGTACTGTACAAATACCATATAATGGTGTGCCAGGATATATCTCTTACCAACTCTGTATTCATTAATATGACATTGATAACTTGAAACTGGCCACTGTGAGAGTATTTATACCAAGGAAATGGGCAAATGCTACAAACCAAGTCTTTTCTGGTTTTTAGCTATTTAACATTTACCAGTACCCCAGTAGATCTAGAGACCCAAACAAATTCCCTCTTCTCCAGGTATCACCAAAATGTATGAGCACTATCAGGAAAGGCTTTCCAAAGAAATGGTTACTTATCCCAAGGAATAAGTCAAGGTTAGCTATGTAGGTAATGAGGACAGAGAATAAGCTAACAAACACAAGGAAAAACAGGGTTCTTAGAGCTAGTCAGGCCTGAAGCCCATCCAAGAAATTCATCCAAGGGAGCTAGTTATAGGATAGAAAAAGTGGATGCTGAGAAGACAGACACAAGACAGGTCTTGCACACCTTAACAAACACACTAATATTCTTAGCTGTATTAAAAAATAATGGGAAGATATTGAAAGTTTTTAAGCACTGGGAGTAGAAGGAAGATATGTGGATTTTCAACGATCATTCTTGCTTCACAGCAGAACAGACTGAAGAGTGGCGCCAAGAGAGGATGCAGAGAGACCAGCAGATGATGGGTCTAGTAGCCCCACACCCTGCCTGTTAATATAGGCCTCTTAGCAAAATCTTTTTGAGCATGCAACAGAATAGCAGTTTTATTTATTTATTCATTTATTTATCATTTATCAGTTAAATACATGCTCAATTATACTAACATAAATATTATTCAACTCATACAAAAAATTGTAAATCTTAAAATGAGATAATAAAATAAAGATGAATGCAAAGTTCAAATATTCTTTAACACACTTCAAAAATTGTGCATCTTAACTCAGAGACCACCAGTGCTTCAGATTTCTTAGGATATATTCCTAGAAGTGGGATCTTTGGGTCAAATGGCAGTTCCATACTTAATTTTTTGAGGAAACTCCATACTGTTTTTCCATAATGGTGGCACCAGTCTGCATTCCTACCAGTAGTGTACTAGGATTCCCTTTTCTCCATATACTCGCCAGCACTTGCCATTTGTTATCTGTTGATGGTAGTCATTCTGACAGGTGTGAGGTGATACCTCATTGCATCTCTCTGATGATCAGTGACTTTGAGCATTTTTTCATGTCTCTTGGCCAACTGTATGTCTACTTTGGAAAAGTGCCTATAGGTCCTTTGTCATTTTCTTATTGGATTGTTTTATCTTCCTTTTGTTAAGTTGTATGAGTCCTTATATATTTTGGATAATAACCCTTTATCAGATATATCATTGACAAATATGTTCTCCCATACAGTGGACTCCCCTTTCATTTTGTTGATGGTTTCTTTTGCTGTGCAGAAGCTTTTTTATTTTGATGTAATCCCATCTGTTTATTTTCTCCTTAGTTTTCTTTGCCCTAGGAGATGTACCCATGAACATACAGATACGAGATATGTCTGAGATTTTGCAGCCTATGGTTTCTTCTAGGATTTTTATGGTTTCCCGACTTACATTTAAGTCTTCTATATATTTTGAGTTTATTCTTGTGTATGGTTTAAGTTGGTGGCCTGGTTTCATTATTTTGCATGTATCTGTCCAATTTCACCAACACCATTTATTGAAGAGACTGTCTTGACTTCGTTGTATGCTCTTGCCTCCTTTGTCAAATATTAGTTGAGCATAATGGCTTGGGCCAATTTCTGGGGTCTCTCTTCTGTTCCTTTGATCTATATGCCTTTTCTTGTGCCAGTACTAGGCTGTTTTCATTACAGTGGTTTTATAGTATAACTTGAAATCTGGTATTGTGATTCCTCCAACTTTGTTTTTCTCTGTCAAGATTGCTGCAGTTATTTGGGGTCTTTTTTGGTTCCATATAAATTTTTGGAGTATTTATTCTAGCTCTGTGAAATATGCTATTTGTATTTCAATAGGGAATCGCACTGGATCTGTAGATTGTTTTGGGTAGAATGAACATTTTAATGATTTTGATTCTACCAATCCATGAACACGGTATATTTTCTTCCACTTCTTTATATCTTCTTCTATCTCTTTTTTCAACGACCTGTGGTTTTCCGAGTACAGGTCTATTGCCTCCTTGATTAAGTTTATTCCTAAGTATCTTAATCTTTTTGTTGCAATGGTAAATAGGATTGTTTGTTTAGTTTCTCTTTCTGAGAATTCATTATTGGTGTATAAAAAAGCCATTGATTTTTGGGTGTTGATTTTGTATCCTGATACACTGCCAAATTCACTTATTAAATCTAGTTGTTGTTTGGTAGAGTCTTTAGGGTTTTCTAAAGACTCTACCATGATGACAATATCATGTCATCTGTGAAAAATGAGAGTTTTACTTCCTCCTTTCCAATTTAGATACCTTTTATTTCTTCTTCTTATCTGATCAGTGTGGCTACTACCACTACCAGTACTATGTTGAATAAGAGTGGTGAAAGCGGACATTCTGTCCTATTTGTTTTTAGGGAAAATGAGTTTTGTTTTTGCTCATTGAGTCTGATGTTCATATAGGTTTGTCATATATGGCCTTTATCATATTGAGATATGTACCTCTATTCACACTTTGCTGCGAGTTTTTATCAAAAATGGGTGTTAGATACTGTCAAATGCTTTTTCTACATCTATTGATATGATTATGTGATTTTTGTCATTCAATTTGTTTATGTGATGTATCATGTTTATTGATTTGCAAATATTGTGCCAGTCTTGCATCCCTGGAATGAATCTCACTTGTTCATGATGTATGATCTTTTTAATATATTGCTGGATCCAATTTTCTAATATTCTTTTGAGCATATTAGCATCTATGTTCATCAGGGATATTGGCCTGTAATTCTCTTTCTTTGTACTGTCTGTATCTAGTTTTGGAATTAGAGTAATGCTGGCCTCATAAAAAGAGCTTGGAAGTGTTCCTTCCACTTGGAATTTTTGGAATAGTTTGAGAAGTATAGGTGATAGTTCTTCTTTGAATATTTGGTAAAACTCCCCTGTGAAGCTAACCAGACTTGGGCTTTTGTTTGCTGGGAGTTTTTTTGTTTTTTGTTTTTATTGCTTCTATTTCATCAGTTGTTTTCTACTGGCTTATTCAGGTTTCCTGATTCTTTCTCATTCAGTTTTAAGAGTTGGTATCATTATTTTTAAAATGTCAACTGGGCTTCCAACTCTGAAAGCTAGCTTTGCTTAAATAAAGGAAAAAATACAAGAGAGGGAGAATATGCAAAACAAGCTCCATGCAACAATACTAAGTGGCCTGACCAATAATTCACTTAATTTTTATTGCAAACACAAACAATCTGAATTTAATTTAAAAATGTTCAATTCAGGGAGTTTTTCTAAGTAGGGCAGAAGTGACAAGAGAGCAGATAAGAGAATTACTCTTCCAATTGGATCTGACCCATCTAACCTTTACTATAGTTCTGAAAGGAGAGTACTCCAATTTATAAATAAACAATAGAGGTAAGGTGGAAACAGGACAAAAAGGTAGCTGAGAGTACCTCTCTGCTATCTGTCTTTGCCTGCTTGTACTGATCCCTGAAAATGAGCACTATGACATTCAGAGGCAGATTGATACACACACACACTCACTCTCTCACTCACTCACACAGAAGAGAGAGAGATACCTGTGGGCAAAAAGCACCAAAGATATAAAACAAAATGTCTAAACCCCCATAACACAACTTCTGATGGAATACTGTTTTTCATTTTGCAGTAGTAAAATATTCACCACCAACCTTGCAATTAGCTAGAAAATTACAATAATTACAGCAATTTTGTATCCCATCTCCAATCCAATTAATAGATATATGACCCTGTCAACATGTAATAATCAGATTGCATCTATAACAAAACTGGATGAGTTTTATATGCTGAAAAGAACTTGCACAGTAAGAAGGTAATTATTTGAAATACTGAGAATATCATTTGTATGCCATGCTCCACTTCACGAGTTAAAAGGAAACACAATAGGAATATTAGTTCTATTTTCAATATATTTCAATCAAATCCAGAATATATTATTCTAATACCAGTAAATGTTAAGAAGAGAGATCTCTAAACCACAGATCTTGGATATGCTAGCAAGACAAAATCAATCTCCATATTCTTGGGTAAGAAAAAAAATTAAGAGATGAAGGGAAAGAGTGCTCACTTTATAACACAATCCTTCTATAACAATTATTGATATCTTTTAACGTTCTAAAAGTTAGGAGGCTAATAAATCTTATGAATTAATTAAGTAGCACCATTTCAGAAAAACTTAGCTCATAATGGATAAAAAGTAACTGGAATATTAACATAGCTTAGAGAGTTTTAAAATGTAAAAAGACAGTAAAAAAAAAAAACCCACAATAAATCAGAACATTAGTCAAAAAATTTATAGCAATACTATTTCCAGAAATTTTACCATCACTAAGGTCATATGCCACTTCCAAATGAATCTTGAGTCTACAGCCTGGATCTTCCAGCGCATACATTAAAAGAAAAAAAAAATCAGCATTCTGAGTTAAAACAAATCCAGCCACCATTCTAAGGCAAGGTTACCCGGAACTATCTGACCTCTATAAAAAGACCTTGATAATTAAAAAAGAAAAAAAATGAGCGAAAAAAACATTCACTGAACTTGGACTCAATGATTTCATAGGATATGTGTGCCCTGAGCACATTAGGTTTCTCTAAGTCTGGATTTTTGAACACTGAAATTGGAGACAGTAAAATGTATAACACAGAATTGTGAGAGTAAAAGAAAAATGGGTCCATTCACCTCTGCATGAAAGTACTACAAGCCACCTACCTAAGATGAGCAGTATGTCCTATTCAAGAATACATGTTCTGCCCTGGCTGGAATTCTCAGTGGTTAGAACGCTGGCCATCAGACTACTGGTCAAGGGCATGTACCTGACTTGCAAGTTAGATCTCCAGCCTTGGTCAGGGAATGTGAAGGAGGCAACCAATGTGTCTCTCACATCAATGTTTCTCTTTTTCCTCTCTCTCCCCATCTCTCTCCCCAATTCCTTCCCTTCCACTCTCTGTAAAAATTAATGAGGGAATATCCTTGGTTGAGGATTAAAAAAAGAATACATATTCTAGTTGTTTGGTTTCTGTGACTTCCCAACCCTTTCAAATAATACGAAGTGGCTCATTCAAGAGATATTATCATCCTCACCATTCTACAACCTTCTATTAATCTAGTGCTTATGTGTCAGGCAATGTATCAGTATACTAAACATCTCATTTACTATTCACAATAATTATGAGGTAGGTACTTAAGAGATTGAAGAACTGAGGCTGGAAAGATTACTAATCTTGTCTAAATGTTCAGACTGCTGTGACATCTATAGTACTCTTTCTGAACTATGAATACTCTTTACTACTATCCTAGAAAGGAGTGACTGCAAAGTAAACTCATATTAAAAAAGCCTAAAGTCGAATATACTCCCACTCAAACTTATCAAAAGTCTGGTTGAACACAATAACATTTATGTAGGTTATTTGGTAACCAATTAGCTTTAAATTTAAATATGATTATGCCTGGGATGAGGCAAAGACTTTCCATAACATGTGGGGGAACATGGAAGTTTACGGATTTGATGTCAAAAGCTTCACCTTCCATATGCATCATTCCCTAAAATGGCTCTACTTGCCTGCAAACAAAGGGGTCAGATAAAATGCCGGTTCTTCCTACCCAGTTCTCCATTGTCAACAGCCCTCTGCCAACATATTCATGAGGCAGATGAGGCACAGTGCTAAGGCCAATAGTACTTTTAAAGGTTCAAATGTTTTCCAGTGTTGCTCAGTGGTTGAGCATCGATCTATGAGCCGGAGGTCAACAGTTCGATTCCAAGTCTGAGTTGCAGGCTTGGTCCCCAGTGGGGGGGCGTGCAGGAGGCAGCCAATCAATGATTCTCTCTCATTATTGATGTTTCTATCTCTCCCTCTCCCTTCCTCTCTGAAATAAAAGAAAAAATTTTTTTTAAAAAAAGGTCCAAATATTTTATTTTCTCTTAAAATCAGAAGGAAAAAAAAATGAACTTTGAAAGTTAAAAAAAATTGTTTTAATTTTTTCTCACATCATACAAATATAGTAATTTTAGGGTATATTAAAAAGTATTAAATTTAGCATGGGACAGAAAAAAATAAAATTGAAATATGTAAAGTCATATGACATGTACTTTTTATTATTGATAGTATGAAGGGAGGAGGGGTCTGTGAAGATCTAGGCACATCCTTCTACTTCACAAAATTAAAATAATAAAAAAAACATTAAAAAATTACAAGATAAAGAAATAAGCATTATCTAACCTGCATCTTACAATTGATGCAATGTACAACAGCACTTAAAATCTTCCAGGATGCCAAACAAAGGGACATTTTGATACAGTTGAGAAAATAAATGACTCAGAGTAACAAATCCTTTTGCCAGTCCTTTCGACATTAGGCAATTGGTTGTCTGTTCTCTGATACATCAATAAAAATAATTTGTGATGAAGAGTAACTGATACTTGGCATTCCCTCTTTGGCAGGAGTTAGAAGAATTAGGCAATAAAGTTATAACAAAACTCCATCTACTCCCTTCTATTTATTTCTATAAAAAAGATTTCTCAGATAATGATTTCTTAATCTACAAATATTTAATATTTTCAACTGGATGAGGGTACTAATAGAGGAAACAATGTCATCTTAAAGAGATACATTTATGATAAAAACAATTTTTATAATTTATCAGACTGAATATAAAAATGGACAATGTCCAATCTATGTAAAAGACGGAAATCTACCCACAATCTGGAGCAACCAGCCCAGGAAGCCAGTCTGCTACCTACAGTAACCAGTTCAGGGTGTTAGACTACTATTATCTGCAGCAATCAGCTCAGAAAGCCAAACAATAGCCCTGTAATAATCAGCTGAAAATAGCCAGGACCTTATTTATAACTGACAACTTCCCTAATTTTTTACCTTTCTAAATTAGGAACAACCTGAAAAATGCACTCTTAACCAATCACAAAAAATACCCCACTTCTAGAAGGCCCACTTACAAGTTCCAGTCAGGGCACAGCTGAAACCTACCCCCACCCTCTTCTCTTTTTCTCCCAATACCTTTCCCATTCCTCTGCCTGCCTTTGAGCCTCTGCCAAATGCAAGTAATAGTGGCTGGTCCCCTTGCCATGGAAATCTCTGAATAACAAGTAGTTCTCATTTGAATGCTCTTCATTTATTCCCATATTAATAAGCAAAAATTTTAAATTATATACTTATGCAATTTTGATCATTTATACACTAATAATGATCACACAGTACATTAACATTTTATAAGAAAATTTAAGAGTTAAAAATTGTAATGTGTACTCTTTGTTTTATACAAATATGAAAAGGTGGTCAACAAAATACATTCAAGCTTAAAAATATATTAGGTTAAAATTCTGAATTATGTAAAATGAAAAAAAATTCAAGAAGGACAAAGAATAAATTTTCAAAGTGTTAAAGAAGTGTTTTATATCTATGTGTTTCCTAAAACAAAAAAACAAAAATCTTTATTAACAACTAGAGGCCCACTGCAGGAAGATTCCTGCAAGAATAGGGCTTCCTGTGGCTGGAGCGAAGCAGAGAAGGTGGCTTGCTCCCTCCCGTCTCCGCTGCCTTGGCTCCCTCCCTTCTCCACCACTTTGCTCCCTTCTGCAGCCCTATGTTCCTTCTATGCTGTCTTCAGTCTTCGCTCCACACCTGCATATGCAAATTAAGCCATCTTTGGCGGGTTAATTTGCATACTCATCCTGATTGGCTGGTGGGCGTAGCGGAATGACACCAATTTGCATGTTTCTCTTTTACTAGTGTAGATGATTTTTAAAAACATACAAGAGTAGACAGAATAATATGCTAACTCCTCCTGCAATCACTCAACTATCCATTCCTAAATTCCCCAGCCTGCCTTATTTTGAAGCAAATTCTAAATATATCATTTCCACCATACATATTTCATTATGAATCACTAAAATATAAAGACTCTTTTAAAAAATATTCAATAACTCCCAATTTCCGTACAACTCTATCTACATATAAATGTTATTTTTTAAGTTTTATTTAAATTAAAATTTAAACAAGGTCTGCACATTAAAATTGGATTCTATGCCTTCTAAGTGTCTTAATCTGTAAACTCCCCCTGTTTTCCCTCCTTGCAAATGATATAGTCAAGAATTTGAGTCATTTTGTCTTGTGTCACTTCCACAGTATTGTCATGGCTGATTGCAACCCCATGGTGTTATCATGTTTCCCAGGGTTCTGTATTTCCTATAAATGGGCAGTTGGATCTAGATGTTTGATGAGACATATGTCTCTTTTGTCAAGACCACTACCTAAGAAGTGCTGTATTCCTCCATCAGGAATACAATGCCTTAATTTATTATTATTACATTTTACATTAGCTGTAATTGATTAATGCCTAGATCCATTGTTTCACCAGGAGTTGCAAAATAGTGATATTCTAATTCTATCATTCCTTTTTCACTTATTAGCTGGAATACTTCTGAGACAGGCCACTAAGCCAGGACAAGTGGAATGGGGAAACTGAGACAGATAGACGAACAAACTGGCCAAGCAATTTACAGCAGATATAGGAGGTCACATCCCTAGAAACAATTATCTAGACCTCAATTTATTCCAGCTCCATGCCCAGAAAAGCATCAAAACCAGGTGGGGGACACCAGAACCAGCTGCAATTATTAATGACCCCCTGCCCTGGCACTGACCACTGAGTAGACACCAAGATCCTGAAGGACCATACCTGGAAAACTGATAAATATCCTGCTAAAATGCAAGCATATAGGCCTAACCAATGGACACAGACAACAGCGGGGTGAGGGCATAAGTGGGAGGGATGGGGAGTAATGTGGGGATAAGGACACATATGTAATAACTTAATTAAAAAATTTAAAAAAAAATTTACTAAAACCCTACCCTGAAAACTCCCCTAAGATTCCAGCCTACAAAAGAGAGATGAAAACCTTCAAGACGAAGGACACAGCCTGCACTATCCATCTGGGAAGCATGCCTCTGGCATCTCCAAAACCCAAGGGTTCCCACAAGACTTGTAACAAGGAAAGCAATGGGGAGCAGCAGCTCATACTGGGCTAAGCTTCTGAATGTCTCCAAGGCCTCCTTTTCTCTGACTTCCCAGTGAGCCATAGTAGCCAGCCTAGGCTCTCCTGTTGCTTCTTCTATGCTAAGCCCCTCCTTGTTTTACTGTCCCCAGCAAAGTCACCTGGACTATTATGGTAAAATCTTTCTTTCATGAAGTTAAGAATCCATACATTACCCTAGGCAGGCCTGCTTAGGGCCAGGACCCCTGTCCCATAAGATTCTATAAAAAGAAACCTCTTCTCATCTACCATTTGGTTAGTCAGTAATACCATTGATAAAGGAAATGCACCATAGATGCTGATTTTATGTTTTCCAAATAATAAAAGCTAGTTCACTAGCATCCTTTACATTACTTATTAATTTACTATCATTATGAATGCATGAACTTTCTGCTGTTACTATCTTTATTGATGTTCCAATTGTCCCTCTTAGTCTAGTGAAAGCCTCAACTTGACTACAGGGCCCTATAGGTAACTCTAGTAATACTTCCTAGCTTCTTTATTTTCTAACTAGAGGCCCGGTGCACGAAACTTGTGCATTTGAAGGGTTAGGGGGAGTCCCTCAACCTGGCCTGCACCCTCATACAATCCGGGAGCCCTCAGAGGATGTCCAACTGATGGCTTAGGCTCAAGCCACCGCCGCTGCGCTCGCCACCCGTGAGCCCAGCTCAGGGCTTCTGGCTGAGCGGAGCTCTCCCTGTGGGAGCGCACTGACCACCAAGAGGCAACTTCCACATTGAGCGTCTGCCCCCTGGTGGTCAGTGCACATCATAATGACTGGTTGTGCCACTGTTTGGTCAATTTGCATATTAGCCTTTTATAATAAAAGCCTATATAATAAAACCCTAATATGAAAATCGAACAAACAGCAGAACAACTAGTCACTATGATGCGCACTGACCACCAGGGGGCAGACACTCAATGCAGGAGCTGCCCCCTAGTGGTCAATGTGCTCCCACAGGGGGAGCACCGCTCAGCCAGAAGCCAGATTCACGGCTGGCGCAGCGGCAGTGGCAGGAGCCTCTCCTGCCTCCGAGGCAGTGCTAAGGAGCAACAAGCCTGGCTTTTTGCTGAGTGGTGCTCATGCTGCTCAGCCAGAAGCCCTGAGTGGGGCTCACAGCAAGCGACCTCAGCAGCAGTGGTGGGAGCCTCTCTTGCCTCCACGGCAGTGCTAATGACCCCTCGGGGTATGTCCGCCGAGGGGTTCCAGGCTGCAAGAGGGCGCAGGCCAGGCTGAGGGACCCTCCCCACACCAGTGCACAAATGTTATGCACCGGGACTCTAGTCCTATATAATAAAAGCCTAATATGCTAAGTGTCCAGTCATCCAGTCAGCTGTTCAACCAATCAAAGCATAATATGCTAATGATATGCTAAGTCCACTCAACCGCTTGCTATGATGTGCACTGACCACCAGGGGGCAGACAGTTGACGGGTTGACCAGTCACTATGATGTGCACTGACCACGAAGGGGCAGACACTCCGACCAATAGGTTAGCTTGCTGCTGGGGTCCAGCCGATCGGGACTGAGCTAGACTGGCTGGTCACGCACTGGAGCCCTCCCCGAGCTGGCCAACTTCCCACATCTCTCCCCAGCCCCGATCATGCCCTATCGCAATCTGGGACCCCGCAGGAAATGTTGGACAGCTGGTTTCGGTCCGATCCTACAGGCCAGGCCGAGGGACCCACCCCACTGGTGCACAAATTTGTGCACCAGGCCTCTAGTGACAGGATAATCCAGAACAATCTCATACATTTCCTGCGAGACCTGAATTCAACCTTTTCTCCAAGAAGCTCTGATCCTTTTTAATGGAAAATGCTATTTCCAGAGCTCAGTCTAGATCAGCCGTGGGCAAACTACGGCACGCAGGCTAGATCTGGCCCGTTTGAAATGAATAAAAGTAAAAAAAAAAAAAAAAAAAAAAAAAAAAAGACCGTACCCTTTTATGTAATGATGTTTACTTTGAATTTATATTAGTTCACACAAACACTCCATCCATGCTTTTGTTCTGGCCCTCCAGTCCAGTTTAAGAACCCATTGTGGCCCTCGAGTCAAAAAGTTTGCCTACCCCTGGTCTAGGTATTAGAAATGTTCGGTTGTTGGGTTAGTCATTGGTTCAAGATCTTTTCAGTGAACACATAAAGGATTTCCCCTTCTTTCTTCCTTCCTTCCTTGTCTTTCCGTGGTGTGTTCATGTTTGTGTATGTATGAAATAAAATATACCATGATTCATTATGATATGTCCTATTCAAACTGAGCCTTATAGATTTCCATTTATTCTCCTCAAACATATATCTGTATTCCTTTTCTTCTATACGAAGTATCCTGGGTCCTCAATGGCAAGAGGTATAAAAAAATTAGAATATTATTATAATTCCTATTTGTCTCATCTCACAAAATCCTTCTGACATTCTAAGATTAACAATACCAACATTACCAACTACAATTTTAGGGTTCTTGTTTGATTGGCAGTTCTTTTATTCTATGTCCCCTTGGTTGTTCAAATTATTATGTCTTATAGTTATTCAAAATATAGGGTGCTCCAAAAAAATGTACACACATTTTGAATAATTATTAATTCCAATGATTTAATATGAAAAGAAAAAAACATCAATTGGGCTATGAGAAAAAAGTGTGTATACATTTTTGGGGATATCCTGTAGTTACTCTTGGATGATTAAGCCATCAATTTAATGGAGCTATCAAGTTATGTTGGTTGTGACATATCATTTTTTTATTTTAAAAATTAAGTTATTTATTTATATTGTTATTAAGAATTTTATTTTAAAAATTAAAATATGGTGGTCTTATAATTATGAAAATTAAGATGTGATTCCAATAAAAGTCTAGCTTCTATCCCATTTCCTCTATCCTATCCCTTCCTTCCCCATAGGTACTTATTTTTTATATAAAATAGGTTAATGTTAAAATTTTATTTTATTTCTTCAACATCAGAAGCTTTTAAATAAGTAGTATTTCATGCGTCGATTTTATTTACTTTCTCAATTTTTAAAGCACCTTATGCTTAGGAAAATTTATATTTTTGTTCTATTATACTTATACTACGATTTTAGTGTAATACTACCCTGTTTGTGGGTAGTATGGTCTTTTGGCTAAATACTATGAGCAATATTGTTATTAGCTAGTCATTATTTCTTTTCCCTTCAGTTTAAGGCAGCGGTTCTCAACCTGTGGGTCTCAAACAATGAAAATACATACTGCATATCAGATATTTACATTATGATTCATAACAGTAGCAAAATTACAGTTATGAAATAGCAACGAAAATAATTTTATGGAAATGGGCAAAGGACCTAAATAGACACCTTTCAAAAGAGGACATCCAGAAAGCCAAGAGACATATGAAAACATGCTCAAAGTCACTAATCATCCGAGAGATGCAAATCAAAACAGCAATGAGGTACCATCTCACACCTGTCAGACTGGCTATCATCAACAAATCAACAAACGACAAGTGCTGGAGAGGATGTGGAGAAAAAGGAACACTTGTGCACTGCTGGTGGGAATGCAGACTGGTGCAGCCACTATGGAAGACAGTATGGAGTTTCCTTAAAAAACTGAAAATGGAACTCCCATTTGACCCTGTGATCCCACTTCTAGGGATATATCCCAAGAAACCAGAAACACCAATCAGAAAGGATATATGCACCCCTATGTTCATAGCAGCACAATTCACCATAGCTAAGACCTGGAAACAGCCCAAGTGCCCATCAGTAGATGAATGGATTAGAAAACTGTGGTACATCTACACGATGGAATACTATGCTGCTGTAAAAAGGAAGGAACTCTTACCATTTGCAACGTCATGGATGGAACTGGAGAGCATTATGCTAAGTGAAATAAGCCAGTCAATAAAGGAAAAATACCACATGATCTCACTCATTCATGGACAATAGAGACCATTATAAACTTTTGAACAATAATAGATACAGAGGCAGAGCTGCCTCAAACAGATTGTCAAACTGCAGCGGGAAGGCCGGGGAGGGTTGGGGGGCAGGAGGTAGGGGGGTAAGAGATCAACTAAAGGACTTGTATGCATGCATATAAGCATAACCAATGGACATAAGACACTGGGTGATAGGGGAGGCTAGGGGACTGTCTAGGGCGGGGGGATAAAATGGATACATATGTAATACCCTTTGTAATACTTTAAGCAATAAAAAAAAATAAAAAGAATTTTAAACATACGCAAAAAAAAAAAATAATAATAATAATTTTATGGTTGGGGGTCACCACAACATGAGAAACTGTATTAAAGGGTCATGGCATTAGGAAGGTTGAGAACCAATGGTTAAGGGTATTATTCAGGACATTGGGCTCAAGAAAATTTTTCTCAAGTTTCAATTTTAGCTTCTCTTAGGTAACTGCTATTTTGACCTTAAGGACAATGACTCGTTGGTTCAAGATTTTTCCACCCCAGCCCTATTGACACTTTGAGCTGAATAGTTGTTTGATGTGGAGGACTTCCTGTGCCTTGTAGAATGTAACAGTATCCTTGTTCTTTTTTTTTTTTTTTTTTTTAAGTATCCTTGCTCTTAATCAGCTAAGAATAGCATCCCCTAATTTCACCAGCTGGGACAACCAAAAATACTTGCAGGCACTATCTAAAGTCCCTGGAGAAAAATATCACTTCCAGTTGAGAGCTACTGATTTAACTAACTTTGTCTCTACTTTAAGAAAGCTCAAGGAAAAATTAGTGACAAGATCCTAGATTTTATCTTAATACCAACACTTAATATCCTCTCTTTATTGAGAAAAAAATTGAATTTCTTTCTCAGTTTCCATTGGTTCTTTTTTTATTATTATTATTATTATTAGTTAAGGTATTACAAATGTGTCCTCATCCCCCCCATTAACCCCCAACCTCCCCCCACACACACACAAACTCATGCTTCCATTGGTTCTTTATAGAGCAAAGGGAATGGGTAAATTCATTTATATAAACCTTGGGAAAGTTATCACTTTCCTTCTTCAAGACAAAAATTCGAAGTTTACTTATCTAAAATCCTTTATTAACCATGTCCCAACTAGAGGTGATTATTCCTCAATTGAGCAAAGCTCTATGATGTATTTTTGGCTTCTTTATTTTCAAATCTGTAAATCAGGAAGACTACTAAACATAAACCCCTTGATGACAAGATCAATGCCTTATTTTAACTCAACTCTGGACTCATCACCTAACACAATGTCTGGGCAGCATAACCTCCTGTTTTATTTTTGAATAAGTAATATGAATATAGTATGAAAAATCTTCTTACTAGACTGATGACTCCAATGGATTGAGTAATTTTTACATAGTCACCAAACCTTATAGTTACAAAATGCTTAACATGCACTAACCTAATACCTGCTAAGGCCACAACATATAAATAACTTTAGCATATAAAAAATCAAAGTATGAAAATAAGACCTGTATATCTTCCCTCTAGTGGCTGCAAGACAGCACATAAACTTCAAATATAACTCACTTTCCTCAATAAAATTAAAGTAAAATAAAAATAAAGTAAAATAAATATTTTGTGTTGAAAATAGCATTTAAATTTTAACACACAGAGAAGTCAAATGTGGGTGGTAGTGTTTTAGGATTTCTGTTGAGTCCAGGGAAGTCAAAAAATTAAAATTGATGGGAAGCATGCCATTTAAATTCTTCTTAACATAAAGGTAGGATTTACCATTCCTACAACACTATAAGGTATAGCTAAATTAAAGGTACATCTTGTTTTATAAAATACATGAGTAAAAACCTATAACAGTATCAAAAAAACTCTGTATTTAATAATATACATTAGAATGTAATTACATACAACCATTATATTCTAAACATCAGGTACAATATGTATAATTGAATTTTTATTTAACTTAAACGCAATCTACTTTACACACATGCTTATTCTAAGCAGATAAGGATTAAAGCAAAGACTTAATGATCTGGTATATCTATAATGATAAAAGTGTAATATGCTAATTAGACCAGACATCCTTCCTGACGAAGTTGGGGCTGCAAGGGAAGCCCGGGTCCCGGGTGCCAAAGGGAAGCCAATGCCGACAGGAAGGCCTACTCTTGCACAAATTTCGTGCATTTGGGCCTCTAGTAATAACAGAATGCCCAAATGGTATGGCTACGTGGTTAAGTGTCACCCCATGCATCAAAAGGTTCTGGTTCAATTCCTGGTCAGGGCACATGCCCACGATGGAGGCTCAATCCCTAGCAGGGGGAGTGCAGGAGGCAGTCAATAGATGTTGATATTTCTCTCTTATCGATGTTTCTCTCTCCCTCTCCCTTCCTCTCCAAAATCAATAAAAACATGTTTTTAAAAACAGGAAAGAAAATAAAGTAACCTGTATACTATTTACATATTATCTTGTATACCATGCGTAGTATAAGCCTCACCTTTTAAAAAATTTTGCCCCAAGTAAATCCAACACAAAATTTTTAAATATCATTATTCAACTAATATAATTAAATGTTATTTCCACAAAATACTTCAAAATATATTTGTTTGTGCACTTAAACCTCCTGGACATAAGGAAATGTTCAATTAAAATACCTATCATGTCTGTTCCCACTCAGCTTCCTTGGAAACATTTTTCATTGAACCTAGCTCTAACTTATAATTGTTTCTTGTTCTGATGATGGAAAGCAATTTTAAAAAGTGATTAACAATGGCCTGCATCCATATATGATCACTTACATATCCCATCATGCAAGTGTACCTTCTCAATTATCTATATCTCTATATGACACACTATTCCTGTGGTTTCTGATGCATCATCAGATTTAACTGTTAAATTGATTTTCTTTCTTGTTCTCCTCACATATACTTTCAAGGGGTAGTAGAAGCGGAAGCAGTTTAGGAAAATCTAGATGTAAACTGGCAAAATACTATAGATTGCTATGAACACAAAAAGTAGAAGAATGCGTTTTTTATTATCGATATGAGAAAGAGAGAGAAAGAAAGAGAGAAAGAGAGAGAAAGAGAGAGAGAGAGAGAGAGAGAGAGAGAGAGAGAGAGAGAGAGAGAGAGATGGAAGGAGGGAGAGTGGAACCTCAATTTGTTGTTCCACTTATTTATACATTCACTGGTTGATTCTTATATGTGCCTTGACCCAAAACGGAACCCACATACTTGGTGCATCAGAATAAGGATCTAATCAACTGAGCTACACGGCCAGGTCCCAGGATGTATTTCAGAAGAAGAAACTATACATTCTAAATAATATCTACTTTATTCTATACATTATTTTTTCATGTTATAGATATTATATTATTTGCTATCTATTTGTGAAGATCTATGTAAGACTATCAGTAAACAGCACAAGACAATTTTCTACTTCAAAAATTTTAAATGTTTCTAAATAGATGTGCTTAAAAGATAAATGATTTTTAACTTTTAAATTGCTTTAAATAAACCTTCTTACTCTTGACAACTGCTTAATTATAACGTTATACAATTACAGAAACTAAACATGATTGCCAGCAAGGTAACTCACTTTTCTGAGTAACCTTCTAGGAATGGCTGACAGAATTCTTCAAGCAAGTATACTGGAACTACAGTACTCTGGGTCCTAGGATTCCTAATATAAACTCTCTCTATCCTATATTTTCTTTCCTTGAGATGGCATTCTAATAGCATCTCTTCCAGATCCCTGAAGATAATTATGGCCTTGAGGTCTCTCCTCCTGTTCAACAGATAAAATTCAAGTAATGGTTATAACCAAGTTGAATGGCAATCAAACATGCTATATTTTATTTCAATGTAAAGCCCTTTAATTATTTCTGTTTGAAATATATGGAAAGAAAAATTCAGAAAATTAACTCTTATCCTAATACTAGAGGCCCAATGTATGAATGCATGCACATTGACAGAAATTAATTAGAAGAAGTATTTTAGAGGCCTGGGAGGGACCGTGGGAGGTTGGCTCCAGGGCGTGTCCGGCCCCTCTCACACAGTCCCAATAGGCTGGACCCCAGCAGGAAGCTGACCTACTGTTGGAGCATCTGCCTTTTGGTGGTCAGTGTGCATCATAGTGGCTGGTTGAGCGGTTGACTAAAGGGTCAGACACTTAGCATATTAGGCTTTTATATATATACATTTAGTGAGCAATTAAAAGTCTACCGGTACCAAGTAAAGTAAGCCCAATCTATAAAATGTAAAGAACCTTGCCTATCTCTTTCGCAAAATACATTTGTCCTGATTCCAAACTTAATGAATTTTTATAAAAACAGATGATAAAATCCCATTCACAGCATCATGGCAGGATAATAAAAGTTGGCATCCCTATAAATTAAGATAAAATGTGCATTAAAGAATGAACTTTCGCTTACTTGCACGAAGGACTGAAGGTGTGACCTCAATTTCACTTGTTGCTTGATAAGGCTGAAAGGCTGAAACATTGTTGGTGCCAAGCTCACTGCCAAATAACTCTGGACTCTGGGTGCCTGTGGAGCTAGCACTGGTGCCATCACCTCCATGATGTGGATCCTGTTCATCAAACACTGCTACCAGCTAGAAACAAAAAGTAAAAGGGATATTATACACAAAGGCATTTCAATTACTCTGACAGAGAAACAGTACTGATATTTATGCAACCAGCAATGTTATGTTTTAGGAAGCAAAACTTCAAGAATTTGTCTTTCTCTGAGTTTTGATGCTTTACTTTTTTCCTTTCTACATTTCATATCCAAAATTCTATGGGGAAAAACAATAAAAATGTTTTAATATCATAGAATGCTAAGGGAGATAGAAATATAGGAAAGAGATTGAGAGGGAGAAACCAAGATGGCGGCATAGGTAAACACCTGAAATTTCTGCCTCGCACAACCACTTCAAAAATACAACTAAAAGACAAAACGGACATCATCCAGAACCACAGGAAGGCTGGCTTTGTGGAAATTCTACAACTAGGAGAAAAGAGAAAAGAACACTGAGGCTCAGAGAAGGAGCAGAAGTAAAGTGCAAAGGTACAGAGGCACACAAGGAAAGGGCTGGCAACTGAGGACACAGTTGTCTTTTTCAATCAGGAGGGAGTCACAAGCTCCTGACTGCTCTGAACTCCAGTTCCGGGCAAATCTCTGGGGACTCAGACTCATACGGGGAGAAACTGGACTGTCTGGCATCGGGTGGAACTCAAGGGCGGCTTTCTCTCAGAGGTGCTTGCAGCGATTACCTCGGGACACTGAGATCCCGGGACTCTTAGGGCAGGGCTGAGGATCAGCCATAGCTGTTTGCTCCACCCTGTTGATTCCCTGAGACCCCACCCCACCCAAGCTGTGTGCAGAGACTTTTGCATATGAATGGCCTGGCCCTTTGCAATCTAAAATTACCCAACAAACTGCAGCTGGGTCAGAGAGACCCAGAACATCCAAAAGAAGGCCCAAGGCCCCACAGCAGCTTGCGTTGCTTCACAGGTGGGCCTCATCTGGGCACCTTCAAACCCCAAACAAAGAAGAGGAATCTGCAGATCTCTCTGTAGCTCCTGCTGGGTAGCCTCAGGCAGAGGCTAAATTAGCATCTCCTTAGAAATACAAGTGCCAGTGTACCCAGTTGTCAGAGTGGGACCATCCAGATTACAACTCCTCAGATCCATAAGGGACACACTCAGGGGGCAGACTCAGTGAGCACCAAAGCCCCACTGAAGCAAGTCTTGCCCCAGAAGGGTGTCTCCTGCACAGAAGTTCTCCCACCGCCATAGACACAGCTGATTCTCACAACAGATTGACCGGGAGGTCAATTCCTCACAGTGATACCAACAACAATCAAGGCTTAACTACAACAAGACTGTGCAAAAAGCCCACAAAAGGGTGCACCAAGAGTGTCCACCTCAGGTAATTTGAGAGGCTGAGCTACTGGCCCTATAGGACACCTAACACACAAAGCCACTCTATCAACACAGGGAAGCATAAAAAATGCAGAGACAAAGAAACAAGACACAAATGACAGAAATGGAGCAAAGCAAACTACTGGATATAGAGTTCAAAACCACGGTTATAAGGTTTTTCAAGAATTTTCTAGAAACTGCCAATAAATTTAGTGGGACCCTCGAGAAATCTAGTGAGACCCTCGAGGATATGAAAAAGGACCAACTAGAAATTAAGCATACACTGACTGAAATAACGAATATTATACAGAGATCCAACAGCAGATTAGAGGATCGCAAGAATCAAGTCAAAGATTTGAAATACGAAAAAGCAAAAAACACCCAACTGGAAAAGCAAAAAGAAAAAAGAATCCGAAAATACGAAGATAGTGTAAGGAGCCTCTGGGACAACTTCAAGCAAACCAACATCCGAATTATGCAGGTGCCAGAAGAAGAGAGAAAGATATTGAAAACATATTTGAAGAAATAATGACAGAAAACTTCCCCTACCTGATGAAAGAAATATACTTACAAGTCCAGGAAGCACAGAGAATCCCAAACAAAAGGAATCCAAAGAGGACCACACCAAGACACATCATAATTAAAATGCCAAGAGCAAAAGACAAAGAGAGAATCTCAAAAGCAGCAAGAGAAAGACAGTCAGTTACCTACAAGGGAGTACCCATACAAGTATCAGCTGATTTCTCAACAGAAACTATGAAGGCCAGAAGGGCGTGGCAAGAAATATTCCAATTGACAAATAGCAAGAACCTACAACCAAGATTACTTTACCCAGCAAAGCTATCATTCAGAATTGAAGGTTAGATAAAGAGCATCACAGAGAAGAAAAGGTAAAGGAGTTCATCATCACCAAACCAGTATTATATGAAATGCTGAAAGGTATTCTTTAAGAAGAGGAAGAAGAAGAAACAGGTAAAGATAAAAATTATGAACAATACACATTTATCAACAAGTGAATCTAAAAATCAAGTGAATAAAAAATCTGATGAACAGAATAAGCTGGCGAATATAATAGAATCCGGGCATAGAAAGGGAGTGGACTGACAATCCTCAGGGGGAAAGGGGTGTGGGGGGTGTGGGAAGAGACTGGACAAAAATCGTACACCTATGGATGAGGACAGTGGCAGGAGGGTGGGGGGGGTGGTAAGGGCAGAGAGTGGAGTGGGAACCAGGTGGAGGGGAGCTATGGGGGGAAAAAGGGGAACAACTGTAATAATCTGAACAATAAATATTTAATTTAAAAAAAAGAAATGTAGGAAAGATATAAAAGAAATTTGTTGCCTACAGGGAGTTAGTAGAAATAGGGTTGAAAGAGAGAGGCAGAGAGAGAATGTGATTGATAATGGAGATACTAGTGCAGTGATACTTGTGTAAGCGACTCCTAGAACCATAATAATAATCCAAATACTAAAAGGCAATTAAATAATTGAAATCAACCACCGGGCAGGATAATCTAAAATGGAACACAAATAAACCGAAATGTGTTACCCATGAAAAATGCAACCAACTGAAGGTAGTAGGGAAGATAAAAACTAAGTGACTTTGAAAAACTTTTTCACTGTTTAATGTGAGGCTAATGACAAAAACAACTGCCCAAGAAATACTGTATTCTGGTTAGGAAATTTGTTTCTCACAAGTGTATAGTTTATAAATTCTCACACTACTGTTACCACCACCACCGCTACCACACACACACACATACACACACACACACACACAAACACACACACCAGGAACGAATGAGAATGAAAAATGTTTGGGATAATGAAGTTCTTACTGTCAAAACAGAAGATACAAGTAAGAAAATGCACTCTGTGCTTTAGATTAGAACTGGAGGCATTAATATGAACTCATGGTTTTTACAGGTAGGTAGATAGGTATGTAGACCGACAGATGAGCATAAATGGATCTTAATGGGTGTGTGGTAAACAAACATATATTTCTTAGTTCTATCCACTGACAGGATGGAACTCCACAGTAATACCTTTTGCAGGTAAATCTACCAATGGATGCCAAAATTAATGGGTGAGAATATAATGAGAAATAGTATTTTTGCATAGCTCAAAGTATCTCTCTTTAAAATATTTTAATTCAAAATAAAAAATAGGCCCAGCCAGCCTGGCTCAGTGGTTGAGCATTGACCTATGAACCAGAAGGTCATGGTTTGATTTCCAGTCAGGGCATATGTTGCTCGATCCCCAGTGTGGGGCATGCAGGAGGCAGCTGATAAATGGTTCTCTCTCATCATTGATGATTCTATCTCTTTCTCCCCCTCCTTACCTCCGGTGGTCCCTCCCTTTTATATATATGAAAAATCGTCTCTTTGTAGTGGAGAAATATGACAGGCACCAATTTCCAAAGTTAGCATCAGCAGTAATAAGACTTATCATATAACCTCTGATAAAATGTACTGAGAAGTGTAATGGGACATCTGTAATATTCCTGCCAAAAATATATAACTTTGATCTAATTATGAGGAAGCATCAGACCAATCCAAATTTGTAGACATTCTATAAAATAACTTATATCCTTTAAAACTATCAAGGTTATGAAAGTAAAAAAAAAAAAAAAAAGAAAGAAAAAGAAAAAGACTCATGAACTTGTGTGAACTGGAGGAGACTGAGGAGAAATATGAACTGCATGCAACGTGCGGTCCCTGAGTGGATCTAGGACTAAAAACAAGAGGACATTAGTGGAAAAGAGGCAAAGTCCAAACGAGGGCTGTAGACTAGTTTCCTACTTCAATAATTGTATTATGATTCGGTGGTATGAAGGCATAGATGAAGGATATATGGAAACACTATTATTTTTGCAGCATTTCTGAAATATAAAATTATTTCATAATTAAAAATTTCTAAATTTCATAATACAGTATTGCAAAGTACCTTAAAAATTAAAATTAAATCAATTTCTTCTTATAACTAAACAGTGGCAGCACTTCTTTAAAACCTCAAGAATAAAAAATTAATAAAGTTTGAAGGAACAATACCACCTTGGTGATTCACCCAACAATCTTAGGCCTAGCAAACAAAGGTTAGCATTCCAAGTAAAGAAAAGCCATGACACCCTAACCAGTTTCGCTCAGTGGATAGAGCGTTGGCCTGCGGATTGAAGGGCATTAGGTTCAATTCCGGTCAAGGGCATGTACCTTGGTTGCAGGCACATCCCCAGTAGGGGGTGTGCAGGATGCAGCTGATCGATGTTTCTCTCTCATTAATGTTTCTAACTCCTATCCCTCTCCCTTCCTCTCTGTAAAAAAAATAATAAAATATATATATATTTTAAAAACCATGACTATATCCCAAACAAAACATGCTTTCTGCCTCCAAGTCAAGCTCTTTCAATGCCAATATTCCAATCCTATATAATAAAAGCCTAATATGCTAAGTGTCCGGTCGACCGGTCGGCCGTTCAACCAATCAAAGCGTAATGTGCAAATGATATGCTAAGGCCACTCAACCACTCGCTATGATGTGCACTGACCACCAGGAAGCAGACAGTCAACTGGTCGACCAGTCTCTATGATGAGAACTGATCACCGGGGGGCAGACGCTCCGACTGGTAGGTTAGCTTGCTGCTGGGGTCCGGCTGATCAAGACTGAGCGAGAAGGGCTGGACATGCCCTGAAGTCCTCCCGTGGCCCCTCCCCAGCTGGCCAACCTGTCACGTCTCTCCCCAGCTCCGCTCATGCACTGGTGGGGTCCCTCGGCCTGGCCTGCACCCTCTCACAATCCGGGACACCTCAGGGGAATGTCAGAGAGCTGGTTTTGGTCTGATGCTGCAGGCCAGGCAGAGGGACCCCACTGGTGTGCCAATTCATGCACTGGGCCTCTAGTCAGTTATAAATGACAGCAAGATAAATTTACAGCATACAAGAAGTACTTATCATTGCAATCATTATTTCATTGACAGGTTTTTTTTTAAATATATTTTATTGATTTTTTTACAGAGAGGAAGAGAGAGGGATAGAGAGTTAGAAACATTGATGAGAGAGAAACATCAATCAGCTGCCTCCTACACACTCCCTACTGGGGCTGTGCCCGCAACCAAGGTACATGCCCTCGACCGGAATCAAACCTGGGACCTTTCAGTCCACAGGCCGACGCTCTATCCACTGAACCAAACCGGTTAGGGCAGTTTTGTCATTTTGAACAAATGCAATTTGTATCAACCTATCTATATATATAAAAACCTAAGTGACCGAATGGCCAAACGACTGGTCGCTATGACGCGCACTGACGGCCAGAGGGCAGATGCTCAACACAGGAGCAGCCACCTGGTGATCAGTGCACTCCCACAGGAGGAGCGCTGCTCAGCTGACTGAAAGGCACCAGACGCTGGGCTCATGGCTGGCGAGTGCAGGCGCAAACTTCTCCCATGCTCACTCCCCGCACATGGGATGTTGGATACCAGTTTCAACCCAATCCCCGCAGGCGACACCGAGGGACATCCCCTCCCCCCAGTGCACAATTCTGTGCACTGGGCCTCTAGTTATCAATAAATTTATAAGACAAAAAAGAAAGCCTTCCTAAGGTCATAAAGACATGTAGACACACAGGAGTTCAGAGTTCTGTTGTGGTATCATATATAATGAACTAATTAAACAATCTGTAAGAAACCTAAGTGGTAGGAAGATATCAAAGTAGGATGAATAGTTGGGCAGTTCAACCTTATAATAAGCAACCTAAGTGGGAAAAGAACTCATTAGCAGTTATAAAAAATGAAAAGGTGTTTCTAGGTATACACAGAAGTTCCCATATACAGTAATAAAATCAGCCTGAGTATTTAACAACTGACTGGCAAGCATCTCCCTATATTAGTTACACACACATTCTACCACATCAAGGGTCAGTAAACTTTTTCGGAAAAGAGCCAGAGAGTAAATATTTTTGGAAATGTGTAAGCCATATAATCTCTGTCACAACAAATCTACTCTGCCATTGTAGCATGAAAACCACAGATAGTACATAAATAAATGTACATAACTATGTTTGACAACCCTGCAATATACTGCTCATCCTTTTAGTAAATTTCAATTTGAGATATAAAACTAAAAGTCAAGGTTCCTTGGTAAACCTGATAAGCTTAACAATATCGGACTTTGGGAGTTGAGAGAAAGGGAGAACCAAGATGGCGGCATAGGTTAACGCCAGAGATTGCTGCCTTGAACAACCAAATCAAAACACACCTAAAAGACGGAATGGACATCATCAAGAACCAGAGGAAGGATGGCTGAGGGGAAATTCTACAACTAGAAGGAAAGAGAATATCATACCCAGACTCAGAGGAGGCGCAGTGCTGAAGTGAAATACTCAGGTACGGAGTGCGCACGGAGCGGGCTGGCAGTGGAGGGCGCGATTGGTGTTTTCAATCGGGAGGGAGTCTCAGACGCTGAGCTCCAGATCCAGGCGAGTCTCTAGGGACCCAGACTCAAACGGGAGAAGCGGGACTGTCTGGCTTCAGTCGGAACTCGAAGGCAGCTTTCTCTCCGAGGTTTGCAGCGGTTGCTGGGACTCTGTGAGGCAGAGCCCCTAGGGACGGAACTGAGAGCCGCCATAACCGCTCTCTCCGGCCCACCCTGTTGATCCCGAGCCCGAGCGACCCACCCGCGCCACCCAAGCCCTGGGCAGAGCCATTTGCCAGATAGCCTCAGGCAAAGGCTAGATTAGCACCTCCCTAGAGGACAGAAGTTTTCCCACTGCAGACACAGCTGATTGTCACAGCCAGCTGGCCTGGAGGTCATATCCCCCCAGTATTAACTACAACAATCAAGGCTTAACTACAGGAGGACTGCACACAAAGACCACTAGGGGGTGCACCAAGAAAGCATAAAGAATGCGGAGACAAAGAAACAGGACAAAACTGTCAATGGAGGATATTCAGTTCAGAACCACACTTTTAAGGTCTCTCAAGAATTGTCTAGAAGCCGCTCATAAACTTAATGAGATCCTCAACAAATCTAATGAGACCCTCGATGTTATGATAAAGAACCAACTAGAAATTAAGCATACACGGACTGAAATAACGAATATTATACAGACTCCCAACAGCAGACCAGAGGAGCGCAAGAATCAAGTTAAAGATTTGAAATGCGAAGAAGCTAAAAACACCCAACCGGAAAAGCAAAATGAAAAAAGAATCCGAAAATACGAAGATAGTGTAAGGAGCCTCTGGGACAGCTTCAAGCGTACCAACATCAGAATTATAGGGGTGCCAGAAGATGAGAGAGAGCAAGATATTGAAAACCTATTTGAAGAAATAATGACAGAAAACTTCCCCCACCTGGTGAAAGAAATAGACTTACAAGTCCAAGAAGCACGGAGAACCCCAAACAAAAGGAATCCAAAGAGGACCACACCAAGACACATCATAATTAAAATGCCAAGAGCAAAAGACAAAGAGAGAATCTTAAAAGCAGCAAGAGAAAGAAACTCAGTTACCTACAAGGGAATACCCATATGACTGTCAGCTGATTTCTCAACAGAAACTTTGCAGGCCAGAAGGGAATGGCAAGAAATATTCAAAGTGATGAATACCAAGAACCTACAACCAAGATTACTTTATCCAGCAAAGCTATCATTCAGAACTGAAGGTCAGATAAAGAGCTTCACAGATAAAGAAAAGCTAAAGGAGTTCATCACCACCAAACCAGTATTATATGAAATGCTGAAAGGTATCCTTTAAGAAGAGGAAGAAGAAAAAGGTAAAGATACAAATTATGAACAACAAACATGCATCTATCAACAAGTGAATCTAAGAATCAAGTGAATAAATAATCTGGTGATCATAATAGAATCAGGGACATAGAAAGGGAATGGACTGACTATTCTTGGGGGGGAAAGGGGTGTGGGAGATGCAGGAAGAGACTGGACAAAAATCGTGCACCTATGGATGAGGACAGTGGGTGGGGAGTGAGGGCGGATGGTGGGGCGGGAACTGGGAGAAGGGAAGTTATGAGGGGAAAAAAGAGGAACAAATGTAATAATCTGAACAATAAAGATTTAATTAAGAATCTTAAAAAACAAAACAAAACAAAAAAAAAAACAATATCCACTTCAGGCTCTTCATCAGGATTTAGAATGTCTATACTTGATTTTAATGTCATCAGACTTCTCACAAGGTGTGTGGCCTAAAATGCATTTTGAGCACTGGTTAGGTGGTTCAGTTAATTGGAGCATTGTCCCATACACCAAAAGGTGGCAGGTGTGATTCTTTGTCAGGGCACATACCTAGATTGTGGGTTCAATACCCAGTCAGAGCAAATATAGGAAGGAGGCAACCGATGTGTCTCTCTCACCTATCTACCTCTTCTCCCACCTGCCCCCACTTGCTCTAAAATCAATAAACATAACCTTGGGTGAAGTTTAAAATTTAAAAAAAACATTTAGTGCATTTTGAAGATACTAAGTTAAGATATTTTGGTGCTTAAATGGAAGCAAATGAAATTAAGATGTTATTTATTTTTCACCGTGATGTATTCTCTCAAGAATAAACTGAAAATAAAAATTGTAACGAATGAGTCTTTAAATGCCACACATGATGGAAGAACTTCTACATATATAATAGTTTTAATAATTATCTTCAGGAATTTTAGAAAATATAAGTATTATGAAATCTGGACTGTGTCAGGAACAAATGCTGTTCGAATTTCAGAGGCAGAATTACAGTTGGTGATTTGCAATATGCCAATAACATACAATTCTACAGCATTCTTTTGAACCAAAATTTAAGTGCCAGGTGAAGATATGAAATTGTGTTAAAATGGGAAGAGTATATCATTTTAGAAAAATCTACTCTACAAGCATACATATAGTAATATAGCAAGAAAAAATGAGACCTTCAAAAAAATATCACATATTAAAAATCTCTATCATGCCCTTCAAAGCAATAAAAAAAACTCTGCTTTTATTTGTGAAACATGACTCAAATCCAAATTTTAACAGATAGATTCTATATTGCTGCCTATAAAGAAGATTATTTTTAAAGTTCACTTTTACTTTCAATAGTTATTACTTAATCTCTTCTGATCCTTGTACATGTAAGTCTCCACAAGAAAAGACAGGCTGACCTTGTGGTAACACCCCTAATCACCCACATGTAAATAAACTCCAAACTGGGCCACACATTTCCTACCTGCCTCAGGATGAGTCATTTTAACTCTGAAACATCAGAACTTGCAACAGAAAACTTGTTTATAAATATCACACTCAAACACATATAAACCATTTAGTTCAAGGGTGTCCCTTTTAATGGGTAAAATGATGAGCTGAAGGCCCACAAGTGCTTGTAGCAGAGTGGCTAAGACTATAGAATTCACAATCAAAGAGTCCTACATTCAAAAACATCTCTGATCTTACCTCTTGGATGGCTTTGGTTAATACAGTGGTCTCTCTACCATCTCTAGGCCTACTTACTGATGTCAAAAAAGAGCATGATAGTGGTGGCAGGCAGAATAATGCCCATTACTGTCCATGCCCAGATCCCCAGAATTTGTGGGCATTATCCTTTCATGGCAAAAGGGACTTGAAGATGTGATTCAAATTAAAAATCTTAAAAGGGGAAAATTGTCCTGGGGGGGGAAAAAAAAAAAGACTCATAGACTTAGACAACAGTACAGTGAATGCCACAGGGAAGAGGGCATGGGGGAAGGTCCAAGATGGTAAAGGGGGGATAAACTGTGATGGGAGGAGACTGGACTTTGAGGTGGTAAACATAGTGCGATATGCAGATGATGTACTGTAGAATTGTATACTAGGTGTACCGGTTGGTAATGCGGATTTTTTTCAATAGATGGAGTTACACATATGTTGATATATGGGATTTGATATGTATGCTACTTTGTTGTATTGACAACAAGTTTCAAAACTTCGTATGTCAAATTTGCTGAAGGTGTTAATACCATAGATATTTTTACACTTAAAAATGTCGAATTTCGCGCCAAAAAAAAGAGCATTTGTGGGAAGTTTTATTAATTCATTATTTTGAAGAAAAGTGCTGCTGAGTACTTCAGGAAGCTTATGGTGAACATGTTCCATCTCAAGATACTTGTGAACGCTGGTTTAAACGCTTTAAAAGTGATGACTTTCATGTGAAAGACAAAGAACAACCAGGTCAACCGAAAAAGTTTGAAGACCAACCATTATAAACATTATTGGATGAAGATGCATGCCAAACTCAAAAACAACTTGCAGAAAGATTAAACGTTGCTCAGCAAACAATTTCCGATCGTTTACAAGCAATGGGAAAGATTTTAAAGGAAGGAAAATGGGTACTATATCAACTGAACAAAAGATAAATGGAAAACCGTAAAGTCATCAGTAAAATGTTGCTTCAACGGCACAAAAGAAAGTCGTTTTTGCATGGAATTGTGATTGGCGATGAAAAGTGGATTTATTTTGAGAATCCCAAACTCAGAGAATCATGGGTTGATCCAGGTCAACCATCAACATCTACTGCAAGGTCAAATCGCTTCTGAAAGAAAACAATGCTCTGCATTTGCTGGGATCAGGAAGGTGTGTATTATGAGCTTCTAAAACCAGGCGAAACCGATAATACTGATTGCTACCGACAACAAATACTCAATTTGAACCATGCTTTGATCGTGAAACAACCAGAATGGGCCAGAAGACACGGCAAAGTAATTTTGCTTCATGATGACACACCATCACACACTTCAAAACCAGTTAAAGACACGTTAAAAGATCTTTCCTGGGAAGTATTAACCCACCCGCCATCTTCACCAGACCTTGCTCCTTCAGATTACCACTTATTCTGATCGATGGCACATGCACTTTCTGAGCAGCACTTCAAAACGTATGAAGAAGTGGAGAATTGGGTTTCTGAATGGCTTGCCTCAAAACAAGGAAAGTTCTATTGGGACGGTATCCAGAAATTACCTGAAATATAGGGGAAATGTGTAGCTACCGATGGACATTACTTTGAATAAAGCACTTTAAATCAGGGGTCCTCAAACTTTTTAAACAGGGGGCCAGTTCACTGTCCCTCAGACCGTTGGAGGGCCGGACTATAGTTTAAAAAAAAACTATCAACAAATTCCTATGCACACTGCACATATCTTATTTTGAAGTAAAAAAACAAAACGGGAACAAATACAATATTTGTATTTGCATGTGGCCCGCGGGCCGTAGTTTGAGGGCCACTGCTTTAGATGTTTCTCTTGAAATTATTGGGTTTTCTTTATTTACAAAATCTGCATTATTAACTGGTACACCTAGTACCTGAAACTTATATGATTTTATTAACCAATGTCACCGTAATATATTCAATTAAAAAAGAACCTTAAAAGTGGGAGATTATCCTGGATTATACACTGAGAAGAGCTTTTTACTTATCTATTTATTTTTATTTTCAAGTATTTCATCATTTTGACTCTATGGGAGCACAAATTTAAATTTCTCTATAGTTTAGAGAAATACAAAAGCATGGAAATTAAATTCATTTCTGTTTTTCCACTGGAAAAGAAAAGTATCTTTGCACTTTGCTGTCTGTAACTCGGAATTATTCAATACCTCTATAGACCCTCCAAATTTTTCTAAAGAAGTATAAGGACCACAAATTATCTATAGTAGCTACTAGTAAAGGACACATTCAAATAACATTGCAAATGCCTTCATAACCATGAGTGCTTGCTTAAAGAGATTATAAAATTAATACTGCATTCAAAATAAATCTCTGACTTTAAATTATTCAGCTTTTCATCTACTAAGAATTTTCAATATTCTCTAGTTTCTGTTATGGAGATAAAGCTATCAAGAAATTACAAAATGAACAACCAAATACTCTTTTAATCATTTGGTTTTTTTCCCTAGCAAAGGCAGTCAATGGTGTTCTAGCATTCATAAATATTTATGGACTGTGGCTCTTAAAAAATACTAGAGGCCCAGTGCACAAATTCGTGCATGGGTGGGGTCCCTCAGCCTGGCTGGAGATCAGGGTCTATTGGGGCTGGCTGGCCGGGGACAGAGACCATGGGAGGTTGGCCAGCTGTGGGAGGTTGGCTATGAGAGCACACTGACCACCAGGGGGCAGCTCCTGCATTGAGTGTCTGCCCCCTGGTGGTCAGTGTGTCGTCATAGCAACTGCCAACCAGTCTTTTGGTGGACAGGTCCTAATGGTCACTTAGGCTTTTTATATATATAGATTCCAAAAGAAAATTCATGTAATCTTGCTCTACCTCTGTTTTTTAAAAAAAATCTTTAGTGTTGAAAGTATTACATATGCCTCCCTTTTTCCCCCCTTGACCCCCTCCAACCTGCCCCTACCCCCCACCCCAGGCCCTCAAAGCCCCATTGTTCATGTCCATGGGCCAAGCATATATGGATACAAAGTCCTTGGTTGATTACCTCCCACCTACCCACCCATCCTCCCTCGATTCCTCACTCTGTTCCATGCTTCCATGTTTCTGGATCCAAGAAGAGCTTTTTAAAAGAATCAAAAGATCTTATAGATTCTTTCTTTATACAGGAAAATGGCAGGTGAATTAAGTCAAGTAACTGTCTAAGTGAGATCTCAAGACCTCTAGACTCAGATTCACACACCTCAGAAGCCACTTTGCTGACACCACCCTTGAGCAATCTTTCTTTCTGTCTGATTTATTCATGTACAGGCTAAACATACCCAGAGAAAGATTATTATTATGGGTAACATGAATGTCTTTTGCATAGTAAGATAACATATGGAATTCTCTGACTTTGAAATAAAGACATAACTCTTTAGAAAGGCTTCACATTTTTGGCCCTAGAGAAGGTCCAAAGCATGTGGAGAAATACTAAAAACAAAACAAAACAAAAAAAATAAAGATACCTTTAAGATACTCTCTTCACCTTAAGGAACAATGAGTAAGACAGACTCCACTCAATCATTTGGTTTACAATATCAAAACAAAAATCAGCAAGAAACACAAAAGAGAAAGAGCACTTAACTATGGTTATGGCAGGGAGCTCTGTTTGCCATATTGTCAATATTCTTACTAATACAGTACTTTAGAACCCCAAAATAATGATGGCATGAAGTAACATAGATCTTTGAGCAATGGCAGGAAGACTCCATGGGCTGATTTGCCTATAGAGATAAATACAGAAAAGTCAGTAAATGTGAGAGTTAGGGACAGCAGTGCAATGTTTCCCAAAAAATTAACAGTAAAAATCAAGTAGTTAAAGAACAGCTATTTTATAATTGATGTGAGGTTGTTCCATAACATATCCTAAACTATCACTATTTCAAAAATGGCTTTTCCTTCCTATAAGTCAATCTCTGAATTTCTATACTTAGGATCACAAATATCAATACCTTTACATTTTTCTGCCCTTTCACTCAGGGATATTCTTTCAAATATCTGATGAAGTAGGTCAACTATTTAGGTTCCTAAATTCCCCTTTAGCCATCCCTCTTATAAAAGAAAATTCATTTTCATCTGTCTCCCATAAAGCACACTAGATAACCTGTGACACAAAGGAAAGAGGAAAACTAACAGACACTCGCATAGTTATGTAGATGAGCATACTGTGTCATCTACTCAAAATGCAAGAAATATTTACCAGTGCCATTTCAAACAACATCACACATAATAGAGGGTAAAACAGTGCTAACTCAACAAGCTTGCTAGGAGATCATCACCATCATAAGTTTCCACCTGTTGCTAGTCAAAGCCACCTGTCTCACAAGAGCTAGGTAGCGTCCTTTAAGAAGGTAACTACTGGGTCACAGATCCCAAATGAAGGTATTAAGCTCCATGTGGAAACCACTGTGAAATATATTCACCTAAGACCCCAGCACAGATGCTTACATTTCAGAGCTGGGATTTAATTATGCCATCTCTCAGGGTAAAACACTCTATTACCATTCAGCCTTCAGGCTGATTAGATTCCCAATCTAAGAGTTACGATCAACTAACAGCCTTGAGTATGTCAAATGAGAATCACAATGAAAATATATAAATGCTGTACTCATAGCTAGCTGACCCACTTGCTAAATCTAAGGTAAATCACTCTCTCTCCCTTCACCATCAACAAGTGCCAGTGTTCCATCTGTACCCATCTGTGAGGCTACAACTGCATTATACCACTGCTGAAGTGAAAATAAAAAGCAAGTTTTTACAGTGAGATAAAATAATTCTAAAATTGCCTAATCACATATAGACAGGTTGACTCTAAATTGGAGACAGTGGCATTTACTGTGATTTTATACTGAACACACACAGCTTTCACTCAGAGAGACAAAGAAGAGACAAGGCAAGAAAAAAGCGATATGAACCTCATAATCAAATGTAATGATGTAATAACAAATTACTATGTTGACATGAAAAAATCTTTAAAATCAATTTTTAAGCTTTATGATGACTGAAGTTATTTTAATGACATAGAGATAATACTAAATCCTTAGTCACTCTCTGAGACTTACTTGCTCTAATGGTTCATTAAAAACTCACTTAAATACAGCTACTGTTTTACTGAATGAAGAAGCAAAACAGCAGTAAAAGAATATATTTAAACCAATGATGTTTTGTAATAGTAGTAATACAAGCTATACCAATAAAACCTCACTCACTACAGGAGAATCTCAAGCTTGCCACTGAAAAACTTTAAACGCTACATATGCAAGACTAAACTCTGTGCTTCATCAGCATTTTAAGAATTAAGTATATTCTGTCCATTGCAAAAAAATAAATAATAAAGACCCAAAGCTTAGAACGGAACTCTAAAATGCCACAAGCATACTAAAGGTTAGTCACTTTTCTACTGGCTAAGCTAAGAATAGCAACAAGAAAGGAATCCTTCCCTGTACTATACCAAGTAACTGGACCTCAAATCTGCTCAATGTCTAGCTTCAGGGCTTGAGATTTTAGAGACAGTTGGTGCTCCCACCTTGCGACTCTGCCAGCCTTCAAACATACATCTATCTAAAAGTGAATAGGATGTGAAAATGGGCTTCAGCAGCAAGATGTTTTAACCTACAGATAATTTAGCTTGACAATCAATATGTACTACATATTAATTCAGAAATAGCTGTTCAGAATTAATACTCAAAAATAAGTTGCATTGATGAATAGTAAATAGACTCCCTCAAGAGCAACTCCTTCAATGAATGTCACAGTCTGGGGATTAGGGATCTAAATTTAAAAAAATATTTTATTAATCAAAAGTCCACCATCATGTAGGAAATAAGGTATAATAAGACAAGCCAACAGCACATACACACACACACACACACACACACACACAAACACACACACACACCCTTTCAATACCTTACTCTAAACTGTAATTAAAAGTACACTACCAAAACCCACAGTGCCAATCATGATGTTACTTGACCTTTGGTGAGCAAGTATGTGTGAAGTGATACTCCTCATCTTTGTCTAACAAAAACATGCCATAGCCCCCTTCACTCCCAAGTCCATGTCACCATCCTCAACTCTCCCCAGACCTTTACCCACAGACCTAGGGATGAGAAACTGCCAACGTAATTGCTCAGCCCATAAATACAGCACCTAATTACCACCAAGCAGGATAACTGAGTCTTGTACGTTAAGATCTCATGCCCTTTTATCATGTGTCTGGATTTTGCTTCCATCTGGTGAATCCAAGGTAGAATTGGTAGAGTTGAGACCCTGGATTAGGTAGGGCCCTTTGAGTACCTCGAGTACCTCGCCAGCCAGACAGGCAAATTAAGCTAGGACCTGTTATATTGATCTAAAAACTTTGTCTCCATATGCCCATGCCACCCTCAATTCCACCTCCCACCCTGCAACCAGCAAGATACAAATGATTAAATGAGGGGAAGGTAGTAGGAGTTTTACATGAGAGGAAGGTAAGCCTCAAGTAGCAATCATTCTCCTACCAGCCTGAATCATAGAGTTCTGTGCTGGAGTTTGCATCAGCACGTAGTCACTCACATATGTCCCAAATCAAAACATCTCTAATTCCATTATTGAATATGTGACAAATAACTCAGCACACAAAATTTCTTGCCTGTCAAATCTAGTGAACTATGATACTTTTTTTTTGGCAATCAGTGGTGGAAAACTTCCCATCCTAAAATAGACAATTGAAGAATCACTTTTGTACTTCTAAATTTTGCAAATTATGTTTAAAATTTAAAGCTCAAGAAAAGAAACTCTGGCTATGGCTCCAGTCAGTCCATCATTACTAGGAAGTAGTTAAGCAGAAAACATCTCAGCTCAATGCTAGGCCTAAAGATGATGGAACAAAGGTAAGCAAATCATCATCTGTGGCATTTAAAGACAAGACAATATTTTCAACGCAAAGAATGAAGCTGTTTCAAAGACAACTTGTCATTTGTATAGGGGACTCACTTGGAAGTTAGTAATGCCTTTAACTACTGACTTCACAATGTGAAACAGACCCCACTGGTACCTTAAATTCCATCTAAAAGCATATTCAGAAAAAAAGAGAGTTTAACTGCTTTAAAAGAATAAATAAATTAAAATGGTTCTGTAAAGTCTTTGGGGAGTAAGAGGAGCAGAAAAGGAAAAAAAGTGGCCTAAGAAAAGCAGGATAGAAACAGAGTTGCTGCTTAACAGTAATTTCTTTTCCAATTAAGACGCATCAAACCCACTACTTCTCTTCACTCCATTCCGAATGAAAGCTCAGTTTACAGTGATAGATAACATAAAGTCACTATTCATTCTGACAACCACAAGCCAATATTAGCAAAAGATCAAAGTTCGATAACTTTGTTTTATAAAATATAGCGCTAATGTTATATTACAAAATGCCTTTCGTTTAATCTGCATGCAAAAAGGAAAAGTGAGCTTTTCAATATCGCAGAGGCAGAGAAGAAAAACATCAAACATTTTCTGGCTTCTTTTTTTTGTGACACTCATTATTTCAATACCGTCTACAAAGATAGATAAAAGTGTCCTTGACATTAGCCTAAATTACCTTCAGTATGGAATACAATACTGATTAAATTAGGCTAATTTTAATCAGCTGGCAGGGATATTCAAAAAACAAATGATTAAATTCATTATAACAACTCTTCAACTGTATAACCTCTTTAGCAATGTCTTTTCAAAAAAAAAAAAAACCACACACAACAACATAGAATAAATACTAATTGTGTGCCAATCATTTATCCCTTGTATTTCACAAGTAAAAGAAATAACTTACAAGTTAAACATTTCCCCCAATTCACAAATTGCTTTAACAGTGAAATTTAATGCAAATCTTTTGAAATCAAGTGCCATCTAATGGGTTAAGCCAAGCACAAAAAATTTAGAAACTTAATTTTTAGGGAAATATACCTGAGGAAAGCCAAAGCCGGTGCTTTCCTGTCATTTATTATCTCACAGAAAAACGACTCCATAGATGACCTGGAACAGTGGAGGTAGAGTCACAAGTATCTTGTCACCTGCAGTACATTCCACCATAGGGTTGCTAATCTTGAATTGGTTCCCCAAGATGAGTCCACGCTCAGAGAAGTGACTCACCAGTTGTGTAAACCTGAGCAGTTTCTTTAACAGTCTATGAGGTCTTAGTTCTGGACAGCATAGGATAGTCATGTGTGTTATCTTCTTTAATTACGACAAATTGCTCAGAATAGTTCCTGAAAATAGCAAGTACTCAATCAATGTTAGCTAGTACTATTACAACTTGAGAGGATTTCAAGAGAGTGAGGTTATCCAAAAGAGTGTGCACTCTTGAATGTTTCTAACTCTCTATCCCTTCTCCCTTCCTCTGTAAAAAGTAAATAAAATATATTTTTTTTAAAATGCACACAAGTTTAACTTGCATTTTTTTTCTGCAGATGGTTTCAAGAATAAAGGGCAAGAAGGTAAACACTTCTAGTTCATTTGTGTAATAATGAAGAAGTCATGAGGGTCTAAATCAGGGGTCCTCAAACTGCGGCCCACCAAAAACATTTATCCGGCCCGCCGGGTGTTTTTGCCACCGCTGCCTGTCCTGCTTAGCAGCCGACTGGTCCCGGGCCCACAGTGCGCATGTGTGTAATGTCTGAGGGACAGTGAACTGGCCCCCTGTTTAAAAAGTTTGAGGACCTCTGGTAAATTAATGGAAAGCCAGTTGAGTGAAAAGACAATTAAAATGTGTAATTGTTAAAATGCAGACAAGCCGAAACCGGTTTGGCTCAGTGGATGGAGCGTCAGCCTGCGGACTGAGGGGTCCCGGGTTCGATTCCGGTCAAGGGCATGTACCTGGGTTGCGGGCACATCCCCGGTGGGGGATGTGCAAGAGGCAGCTGATGGATGTTTCTCTCTCATCGATGTTTCTAACTCTCTCTGTCTCTCTCCCTTCCTGTGAAAAATCAATAAAATATATTTTTAAAAAAAATGCAGGCAAGAGACTTAGTTAAAAGAGTTTGGTACATGGTGGGTGGGTGGCAGTGTGAAAGAGGGGATGAATCTGAGATGTCTAGGTTTGTGGTGTGGGTAATTGGGCAGAAGGCAAGCACAAGACGAACTTTGGGACAAAAAACAATGTTCAGTTTCAGATAAAACTACCAGATATCCAATATATATAATTCCCAGTAGACAACTGGGAATGAAGGGGAGTTCAAGGCTAAAGAAATGTAACTAAGTGGCAGTGACTAGTTGGTGGTTCTTGCAGCTATGAGTTTAGAAAAGCTCTCGTCTAAATCCGGATCAAGTATGGACATCAGGAGCAAAACCTAGAGAGAGCTGAGACTGCAGGTTTCTCTTCCTTTCGGAAAAGGGAAGGTATCTTGGAGCAATGATCAGTGGTGTTACCTTAGACCAGCCGTGGGCAAACTACGGCCCGTTTGAAATGAATAAAACTAAAAACAAAAAAAAGACCGTACCCTTTTATGTAATGATGTTTACTTTGAATTTATATTAGTTCACACAAACACTCCATCCATGTTTTAGTTCCGGCCCTCCAGTCCAGTATAAGAACCCATTGTGGCCCTCAAGTCAAAAA
This sequence comes from Myotis daubentonii, assembly GCF_963259705.1. Classification (NCBI taxonomy): domain Eukaryota; kingdom Metazoa; phylum Chordata; class Mammalia; order Chiroptera; family Vespertilionidae; genus Myotis; species Myotis daubentonii. The sequence goes on from NC_081840.1 coordinate 104,442,483, forward strand.
GTTTGCCCACCCCTGCCTTAGACACTCAGAGCAACAGGGAGTCTCCCTAAATGACCAAGATGGCACAGGGGGAATTCCTTACACCAAGCTGCCAAAAGCTAGAAAGATGAATGGATAGGGCCCCTGCACAACAAAAGCTAGAAGGAATGGATAAGACCTGAGTGCGGGAAAGCTAGAAAAATGAATGGACAGGAACTCAATGTACCAGAAGCTAGAAAGATAACTGGATAGAAAAAAAGCCCTCCTCCCTCTATTTCTATAAGAACCATGGACTTCAGCAGGAAGGGGAGACAGTCTGTGAGATGGGAGCCCACCATTCTCCCAGGTCTTCTGGCACCTGGATAAACCTCATTCCTTTTGCACCAGTATCTGCCTCAGGAGTATGGCTTTTGTTGCAGCAGGCAGCCAAACCTGTGGTTTCAGTTACAGTAGCATTTAAATAACACAGGAGGCTTGTCAGAATTTTATTGAGGAAAGTTATATCAGTACAGATTTCAACAAATGGGACCTACAGTTATTTCACATCAGTGCTAAAATAATTTCAATAATAGGGGAGCGATATTAAAAGAATATATAAACTTAATTTTAGACACTCAAATATTTGTTCAAGTAACAACAAGCAGATAAATTCATCTTCCCAATATGCTTGTCTTAACAAATGCAGATTCAATAAAAAGTTCTTGATTTTCTTAGAGAAGGGTCTATTTCATTAATCTTTGTGTCCTGCCATGCTACTGGCTAAAAGGTACCCCAATAAATACATGGTAGATTAATATCAATTATCATAATTATTTTGCAATCCCTTTGAAAAGTGTAGGCAAGATAATATCCTACAAAACGTCTGGGCATCTTTCACTAACCTCAACCCTTTGCTTACACCCAGAAAATAAAGTTTCTTTCACAGTCTACAAAGGAAGAGAAAAAAATGTTTCAAAGATAATCCATCCCAAGTTCCTCATCACTAACTCATGTTAGTGTCTATCACACCTTTCATCTCAACCTGTATTTAATACCTATGTTCTACAAATTAGAGCCAGTGATTAGGACTTCAGTATAGCAAAATAACATGTAAAATATGTGAAGTTTTCACTCCCCTTTTCATATATATAAATATAAACTAAAACTATTTAAATCATTGAGTGTTATGTCTCCAACTCTATAGTGACTCTGGAAAAAAAGCCAGGACTGTGTTGATAATCATTCCTATAAATCATGGAAAGTGTAATGGAGTGGTAGAGAACTTCTTCTCAATACCAATATGTCTCAAATACCAAAACATGTCAAGGAACCAAGGGGAATAAAGACTAAGCTCTTTGTGTATATGTAAATTTAGTTTTCTAAAACTATATAAAGACATTATAAGGAAATAAACTACAGAGCCATTGTTTCTCATTCATTATCACATTTCTTTGTAGAAGGTCCTGAAAACATCTCATTATCTTTTAGACAGTGTGTATGCCAGAAAACCAACCACCACAGTAGAAGCCTAAATTCTGGATTCCATCGTCTTGGTTGGCCTTTGTAGTGACCCTTCTGGTCCCTCTGCAAGGGCACAGTGATCTCAGCACATCACCGTGCTCCCCTCTGAAAAAGTCAACATAGTCAATACCTTGAACAGGACATAATGAATTTAAAATATAATAGGATGAATGACCAAAGGTTTAAAAGAAAAGGTGAGAGAAACAACAGTGTAACAGACAGTAAGAATAGTACCAGAAGACTGACAACAGGGAACTATCTGCAAGCAAAGGAGTATTTACAGATAAAAGCGCAGACCAACTCAGACCATGAATGCCGTAAGGACCACACTCCTCATCAACAGTTTTACCTCTGAAACCATAGCAAATGCTGCAACGGTCTTAATGACCTAGAAGCTGGAAACCACTCAGACAATAAAATCAGTCTCACACACGAGACACCACAGACCGTACTACTATAGCAGCACAGTGGCAAATGCAAAAAAGGCCATTTCTGGGACATTTAAAAAGCGTTCTTATCTATGGGCATATTAGCCTTAAAAAAAGGAAAATAGAAACTCCAAAACTGGCCAAATCAGTGTTTAAAATAAAACACAAATCTTATTAGACAATTAACATCAAAATTGACAGAAATGGTTCATGTAAACAAACCATTAATAGTCTATTACTTTTTCTTTGAAAAGAGAAAAAGTGTAGTAAATGAATAAAATATTGCTCAACAAGAGGTAAAATATATGTATATAAACTAGAGGCCCAGTGCATGAAAATTCATGCACTGGAAGGAGGGTCCTCAACCTGGCCTGTCCCCTCTCAGAGTCTGGAGCCCTCAGGGGCGGGAGGTGACCTGGCAATCAGGGGAAGGTGACACCCCCATCACACCTCTGCTTCTGCCACTGCTGGCCCTGGTTACCTGGACCTTGGGCCAGCCCTGGGCAGATGGGGGGCTGAGGGGACTGGGGGTCTCCCGAGGCAGGTGCGTAGCAAGCCACACGCCTGCCGCCCCAGCAGGGCTGAAGGGACCATTTTGTGGCTGTGGGCGCCGCCATATTTGAGGGTGGGGCAGTAAATTAGCATATTCCCTCCTTATTGGCTGTGGGTGCTGCCATTTTTGAGGCCGGGGCAGTCAATTAGCATATTCCCTCCTTACCGGCTGTGGGCACAGCCATCTTTGCAATGGTGTGAGGGTCAATTAGCATATTTCCTCTTTATTAAAGAGGATTAGCCCTAGTTGGTTGGGCTCAGTGAATAGAGCATCGGCCTGCAGGCTGAAGGATCCTGGGTTCAATTCCGGTCAAGTAAATGTACCTCAGTTGCAGGCTCCATCCTTGGCCCTGGTTGGGGCACGTGCAATAGGCAACCAATCCATGTGTCTCTATCACATTAATGTTTCTCTCTCTCTCTGTCTCTCCTTTCCATGCTCTCTAAAAATCAGTGGAAAACTATCCTTCGGTGAGGATTAACAAAAAATAAATTTAAAAAGAAAGGCTAAGTTAAAATTCTATACAATGTGTTAATATATAAGTTCACTCATTGGTTTCCCCTCTTAAGAAGATAATATTAATGGGAAATGCCTGAGGTTAGTAACTCAGAGTTTCTAATGTCAAATATTACCAGTGGATCTAGAAAAACAAGCATATACAGGCATTCCAGGAAGACTGACTCATTGCCTCCTGTTCCCTAATGAGCCTTCATTTTTGTTTGGATGCTACCAACAGCTGAAGTCCCTCAGATATATGCTCATTGATAAACAAGACACAACAGGTGGGCAAAGAATTGGGCTATAAACTATTGGGATCTAACTGAAGTTGTCTCAATCATAGGACTTGAAAGAAAAGCTTTGCAAAGGTCTAAATGTCAATAACCAACGCTTTGGGAAATGTACTTTACTACTGCTAGAATCTGCACCCCAGGGGTAGCTGTAAGCTCCATTCCACTTCCTGGAGTCTGAGCTCAGGGCCTGGATATGAGATCTTTGTAGCCACAGTCCCATCAGTACTTGGCAGCAAATACCAAACAGGGTATAGGAGGAGGAAGAATCAGCGCTAAGGCAGTAAAGCCCTGGGGGAGGTGGGGCCAAGAAGCTGAGCAGAAAGAATGAAGCACTGAATGAGTCTGGAAGGGTGAAGGGACTCACAAGGGAGGGGGCTGCTAGGAAAAGGATCAAGCTGAACAAATGCAGGGGCTATGTGCCTCTCCTGCAGGTATGATCCTGCCGGGAGCCGGTCCATCCTTGCTGTTTCAAGGGCCTGGCATATATGGCATACGGTTCTTAATATGTTTGCTCACCTTCTTGGCGCTGTGTTTTAACCAAGGTCACCTCTCCGAGAAAGGTTGTTTCCCCAGGTAGGGATTTTCCCCTGAAGTTAGGGAGGGAATAAAACCTTTTAACTAAGTGCCAGGCGGGTAGTTACTCAATTTAACTACAAACAATCATGCTTAAGCTACATAATCTTTACTCCCTGGAATGGAGATAAGAAACGCCCTAACCTTTGTAATAGAGATTGATAGGATTGAATAAACTGGTATAAATACAGATGTAACAAGACAACAGAACTTAGAAGACAGAACCTACACACAGAACCTAGACACAGAACCTAGACACAGAACCTAGAGACAGAAGAACTTCGCTGGAGAGAACATGGCAAAAGATCCTGGACAGAAACTGGACACAGAACCTAGAGACAGAACCTAGCGAGAGAACCTGGCTGAAGAACCTAGAGATAGAAGCTGGCTACAGAACCTGGATAGAACATGGCAAGAGAACCTGACTAGAACCTGGTGACTGATCCTGGCTGGAGAACCTAGTGAGGGAACATGGCTACAGAACCTGGCTGGAGAACCTGGACAGAACCTGGCTGGAGGACCTAGCGAGGGAACCTGGCTGCAGAACCTGGCTGGAGAACCTGGACAGAACCTGGCTGGAGAACCTGCAAGAGAACATGGACACAGAACCTGGCTGGAGATCCTGACCAGAACTTGGCTAGAGATCCTGGCTAGGCTGCTGATCAACTGAACGCTGTCTCCATGTCATTCCTTCTTCGCCGACTCCGTCCACACCTTTGGGGACCCCTGGACCTGCTAGGGTTGGACTCCAGCAGTATTTGAACCCAGTTAGCTACCAGGAGCCCTTCTTAGTAGGTGTCTTTTCCCCTCAGGGTTCACAGATACTTCTGCAGGAAGACATGTATGTAAATCCATATTATAAGTAACTTTGCATCAGTTTAGGTTAGGTTTTGCCAGCACATGTGCTTCTTACACTTATGAAGAAAACACAGTCCCTTTCGGGACATTTTGATTTTGGAATTGTGGATAAGGCATTGTAAAGTTGTATTATTTGCTGCAAATCAAGCTTAGTTATTCCAAGACTGGAAGAAACTGGGTGTTTGCTTTCTCAATATGAAAGAGAACAGAAATAGCATGCTCTCTTACTGGGATCATGCCGGGGTCCAGCCCCAGCGGGTCCAGGGGTCCCCAAAGGTGTAGACGGAGTCGGCGAAGAAGGAATGACACCGAGACAGCGTTCAGTTGATCAGCAGCCTAGCCAGGATCTCCAGCCAAGTTCTGGTCTCGATCTCCAGAGAGGTTCTGCTTCAGATCTCCAGCCAGGTTCAGTCACCAGGTTCTAGTCAGGCTCTCCTGCCAATCTCCGCAGTCAGGTTCAGTCCAGGATCCCCTGCCATGCTCTCTCGCCAGGCTCCGCCTCCAGGCTCCGAGGCCAGTCCCTGTCCAGGATCCTCCAGCATGCTCTCGCCAGCGAAGTTCTTCTGTCCCTAGAGAACGTTTTGTGTAGGTTCTGTGCCTAGGCTCTGTCTCTCTTGGTCCTGTCTTCCAAGCCCTGTGTCCTTAGTTCTGTCTTATTACATCTGTATTTATACCAGTTCATTTTAATCCTGTCAATCTCTATTACAAAGGTTAGAGTGATTAATTACCCATCTGGCACTTAGTTAAGGGGTTTTATTCCCTCCCTAACTTCAGGGGAAAATCCCTACTTGGGGAAACAACCTTTCTCGGAGAAGTGACCTTGGTTAAAACACATAGTGCCAAGAAGGTGAGCAAACATATTAAGAACAGTATGCCGTATATGCTGGGTCCCTTGAAACAGCAAGGATGGACCAGCTCCTGGCAAAATACATGTATGTATTAAAACAACAAAAACAACAACAAACACCTAGCAGCCATTTCTGCATAGGGTCCTCTCACACAAACTGCACTTTACAGAGTGGCCTTTGCTGTACTGCCTGCCACTGTGCTGAACTGTTTCTGCCATCTGGGCCAGCCCTTATAAGGGAGTTCCTGGATCTTATTTTAACCAACAGTATTGAGGCTTTTCCCATCCAATCAGAGCTGCACAACCACAACCAATCCAAGTGGTTCTCTTCTGACCAATCAGGGCAGTGCTTTTTGGACCAATCAAACTGCAAAAATTTGGAGTTCTCATTTGCATGAGGACAGACCAATCAGAGATGAGGGTGGGGACTTCTATCCCTCTGGCTTTGATGTTGTTAAGGATATGCAGACAAAACTGCTCAGGAAACAACAATCACAGCAACTGAAGAGGTAGAAAATTTGTTGTTAATATGGTAAATGAAAAGCAGTTAGCCAGTGATAGCATTTCGGAGGCAATGATAGGTGAAAAAGTGAAGATGCTGCATCCTGACCTCCTGAAAAACATCCTGGAAAGAGTGCTGAAAGTGATTCGTTTATGGCTAGTAGGGTCATTCAATTAATTTAAGAAATGTTCATTTACAGACTAAATAGTACAGTAGACATGTAGTGTATATAAGAAAGGTTAAAATGGGGATCATTTGTGGGTCTGAAACAGATTAATTAAATTTACATTATTTCTATCTAGAGGCCCGATGCACAAAATTCTTGCATGGGTAGGGTCCCTAGGCCTGGCCAGCAATCAGGGCTGATCTGTGGGGTGACCAACAGGGTGATCAGAGGGCCCCTGCTGGTACCCGCCTTGGCTGGCCTAGAGTCAACAGCTCACCCGGCCGGCCCCACCCCCTGCCCTGCCAGTCGCCTCCCTCTGCTGGGTGACCAGTGGAATGATCAGGGGGCTCCGCCTTGGCTGGCCTGGCGTCTAGCTCTAGCCCCTGGTGGTCAGTGCACGTCATAGCAACCGGTCGTACCATCATTTGGTTGATTGGCATATTAGGCTTTTATTATATAGGATGGGGAAAATTATTCTGTTTTCAAACAAATTGCTTCCAGAAATAATTAAGTTCAAGAACCGAGGTTCCACTGTATTCCTAAACCCCTCTGAACCTTGCTGTTTTTGCCTAAAGTGAGTGGAAAAGCAGAAACCTCTTACTAACTGTTCCAGGATCCCTTGGAAAGGGCTGACCACATGAAACAGTTCTCCAACAGATGAAGCATAAACCAAACCCAAACAGCCTTCCAGAATGAATTAAGTTGGAGAACTGAGGTTCCACTGTACTGCATAATCATTTATAACTGTGTGTTCCCAAACTCCACACTCAGTGATGTCACATTGGTTTCTTAAACTAGATCATAGTGGAGTACTTACATCATAAAATTGGCAAACATTACCAATCAGTGAATTATTAAACATTTATAAGCCCATCAATGCATTAGGCTCTCTTAAAACAATGGAGACAAAAATTAATTCAAGACTATCTTCAAGATCTTATAGTTTAGAAGAAGTGTCCCAGTACATAACAAACAGTATTTCTCTCTCTGTCCCACTCCCTTCTTCTCTCTCTCTCAAAAAAAAAAAAAGAAAAGAAAAAGAAAAAGAAAAAAGAAAAGAAAAAAATCAATAAAAATCACATTTAAAAATTTTTTAAATAATACAAAAAATTCAGAAGCTGATTTTTTTAGAAGATAAAGTTAGTATTTCTTTTCTAATCTTAACACAGTATTGATAAGGTACTTGGAAGATATCTTATTGCCCAAGAGAAACCTTCACCCTGTACAAACTGTAGTATAATTGATATTTCACATATAGTATTTGCATAAGAAACACAAATGCAAAGAAAATAGAAGACTCCCAATGCTTAAGCACCTAATTTTATAAAAGTTTCCTTTAAAGAAATGAAAATTTAAATATCTAATCTGAAGTATTCAGACTCAAAAAACTTTATGCCTCAAGATCCATCTATATTCCTAAAGGGATAACAAAATTCTCTCATTCTATGAATCCTCTACAGATTAATTCTGGATTCACAGAAAACCTTCGTTTTGAAGCCTGTATAAACCTCCCTGTAGCCCAAGATGGCACAACCTTCTCATGCTGACAGCATAACCTCTAGCTCCTAAACAAAGGCAACCACAACTTCAGACCACACCACTGACAGTCTGTCGTGTACTAGGCATCAGATCACAGGAAGGAAGGCAACTCGGCAGTCTGGGAACTCAAGGGTAGCTCGTTTTCAGAATCATTACCATACATAGCATCTACAGAAAGCCCAGAATAAAAATGTTGTTCAACCTTGGTGTGCCTCACTTTAAGAAAATCCATATACTAGTATATATAAATAGTACATCTTTATCATACATAAAATTTTAAGTGAATACTAAATGCTAAAGGGACCCACTCTATCTAGAAAAGAAAAAAAAAATCCCTACAATACTTTTAAATAAAATGGTTTGGAATAAACAAAATGAAATAAAATATAATACAAAATATCAAAATACATTTCAAGCAGTGAGGCTATTTGGGTCAGGAGGAGGTAGGTACATTTACACATTTGCTCACTGGGCTACCAACTCAAATGTACTTCTTACTCTGGGCAACGGTTTTCAATGAGGGGCAATTTTTCCCCAGGGAACATTGGTAATATCTGTAGACACTTTTGCTTGTCACAATGAGGGAGGGTGCTATTAGCATCTACCTATAGAAATGAGATACTGTATAGATCAAAGAAACTATTAAGCACCCCACAATGCACAAGACAATCCCCACAACAAAGAACAATCCAGCCCCAAATGTCAGTTAGTGTCAATATTGAGAAACCCTGTTATAGGAGACAGTTGAAAGTTTAAAGGCCAGTTAACTGATCCTATGCACCCTATTGGCTGATCACTCTGATAGAAATATATAAATTTACATATGCATTGCCTTAAGTGGAGTCAGCTAATAAAAAGTGAATGTAACAATAGCCTCTCAATAGACACTGTTAAAACTTGGTTACAAATATTTTTTTCCTAATCTATAATAATAAAAGCGTAACATGCTAATTAGACCAGACAACGTTCCGGACAAAGCCAGGGCTGCAAGGGAAGCCTAGCTCCCGGGTGCCTGCTGGTGGCCTAAGGGAAGTCCGGGACCCCGATGTCAGAGGGAAGCCGGTGCTGGCAGCCACGGAAAGGAAGGCCTCCTCTTGCACGAATTTCGTGCATCAGGGCCTCTAGTTATAAAAATAATTGACCTTCACTACAGGTAATTTTGGAACAAAAGATACTAAAGCATTTTCTAAGAAATTTTTAACAACTAGAGCAAGGCAGGACTGTCTCAAATTCTATAAACCTTTTAGCAGAAAGTAAGAAATTCCTATGATAGACACACTATGAATAAACCATTGGTTTTCAGATTTTTATTGGTTTAAATATACATTTTTTACACAAAAACTTTTAACAATAAGGTAACTCTCACTCACATATCAGAAAATGCCAGTTAGACTAGAGTTAAGCAAAAAAAATAAAATTAAAATATAAATTAAGATGGTAAGAGAGAAAGGAAGGAACAGAAAGTAAAATCAAGAAAAAAGACCAACCCCTGACCGGTTTGGCTCAGTAGATAGAGCATTGGCCTGCAGACTCAAGGGTCCCAGGTTCGATCTGGTCAAGCGCATGTACACTGGTTGCAGGCACGTCCCCAGTGGGGAGTGTGCAGGAGGCAGTTGATCGATGTTTCTCTCTCATCGATGTTTCTAACTCTCTATCCCTCTCCCTTCCTCTCTGTAAAAAAATCAATAAAATATATTTTTAAGAAAAAGAAAAAAGACCAAACCAGGAAAACAAGCAGAAATCTACTTTCTATTCACCATGCATGTTTCTCAAACCACAGTGCAACTTAAGAGTGTGTTTTTTTAGCCCTAGCCGGTTTGGCTTGGTGGATAGAGCCTGTGGACTGAAGGGTCCCAGGTTCGATTCTGGTCAAGGGCACATGCTCAGGTTGTGGGCTAGATCACCAGTTGGGGGGGGGGCGGGGGTTACAGGAGGCAGCTGATCAATGATTCTCTCTCCCTCTTCCTTCCTCTCTGAAATCAGTAATAATAAATTGCTTTAAAAAAATGGGTTTAAATTGCTTTAAAAAAATGGTGTGTGTTTTTTTAACAAACTTCCCACTTGCAACCTGTTCACAGACAGAGCCATTACTATGGAGAACCACAGACTGGTGAAGAACTAAACACAGACAAATTCCTATTTGCTGTTAAAACTGCTGAGAAAGACAGGCTACACAACAGAATACAAACTGCAAAATTCTAAGTAAAGGATTTTCTTTAAAATAATTTTAATCACACTTTCATAAATTATAGTCACTATATTTATAAGAATACTAATTACACTGAAATAAAAATGAATATGCTTGCTGTCACTAATAAAATATCAGAGCATGTGAATTATTTCAGAAGCAAAACTAGTGAAAGGGAAAATGGGGATGGGGGGGCTTGCAACTTAGTTCAGTATCTATTTAAAACTGTAGTCTTAAAAACTGGCAGATCTGCAAAATAAAGGTTAAACTTCCTTCCCTTAGAGTGCTGGCTGATCTTACTCGCGTGCATTCTGCCACAACATTTGGTGCGTTGGCCGAGAAACGTCAGTTGATCTGGTTCTTAGGACACTGCTGACAAGAGCAGACTTCAGGGCACTCGCTTCGGGCTCTGGGACCCAAGGAAGGCATGCCACAGGCACATTCTGCACATTCTGCACATTCGCAGTTTCCTGAACTTGCAGGGCCCAGAGGGACTGCGGTGACTCAGGCAGGGCTCTGGTGGATCCAAAGGAGGCAGGAAACACCTTTCTGGGACTTCCTCGGAGGGAATTCAAAATCAGAAGTCTGAAACTCTAAGTTTTTCCGGGGAAACGGTCCGAGTTCTGGCCTGTCCCATGGGAAAGAAGAGGTAGCTGGCCCCCTCCCTAGGTAATTATTTACCTTAGGATAGCTCCTACCATCTGGAGGAGTGGTCAGGAAACTGTGGCTCGCAAGCCACATGCGGCTCTTTGGCCCCTTGAGTGGCTCTTCCACAAAATACCAACTTCTGCGCATGGGCCACGAAGTTTCAATCGCACTGTACGTGCACCTGCACCTGCACGTGGTATTTTGTGGAAGAGCCACACTCAAGGGGACAAAGAGCCGCAAGTGGCTGGCGAACCTCAGTTTGCTGACCATGGATCTGGAGGAACAGCTTCTAGATGGCATTCACCGACTCTGGGACTTCCCGGGAAGGAAATCAAAACTCGGACTGGCTAACAGTCCAAGTATGGCCTGCCTTTTAAAAAGGCAGAAGAGAAGTGTTCCTATGCAGTTTTCTACTGCCTCTGTTCAGGGACTTGTTCTGTATCTCTGAGCAATTAAAACTGATTTGGTGAATGCAGGGTATTCTATGGTGTAAATGTGGTGTGGACCAGTTGATGTTTGTTTCTGTTTTGTTTTTTTTTAAAAAAAACCTTCTAAACCTCTCCCGAGTTTCTATAGTGATTCAAAGTTTTAATGGGGAATGTTATCTGTCTTTATTGTTTAAATATGTCTCTTTGTTGTGTGTTTAAATTGTTTAGCTACTGAAATTTCAGTTTGTGTCTCAAAAAAATATGAATGTATTGCTAATCTGAAAAATGTTCACTACTTACAGGTCACCTAAAAATTAAGGTTAAGAATTCTAACTAACTAGAAGGAATGTATGGCTTTGGTGCAATAGAGAAAGCATAGGCATAGAAATGCATTTTGAAGGAAAAAGAAGTTAATTTCTAAAGCTGGTTATTTCTGAAAGTTATAAGAATGTTTGTGTCTAATACACTTTGATATCTAATCTTTTGGTAAAGTTAAGTTTGACAACCTTCCTGGGGTTTAAATTTTAAGAAACTCTTCTCACGACCTAGAATTGGCTTTAGATCATCCCAATAGGCTTTGAAATGCCTCAAATGTTTGTTTTCTCTCTCACGAAGGAAAATTTTATAATGAAAGTACATAGGAGCCTTTGTCAAATACAGTAATAACTAACAGTTATTAATTATAATATTACTAGAGGCCCGGTGCACAAAAATTTGTGCACTTGGGGTGGTCCCTCAGTCTGGCCTATGCCCTCTCGCAGTCTGGGACCCCTTTGGGGATGACCACCTGCTGGCTAAGGCCCGCTCCCTGGGGAATTGGGCCTAAGCTGGCAGTCAGACATCACTCTGGCAGCCCGGGAGCCCTCAGTGGATGTCAACTTGCCATCGGGCAGCAGGCCTAAGCTGCAGTCGGACATCCTTAGTGCTGCTGAGGAGGCGGAAGAGGCTCCTACCACCACCGCTGTACTGGCAGCCGTATGACTGGCTTATGGCTGAGCAGAGCTCCCCCTGTGGGAGCACACTGACCACCAGGGGGAAGCTCCTGTATTGAGCATCTGTCCCCTGGTGGTCAGTGTGTGTCATAGTGACCAGTCATTCCCAGTCTTTCTGCTGTTAGGGTCAGTTTGCATATTACCCTTTTATTATGTAGGATAGAGGCCTGGTGCATGGGTGGGGGCCGGCTGGTTTGCCCTGAAGGGTGTCCCGGATAAGAGTGGGGGTCCCGCTGGGGTGCCTGGCCAGCCTGGGTGAGGGGCTCATGGCTGTTTGCAGGCTGGTCACACCCCCTTCAGGGTGGGGGTCCCCACTGGGGTGCCTGGCCAGCCTGGGTGAGGGGCTGATGGCTGTTTGCAGGCTGGCCACACCCCCTTTAGGGTGCGGGGTCCCGCTGGGGTGCCTGGCCAGCTTGGCTGAGGGGCTGATGGCTATTTGCAGCTGATCACACCCCCTACAGGGTGGGGGTCCCCACTGGGGTGCCTGGCTAGCCTGGGTGAGGGGCTGATGGCTGTTTCCAGGCTGGTCAAGCCCCCCGCCCCTCAGTGGGGACCCTCACTCCATGGAGGTTTGGCCAGCCTGGGTGAGTGGCTGATGGCTGTTTTCAGGTTGGCCACACCCCCTTTAGGGGGGAGGGTCCCCACCTGGGTGCCTGGCCAGTCTGGGTGAAGGGCTGAGGGCCATTTTCAGACTGGCCAAGCCCCCTGGCAACGGAAGCCCCCAGCCTCTCCTTTTTTTCTTTTTTTTCTTTTTTTACTCTGGGATTTATTTACCTTCTATCATTGAAACTATGTTGCCTTCAGTGGAGCTCAGAGCCGGCTCCTGCTCGCTCCAGCCTGTGGCCACGACCGGCTGAAAGCAGGTATCTGGGGTTTATTTAGCTTCCATAATTGAAACTTTGTTGCATTCAGTGGAGCTCAGAGCCAGCAGGGAAGCTTGGCTTCCTCCATCACTGGAACAACCAAGCCTCCTGCTTGCTTCAGCTCTGTGGCTGTCGGCCGCCATCTTAATTGGGTTAATTTGCACATAGTCGCTCTGATTGGCTGGTGGGCGTGGCTTAGGGTGTAGCAAAGGTACGGTCAATTTGCATGTTTGTCTTTTATTAGATTAGATAGCTTATTGGGTTTTACAGAAAGAATTTGCCAGGGATTATAGTGTGAAACTAGTTCCCTGGAAGTTAAGAAAATTCTGTGAATTAGAATGGCCAGCCTATGGTGTGAGTTAGCCCTCAGAGGGAACCCTTGATGTCCCAACTGTCAGGGACTTCTTTAAGGTCATCATGGGTGACCCTGGTCATCCTGATCAGTTTTCTTACATAGCTCAATGGCTTGAAATAGCTCGGCACAGGGATTCTTGGATTCAGGTCTGCATGTGTAAGAAGGGACAGAGTAAGGTTTTAGTGGTAGGAGAACAAAAGCAGGTTCCTCAGAAAGAAGCTCAGCTCCCTGTTCTACAGGACCCCTTCCCCCCCCCATCTCCACATGTGCCTCAAGTGGTACCCAGGGCTCCTTTGCCTGGTCAGGGAAGCTTAGATATACCACCTCTTTCCATCTCCACACAACTGCACTTTCCAGAGCCAGTTGGACGGCGCTTGCACTCAGCTGATCAAAGAACCAGGCCACCCCCAGCTTTCCAGATGCCTCTCTGAGAAATGCAGGGTCCCCCATTATTGGGAGAAGACGGGACCCTACAAGAGGGGGATCAGTCTTTTACTACCAGTCTTTCACTATGACTGATCTCTTAAATTAGAAGCATCACACCCTGGCTTATTCCGAAAAATCTCAGGCCATGGTTGACCTCCTGGAGTCAATTTTTCAGACCCATAAGCCCACTTGAGTAAACTGCAAGCAACCCTAATCACTGCGGCTGTCGAGCACTCGGTAGTTACTCAGAAAGTAGCTCCCCTCTCAGGACGGGAGGTCACCATTATTGGAGCTACCAGGGACCACACCTGCAGACCATTCTGCTGCCCCCACCGTTGTCAGCTAGGTGACCACCAGGTGGTTCATGAATTCCTGTATGTGCCAGACTGCCTGGTCTCTCTAATGGGCAGAGACCATTTGGTCAAGATGGGAGAAGAAATCACCTTAGCCCCAGATGGCTCAGCACAACTGCACTTAGGTGAGGAGACCTCTCCAATGATCCTGTCTTTAGGAGTGCCTAGGAAGAATGGAGACTTTATACCTCCCAGTCAAAGGACTCACCATTAGAGCCTGAATTAGAGAAGGAATTCCCACTGGTCTGGACAGAAGGCCTTTTTCTGCCTTCAGCTGGCACCCAAAAAGTCACCACTGCTTGGCTTTAAGTGGGAAAACCCAACCACGGGGATAGGGAACAGTTCACCTGGACCAGACTGCCACAGGTTTCAAGAACTCCCCAACTCTTTTAGTGGAGCACTAGCATCAGATTTTTCCAAATTTCTAGGACAGGACTTGGGTGTGTTCTACTCCAATATGTAGATGATCTCCTACTGCCTAGCTCCACGCGAGCTCAATGCTGGGAAGGAACAGGAACCCTTCTACGACTCTTAACAGGGTACCAGGTGTCCAAGGAAGGCTCAAATCTGTCAGAGGGAAGTCAAATACCTAGGTCTCTGAATCATCCAAGTGAAATGAAGACTAGGGACTGAAAGAAAACAGGCAGTATGTGCCATACCAGTCCCCAGCACCCGGCGACAGATTTGGGAATTCCTAGGGGCAACAGGGTTCTGTCAAATTTGGATCCCAGGATTCTCAGATCTAGCTAAGCCCCTCTTATGAAGCCTTAAAAGGGGAGGAAAAGGCACCCATTACTTGAGGCTCTAAGCAGGAAAAAGCCTTCACAACCATAAAGACAAAACTCACTGAGGCGCCAGCCCTAAGGATCCCAGATGTGACCTGGGGACTTTACAACAGGGTAGCCCTAGGAGTTCTGTCTCAGGAGTTGGGACCCTGGCAGAGGCCAGTAGCCTACCTCTACAAACAGATTGAACTGGTTGTCTCTAGGTTGCCCCGTTGCCTCAGGGCTTTTGCAGCCATAGCCTTATTAGTCAAAGAGGCAGACAAGCTCACTCTAGGACAGAACTTAAATGTTCAAGTGCCTCATGCTGTTGTCACCCTACTGGAAGCTAAGGGGCAACACTGGCTGACTCATGCTTGGATGACTCAATCAGAAGGAACCCCTGAGCATGACTGTCTAGAAGTCCTAGAGGAGGTTTACTGCAGCTGGCCAGATCTAACAGACAGACCTCTACAGAATCTGGACTTAGTATTATCCACGGAAGGCAGGAGCTTCCTGGATGAAGGAAAAATGACTTACGCAGTGATATCAAACTTTAAGATAATAGAGGCACAGGCCCTGCCTGAAGGATGGTTAGTGCAGAGGGCAGAACTCTGGGCCCTAGTTAGAGCCTTAAAACTCAGTAAGGATAAGTGTGCCAACATCTACACTGACTCGCTCGTGCTATGCCTTCGCTACCCTTCATATCCATGGAGCCATAAACAAGGAAAGGGGACTGCTGATGGCTGGAGAAAAAGGAACAAAAATCAGAATGACATCTTGAAGTTATTAGAAACAGTCTGGGAGCCCAAGGAAGTAGCAGTCATTCATTTTAGAGGACACCAAAAAGGAAAAGAATCGGTGTCAGGAGGGAACCATAGCACAGGCACAGCAGCAAGGCTAGCTGCTAAGGAGCAGGCGGCACCATCGCAGATCATGCTGCTTTCTGAATTACCTGAACCTCCAAAACATACCCCTCAAGAAGAAGAATGGGCCCAATGAGAAGGTGGTAAAAGGATGAAGAAAGGTTGGTGGATACTCCCAGGTCACAGGGTCTACGTTCCAGAACAGTTAGCTCATAGAGTAGTCCTCCAGCAGCATGAACTTACCCATTTAGGGAAGACATCCTTGTTAAGCAGATACTATCTAATTGCCCATCTCCCCTCCTTACGCACCTCAGTCTCTCAGCACTGCCTCCTCTCAGCACAGAACAATGCAAGGCAGGGTTCTGTAGGACTGATAGGAATTCAGCATGGTAGGCAGGCTCCTTTTGAAGATCTAGAGGTAGACATTACAGAAATAGGGCCTAGTAGAGGAAATAAGTATCTTTTAGTTTTTGTGTGCACCATTTCAGGCTGGGTTGAGGCATATCCACCCACATGGAGAAGGTGAGAGAAGTCACTAAGGCGTTATTGAAGGACATAATTCCTCCGTATGGAATGCCATTAACCATCGGGTCAGATAATGGACCAGCCTTTATAGCTGAGGCAGTACATCAGGTAGCTAAGGCCTTAGGAATTAAATGGAACTTACATACACCCTACAGGCCCCAGAGTTCAGGGAAAGTAGAATGCATGAACCGGAATCTCAAGCAGACTATGGATAAGCTATACCAGGAGACGAATTTACCCTGAACAGATATCTTACTACTTGTGCTCCTGCGGGTATGCTGTGCCCAAGAGCCAGGGAAGGGTTCTCTCCATTTGAAATTCTATGGAGACCCCCTCCTTTAATTCGGCCAAAGGGAGACTTCAGAGAAATAGGAAACTTAGAAATTCAGAAACAGCTACAAGGACATGAGAAAACTATCCTTGAAGTCCACAGATGGGCTACTGATCGATTGACCATATCTCTAGGAATAGCTGTGCACCATCACAAGCCTGGGCACCAGATTTGGGTAAAAGATTGGAAAAAGGAACCCATTAAGCCAACCTGGAAGGGACCTTGTCCAGTCGTTACTAATCACCCCTTCAGCTCTCAAAGTTGCAGGATCCACCACTCCCAAGTAAAGGCGGCCCACCAGCTAGACAATCAGCATCCAGAGTGGAAGATGACCTCTGACCTGAACCACCCCCGGTGAATCATCTTCAAAAAGACAGCTGATCCTGCTGACTGACATAAATCTCCTTATCCCCTCCTATCTGGATAATTATTGTTTTTGTTTTTTTCTAATAGTGTTCTATCTTCTTATGAGGGTTGCCTGAATCTCAGACTGGTTGTGGGAGGAGAAATTTTTTGCCCTTGCTACTCCAAAGACCCCCTTGGGGAAGATGATGAAGACTCAGTATACTGAACCCCCTTTTTCATCAGCCCCCTTCAGCAGGAAGTAGCTAGAGCGGTCTTCGACCTAATCCCCAATTCCTGAGTCTTTTGTAATCCCCAAAGCTAAGAATAGCTTGTAGAAAAAAAAGGGGCAATGAAAAGGAAAATGGAGGACAAGGGGAGGGGGCTTGCAACCTAGTTCAGTATCTGGTTAAAACTGTAGTCTTACTTCCCCACTTTGACTGACTTGGGCGGAATTGTGGAGCATGCCCGCAAGGCCCCACCAAGACTGAATTGGGCGGAGTTGCGGGAATCCTCAGGGGCCGACCACTGGGCCTATATAGGTCAGAGTCTCCCCACGACTTCAATTCAGGCTTTGGATCCAGAATTCCCCAGGACTAGCAGATCTGAGAAATAAAGGTTAAACTTTCCTCCCTTAGAATGCTGGCTGATCATTCTTGCATGCATTCTGCCACACTAGTATCCTAGGATGCATTGTTTTTTCAACATTTGCGTTAAGTGGAAATTTCATTGGAAGGTAAATAGTCAATTTAATAGCTTTGTGGAAGGAGTACTAAATTAAATGTGTCAACACCATCTACTCGGTGATTGCCCTGTCTTGCACTCATCAAGAAAATTACATAGTGAGGAAGCTTTACTCTCCCAGAATATGGTGATGGGGCAGAAATAGAATATTGGGAGAAAGCCATAATTGTAAGAAATATTAATCATGTTCTGTTAACTGTGATTGTTTTATTCTGATTAAAGAAGACACATTCTAACCTGGCTGGCAGTTGCCTATGCGCCTGGGAGCTCACCTGGAAATGCAGCACATATTCTCATGGAAAGATTAACAATCTTGTTGCAGGAACCAGAGCAGGGAGCCCTTGAAAACCCCTAGCCTTTGCATATCACTGGCCCTTTAAAGACCCCCAGGTTCTGCATACCTGCAAGCCTTTGCAAATCTCCAGTCCCCATTATCTGTAAACTGCCCATTTGACATCCCCTTTTGACTACTTCCTCTTATAATCTTTGTCCTTCTACCCAATATAAGCAGCTGGCTTATGGTGGGGGCAGAGCAGATTTTTGTGGATGACCTGCTACTCTCCCATATTGCCAACAATCCTATCTAATAATGGAGAAACATGGTAATTAACCGTTACTTCACTAACCTTCCCATTGGCTAATCAGCGAGATATGCAAATTAACTGCCAACCAAGGTGGCAGCCAGCAGCCAGGCAGCTGAAGCGAACAGGAGGCTTTCTTGCTCCAGTTACGGAGGAAGCCAAGGTTACCCGCCTGCTGCTGCTGGCCTCTGAGCTTGCGCTCTAAGAAACAACTTTGCAATTATAGAACCTAAACAAACCCCAGAAACCTGCTTTCAGCCAGCCGGCCTCAGAGCTGGAGCTGAAACAGTGTTTCAATTATAGAAGCCAAACAAACCCAGATCAGCAGCCGAGGTCTCAGAGCTGGAGCCGAGCCTAAGAGCTAAAGCCGGCTCTCAGTTCCAGTAACAGCCATAGAAGGTAAATAAATCCCAGAATAAAAAAAGAAAAAAAGAAAAAACAGAGAGGTTGGGAGCTTCAGTCACCCACCAGCCTGAAAACGGCCCTCAGCCCCTCAACCAGACTGGCCAGGCACCCCAGAGGGGACCCCCACGCTGAAGGGGGTGTAACCAGCTGCAAACAGTCATCATCCCCTCATCCAGGCTGGCCAGGCACCCAAGTGGGACCCCCACCCTGATCCAGGACACCCTTCAGGGCAAACCAGCCAGCCCCCACCCGTGCACCAGGCCTCTATCCTATAGAGTAAAAGGCTAATATGCCTCCCAGCACAGTGATCAGCAGAGCCGCAAGGCCTCCCAGCACGGAGATCAGCTGAGCAGTGAGGCCTCACTGCCCCGGTGTCAAGTGGAGCCGCGAGGCCTCCCAGCACTGGGATCAGCGGAGCCGCGAGGCCTCCTGGCCCCTGGAGCAGCATGACAGGGGGCAGCGCCCAAACCCCCTGATCGCCCTGCGGCTCTGTGTGTGACAGGGGGTGGGGCCACAACCTCCCTATCCGCCCTGCTCTGTTCGTGACAGGGTAAGGCGCCCCAAACCCCTGATCGGCCCTGCTCTGTGCCTGATAGGGGGAAGCTCCCTAACCCCCTGATCAGCCCTGCTCTGTGTGTGACAGGGGGTGGCGCCCCAACTCCCTAATCATCCCTGCTCTGAGCCCGACCAGGGGCTGCACCTAGGGATTGGGCCTGCCCTCTGCCACCCGGGAGCAGGCCTAAGCCAGCAGGTCGTTATCTCCTGAGGGGTCCCAGACTGTGAGAGGGCACAAGTGGGGCTGAGGGACACCCCCACCCCCACCAATGCACAAATTTTTGTGCACCAGGCCTCTAGTATTGGAATAAACACTGTTAACATAAAAACATTCAAACCTGTAAAGAATTTTTGTGAGTTTATTTGAGCCAAACTGTCAATAATTGCTGGGAAGCAGAATCTCAATGGATTGGGATAATGCTCCAGAGAATGGAGGTTTTTCACCTGTTTTTATACACTGCAATCAAAGGAGATGTAGTTGGGTTACATGAAATTCATAGGTGATAGATTAGAGAGGTGGAAGAAAGCAAAGTGGGGCGGGGGGATTATGGGATTGCATAAAAAGTAAAATGATAGACACATACTTCTTTTACTTAGGTGAGTACAGGATAGTTAACAGTGAACAATTAACATGGTAACAATAACAAAAAATCTGTGGTATCTGTCCTGGAGCCCAGGGCATTTGGTTGTGCCCTGAGGAGTCCAGAAAAAGTGGAAGTTACAAGTTACCCTGACATTTCAAGGATATGTTATCATAGATTCAAAAAGACAATGGGCTCAGTTAAGGTAAAGTTCGACTTTGTCAGGAAAGATATTGGCCTAGGACAGTGGTCAGCAAACCGTGGCTCACGAGCCACATGCGGCTCTTTGGCCCCTTGAGTGTGGCTCTTCCACAAAATACCACGTGCGGGCACGCACGTACAGTGCGATTGAAACTTCATGGCACATGCGCAGAAGTCAGTTTTCTGCCTGGGCGAGTCTATTTTGAAGAAGTGGCATTAGAACACGTGGGGGGAGTTGATAGGTCAGGAGACGTGGTGCAGGCGGGCTGTGGGATATGCAGCGCGGGGGAGGCGCGGGATTCATGCACGAGTTGAGTGAGCCACTCAGTCACCAGTCTCATTGTGCAGTGGTTAGTGCTAGTCATCTCCGCAAATCGCGCGTGGGTGACAAAAGTATCTACTTGAAGCATAAAGTTACCTGTATTTTTCCAACCAACTGCAAATCCTACAGGTATTTTTGTCATCAATTTAAGAATTGTAATTATTTTGTGTTGGTGGCTTTATTAGTATTTTAGCAAAGGCCAGCTTAGGACTACCCTAATTAAGTTAATAACAATGTACCTACCTATATAGTTTAAGTTTAAAAAATTTGGCTGTCAAAAGAAATTTCAATCGTTGTACTGTTGATATTTGGCTCCGTTGACTAATGAGTTTGCCGACCACTGCCCTAGGATATGATTACCCAATATAACTGCTTTTAGTTAAAGTTTTAATTTCAGACCATCCTTTGTGGTTACTTTAGGTCTTTGAGTTTGCAAGACTGCCATACAGGCCTTTCCTAAGCTCATCCACAACACTCATATATTATTCAAACCTGTATCTGCTTAATTGGCTCAAGTAGTGACAGGCAGCAGGGACCCACTGATTGTATATGGAGTCCACATAGAAGGAAAACAACTTTTATTTAAAAACTTGAAATTAAAATTAAGCCAATATTATATACATATATCTTGAGTATATAGTTAAATGCTATCAAAATCCTCAAAACTCTAGAAAATTCTAGCTCTTAGGACAGTAATGGCGAACCTTTGACACGTGTGCCAGAGGTGACATGTGAACTCATTTTTTTGGTTGATTTTTCTTTGTTAAATGGCATTTAAATATATAAAATAAATATCAAAACCATATATCTTTGTTTTACTATGGTTGCAAATATCAAAAAATTTCTATATGTGACACGGCACCAGAGTTAAGTTAGGTTTTTTCAAAATGCTGACATGCTGAGCTCAAAAAATTCGCCATCAGTGTCTTAGGAATTCTAGCTTTAAATTTTCATAAGTGGATCTAAAAATCAAGTGAATGAAAAATCTGATGAACAGAATAAACTGGTGAATATAACAGAATCAGGGGCTAGAAAGGGAGTGGACTGACAATTCTCAGGGGCAAAGGGGTCTGGGGGGTGCGGGAAGAGACTGGACAAAAATCGTACACCTATGGATGAGGACAGTGGGGAGGGGGGGTAAGGGCAGCGGGTGGGCTGGGAACTGGGTGGAAGGGAGCTATGGGGGAAAAAGAGGAACAACTGTAATAATCGGAACAATAAATATTTAATTTAAAAAGAAAAGAAGCTACAGATCCTCAAAAAAAAAAAAAAGATTTTACCTCATTTAATCATAATAATTTTATGACATAGGAAATATTATTATCAAACACACGGCAGCATTTATTACATGTCCCAGCCAAGAGGTGTTTCTTTCCCTTTCTGCTGTCATAATACTGAGTTCATCTACTCAATAAGTTACATATGATTTTAGGAAATGAGTATTTCCTAAATGTAATTTAAGAAGTAAGTTCAGTCTCTATTATATGTGCTTCAAAACCCTACAATGTAATTTAGGAAGTAATTTCAGTCTCTATTACATGTGCTTCAAAACCCTAATGCTAATCCCTTCCTCAAGAAATAGGCAAGGTGTTAATATTAGTTGCTACTTGGTTCCTCTATCAGCTCTTCAAATTTTAATTTAATTGCTTCACCAGAATCCTAGCAACAACACAGCGCCGGTAACTAACTATTACGCAGTCAGCTCTGGGCAGTGAACTTCTACTGGACAGAGAGGCCCTATAGCCTCAGAGGCCAACCCCAGAACACTGCCACCCAGAGGCTGACCCACAAACTGACTCTTTGCTAAACACAAAATAAGGCAGTCTGGGAAATAAATGCGGCCTGCTTTAAAATAAGGACTGTGGTTTACAACACAGAGGAACAGTATATCGCAGGGAAACTCAACACTCTCCTGAACACCTGGCAGGTCTAAGGCGAGCCACACTGAAGAATAGAAGAACCGACGGACCTTCACTACTGTAAATTTTTTCTTTTTTCACCTTTTAAGAAACCAATTTTTTTTCTTTTCTTCTTTTTTTCTTTTCTTTCTTTTTTTTTCTTCTTTTTCCATCACCAGATTTTACCCTTTTAATTACTACCTTCTTATTTTTAACCAGTATTATTACTGCTACCAGTTTACCATTTTTTAAAGTGCCATTTTATTTTCTCTTTATTTTGGGATTAATGTTCTCCATTCTATTTTCATCGTTATATTATTGGTTGTTTCTAGTTTGGATTCATCTCCAGGGAGCTGTTGCTGGAATTTGTTGGGATTAATGGCTGTTCTATAGGAGGATTCTCCTCATATAAAAAGTCTCTTCCCCTCTTCCACTTCATTCTCTCTTTTCGCTCTTTTACTTTTTTTTTCTTTTATTTACTTTTCTCGCTTTTATTTTCCCCCTCCTTTTTCCCAATTTCATTTTTGCACTACTTTTTTTGGTCCCTACTTTTCTTTACTTTTTTCTCTTTTATCTTTTTCTCTTGCTTCTTCCTTATCCCCTAATTCTCTTAATTCGGGTGGTCACCTTTATTTGGGGTTATTAACATCGTGAATATATTTGCGTATAGTGCCTGGTACGTGGTGCCTTGTTGTGTTGTATTTTGTGCCCTTAAATCAACACAGCAGATACAAGCAACAGCAACCTCCTGAGCACCACATCCTCTGCTGAGGAACAGCAGCTGTATGTGAAACCTCGCCCCACCAGCCAGAAGAGCGACCACAGCTGTGAACAGCACCCACCAGAGGAGCTGCTGCCAACTGAAGAGCAGCTGCTACCGCTACCGCCCGAAGAGGAACCACAGACCAAGGAGTCACTGCCACCAAGGGAGCAACCACTGAACAACTCAATGTCTAGATATGTCAGTGAGATCAAACAGGGGTAGACAAAGAAACCCCCAAAGGAAAGAGAAGGAGGAATCTCCAGAAAAGCAGCTAAGTAATACAGAGACATGCAACATGACAGAAAAAGAATTCAGAATATGGGTCCTAGAGTGCATAAACCGGATGGAGGAAAAAATCGACAACCTCTGCAAGAAGCAAGAAGAAACAGATGAAAAAATCGATAACATATGGAAGAAGCTAGAAGAAACAGATGAAAAAATCAACAACTTAAGTAAGACCCAAGAAGAAATGAAGAGTGATTTAGCTGCAATGAAAAACTCCATTGAAAGTATCAACAGTAGACTAGGAGAAGCGGAGGACCGAATTAGTAAATTAGAAGACAAGGAAGCAAAACACACCCAAAATGTACTGCAATTGGAGAAAAAAATTAAAGGACGGGAGGAGAGCCTAAGGGAGCTTTGGGACAACATGAAACGAAACAACATACGAATAATAGGAGTACCAGAACAACAGAAGGATGAACAAGGATTAGAAAACCTATTAGAAGAAATAATATCAAAAAACTTCCCTGAGGTGGGGAAGAAAAAAGTCACACAAGCCAGAGAGTCCCAAACAAGGTGAACCCGAAAAGACCCACACCAAGACACATCATAATTACCATGGCAAATGTTCAGGACAAAGAGAGAATCTTACAGGCTGCAAGAGAGAGACGGACAGTTACATACAAGGGATCTCCCATTAGAGTATCAAATGATTTCTCAACAGAAACACATCAGGCCAGAAAAGAATGGACGGAAATTTACAAAGTGATGCAAAGCAAAGGACTGAATCCAAGAATACTCTATCCAGCAAGGCTATCATTCAAAATTGAAGGGGAAATAAGAAGCTCCACAGACAAAAAAAGGCTAAGGGAGTTTATCACCACCAAGCCAGCAATGCAAGGAATGCTAAAGGGACTGGTATAAAAATAAGAAATAAAAAGCTCAGAAAGAAAACAGCCACACAAAAAAAGAAATGGCTACAAACAAGTACCTTTCAATAATAACTTTAAAGATAAACGGACTAAATGCTCCAAACAAAACACATTGAATAGCTGAATGGATAAAAAAACATGACCCATACATCTGCTGTCTACAAGAAACCCACCTCATTAGAAGGGACTCACACAGACTGAAAGTAAAAGGATGGAAAAATATCTTTCAGGCAAATGGAAAGGAAAAGAAAGCTGGGGTAGCAATACTTATATCGGACAAAATAGACCTCAAAGTGAAGGCCATAACAAGAGATAAGGAAGGCCACTTCATAATACTAAAGGGATCAATACAAAAAGAAGATGTAACCCTGGTAAACATA
This sequence comes from Myotis daubentonii, assembly GCF_963259705.1. NCBI lineage: Eukaryota > Metazoa > Chordata > Mammalia > Chiroptera > Vespertilionidae > Myotis > Myotis daubentonii. The sequence continues at coordinate 104,466,878 of NC_081840.1, forward strand.
TATGCACCCAGTGCAGGAGCACCCAAATTCATAAAAAAACTCCTGGAAGATATCAAAGGAGAGATTGACAACAATACAATCAAATTAGGAGACTTTAATACACCACTGACAGCACTGGATAAGCCCTCTAAACGAACAATCAGCAAAGATACAGCAATCCTAAATGACTCACTAGATCAGATGGACTTAATCGACATCTTCAGAACACTTCACCCCAAAGCCAGGGAATATACATTCTACTCAAATGCTCATAAGACATATTTAAAAATAGACCATATATTAGGTCACAAGCAAAGTATCCCCAAATTCAAGAAGATTGAAATCATAAAAAGCGTCTTCGCAGACCACGATGACATAATATTAGAAATAAACAACAATAAAAAAAACCCACAATACTAAAACACCTAAAAGCTAAATAGCATGCTATTAAATATTGATTGGGTTACCAATGAGATCAAAGAAGAAATTAAAAACATCCTGGAAACTAATGACAATGAAAACACAACAATCCAAAACCTATGGGACACAATGAAAGCAGTCCTGAGAGGGAAGTTTATAGCTCTACAGGCCTATCTCAAAAAACAAGAAAAAATGGTAGTAAATCATCTAACTCTACAACTCAAAGAATTAAAAAGAGAGCAACAAGAAAAGCCCAGAGTGAGCAGAAGGAAGGAGATAATAAAGATTAGAGCAGAAATAAATGACATAGAGACCAAAAAAACAATACAGAAAATCAATGAAACCAAGAGCTGGTTCTTTGAAAGGATAAACAAGATTGACAAACCTCTAGCCAGACTCACCAAGAAGCAGAGAGAGAGGACCCAAATAAACAAAATCAGAAACGATAGAGGCGAAATAACAACAGACCCCACAGAAATACAAATGATTGTTAAAAAATACTATGGACAGCTCTACTCCAACAAACTAGACAACCTGGGAGAAATGGACAAATTCCTAGAAAAATAGAACATTCCAAAACTCAATCAGGAAGAATCTAAAAATCTCAACAGGCCAATAACTATGGAAGAAATTGAAGCAGTCATCAAAAAGCTTCCAGCAAACAAAAGCCCAGGACCAGACGGCTTCACAGGGGAGTTTTACCAAACATTCAAGGAAGAACTAAAACCTATCCTCCTCAGACTACTACAAAAAATTCAAGAGGAAGGAACACTTCCAAGCTCAATCTATGAAGCCAGCATCACCCTAATACCAAAACCAGGTAAAGACAACACAATGAAAGAGAAATACAGGCCAATATCCCTCATGAACATAGATGCCAAAATCCTCAACAAAATCTTAGCAAATCGGATCCAGCAGTACATCAGAAAGATCATACACCACGACCAAGTAGGATTTATCCCAGGGATGCAAGGATGGTACAATATCCACAAATCAATAAACGTGATACATCACATAAACAAATTGAAAGAAAAAAACCACATGGTCTTATCAATTGATGCAGAAAAAGCATTTGACAAAATTCAACACCCATTTTTGATAAAAACTCTCAGCAAGGTGGGAGTAGAAGGATCATACCTCAACATAATAAAAGCCATATATGACAGGCCCACAGCCAACATCATACTCAATGGAAAAAACTAACACCATTTCCCCTAAGAACAGGAACAAGACAGGGATGCCCCCTCTCACCACTCCTGTTCAACACAGTACTGGAAGTGTTAGCCATTGCAATTCGGCAAGAAGAAGAAATAAAAGGCATCCAAATTGGAAAAGAGGAAGTAAAACTGTCCTTATTTGCAGACGACATGATATTATACATACAAAACCCTAGAGATTCCATCAAAAAGCTACTAGACTTAATACATGAATTTGGCAATGTAGCAGGATACAAAATTAACCCCAAGAAATCTGAGGCATTTCTATACACCAATAGTAAACTTTCATGCCGGGGGTCGGTCCATCCTTGCTGTTTCAAGGGACCTGGCATATATGGCATACTGTTCTTAATATGTTTGCTCACCTTCTTGGCGCTGTGTTTTAACCAAGGTCACCTCTCCGAGAAAGGTTGAATCCCCAGGTAGGGATTTTCCCTGAAGTTAGGGAGGGAAAAAAAACCCTCAACTAAGTGCCAGGCGGGTAATTAATCACTTTAACTACGAACAATCATCCTTAAGCTACATAATCTTTACGCCCTGGAATGGAGATAAGAAACGCCCTAACCTTTGTAATAGAGATTGATAGGATTGAATCAACTGGTATAAATACAGATGTAACAAGACAGCAAGACACAGAACTTAGGAGACAGTACTTAGAAGACAGGACCAACAGAGACAGAACCTAGGCACAGAACCTACACAGAACGTTCTCTAGAGACAGAAGGATTTCACTGGAGAGAACATGGAAAAGATCCTGGACTGAACCTGACTACAGAAATTGCCAAGAGAACCTGACTAGAACCTGGTGACTGAACCTGGCTGGAGAACCTGGACAGAACCTGGCTGGAGAACCTAGCGAGGGAACATGGCTACAGAACCTGGATGGAGAACCTGGAGAACCTAGGAAGAGAACATGGATACAGAACCTCGCTGGAGATCCGTAGCAGAACCTCTCTGGAGATCCAGACCAGAACTTGGCTGGAGATCCTGGCTGGAGATCCTGGCTAGGCTGCTGATCAACTGAACACTGCCTCTGTGTCATTCCTTCTTCGCCGACTCCGTCTACGCCTTTGGGGACCCCTGGACCCACCGGGGCTGGACCCCGGCATCTGGTGCCCGAACAGGGACCCCTAGGTAAGCGCACCGCACTCGGGACGAATAGGACTCCACCATAGGAAAAGGGTGGATAGTCTTCGCCGACTCCGTCCACACCTTTGGGAACCCCTGGAAAAGGATTCCCCTAGGTAAGCCCCCCCCCTATTGAAAACCCCCACACTCGGGATGGATAGGACTCCACCAGGGTGCTACAGAACCCCCTATAGAGGATAAGTAGGGTAAGAAGGTGGATAGTACAGAAATTAGATTGAGAAGATGTGCCTTACTGAGTCCAAAGAAAGAAGACTCTGTATTGATTCTTAGATTGAGAAGATGTGCCATACTGAGTCCAAAGAAAGAAGACTCTGTATTGATTCTTAGATTGAGAAGATGTGCCATACTGAGTCCAAAGAAAGAAGACTCTGTATTGATCTTTAGATTAGGAAGATGTGCCATACTGAGTCTAAAGAAAAAAGACTCCGTATTGATCTTTTAACACATATGCTTGCTAGCAGAGGAGTTAAGGTTACTCCCAGTCAGATGGAACATTTTATACAAGAAATATGTCCATGCTTTTCTGAGGAAGGAAAGGTAAATGTAATGGCATGGGAGAAGGTAGGCCCAAGGAGCCTTATCCTTAACCCCACTGCAGCCTTTCCACACTGGGAAAGTGCAGGATTGGCAAGCTCTCCCTGGGGTGATAGATCAGGACTCAGGTAATAGCGGAAAGCGCCAATCCTACTCTTAAAATGGATACAAGAGAGCATTTGGGGTTTTTCTTTTTAATGCCTGCTTTTAAAAAATAAAAAAGGAGGAATTTGCCGGGAGCCGGTCTATGCTTGCTGTTTCAAGGGACCTGGCATATACGGCATACTGTTCTTAATATGTTTGCTCACCTTCTAGGCACTATGTGTTTTAACCAAGGTCTCCTCTCTGAGTAAGGTTGTTTCCCCAGGTAGGGATTTTCCCCTGAAATTAGGGAGGGGAAAAAAAACCCTCAACTAAGTGCCAGGCGGGTAATTAATCACTTTAACTAGGAACAATCATGCTTAAGCTACATAATCTTTACGCCCTGGAATGGAGATAAGAAACGCCCTAACCTTTGTAATAGAGATTGATAGGATTGAATCAACTGGTATAAATACAGATGTAACAAGACAGCAAGACACAGAACTTAGGAGACAGGACTTAGAAGACAGGACCAAGAGAGACAGAACCTAGGCACAGAACCTACACAGAACATTCTCTAGAGACAGAAGGACTTCACTGGAGAGAATATGGCAAAAGATCCTGGACTGAACCTGACTACAGAAATTGCCAAGAGAACCTGACTAGAACCTGGTGACTGAACCTGGCTGGAGAACCTGGACAGAACCTGGCTGGAGAACCTAGCGAGGGAACATGGCTACAGAACCTGGATGGAGAACCTGGAGAACCTAGCAAGAGAACATGGATGCAGAACCTCGCTGGAGATCCGAAGCAGAACCTCTCTGGAGATCCAGACCAGAACTTGGCTGGAGATCCTGGCTGGAGATCCTGGCTAGGCTGCTGATCAACTGAACACTGCCTCTGTGTCATTCCTTCTTCGCCGACTCAGTCCACACCTTTGGGGACCCCTGGACCTGCTGGGGCTGGACCCCGGCACTTTCAGAAAGAGAGATTATAAAAACAATCCCGTTTACCATTGCACCAAAAAATTAAGCTACCTAGGAATAAACTTAACTAAAGAGGTAAAAGACCTATACTCAGAAAACTACAGGACGTTGAAAAAAGATATAGAGGAAGACATAAACAGATGGAAGAACATACCGTGTTCATGGATTGGTAGAATCAACATCATTAAAATGTCCATACTACCCAAAGCAATCTATAAATTCAACGCACTTCCCATTAAAATACCAAAGGCATACTTCACAGATCTAGAACGAAATTTCCAAAAATTCATCTGGAATAAAAAAAGACCCCGAATAGCTGCAGCAATCCTGAAAAAGAACAAAGTAGGTGGGATCTCAATACCAGATATCAAGTTGTATTACAAAGCCACTGTTCTCAAAACTGCCTGGTACTGGCACAAGAATAGGCATATAGATCAATGGAATAGAATAGAGAGCCCAGACATCGGCCCGAACCAATATGCTCAATTAATATTTGAAAAAGGAGGCAAGAACATACAATGGAGCCAAGATAGTCTCTTCAATAAATGGTGTTGGGAAAATTGGACAGATATATGCAAGAAAATGAAACTACACCACCAACTTACACCATACACAAAAATAAACTCAAAATGGATAAAGGACTTAAATGTACGACAGGAAACCATAAAAATTCTAGAAGAATCCAAAGGCAACAAAATCTCAGACATATGCCGAAGCAATTTCTTCACTGATACACCTCCTAGGGCACTTGAAACTAAAGAAAAAATGAACAAATGGGACTACATCAAAATAAAAAGCTTCTGCACAGCAAAAGAAACCATCAACAAAACAACGAGAAAACCCACTGTGTGGGAAAACATATTTGCCAATGTCATATCTGATAAGGGCCTAATCTCCAAAATTTATAGGGCACTCATACAACTTAACAAAAGGAAGATAAACAATCCAATCAAAAAATGGGCAAAGGACCTAAATAGACACCTTTCAAAAGAGGACATTCAGAAAGCCAAGAGACATATGAAAACATGCTCAAAGTCACTAATCATCCGAGAGATGCAAATCAAAACAGCAATGAGGTACCATCTCACACCTGTCAGACTGGCTATCATCAACAAATCAACAAACGACAAGTGCTGGAGTGGATGTGGAGAAAAAGGAACACTTGTGCACTGCTGGTGGGAATGCAGACTGGTGCAGCCACTATGGAAGACAGTATGGAGTTTCCTTAAAAAACTGAAAATGGAACTCCCATTTGACCCTGTGATCCCACTTCTAGGAATATATCCCAAGAAACCAGAAACACCAATCAGAAAGGATATATGCACCCCTATGTTCATAGCAGCACAATTCACCATAGCTAAGATCTGGAAACAGCCTAAGTGCCCATCAGTAGATGAATGGATTAGAAAACTGTGGTACATCTACACGATGGAATACTATGCTGCTCTAAAAAGGAAGGAACTCTTACCATTTGCAACGTCATGGATGGAACTGGAGAGCATTATGCTAAGTGAAATAAGCCAGTCAATAAAGAAAAAATACCACATGATCTCACTCATTCATGGACAATAGGGACCATTATAAACTTTTGAACAATAATAGATACAGAGGCAGAGCTGCCTCAAACAGATTGTCAAACTGCAGTGGGAAGGCCGGGGAGGGTTGGGGGGCAGGAGGTAGGGGGGTAAGAGATCAACTAAAGGACTTGTATGCATGCATATAAGCATAACCAATGGGCATAAGACACTGGGGGATAGGGGAGGCTAGGGGACTGTCTAGGGCAGGGGGGAAAAAATGGACACATATGTAATACCCTTTGTAATACTTTAAGCAATAAAAAAAAATTGCTTCACCAAAGAATAACTTACGTAGCCCATCTAAACTTCTTTTTTTTTTTAAATATATTTTTATTGACTTCAGGGATGAAGAGGGAAAGAGAGATAGAAACAACAATGATGAGAGAGAATCATCGATCAACTGCCTCCTGCGTGCCCCCCATGGGGGATTGAGCCCGCAACCAAGGCATGGGCCCTGACTGGGAATTGAATCAGATACCTCCTGGTTCATTGGTCAATTCTCAACTACTGAGCCACACACCAGCCAGGTTAAGCCATTTATTTATTTATAATTCTTTTTTTTTTATTGATTTCAAAGAGGAAGGGAGAGGGAGAGAGAGATAAAAACATCAATAATGAGAGAGAATCACTGATCACCCGCCTCCTGCACGCCCCCTCCTAGGGCATGTGCCCTTGATTGGAATCGAATTCAGAACCCTTCATTCCACAGGCCAATGCTCTATCCACTGAGCCAAACCAGTTAGGGCCACCTCAACTTCTTTGCAACTGATCACCTGTTCCTGAATCAAAGCAAAGTTTCCACAACAGGTTCATCTCTAACCAAAATTCCAGCTTCCCCAATCTGAAGAGTCTAGGTAGAAGAGACAGAACTTAACTCTATGAATCAAGATTTTTAAGGTGGCATCTTCTCAAAGTGGCATTTCCTCATGGAAATGAGAGACATAAGGGTCAAACACCACTGATGCGTCCCCCCACCCCCATGTTCATAGTAGCACAATTTACCACAGCTAAGATTTGGAAACAGCCTAAGCGCCCATCAGCAGATGAGTGAATTAAAAAACCTGTTACATCTACACAATGGAATACTAGGCTTCTGTAAAAAAGAAGGAACTCTTACCATTTGCAACAGCATAGATGGACCTGGACAGCATTATGCTAAGCAAAATAAGCCAGTTGGAGAAAGATAAATATGACATGATCTCACTCATTTGTGGAATATAATGAACAACATAAACTGATTAACAAAAATAGATCCAGATACATAGAAGCACCAAACAGACCATCCAACCTCAGAGGGAAGGCAGGCAAGGGGTGGGTGTGTAAGAAAGCAACCAAAGGACTTGTATGCATACATATAAGCATAACCCATGGACACAGACAGTAGGGGGGTAAAGGCATGTGCAGGGGGTTGGGAATGGGCAGGGAGAGGTCAATGGGGGGAAAAGGAGACATATGTAATACTTTAAACATTAAAGATTTTTTAAATAGAGAGATTTACTTCTACAGGGTATGTTTTCTAAGGCAGAGTGTCTACTATGAATCTTGTTATCTTGCATCTAAGCTAACACTTTTGGCTAGTCAAAGAAGATAGTTCCTAGATGGCCATGTTGGCAGCTATAACTCCTCTAAGAAGAAACACCTATTGCTGGTATGCTGGGAAGTTATGGTTCCTGTGGCCAAGATAGTCTTGTGAGTCTGAATGTTTAGGTGAACCTAGAGAGATACTATGGTAGGAGTTGCAACTATCTTACCTTTATGTTGTGGTTTAGACATCAGTGCCTTCATGCCACACTCAAGACCTCTAGGTTGACTTATTAATCAAAATATTTTCCAAAAATGTTTTTGCTAACAGGGTAGAGATATGAGGAATCCATTCTCTTGTCCCCATGATCTTGTGTATCCAGAATAGTATATTCTTTCTGTGGTGGAAATTTTGCCTGCATCAATACGAGCCATAATTCTCATATTACTGATTTTAGCTATAGGTGGACTAACAATGGAATCAAAGGATTTTATATTATGTCCTATTAAATCTGGTAGGGAAATGTAATTTTTTCCAAGAGTCACATGTGGCTTTATTCTTTTTAAACTTGCTCTTATTCTAGAGCAATGCTAATATATAAAAACCCTGGGTCCATCACACCCACAACAACCAGAGACTCAACCTAACTCCCAGGCTTTGCGCACAGCAGGCTCTGGTGGGTGGGGACTTGTGGCAGTGGAGATGGGGACTGGGGAGGTGGGGCCAGCACTCACACTCACAACCGCACACACGCACATACACACACAGCGCCCACCAGCTCACAGCCTTTTCTCCCTTTCTTTCCCTCCCTCCCTCACAACTCGCTCTCGGAGCTGCTCTGAAAATGAGGAAACAAAACAGACTGGGCCTGAAGAGGCTTGGATGGAAGGGAGGGCAGGCAGAGGGTGGAGTGGCCCCCACTGGCCCTGCCCCCTCTCAGCTGGGAAAGAGGAAGAGGGAGACAGGGAGGCAGGGAGGCCTGGAGGACTGCTGAGGAAAACAAAGAGAGACAGAGACTGATCAAGATCAGGTCCGCAGGGGAGGGCAGCTGGGGATGAGATCAGGCTGGCAGGGGAGAGCAGTTAGGGGTGATCAAACAGCCGGAGGCAGTTGGGGGGCGAGATTAGGCTGGCAGGAGAGAGCAGTTGGAAGCAAGATTAGGCCAGCAGGGGAGAGCAGTTAGGGGCGATCAGGCAGGCAGGCAGAGGTAGTTAGGGGCGATCAGGTAGGCAGGCAGAGGGATTAGGAGCAATCTGGCTGGCAGGCAGGCAGGCAGGCAGGCAGAGGCAGTTAAGTGCAATCAAGCAGGCAAGTGGTTAGGAGCCAGCAGTCCCAGATTGCAAGAGGGATGTCCGACTGCCGGTTTAGGCCCAATTACACATGGATTGGGCCGAAACCAGCAGTCAGACATCCCCCAAGGGGTCCCCAATTGGAGAGGGTGCAGGCTGGGCTGAAGGAACCCACCCCCCCCCCATGCACGAATTTCGTGCACTGGAACCCTAGTATATATTATAAATGTGCAAGCTGGCTATTTTATTATGATTCACTGAAAATATCCTCAAATTGGACAACATCTTGGCCCTCTAAACTATTATTGTCTGGTACCCAGCTGCATCCAGGAGGCTTTTTCTCTCCATGCTGTTCAGAGTAGGAGGTCCGGGCCATGTCAACATCTGCAGAGGCCTCAAGTCACAACATCCACCTACATCAGTTAAGGATATTTTTTAATTTATTTTTTTAATTCTTGAATCAGTGAGGACAATATTTTGCTTTTTATGGGTATAAAAGAGCCCTGTCCTAGGTATGCAAAGGTATATATATACATAAATCAGTAATATCAGCTACAGTGAATTTGCTTTACTAAACAGCATAGCAAAGTGGGCTTAACAATATATTTAATAAGAAAATACTTTAAAAAACATGAAGTCAATAAACATTTGACTCTACAACTTACTCTATCAAAATAAACATAGCTTATGTGTGTGAATTACACTAAGTCAGCCTCGATACAACCATTTGCTTAGGAATGTGTGGTACAACTCATTAGCATTTCCCAAAGGGGTATAGTGTACTATTCCCAAAAGTACCTCCAAATATCTGGTCATAGATAAGAAATTTTTATTTTAATAAACTAGTGGCCCGGTGCATGAAATTCCTGCACTCAGGGGGGTTCCCCCAGCCTGCACCCTCTCGCAATCCGGGAGCCCTCGGTGGATGTCCGACTGCCACGTAGGCAGGAGAGGCTCCGGCCAAGACTGCTGTACTCGCCAGCTGTGAGCCCAGCTTCTGGCTGAGCAGCACTCCCCCTGTGAGAGTGAACTGACCACAAGAGGGGAACTCTTGCATTGAGCGTCTGCCCCCTGGTGGTTAGTGCACATCATAGCCACCGGTCGTTCCACCATTTGGTCGACTTACATTATTAGCCTTTTATTATATAGGACTAGGGGCCCAGTGTACAAATTCGTACACCTTAAAAGGAACTGTGGGCCATGGTGGGCACAGAGGCAGGTCTCAGCCCATCCTCTGCATCTCCGCCCAGCCCCTCCTGCCATGGCCCCTGGTCCCTTGTCTGCCGGCAGCCACGCTGACGGCACCGGCCCTACTCGTACCTGCTGACGGCACAGAGCATCTGGGGCTGGTGCCAGCAGCGGGAGCAAGCAGGGCCGGCACCATCAATGGGTACAAGTGGCAGCTGCTGCCCCGATCACCCCTCAGGAGCAGGGGGAGGTGGTGAATCCCTGAGGGGCAATTGGAGCCAGCAGCGGGTGCAAGCAGGGCTGGCGCCAGCAGTAGGTGCAAATGCCAGGCGGGACCATGGTGCACAAGAGCAACGAATTTTCAGTAATCACCAGAGGCTTACCCCAATGACAGCGACCAGTGCCCCACCTTGGTCTGGCACCCCGGCTCACCTGTTCCAGCATCCTGCCACAGCCAACGCCTGCCATGTTCTGCACTCTGCCGCCTGCTGCCGACACCCGCAATGTTCCCTGGTGGTCAGCACACGTCATAGCGACCGGTTGTTTGGTTATTCTGCGGTTTGGTCTATTTGCATATTAGGGTTTTATATAGAGAGATGGCTCTAGTATTAACAATAATACCTATGCTTGAAAGTTAGTGTCAACAGATGTAAGAATTATTTTAAGAATTCCAGGGAAACAAACCCTTTCAAGATTGGGGGCCTGCACAAGGTAAACTGCTAGGGGGAGGTTTTTTTTTATTATTTTTATTATTGACTTTTATATAGAGAGGAAGAGAGAGAGGGAGAGGGAAACATCAATGTGCCTCCTACATGCCCTCACTGGGTAACGAGCCTGCAACTCGGGCATGTGCCCTGACCAGGAATCAAACCCACATCCTTTCAGTACACATGATAATGCTCAACCAAGTGAACCACACAGGTCAGGGCTGAGGTAAGGTTTTTAAAGAAAAAAAAAAATTCTATTGTTGAAAACTGGTGTCACTGCAGCTCAACATTAACTGTGCAACAGTTGAGGTTCCAATCCTGAGAGAGAAGCGGGGCCAGGAAATACCATTTTGATCACTCAAATTTCTAATGCACAATATTGGGGTGTGGTGGTGGAAAGAGGAATGATAACAAAGAAATCCCCTTTGTCATCATCCCAAGAACATTTTGTGTTGTAGGAATTAAATTACTCTAGTTTGAGGCAGTCTTCAGCATGTAATTATAAAGGTGAAATGATGGGAATTTTATCTTGCTAAAATGTTACCAACTGCATTGCCTTTTTCTTCTAATTTCAAACACACGATATTTCATTTGTAAGTTCCAATTTCCATTTACCCTTATCCACAACCATATTCATTAAAATCAGGTACAGTGAGAAAGCCCGTTAAAATGTCATTTTCCCCTCCAGACATTCTAAGCATCAGTGAAGCACATTTAGGACTATAAACTGCTGTGTTTCTTCTCTTAGTACAGGCATCTATGGCTGCACCAGCTCAAACATGTGTTTACTCTATAGGTCCTTTCCAGTTTTCTGTCTTCCAAGTCTCTATCAGCAATTTTATAAAAGGATTACCATTTTAATTTTTTAAGCCCATCACTTATATAAATGTTAAAATTAGCTTTTTAGACCTCACTGGTTTGGCTCAGTAGAAGGGTGGCAGGTTCATTTCCGGTCAGGGGCATGTGCCTCAGTTACAGGCTCCATCCCTTGCCCCAGTTGGTCTGGGAACATGCAGGAGGCAACTAGTCTATGTGCCTCACATTGATGTTTCTCTTTCTCTGCCTCACCCTCTCCCTTTCACTCTCTCTAAAAATCAATGGAAAAATATCCTTGGGTGAGAATTAACAAAACAAAACAACAACATCTTTTTAAACCAAGCAGAACATAAACAGTTTTACCCAAATGAATCATGTATGTTTTGGAGGGAGAAGGAGAAGCACAGAGAAGAATATGGTCTTTTTACTAAAAGTAAAAATTTTTTTAAAACTAAACTATCTTTCTAGCTCCATGAACAACAGTTAATTCTACTCTGTACTAGCCATAACACTACAATTATTCAACCTTCTAAATACAACCATATTTCATATCTCCATTCTTTCAGTTACCCAGGTTATAAACTTAATAATGTACTAACCATAGACAGAATTGAACTTTCTTTGGGTTTTTATTTTAACATCTTAGAAATCAGAGCTTAAAACGTGTATTATAATGGAGTCACGGAGCTACATGTAAGTACTTACATAGTTCTGCCATATGATATCATGAAGTATTGCACAAATTCTACATCCAATTTATATTTAATGAAAGATTAATCAATAGAAAAATTTGCTAATGTGAGATTATGGAACACTGTGTCTTAGATATAGAATCTGTCCACACATAAAATTATACCTGTCTTTAAAAATAACTAAGGTAAAATCAGTATTATAATAAAGTAACATTGAGAACAATCTAATATCATGATGCCTGTGTGTTATAATGAAAAAGCTTAAACTTCAGAGGTTCACATATCTGTCTAATCACCTTGGACAACTGAAGTTAATAATTTATATCTCATAGGGTTTTAATGAGGAGAAATTATATATTGCAATTTACTCATCCTCTGGTAGACAGGTTATTTATATACAAATGTTAGCCTTTTTAATCATACATAAATAAATGTTATTTTTCTATTTTAAAAATATAAATATAAATGATACAACAATTTTAGTTAACTCAACATTTTTCCATCTTCTTTCAAAGCTAACTGAACCCCAATTTTTTTCAGTATTTTTCTTTGATTAGCTATGCGCTCATTATAATTTCATTTCATTTTCAAGGATTTGCTTAAGAAGGGCAAGAGTCTCAATTCTAGCCCACAAGTCATCAGGTTGAAGTAAGTCTGAGGGCTTTGAGGATTGGATTCCAACACAAAAGGGGCTGCTACAACCCTTTTGTAATTCTGAGAACTAGACTACATGCTGAGGATGGCTGAGAGAGAAGAAAGAATTAACAAATCCTCACACCATATTTTGGGATCAATGATTATGCCAAATACAGATTCTCTATTTTTTTAAACTCTCAAGTAAATTTTCTATTATACTCATATATACTGATTAGACATTGGGGACATTTATGTTCTGAGAAAAAAATGTAAACACATTTTATTATCTCTGTATATAACTTCAAGTCACGAATATGATAATTTTCAGGTATTTATGGAATAAAAATGACACTTTTCAAATGCTGACTGTAATTCATTGATCTCTTACAACAAATTTACAAGTTAGGTATATTCCTTATTCCTATTTTAAAGTTAGGTCTACTAAGGCTCATAAAAGCCAAGTAACATATCCAAGAGCACAGAACTATTAACTTGGAGAGCCAAGATTAAGTTCAAGCAAACTGGATCTCAAGCCCATTCACATAATGTTAGGCAATATGGTCTATCAAATGAATAACATTAAAATAAATTTAAAACATCAGTAATATTGATTGCTGGCCAGAAACCTAAGACAATTTATTATCCAACTAGAGGCCCGTTGCAGGAAGATTCCTGCAAGCATAGGGCTTCCTCAGGCCTATTCCTGTAAGAATAGGGCTTCCTGAGGCCGGAGCGAAGCAATGGAGAAGGGAGCGAAGCCTGCCAAGGTGGGCTTCACGCTCTTCTCCACCGCCTCGCTCCCTCCGTCTCCACTGCTGTCCCACCCGGCTGCCCTGGGTCACACACGGGAGGGCCGGATGGCGGCCGGGTGGGCAGTGGATCACTGCTCTCCCACCCGGCCACCCCAGGTTGCACACGGGAGGGCAGCGGATTGCTGCTGTCCCGCCCGGCCGCCCCGGGTCGCACACGGGAGGCCCAGATGGCGGCGGGGCAGGCGGTGGATGGCACTGTCCCGCCCTGCCTGCAGTATGAAAGTTAATGGCCATCTTTGTTGGGTTAATTTGCATATACTTCTGATTGGCTGATGGGCATAGCAAAGGTATGGTCAATTAGCATCTTTGTCTTTTATTAGTGTAGATTAGATCTAATTATTAGAGCTAGTTTAATTATATCAAGACAATTCATCTAGTCACTATTGCAGACCACACAGCCAGATAAAAGACAAATTATTAAAACATTTACATTTTTCTTAAATACCTTATTCTTTAACAACTTAATGTTTTTGGTCACTTATTCCCAATATTTAAAATCTGAGTTCTTAAAAGGTGATTTGGAAGTATACTCTGCCTAGAAACACCTTTTTTAGGCAATTAACTATTATATCCTTTAGGCATTCACTTTTTATGCATTAATTTTTTAATGCTATTTTTAACATACATAAAATTCCCTCTTTCTTGGTGTTTAGTTCTGAGTTTTGACAAATGAAGTCCTGTAACTACCACCACAATCAAGAAAACTTTCAGATTTCTGAAAACAAGTCAATAAGTTTTAGAAAATGGCAATCAAATGGACATACCTGCCATGCACCTCGACCCAGGGCCAGACTAGAAATACAACTAAATTGAAGAACATTCACCTGGAATTACCAACTGAGGTCCAGCTGAGGAAGAGACATTTCAAGGAAGGACAGAAAACACCTGAGGACCAGTAGGAAGGGTAAGGTCATGAGAGGAGCTGACTCAGCTCCCCGGGGCAGCAGGCCAGGGGGCGAGAGGAAGGAGGAGGCTACAGGAGGGTCTGTTCCCTTAGAACAGTGGTCAGCAAACTCATTAATCAACAGAGGCAAATATCAACAGTACAACGACTGAAATTTCTTTTGAGAGCCAAATTTTTTAAACTTAAATTATATAGGTAGGTACATTGTTATTAACTTAATTAGGGTACTCCTAAGGCTTAGGAAGAGCCACACTCAAGGGGCCAAAGAGCTCCATGTTGCTCATGAACCGCAGTTTGCCAACCACGGCAGAAGATAGAGGCCTGGAACCCAGGTGGGCTCCACAGCCCAGAGCACCATGAACCAAGATCTGCAGCTCACGTAACATCCAGCTCTGAAATGCAGCAGGACTGCTGGCCAGGCAGACTGAAGCCCAAATATGGGCAGTCGGGAGCCCATAGACCTTTGCCAGTCTGAGAGAAAGCCTCAGTTTCATGATTTTTTTGTTTGTTGGTTTGTTTTTGTTTTGTTTTTCTAAGCTCAGAGCACTGGAGTTTGCATTTGCAACTACTCACTTGAGGCTTTGGTGCAAGGAGGGACGTGTGGATTTGAGGTACCTAAGGAGAGACTGGGGTGGGAAGCAGTGCAGAGAGACGTGGAAAAGCAGTAGCCAGTACCACTTCACACCTGTCAGGATGGCTACCATCACCAAATCAACAAATGACAAGTGCTGGCAAGAATGTGAAGAAAAGGGAACCCTCATGTGCTGCTGGTGGGAATGCAGACTGGTGCAGCCACTATAGAAAACAGTATGGAGTTTTCTCAAAAAATTAAAAATGGAACTCCCATTTGACCCAGTGATCCCACTTCCAGGAATATATCCTGAGAAACCTGAAACACCAATGAGAAAGAATGTATGCACCCCTATGTTCATAGCAGCACAATTTACAATAGCTTAAGATTTTAAACAGCCCAAGTGCCCATCAACAGATGAGTGGATTAAAAAAAAAAAAAAAAAAAGCTGTGGTACATCTACATAATGGAATATTATGCAGTGGTAAAAAAAAATAGGAACTCTTACCATTTACAATAGCATGGATCATATGCTAGGCCAACGGTTCTCAACCTGTGGGTCGCGACCCCTTTGGGGGGGGGGGGTTCAACGACCCTTTCACAGGGGTTGCCTAAGACCATCGGAAAACACACATATAATTACATATTGTTTACAGTAGCAAAATTACAGTTATTAAGTAGCAATGAAAATAATTTTATGGTTGGGGTCACCACAACATGAGGAACTGTATTAAAGGGTCGCGGCATTAGGAAGGTTGAGAACCACTGTGCTAGGCGAAATAAGCCAGTCAGAGGAAGGTTAAGTATCACATGATCTCATTCATATGTGGAATCAAATGAACAAAATAAACTGATGAACAAAACAGATCCAGAGATATAGAACCATGAACAGACTGATGAATTTCAGAGAAAGTTGGGGGTGGGAGGTGGTTGGGGGTTGAGATTAACTGGGGGACTAATATGCATATGTGCATAACCAAGTGACACAGACAATAGTGTGGCCAAGGTTTGGGGGGGGGGGGTGAGGCGAATAATGGGGACATTTGTAATACGTTCAGCAATAAAGATAATTATAAGAAAAAACAAATCCTACCAGCGTCCAGCAAAATCCACGCATTCTGTCCATTTATAGTAAGCCTTCCTCCCAGCACTTAGCCCCTGACACCACTGGTTTGATCTCTATTACTATAGTTTTGTGTTTTCAGAACATCATATTAATGAAATAATACAGTATATAGCTTGACTCTTTTTAATTATTAAAGGAGAGGAGCCCTTCCCTTTAAGATTATGTGTAAGCTTACAACATTGATTGAACTACTTCTGGGTTCATATGAACATTTGGTTTCCTGAAGTCTATTTTAGGGGTTCTTAGGGTCATAACTATTTTCCTAATAATACTTTTACTTCATTTGTTTTTACTCTTTCTCTCTAGAACAGTGGTTCTCAAACTTCCTAATGCTGCAACGCTTTAATACAGTTCCTCATGTTGTGGTGACCCCCAATTTCATTGTTACAAATTGAACATAAAGCATAGTGACTAATCACAAAAACAATATGTAATTATATATGTGTTTTCCGATGGTCTTAGGCGACTCCTGTGAAAGGGTCGTTCGATCCCCAAGGGGTTGCAACCCACAGGTTGAGATCTGCTGCTCTAGAATGTACAGTGCATTTTTCTAGAAGCTGTAGTCTTGAATAAATAAGAACCAGTATTAAGGAGTAAAAGGTAAATCTCCCCAAATCTCAAGTCTTTAATTTCAATGCGAGTCCTTGAAAAATATATTACGGTAAAAGACACTATGTCTTAAATATACAAGGTGGCTTAGTTGCTACGGAGGACAAGAGCTACAGACCCAAAACAAAATAATATTATTTGCTTCCCTCTGTCCTCTCTTCTTACCCCAAATCTACCTGTCCCTATGTCAGAAGGATGTTTGTTTGCTTGTCTTAACTTGCTCTCATCTGCAGTGTTTCCATTTCTTTCAGTTTGTAAAGAGCTGAAATATCCAAATCAGAGAATCATTAAAAATGAATTCAAGTCAAATGAAATCATCCATAGACAAAAAACTGTATTCATCACGCTACATTTTAGGGCAAGAAATTTTTTAAGACAATTATCTGACTAGAACAGAGGGGAGGAGAACAGAAAAAAAGAGACAAAGGCATTGTTTTAAGCATATAAAATTTGAGTTAATCAGATGGCTGGTTTTCATTTCACCCTTCTAAACAGCCTGCATTCTATGTGTCACTTCTTGACTGCAGTAATCAGAACTCTACTAAAGGAGACAGTTATGTGAATTTATTAGAAACCAAAGAAATCACTACAGAAACAGTCCCTAAAACCCAAAGATAATCCTGTAGGCTCACCATTGTCAAGATCTGAATACTAAAATATACAAATCTACGATTAGATACCTCTATGATAATTTTAGTTACAGTATAATGTGTTAGTGTATCATTTCTCTGCATCTACTGCATAAAAGTGAAAGAAAATCTAGTTTTCAACATCATACTCCCACTAAAATTTGCACTCAATTAACGTTGTCAGAAGCAAAATTCAATTTTCTCCCCCGTGTGTAGACGTGAATGTACCAAACAGATTAATAATTCCCATTGAGAGTGTGGCAAAGTGTTTCTAAGCAACCTTGCTCCATCATCTTCTCTGACAAAAACAAGGAAATAGAATTTTAACTGCAGATTGATGGAGCTCTGAATACTAATGACGAGGCAAGAAGGAATGTTCATTACTGACTCTTGGGGAAAAAACACAGGAGCAGATTCTAGCTATAAATAAATTCTAATTAAAATTAGTGTGTAGCTCATATAGCAGGACCCAAGTCTTAGAGATGAAGTTCCTTTAGTGACTGTCCATTCATGTGAGCTTGCCTCACTAATATACCTGCATATTTAGTTTTAGTGAATGATTCGTGTATGTTTTCTGGAAGTTACTTGAGGGAAAAATCTTCCAAACATGTCAATTTATTTACTGTGGAATTTTTTTAATCCTTAGGAATATTTAAACTGATTACATTCTTAAATTAGTATCTTTGCCCAAGAGACCTTTCCGGTCTCAAGCACTGAACTATTATAACAACCCAGACTCAAAATTGAAAAACGTCTCAAATGGCTGCCCTTGCTGCTGAACACATAGCACAGCATAATGAATCTAATTTGAATGAGGATCCAGGATGTTCTTCTCCACACACCCTTTTCCTACTCTACCCAGATTCATCACTGATGCTCTAGTAAGATGAGTTATCATATGATTCATCTTCCCTACCTGTAAAATAGGATGAGAATTAATTTTTTCCAATAAAAACTGTATAGACTACCAGAAAATAATGTATTTTATTTTTTAAAATTTTAAATCAATAACAACAACAACAAAGCCCAGAAGAAGAAGGAAGGAAAGAAATAATAAAGATCAGAGCAGAAATAAATGAAATAGAGACCAGGACTTGCTCTCTCTTGGTATAGAGTTGAACTTGATGAAAACAAATTATGGGAAAGAACCAGAATGCTGGAGGGCCTATAAAAAGTAGTGGTAGAAAGAAGGGATTTCACTGGTGATGGATATGAATTAGAATCTCACAATAATATTATGGGCATGCCTGACAACAATGGAAACACACAGGAGTTGATTCATTGGCTAACTAGAAGGCATTCTTTATAACATAGCAAGCTAATTTTACATTAGCTCTGCAACTTAAGAAATAGAAAGAACATAAAGCTTATATTAACTATTTAAATATTTACACCAAAATCCAATGAATTCCCCAGTAGAAATATAAAGACTTGCTGGAAGTTTTATTATGTGAATTTAATACCACTTCAGTTGTCTTAAAGGTTGTGGTATAAATATATTGTCCTTTACTGCTCCAAATCACAATTGACAGAAATAATAACGTTCTTAAGAATGTTTCTGAAATTTTCTTCTATTCTCCAACGCCTAATCTTAGTTAGAGCCTTTAAAAAAATGGTGAGCGGGCATTGACACATTTTTCTCTAAACAATTTTCAATTCCATTAAAAACTAAGGGGGGAGTCACACAAAAAACTATTCCAGTATCAAGTTGTTTCCATTTCCTCCTAAAGACTTCGGAAATTATGTGGAAATTAGAAGCAGTACTGAAATCTAGTGGTAGTATTACTGGTTAGAAAATGACTTGTGAGAACAAATGTGCTCTTCACTATCTTCTTGTATCCACTTGTTTAAGTGAATAAAGTGGTTATTCTGATGTAGATACACCTACAAATAAAGAGTAGTCAGTCATTCACAAAAACTAAAGCATTATAAACCACTGGGACAGCCCAAAACAAGTGAATTGATTGCCCTGAAGTGTTCTCACTGCAGGACTGGTTGTGTTATAAACTCTCTGTGACAGACACTGAGAGGTGCTTACACCAACATCAATTTTCCTCTTCCTCCTCAGTAAGGAAACTCTGGTTTTTAGCTGAGCAGGCATGTGCTTGCCTTGCAGCTATCTGTTTTCACATTAATCCTACAACTAAAGCATGATAAAAATTGAAATCTTAGTTGATACTTTAGAGAACCAGCCTAAAAGGTAGCCTTCCTCCTTTCTGCTGCTTTGAATGTGAACTCAATGGTGGACGTTCAGATAGCCACCTTGGGTCATCAGGTGATGACACCTCAGTAAGACAGGTGTCTGGTTCCCTGACATTAGGGACATCATACATACCAGCCCTGGGCTGCCAACTCCTTGACCTCTTTTACATAAAAAAAAGAAATAAACTTTTTAGTATTTAAGTTGCCATTGTTATTTTTGGGTGGATTTAGAGTTATAAAATGCCATACTTAATCCTAACAAAGTAAAAGGTTTACTAGAAAGTATTTACCAAATAATAAAAATAGTATGAAAAGAAAAATATAAAGATCTTAGTTTTTATTTTAAGGCTATGAAATTTATATCAAGTTTAAGTATATGCCAGTAAAACAACAAAACACTGAGAAGCAAAATAGTTTTTCTTGACAGCAGACATCCAAAGTGCCCTATTCTCAAAAGTAAACAGTCAAGAAAGCTGGTACTCTGAGTAACAGCATCAGAGACACACAATCTCCCTGGCTTTGCTGTTTTTCTTTGGGTTTTGTTGTCTCCAGCTTTTGGAAAAACAAGATTTCTACTCTAATCATTTCAGAAGTAGTGTTTTTTAATCCCTGTCTTTTCTTTTCCTCAGCCTTCTTGAATGTTCCATAAAAGAGTACATCCATTTCAGCCTTCAAAGTTGAGAAAACAGAGCTCAACCAATCTGCTTTCAGACACAGTTAAGAAATAGACATTAAAAACATAATTAGGCCGAAACCGGTTAAGCTCAGTGGATAGAGCGTCGGCCTGCGGACTGAAAGGTCCCAGGTTCGATTCCGGTCAAGGGCATGTATCTGGGTTGCGGGCACATCCCCAGTGGGAGATGTGCAGGAGGCAGCTGATCGATGTTTCTCTCTCATCGATGTTTCTAACTTTCTATCTCTCTCCCTTCCTCTCTGTGAAAAATCAATAAAATATATTTTTAAAAAAACATAATTAGGAAAAATTATCTTCCAGAGTCACTGCACAAATGAAATATGAGAATACATGTGACTCCATAAACTAAAGTACCATAGAATTTATATTAGCATTGATTCTATGTTAAAATAATAAAGGAAAACGAAATATGTTCCCGCCCAGAATGAGAATGTACTTTGCAATTTTATCACTTTAATTCTCCAAAAGTTTCTATAAAATTGGTATTTTTTTAAAAATCAATGTGAATTAGAAATTAATTTTAATTCCTTCATCTCTACCTATTTATTAATTCATATCAATAATGCTCTCATATCTAGATATTTTATTAGACTTTGGGGTACATAAATCATTCAATATGACAAATTCTTAGCATCATTCAGATTATACAACATATGCCTGATACATAAATTTGAAAATATAAAGATGCCTAGGATGCCATACTGATTTTTGAGACCATTATTTTTCTTGGTCCAAAAGAGACATGCATTTGCGGATGTGAGACTCTTTAAGTCAAGGGGAAACCCATCATTACTGCATTAGAGACTGTAATCTTATCCTCTCCTTTGCCCATGTAGATATAATATCCCTGACAACTTCCTAAAATGAAGAATGAAATACTGATATTGTCTCAGAATGCTCCAATACAAAGGTTTTTTTGGTGTAGCAAGAAAAGAGTTCTGTGCTTGGAGAGTAAAGACCTGTGGGTTTCGATTTCACTTTAGTCACTTACTATCAATAACATGTTTCATAAGCTAGTCCAAGTACGGTAAGCTTAAGCCTAAACAAGTATAAAATAAGGACAATATTTATGGAAAAGAGAATTCAGATGCTGGTGCCTTGGTTCATTGGTTCCACTTCATCTCTTCTCCAGCAGGTAAATAGAGCCCAACTAATCAAAAAGTTGAGTATTCCAATCCTATCTAATAAAAGAGAAACATGGTAATTAGCGTATGTCCCCTACCCTTCCCATTGGCTAATCAGGGCGATATGCAAATTAACTGCCAGCCAAGATGGCGGCCGGCAGCCAGGCAGCTTGAAACTAACATGAGGCTTGCTTGCTTCAGTGACGGAGGACTCCAACGTTCCCAGCCTGCCTTGCCGGCCTCTGAGCCTGCAGTTTGAGACATTGTAACAAATATAGAAGCTAAACAAAACCCCAGAATCCTGCTTTCAGTGAGCCGGGATCTCAAAGCTGGAGTTATACATTGTTTCAATTATAGAACCGAAACAAACCAGATACCTGGTTTTAGCAGTGGAGGCCTAAGAGCTGGAGCCTCAGAGCTAAAGCTGGCCCAGAATAAAAAAAGAAAAGAAAAAAAAGGAGCGGTTGGGAGCGTCCGTCACCTGCCAGCCTGAAAACAGCCCTCAGCCCCTCACCCAGACTGGCCAGGCACCCCAATGGGGACCCCCACCTGAAGGGTGTGTGACCAGCTGCAAACAGCCATCATCCCCTCACCCAGGCTGCCCAGGCACTCCAGTGGGGACCCCCACCATGAACCAGGACACCCTTCAGGGCAAACCAGCCGGCCCCAACCCGTGCACCAGGCCTCTATCCTATATAGTAAAAGGGTAATATGCCTCCCAGCACCGAGATCAGCGGAGCCGCGAGGCCTCCCAGCACCAGGATCAGCGTGACAGGGGGCAGCGTCCAAACCCCCTGATCACGCTGGGGCTCTGTTCATGACAGGGGGCAGGGCCACAACCTCCCTATCTGCCCTGCTCTGTTCGTGACAGGGGAAGGCGCCCCAACCCCCTGATCAGCCCTGCTCTGTGCCTGATAGGGGGGACTCCCCAACCCGCTGATCACCCTGCGGCTCTGTGTGTGACAGGGTGCGGCGCCCCAACCCCCTGATCGGCCCTGCTCTGTGTGTGACAGGGTGCGGCACCCCAACGCCCCCCCCCCCCCAAGGGCCCTCCCTGCTCTGTGTAAGCATACACTGACTGAAATAAAGAATACTATACAGACTCCCAACAGCAGACCAGAGGAGCGCAAGAATCAACTCAAAGATTTGAAATGCGAAGAAGCAAAAAACACCCAACTGGAAAAGCAAAATGAAAAAAGAATCCAAAAATACGAAGATAGTGTAAGGAGCCTCTGGGACAGCTTCAAGCATACCAACATCAGAATTATAGGGGTGCCAGAAGATGAGAGAGAGCAAGATATTGAAAACTTATTTGAAGAAATAATGACAGAAAACTTCCCCCACCTGGTGAAAGAAATAGACTTACAGGTCCAGGAAGTGCAGAGAACCCCAAACAAAAGGAACCCAAAGAGGACCACACCAAGACACATCATAATTAAAATGCCAAGAGCAAAAGACAAAGAGAAATCTTAAAAGCAGCAAGAGAAAGAAACTCAGTTACCTACAAGGGAATACCCATACGACTGTCAGCTGATTTCTCAACAGAAACTTTGCAGGCCAGAAGGGAATGGCAAGAAATATTCAAAGTGATGAATACCAAGAACCTACAACCAAGATTACTTTATCCAGCAAAGCTATCATTCAGAACTGAAGGTCAGATAAAGAGCTTCACAGATAAGGAAAAGCTAAAGGAGTTCATCACCACCAAACCAGTATTATATGAAATGCTGAAAGGTATTCTTTAAGAAGAGGAAGAAGAAGAAAAGGGTAAAGATACAAATTATGAACAACAAACATGCATCTATCAACAAGTGAATCTAAGAATCAAGTGAACAAATAATCTGGTGATCATAATAGAATCAGGGACATAGAAAGGGAATGGACTGACTATTCTTGGGGGGGAAGGGGTGTGGGAGATGCGGGAAGAGACTGGACAAAAATCGTGCACCTATGGATGAGGACAGTGGGTGGGGAGTGAGGGCAGAGGGTGGGGCGGGAACTGGGAGGAGGGGAGTTATGGGGGGAAAAAGAGGAACAAATGTAATAATCTGAACAATAAAGATTTAATTTAAAAAAAAAAAGAGGCAATCTAGTCAGATGAGTAGGAATACACCTCAGACCGTTTTCATCAGACCTCAGGTTTTCCTGGGGCTAATCTCAAATAAAAAACGTTTTTCTTAGCTTCCAGAATTATCCACCTACACAGTTAAGGAGGGGAGGGGGAAAGTGCGGGAAATGAAGGCCACATCTGAAGATGTACATAGAAGTACGTGGTTTTTTGCAAAGACAAAATGGCAAATCCATGTGTATGTGTATTTAAAGCATTTTAAAATCAATTTTTGTACTATTATAGTTATTATAATAATCTCCACCTTGGGAAAATGGAATGAATTTTGCTCCCAGAGTTTACTACTATTAAAAAGCAGACACAGTGTAATCTCAAGGACAAACAGGAATGCTCATCATTTTGACAAAGGAATTCATGTGCCATGGCCTAGATTCCTTTGAAACTTCCCAAAGAAAGGATGTTATCTATGCGTATATAAAAGGCTAAGCAACCGTCCAACTGACTGACCGACCTTATGACTGGTAGCTATGACGAGCAATGACCACCAGGTGGCAGATGCTCTGACAGGTAGCTATGGCATGCACTGAACACCAGGGGCAGACACTCAACACAGGTGCTGCCGAGCTGCAGTGAACTGCTCTCTCGCAATCCAGTACCGCTCAAGGAATGTCGGAGAGCCAGTTTCGGCCAGATCCCCACAGGCCAGGCCTAGGGACCCCACTCACTCTGCAGACACCCTTCGAGCTGCGACACCCCCCCCCCCAGTGCGGCCAGCAGGGGAAGAACTGCAGGAGGTTGGCTCTAGGGCATTTACAGCCCGTCCTGCCCAGTCCCACCCCACCGGGAACCTTCTAATTAATTACCTTTCAGTGTGCATGAATCCATGCACCGCGGCACTAGTATATTATAATCACTGGTGTTAGTGATGATATTGTTTTATACATGAAGAAATTTAGAGTGCTAGGAGGAACTCGTTTTATTTACACCTCCTGCATGCTACTGTCAGAGGGGGGTTATATGCAGACAGAATGTAAAGGCATGATTAGTTAAAAGGATCTTATCACCAGCCAAGAAAAGTAAACATTTGACAAATCAGTGTGAATAAGTATCCTGTAACCATTCCCATTAGCACTCTGAAACCAGCTCAGGGCTTGCTCCTGGACGTGCCAGGCCACGGGTAAATTCACAAATGGCCCCATGCACTCGCTATAATGCTCTGCTACTGCAGCCTTAAAACTAATTTGTTTAGTTTTTTTAAATATATTTTTATTAACTTCAGAGAGAGAGGAAGGAAGAGTGAGTAAGAGATAGAAACATCAATGATGAGACAGAATCACTGATCAGCTGCCTCCTCGCAAGCCCCACAGTGGGAATCCTCCCAAATGAGGAACCCAGATGAGACCCAAACTCAGAAGACAGAAGGCCAGGCTAGAGAGATACTGACTGGCCTTCCTCCAGGGGCCCAGGGCCAAGGCCAATAAGCCCACCAATATGGCCAAGACCTCTGAGGTCTTCCAGAAACCTGATGAAAGTCCAGCAGCCTTCTATGATAGACTCTGTGAGGCATATTAAACCTATGCTCCTTTTGACCCTGAAGCCCCATAAAATCAAACTATGGTCAATGCAGCCTTTGTAGGTCAGGCTCAGCCTGATATAAGGAGGAAGCTACAGAAGCTCGAAGGACTTGCAGGGGGAAAATGCACCCAAGCTGCTAGAAATAGCAAACAAGGTTTTCATCAACCAAGACAGCTAAGAAGGAAGCGAAGGAGAGACTGAAAAAGAAAGCAACCTTGATAGTGGCGGCTATTAAAGAGTCAAGCTTCCAAGCCAGGAGGAAGGAGGACAAACGTTAAGTGGAATCAGTGTGCCTATTGTAAGGAATCTGGACACTGGAAAAATGAATGTCCAAACCACCAGAAATGGAAGTCAGGGTTGTCCAACCCACCCAACTGCTACCGGCTGGAACCGCCTGAGTCAGATCTCATTGGGCTGGCGGCAGCCAACTCAGACTAGGACAGACTGGGCTCTTTCCAACTGGGCCCCCACAATCCCATGGTCAGAATGAAAACTGGGGGCCAGACTGTGAACTTTATGTTGATATGGGGGCTGAGCACTCGATAGTCACTTAGAAGGTAGCTCCTCTCTCAGAAAAGGAGGTCACCATTATTGGAGCTACTGGAGACCAGACCCGTAGAACGTTCTGCCACCCTTGCCCATGACAACTTGGCAGCCACCAAGTGATCCATAAATTCCTGTGCTTGCCAGATTGTCCATTGCCTTTAATGGGTAGAGAACTTTTAGCCAAGATGGGAGCAGAGATCACCTTTGCCCCAGATAGTTCAGCACAGTTGCACCTAGTTGAGGAGACCTCTCCAGTGATCCTGTCCTTAGCAGTGCCCAGGGAGGAAGAATGGAGACTTTATACCTCCCAAAGGACTCACCATTAGAGCCTGAATTAGAGGAAGAATTCCCACTGGTCTGGGCAGAAGGAAATCCCCCTGGCCTGGCCAAAAACCACACCCCAGTACTAACTGACTTGAAACCTGGGCACAGCCTGTCAAAATCAGCCAATATTCAATTCCAAGGGATGCACACCTAGGAATCTAGGTCCACTTGGACCGGCTGGTTCAGTGGGGACTTCTTAAAGGGTGTTAGTCTCCATGGAACACCCCTCTCATGGCCGTAAAAAAGTCTGGGACTAATGATTACCACCTGGTGCAGGACCTACGGGCTGTTAATGAGGCTGTTATAACCCTGCATTGGTGCTGCCGAACCCCTACACTCTTCTGGGACTCATTCCATCAGAGGCGGAATGGTTTACATGTCTAGATCTGAAAGATGCCTTTTTCTGCCTTCAGTTGGCACCCTCCAGTTAGCCCCTGTTTGCCTTTGAGTGGGAAAACCCAACTACGGGGGCCAAGGAGCAGTTCACTTCGACCAGACTGCCACAAGGGTTCAAGAACTCCCCGACTCTTTTTAGCGGAGTGCTAGCATCTGATCTGTTCAAGGACAGGACTTGGGGTGCATTCTACTCCAATATGTAGACAATCTCCTACTGGCTAGCTCCAGGGGAGCTCAGTGCTGGGAAGAAACACAAGCCCTTCTGAGACTCTTAACTGAAACAGGTTATCAGGTGTCCAAGAAAAAGGCACAAATCTGTCAGAGAGAAGTCAAGTACCTAGGTTTCCCAATCACTCGAGGGAAACGAAGACTAGGGACTGAAAGGAAGCAGGCAGTATGTGCCATCCCAGTCCCTAGTACTCGGCGGCAGATTCGGGAATTCCTGGGAGCAGCAGGGTTTTGTCAAATTTGGATCCCAGGGTTTTCAGATCTAGCTAAGCCCCTCTATGAAGCTTTAAAAGGAGAGGAGAAGGTAACCATTGACTGGGGTCCTGAGCAGGAAAAGCCCTTCACCACCATAAAGGCAAAGCTCACTGAGGCCCCAGCACTAGGGCTACCAGATGTGACACTTTACCCTCTTCATTCACGAGAACAAGGGTAGCCCTAGGAGTTCTAATTCAGGAGTTTGGACCCTGGCAAAGACCAGTAGCCTCTCTCTCCAAACAGATTGACCCAGTTGCCTTTGGATGGCCCCCATGTCTCAGGACCCTCACAGCCAAGGCATCAGTCAAAGAAGCGGATAAGCATACCCTGGGACAAAACTTAAATGTAAAAGTACCTCATGCTGTTATCATCCTAATGGAAGCAAGGGGGCAGCACTGGCTGACTCATACTCGGATGACCCAGTATCAGGGGCTCCTATGTGAAAATCCATGGGTACAACTAGAAGCAGTGAGGACTCTTAATCCTGCCACCTTTTTACCCGTTGCTGAGGGAGCCCCTGAGCATGATTGCCTAGAAGTCTTAGAGGAGGTTTACTCCAGACGACCAGGTCTAACAGACCAGCCTCTCCAGAATCGGAATCTTATATTTTATACAGATGGGAGCAGGTTTCTAGATGAAGGGAAAAGACGAGCTGAATATGCAGTAGTATCAGACTTTAAGACAGTAGAGGCACAGGATCTGCCCGAAGGATGGTCAGCACAGAGAGCAGAACTTTTGGCCCTGGTCAGAGCTTAGAACTGAGCAAGGAAAAGCGCACTAACTTTTACACCGACTCAAACTATGCCTCTGCCACCTGCATATCCACGGGGGTATATGCAAGGAAAGAGGACTCCTGACCACTGGAGCGAAAGGAATCAAAAACGAGAATGAAATCCTAAAATTACTGGAAGTGGCCTGGGAGCCCAAGGAAATAGCCATTATCCACTGTAAAGGTCACCAAAAAGGGAAGGATTCGGTGTCAGGAGGAAACTGTTATGCAGATGCAGCAGCCAAGCTGGCTGCTAAAGAACAAGTAGCACCTTTGCAGATCATATTGGCCCCTGAATTACCTGAACCTCTGAAATACACTCCTCGGGAAGAAGGTTGGTGGACACTCACAGATCATAGGGTCTACTTCCCAGAACAGTAGCCCATAGGTAGTCCTCCAGCAGCATGAACTTACTCATTTAGGGAAGACTGCCCTAGAGGCTTTGTTAAGCAGATACTACCTAATTGCCGTCTTCCCTCCTTATGTGCCTCAATCTCTTACTCAATCTCTCAGCGCTGCCTTCTCTGTATACAGAACAATGCAAGGCAGGGTCCTGTAGGACCAATGGGAGTACAACACTGCGGACAAGCTCCCTTTGAGAACTTAGAGGTAGATTTTACAGAAATGGGGCCTAGTAGAGGGAATAAATACCTCAGTCTTTATCTGCACTTTTTCAGGCTGGGTTGAGGCATATCCTACTCACACAGAGAAGGCAAGAGAAGTCACTAAGGCATTAGTGAAAAACATAATTCCGCAGTATGGAATGCCTCTAACCATAGGATCACATAATGTGCCGGGAGCCGGTCCATCCTTGCTGTTTCAAGGGACCTGGCATATATGACATACAGTTCTTAATATGTTTGCTCACCTTCTTGGCGCTGTGTTTTAACCAAGGTCACCTCTCCGAGAAAGGTTGTTTCCCCAGGTAGGGATTTTCCCCTGAAGTTAGGGAGGGAATAAAACCCCTCAACTAAGTGCCAGGCGGGTAATTAATCCCTTCAACTATGAACAATCATGCTTAAGCTACATAATCTTTACTCCCTGGAATGGAGATAAGAAACGCCCTAACCTTTGGAATAGAGATTGATAGAATTGGAATCAACTGGTATAAATACAGATGCAACAAGACAGCGAGAGACAGAACTCAAGAGACAGAACTTAGAACAGAATCAAGAAGACAGAACCTACACAGAACGTTCTCTAGAGACAGAAGGACTTCGCTGGAGAGAACATGGCAAAAGATCCTGGACTGAACCTGACTACAGAAATTGCCAAGAGAACCTGACTAGAACCTGGACACTGAGCCTGGCTGGAGAGCCTGGATGGAGCCTGGCTGGAGAACCTAGCGAGGGAACATGGCCACAGAACCTGGCTGGAGCTCCGAAGCAGAACCTCTCTGGAGATCCTAACCAGAACTTCGCTGGAGATCCAGAGCAGAACCTCTCTGGAGATCCAAACCAGAACTTGGCTGGAGATCCTGGCTGGAGATCCTGGCTAGGCTGCTGATCAACTGAACGCTGTCTACGTGTCATTCCTTCTTCGCCGACTCCGTCCACACCTTTGGGGACCCCTGGACCTGCTGGGGTTGGACCCCGGCAATAATGGCCTAGCTTTTGTAGCCAAAGTGGTACAGCAAATAGCAAAGGCCTTAGGAATTAAATGGAACATACAGCTTACAGACCCCAGAGCTCAGGGAAAGTAGAGCACGTGGACCAGACTCTCAAGGAGGCTATGGCTAAGCTATGCCAAGAGAGAATCTTACCCTGGACAGGTATCTTGCCTCTTGTACTCCTGCGGGTACACTGTGCCCCAAGGGCCAGGGTAGGTTTCTCTCCCTTTGAAATTCTATATGGCAGACCCCTTCCTTAATTCTGCCAAAGGGAAGTTTGGGGGAAATAGGAAACTTAGAAATTCAGAAGCAATTACAATGACTTGGGAAAACTATCTTTGAAATCCACAGATGAGTTACTGACTGATTGCCCATTACGGCTGTGCACCCTCATAAGCCTGGAGACCAGGTTTGGGTAAAGGATTGGAAAAAGGAGCACCTTAAGCCAACTTGGAAGGGAACCTATCCAATCATGCTAACCACCCCCACAGCTCTCAAAGTTGAAAGACTGAACACCTGGATCCACCACTCCTGGGTGAAAGCAGCCCACCAGCGGCGGAGTGACGCCCAGCCTGAGAGGAAGGTGACCTCCGACCAGAAACACCCCCTGCAGATTATCCTCAAGAAGATGGTGGACTTGGCTGACTGATGTGTTCCAAGGAATTCAGATAACACCCTGCTGAATTCTTCCTTACACTAATATTTTTCTTATGGCCCCCTAAAAGTAATATGCTCTGATATTTCTGGATAATATTGTCTTTATCTTTCTAATAACTCTTATTTTGTCATTTTATGAGTGTCGCCGGAACCCTAGACTAGTACCAGGAGAACTCTTCTGCCCCTGCTGAGACACAGAAACACTATAAATTAGTACCTCCTCCATAGCAAAGGAATTTATTGCTGTCCCCAACCAAGATGAGACTGATTTTTTTTTACTGTTACTTTTGGCCTCCCCTCTCTATATACAGGTATTACAGGTACCGGAAACCTCTCCACTCATCCTGTAGCCTGGAAGTTACAAGTAAGCAAGGTGAGTGGGGGACCAAAAAGTTTTAAACTCCTCCTCTCCGATAAAGGAAGTTAATCAAGTATTGGTTGTATTCAATGTATGCCAGACAACTGATCTCTATGACTTTATAACAGGCTGTGGAAACCTAGGCTGGCAGCAGGAATACAGCCACAATAATATCTGTTAGGAACCAATACCAAATCTATAATAATAAAAGTGTAATATGCTAATTAAACCGAACATCCTTCCGGATGACCTTGTGGTTGAAGCTGGGGCTGAGAAGAAAGCCCGGGTCCTGGTTGCCAGAGGGAAGCAGGTGCTGGCAGCCGGGGGAATGAAGGCCTACTCTTGCATGAATTTTGGTGCATCAGACCTCTAGTAAGGTAATAATAGGATATCCAGGCTGCCCTGAATTAAATGAGTTCTACTGTTCTGAGTGGAGCTGTGTCACCTGGGCTACCTGGATGTCCACAGGGAGGACAGGGAGATTAGAAAAACTACCAGCCCCCACCACCTGCCTGCCTGGGAGTTGCAATCCTGTGTGTCTCACCATTTTCAATGTCACTGAGACCAGATTTATCACAGGTTTAACTATGGGCATCCAAATTGACGGAAGAGGGAAAGATCCTGGAAGAATAATTCTAGTCACAGCAATCCCCTTCTTCCCAGACACCCCTAAAGTTACTAATCAATCAGGAATAAGACTCTCTGCCCACCGAGGATTAAAAACAAAGCTACAGACCCCCACCCTGCACAAAAAAACCAGATGCACAAATTACTTAATCAGACCTAGCCAGTCCTAGCAGAATCCTGCTGGCTATGCTTTCCTCTACCACCTCACATCTACCCTGTCCCTTATGAAAATACCAATGTTACCATGAATCAGACCATTGACCCAGACCAAACTGAGCGTCTGCCAATCCAGATCCCCAGACCTGCTATAATCTAACTTCTAGCAAACCAGGCACCAACCCCATAGGAATATCAAATTGCAATCTAACACCACCAATAAACCATACAACTTGTGCTCCAAATGAAACTATATGGATCTGCAAGCCAAATGTTTACAAATGCCTGCCCTCTGAAGGAAGTGGTACTTGTTATCTAGCTTGGCCCTTACCGGGCATCACTCTATATGGAGAAGAATTATCACAAAGACCTCCAGGCCCTAGCCCTCATACAAAGCGGGAAATACAGTTGATCCCCTTAATACTTGGGGTCATAGGAAGCCTATCCCTTTCAGGTGCATCCTGGGGTGTACATCAAGCAGCAATACAAAGTTTAGCGTGGGACACTGCACAAGACCTCCTCCAGGTCTCATCAGCTTTAGAGAATCTACAGGACCAAATTAACTCCCTAGCAGAGGTAGTATCATAAAACTGGCAAGGACTGGACCTCCTTGCTGCCAAGGAAAGAGGAATTTGCCAGGCACTGGGGGAGGCATGTTGTTTCTATGCTAATCAATCTGAAGTAGTACAAGACATAATAAAAAAAACCTATAGAACAGAGCTAAGGACTGAATGACTAGCCAGAAGTGAGCAAGCTATTGCTTAAGGACTTCTACTTAGTCATCTCACCACATGGTTACTTCCTTTCTTACCCTTGCCTCAGCATTCCTCTTAGTAATCATCTTTGGGCTATGCTTACTCAACTGTTTGATATATCTCCTCCATATTAGAGACATTCAAGCTCCAAATGGTGCTACAAGCCAGGATGCAGAATTACCATTATAACCCCCTCAGGGAAGACGAAGAAGACTCAAGCTGCTGAACCCAATAACAACGTCCCTCTTCAGCAGGAAATAGGTAGAGAGCAGTAAGTGACCCTATCCCCAACTCCTGAGTCTTCTATAATCCCTAAGGCTATGGCTAGCTTGAGGATCAAGAGGGGGGAATGAAAGGGAAAATAAGACATGGGGGAGGGGGGATGTAGCTATCTGAATCTGTGCCAGTAACTTGCATTCTGACTCACACTCTTGCTAACCAATAATTAACTCCATTCTTATGCCTGTCCTGCCATGCAGAACCTGTTCCTAGAATACTCCCATTTTACAGAGGCCATAAACCATGAACCATATACAATCACCGGAGGGGGTTAGCAGCACTGGCACCAGACAGGCCAAGCCTCTGAGTGTAATCGCACTTCCCCATCCCAAATCACAGGGGGCTGTAAAGCCTGGAAGCCTGATCCATAGTTGGGGGACAAAGAAACTAAGGGTATAAAGGGAAAGCTTCATCCATATTCATCACTCAGGATTTGGAGACTGACTCCCCTGAGTCACGGCAATAGTGCATCTGCAATAAAGGCTACTTTTCTGAATAACATCTGAGACCCCGGCTGATTAATCTCCCATGCCGCCTGGCAGCTTTATCAGCAACACCACCATGACCTGAAATGAATAGCCAGCCCCTCTAACTTCACACCTCTGCACACAAATATTATATTAACTTTTATTTAAACACTATACTTTCTGAAGAAGCATGCATAAAGTTTTTATTTTCTAGAAGTTTAGTGACAGGCTATTCCAATAAGGACAAATACAATCATATTATGCACAGACTTAATTTTTTTTAATGTCAAATTTTTCTCTTCTTACACCTACATGGTACCAAAACTGGAAAAGGATTGGCAATCTAAGTATATTTTCATTTAAAATGCAATCTGATAAGTATCAAACCCACAGAGCTCAGGTTTACATAACATTCTGTGCCAGCTGAAGAAAGAGTTCTCAACACATGAATCTCAATCATTTATTTATTATTTAATTTACACACATTTAGTAAAATTCAGTAAAAGAACCAGGTTCTCCTAAAGGTGGCCATTCCTATACTTGTTTCAATTAGAGAATTTTACTTAACCCCAATCAAGCTCATATTACATCTGACCACATTCTCTGCTGAAAGCAAACAATAGAACTCCTCTAACAAGGCAATATACACACCTATTAGAAATATACTGAAGGAAAGATACATTTATAGAACTTAATTTGGAAAACATTCCAGGAACAAAAATCCAAGATCATCATTTATTCAGAAGAACTTCATTTTTATAATTTATATTTTGTATAAATTGTACATAAATATCAATTTTGAATTTGCAGGCTAATTTTTTAAATTAAAACTCAAAGCCTCCAGATATCATGAATTAAATAAAAGGATATCAAAAGAGAAAAATGGTATGTTTGGAAAGAAATTATGTTTTCTTCTTTGAAATTTCTGAAAATAATTCTACAATATAACTTTTAAGTCAAGCTAGTCATTTCTATCATAACACAAGGATGAGTTAGATATGTGTCACAAGAGAATGTTTTCCTCCTTCTGTGGTTGGGGGAAAAGTCACTTAGAAATAAAATGAGTTTGTATCTGTAAGGAAGATAGATATCAATTTTAATTAGCCCCATCGGACTTCATAAAAACACTGAATAAATTAATAAATTATGGTTGAATGAATTTATTGGATAAACTTCAATCAGGTGTTTAGTTTCCTTTACAAGATTCTTTTTCTAGACCAAAAAAAAAAAAAAATGCATGACAGGACAGACAGTACTGCCTGGGTTGTGATTTTTGTTGCTTTTTCTGTAATTGGTTTTAGAGAGGAAGGAGGGGGGGGGCCATTGGAGAGAGAGAGAAACACCAATTGGTTGCTTCCCATATGCACCCCAACCAGGGATCGAAACTGCAACTCAGGTATGTGCCCTTACCAGGAATTGAACTCATGACCTGCCGGTGCATGGAAAGATGTTCCAACCTACTGAGACCAGGGCTTGTTGTTTTTTAGTGCACAGGGCATATTTTACATTAATATTATTTCTTATATTCTTCCAAAATGACCACTGGGGAAGAGTGTTAATAAGCTTTTTCAGAACCTTTTTGCATTGATTTCCTCTTTTTCCTGACAAATGGTGTAGCTTTCTTCTAGCTCTTCAGCCATTTGTGAGAGTTTAAGAGTTTGCAAGTCACATGTAAAACTTGTGTTTCTGGCCCTTGAAGGTAGAGTAAGAAAAGTGATAAAATAGCAAAAATCTACCCCAATAGTGCTCTACTAAGACACACAAAAGCATAAAGGAATATAAACTGAGCTTTAATAGCCCAAAAGTGAAAATTGATACTTTCACGCGCTGTGTCGATAACACCTACATATGAGGCATGGAACACCACCGAAGGCTGCTCCCACGTGTGAAGACATAGCATTTTACCACGTCTGACAACATATCCAGGTTCATGACTACTGATGCACATCAGAGATGCATTATTTAGTAGGGGTGCTACTAAACCAAAAATTTTCTATGCATCTTTTAATAGGCTATCAAACTTTTTCCCCTAACTAATCATGTTCAGTCTTAAATAATGTAAAATCTTCAACTTTTATCAAAAGCAAGGCATTTGAATTTAAAACCTCTGGAACAAGAGTGTTTTACCATCTTAACAAAGCAAGTGGTTAAAAGAAGGGGGTGGGAAGGTGGGAAGAGATCAACCAAAGGACTTGTATGCATATATGCATAACTCATGGACACAGACAATAGTGTGGTGAAGACCTGGGGTGGGGGTGGGGGCTAGAAGGGATCAATGCGGGGGGGGGGGGGGGGGGGGGCGCGCACGACATAGGTAGGACTGTCAATAATATAGATTTTTAAAAAGGAAAACTAAGAGACTACACTTTCCACAGTTAACCAAAAGTGGCTAGAAAAACTTTAACTGGGCACATCTCATCAAAGGTAATAATCCAATCCATTCTTTGACCTCCAAATCCTCCTCCAAATAGGCCTGCTGGACAATCTCAGCCCGAACTGATGTGCCCTTCTTACCCTTCTTACCCTGCTGGCCACATGCTGTCTGGCCCACAGAACTCGCACAAAATCATGTACCCACTGCTATCATCTGCACAATATTTTCGTCAGTATATTCTGTCATCTCCCATGGCAAACATACATTCTCACGGAAAAACTGTAATGTTTATGTGATGTGTCTCCCACTATAATGTTTATGCCCCTCTGTTTTAGGCAGGAAAATGTGCATAAAGAGCTAGAAGGCCCCCTCTATTAGGAAGCTAGCAGTTGGAATAAAAGCCACAGCTTTTACATAAAAAGCATTATATTTTGACTCCTGTCACATAACTGTGAGAAAAGAAGAACTTTCTGAAAAGAAACTGGATAGAAACCACAAAGGAAAGTACCTGTGGTGACTAAGGGCAGAATGGGGGCAGACAGGTTTATTTCTGCTTAAAGCCATAAGACTGGATTAAATGGACCCAGTTCATATACTCAAAGCAGAAAGAAAGTGAGCCCTGTCACTCCAAAGTCAGGTGAGCCCTCTGAGATATCACAGGTGTGCCCATAGGCCAACACAGTCAGCAAGACCCACCCTATGATGACCAGAGCAGCCTGAGAAGAGGGCAGGTCTTCATTATATTTGCTCCTTTAGACCCTCTGCAGGCAGAAGACAAAAGGCTGGAAGTCTGACACCCCACCCTGTGCAGGACCCTCTAGAAAGCTGGTACCCAAAGAGACCTCCCTTCCTCTCAGGGCCAAGGCTGCTCACCTGACTCTGGTGTCAAAACAAGTGCAACCTCCAGGCCCACATTCCGCCACTGCACATCAACACTCCTGCCAGGCTGGGATAAGTCTCCCTTGTGGCATTAACCCATTGCCACCTCAGCAGAGGCCCAGGGCACCTTCTGGGGACATCAGCTTTTCAGGGCTCAAACCAGGGGCATGGGTAACCAGCTTTCAGCAAACACATGACAACAGCTCTAATCTCTTGGCTGCAAAGATGTATGAGAGCCATGAAGGGTTATACTGCACAGAGTCAACAGTCCTTGGCTGTGCTCAGCCACTGAGACTCTGAAGAGACCTCACTGAGTATTTCTGAATTTGGGAAGTGATTCATGTGCATGTGATATTTTACAGTTCTCATAGAGGCTCCTAGTAACTCGTAAGGGTAGGTCAGTCAGGAATTACAGTTCTCACATAACAAGATTAGGCAAAGGAAGAGCAGAAAGAAGCTTAAAGAACACATTTACCGGCACACTTGGTGTAAGCCTTGGTTACCAATGAAACTCAGGTCAGGGAGAGTGCCATTCCGGTGCAGACCCATAAAGGTGTTTGCGCTCATGGTGGTGCTCTAAAGAAAGCTGACATTAGAGATATCTAAGCTTAGTTATCTCTCATTAATGAGACCCGAATGGGAGTGGAGGGTGCAGGGGCTTAATGGAATTGAGGAGATCCAAGGAAAGATTAAGTCAACTTTACCAGAACCCTATCATAATTTGGGGATAAGTTCTTAAGCCTAAATCAGGACAGGTGGCCAAGACCTTGCTTATTCAATATTTTTTTTTTAAAATAGCTTAAAACTGCCCACTAATGGAATAGGTCGCTCTTGGTTTGGTTGCCTAAAACATGAAGCCACTGACCTATGTTGAAGGACCATAACAAACCATTCCCCTATTCAAATAAAATTAGAAAATACGTATCACAGATTTTTTAAAAAGGAAAAAAAATAACCAGAAAGATGTGTAAACATTGGAATTACATTCAGCAAGATGCTGACACTGGGCAGCCAGAAGGAGTAGGGTCTGAGGGAAGAGCAGACTCAAATCTCCACTGAAAGCTCCTTCTCAGAAGTGTTCATTGAGTGGGATGGCAGGTGCACTGGCAACCCTTTTGAAATCTCTCTCTCCTCCTCTCTGTGCATGGAAAGTACCTGTCTGTCTATCCATATTTCTCTAACTCTCAACCTCTCCATGACAATAATGCATGTCCTTTTTAATTTTCTTTCTTTCTAGGGAGGACAGGGGAAGGAAACAGAAACAGAGAGAAAAATATACTTAGACATTATTTTGTGATTAACTTAGAACTCTGTATTTGCCAGTACAGACTCTTTGAAACAACTCACCAAGTGTGCATTATATATGTTATTACTA
Source organism: Myotis daubentonii (assembly GCF_963259705.1). NCBI lineage: Eukaryota > Metazoa > Chordata > Mammalia > Chiroptera > Vespertilionidae > Myotis > Myotis daubentonii. The sequence goes on from NC_081840.1 coordinate 104,504,039, forward strand.
AAATATAAAATCAAAAAGAAAATTCTGATTGGTTTGAGGGCTCTAACTCATATTTGCATACAAGTATCTGAAAATTAGCCAAGGCAATGACAAAACACATGAGAAGAACACAATTCAGATTCTCCCATCTAGCATTCTTGTGTGTACTGCAATTATAGGGCAAGCTTTCAAAAACAATTCCTTCTTTCTCACCACATCCAAATGTGACTGAAAGTGCACATTCAAAGAGAGACGTCATAACCAATGTGATCTACATGTGAGCCAACTTATGACGCCTAAGCAATCATGTCCAAGACTGTCTGGGCTCAGAGAATGACAGGTTGCCTTCTCTCGGCCATATTTTTATAAAACTGCACTTTTTGAATCCAAACACCCTTTTGAATTATTTTGACCTGAGATACCCATGTATTATGCATTGAATTGTGTTTCCAAACACACACACACATAAAAATGTTGAAGCCCCAGTTACTCAGAGCATGACCTTATTTGGATCTAGGAACTTTACAGAGGTAATTACTTAAAATGAGGTCATTAGTGTGGGCCATAATCCACTATGACTGGGATCCTTATAAAAAGGGCAGTTCACACAATGTTTGCGTACAGTAATGATGTGATGGGACCATACATCTGTGTGGATTAAATTCAAATGCATATTCTGATGCATCTTTGCTACATACAGGACGTACAAGTAGTCCAAGCAGCAGGGACTGGGGCTTCTTTCCATGTTAAGTAAAACTTGTCATATGTTAATTCATTCAACATTTACTGAATACAATGCTGTAACTTATGTCAGGGATTGGCAAACTTTTCTTGTAAAAAGCCAGAAAGTAGGTATTTGAGACTCTGCAGGCCATGTAGCCATTGTCACCATTACTCAGCAATGGCCACTGCTGTGGTTGTGAAAAGCAGCAGCAGACAGTACATGAAGGACTGGGTGGGCTGTGCCAATAATAGGGCCAGATAAGACATAAGGGTCATAGTCCACTAACCTGATTTAGACGATGTAGGTATTTGGAGCCCTGCCCTAAAGAGGCTCACTAGGGCCTGTGAGACAGAGTGTGAAGGTGAGAATGAGGGGCCACACCAGCATCCTAAATATATAATCTTGGCAAAAAAGACAGTGAAAAATTGGAGGATGACAACAACAACAAAAATAGAACAAAACACAGACACATACACACACACACACACACACATTTTTTTAAAAAAAAGGAAAGAGAAAAATAAAGAGCCAGAAAGAAAAATCCATCACTGGTGGTAGGGTTCACAAGCCAACATTCAATATCACAGTTGACACTAATATTATCCTATCTAATAAAGAGGTAATATGCAAATTGACCATCACTCCAACACACAAGATGCCATCCCCATGTGGACACAAGATGGCCACCAAAAGATGGCCAGCAGGGGAGGGCAGTTGTGGGCGATCAGACCAGCAGGGGAGGGCAGTTGGGGGTGACCAGGCCTGCAGGGGAGGACAGTTAGGGGCAACCAGGCCAGCAGGGGAGGGTAGTTAGGGGTAATCGGGCCGGCAGGGGAGCGGTTAGGCGTCAATCAGGCTGGCAGGCAGAGGCGGTAGGGACAATCAGGCAGGCAGGCAGGCAGGCAGGCAGGCAGGCAAGTGGTTGGGAGCCAGCAGTCCTGGATTGTGAGAGGGATGTCTGACAGCACCGTGCCAGTTTAACTATATGTTTCAAATACAATTTTTAAAAATCCCTGTGAAAAGCCAAATAACCTACAAATGGGTAAAATAATAGGTCTTTAAACCTTGCCCCAAAATGGGGAGAGAAGGTGTTAAATCCCCACTTCAGCACAGGCTCTATGAGCCATCTAATATTGCAAAGTTATAAGGTGAGAGTAATGGACAGATTGGTGCAGTCATGAAAAGTCCCTGGGCAGAAACATGTGGTCCTTGCACCCATACACTGTGCACATCAATTTTAACAAGTCTGAGTGTGATTTACTGCCCCTGATTCTCGCATTAAAGATTTTCAATATCTTTTAGCAGTTTGATAAAAGCTGTTAAAATTAAATTCCAAACACAAGGCACTCATCCACACCTTAGGAGGCAAAGGTTATACTAAGGTGGTCTCTCTTTATAGTCTTACCAAAAAGCAGAGGAAGTCTTTCAGACTACTTATACAAAAGTACTAATCCAAAATCACAAAAGGGGATTTTCCTCCCTTATTTCTTTCTCTTTCTCTCTCTCTCTCTCTCTTTCTCTTTCTCTCTCTCTCTCTCTCTCTCTCTCTCTCTCTCTCTCTCTCTCTCTCTCAAGTTCAATCAGTATAGATATGGCAGTATGTTTGTTCTGCTGCTTAGAACATCCACTTACTGCAACCCCAGAAATAAAACCACCCCCAATCTGCTAAAGGAAAGCCCTCAGTGGGCCCAAATGCCCATATATTATATCTATGCACAAAGATTGATCAAAATTAATATTGCACTGCATTACTGGGAACCCATAAAGAGACCACCCAGTAGCTCAAATACTTGAGATAAAATACCTCATCTGGTTGTCATACCTGTTTAGTTACTTGTTTAAAACAACAAGCACCAAAATATTCAAGACCCTCAGCTTTCATTCAGAGATTTTAAGATTATTTCTTTAAATAATTTGTCATTTTCCTGAGGTCAATAGTCCATAGTGCTTATTTATTCACTAAGAAAATACTATAAAGGATGTTTACATACTGAGTATATGTAGTATGTAGATATTTAGTTAAATATATAATGCATAAGATATATGAAGGCACATACAGCTGTCCCCACTGTGGTCAACTGAACTTGGTCAGTATTCCCCACATAAATGAGCAGCTCTTATATACTAGTAAGTTACCTAAACACACACACCATCAAACTAGAAAAGTGTGGGGAGGGAAGAGGTGGGACAGATCTAAAATGACAGCCACAGCAATGATAACTCAAGATTTTAGAAAATATTTCCATTCCCTCTGGGCCTTGAGCTTACTCAGCACAGAGCTGGTCCCCAATCAACAAAACTGGAAAAACAAACCCATTCCTAGGTCTTGTTTGCCTTTATGAATGTTTAAACCATGGTCACATCACCATGCCCGAGACTGGCCCAGGCCCCACCGCAGGAAGCAGCTCATCCAGTTGTCCTGGTTCCTCCTCTTCAAATGGATGACCAGCCATGGCCACCGGCCCACCTGGACATCTCCATCCACATGCAACCTCTCTCTTTAAGGACACACACACACACACACACACACACACGGGAATTTCTGTGAACCAAACAAGACCTCTTTATTTTCCAAAATTATAAGTCTACAAGTTATCATAACTGGCTGATGTAAGTAACCAGTGAGGCAAAATGTCCATGTGACCAACTTCCCCTGCTACCGTCCAACAATCAATCCAACATGCTTTCTGCTAAATTTCGTACAAAAACATACTCATTTATGGCCTGCAAATATAGATGTCAAGGCAAGTATATTGACCAGGGTAAGGTGAGAGACAAGGCACAAGTACAGAGAGAACATTCTCCAGGCCAATAGTCAGCCTCACCCCTGGATGGGATGGATGGTGGTTATAGGGGGTCTGGGAGCCTCATTCTCTATTTGTGTGGTGCCAGTGAAGGACCTGACCCTACCTTCCCCCAGCTGTCTGCTCAGGTAACTGACACCTGTAGCATTAGAGGAACTGCCAAAACACAGAACAAATCCTACTGCTCTAACTTCACATAACACAGGACTGGCAATTGTGCCTGGAATAATCGGGCACTTATATGTATTTAAACATAAATATAAGAGACTTAAAAAGTCACAGTGCTATTAGCTAAAAAAAGAAAACAAACTGTTCTGTTAAGACCACAGCCATCTGGCTCTTTGCTGATTTTACCTATTCTACTTCCTAAGTCTCCCTCCTCCTGTCCGTAACATGCTCAGGCCCAGAATCTAACTCCATAATCTGTGCCAAACAAACCACCACCGCCATCACGTGATATCAGTTAGGAGCCTGAGGGGCTGCTGTGCATGAGGCTTACTTAGCATAAAGGAATTAACTTTTAAAGGTTGGCACAAAACATACAGAAACAAAAGTAAACAAGGGAGTTATGAGTAGTTTGATATAGATAATCATAGATAATGCTGCCAACCCCAGCTTCTATGGCATTTATTCCAGGTAGAAAAACTCAGAATTGCTGTGCCTAATTTAGAGAGAAATTAAAAAGGGATTAGGTAAAGGTGTACATTTTGAAAATGAAAATCTTATCCAGTTAAAAGCTAATTATACTGATTACACACAAATATAAATTGTTTGTAGCATACAGTTGTAGAAAAAGAACCTAGCAAACTATAATATCAAAACACTTATAGCATTTACATTGGTTCAAATATGAGTCAATTATAATTTTGATCGTGGCTTTTCTAATACACTGTTTGAGCATCTTTTTTCTTCCTATTAAATCTAAATGCTACCTAGAGCCTGTGGACAAAGGCAACTCAGGAAAGAACCCAGGAAGCGGTGGAGTTCTGGCAGAGGAGCCTGGATTGTCAACCAAATAACCAGGCAGAACTTTCATCCCTAGAAGTTCTCCTGAGTCAGAAGCTACTGTTTTGAAATTTTGGTTATTATTAAAAGGTTATTATTGCCTGTGTTGACCGCACCCCCCACCACCACCAGTTCCACACTCAATGCATTTGCCTGTGTAGCTCCAGCTCGAGTTCTGTACCTGCCCCTTTCTAATTAAAAAGGTAGTAGTTAACATCTGGGCAATCGAAAACTACAAAATGATAGGTGAATAATATTAGTAGACGAGAAAAACTCTCCCAAAAGGAAGCAGAACAGGAAAAGCAAGGATAATATGAAGTGCAGTGGGAAAAACTGTGGGAATATGTCCAAAGCATGTTGTTTTGGAACAAACAAACAAAATAGGGGAGTTATAAGAAACTATCCCCTAAATACTAAGGAGCTATTAACAGATGAAGCCAATCTATATTTGCTGATGCAGAAATATATCCAAGGTGCACTGGCAGAACAGTATGTATAGTAAGAAATCTTTATGTGGGGGAGTGAGAGGGGGTGTTTAAAAAGCTCATATATGTACAGAGGTTTCTGGAGGGATGTCCACTCCTAAAAAAAAGATGATTGTGTTTTCCCTCCATGGGAGGGAAGGGGAATGGTATTCAGGGCATTTCTTTCTTTTATTTTATACTTTACAGACTTTCTTTTTCCATGAGCATGAACTAGATTTATAATTTTTTTAAAAATAAACATAAAAAACTGAGGCTGTAATGGAACAGAAAACTTTCAGAGCAGGGCAGGTGCAAGGCTTTCAAGAATTGTTCTTTTTAATAAGAAGGAAAGAAACAAAACATGGCTAAAAGTCCCCACACTCACAGTGAGTAAGTACACTCCAAATGCAACATGGAGAAGCTTTGTTTTTCCGGATACCATTACATATTGAATGAAAGCTACAAAATATCTATAATAATAAAAGCATAATATGCTAATTAGACCGGACATCCTTCAGAGCGACCTGCTGGACAAAGCCGGGGCTGCCAGGGAAGCCCGGGTCCCGGGTGCCAGAGGGAAGCCAGTGCCGACAGCCGGGAAAAGGAAGGCCTACTCTTACACGAATTTCATGCATTGGGCCTCTAGTAATTTCCATAATTGGAAGCCTTTCCATTTGTTAGGTGATTTCTAGTTAAGATGGAAGCTGTAGTGCTGGTAACAAAAGGCATCAAAAGGCAAAGAGGTGACATCCTGAATATGAATGACGAGAGGGCCAGCTGGCTGGCATTAATGAAGGCAACATACACAACACTGTTTAATGCCCAGCACCAGCTTGAAGAATGAGGTCCTCCATGAGATTCCCCCAAAAGTTCCAGATCTTTGACAATGTCCCGATGTAAAACACTGCACCAAATAGGAGAACTGTGGCCTGCAGGAGTGACATGACTTGCTCAAGCTTAAGTGTCATGCACTAAATAAGGCTTTCCCCCTGGTTGCTTGTATGGACCACATTGCCTATACTCATCATGTATGCATGGAAATGCTAAAGACATGGTATTTCAGCTGCAGTACCAGAAAGGATTAGTAAGTCAATTTTTGCTAAGGTCAGCTCTGGGCTACCTTTGTGAGTGAGAGGCACTGGGCATGATGGTTGGGGCTTGGGCACTGGGGCCAGACAATGAGCATGAGTCCTGATTCTTTCTTTTCCCAACATAGAAAAGTTAGTTAATCCTTTCTGTCTGTCCCTAGTGACCTCAGGGGTAAACTGAGGCTAACAGTGATAAGGATTCCCAACTTGACAGAGGTATTAAACTGATAAGAACAGATACTACACTTGATCTTAGCCAATAGTCCGAGAAGCGATTGACAGAGTTATTAAAAGGACTAAGATAATAAAGCACTTAGTACAGTAGCTGGTATAGAGCTATGTCACCTACTACATAGCTCTGTCACCTAGTAGCTCTATGGTATAGAGCTACTGTAGCTATGTCACCAGCTACAGTAGCTGGTATAGAGCTATGTCAAAATTATGTCACCTATTATCCTAAACACATCCATCAAGTCTGCTACACTGTTCATTTCTTGAGGTCAGCAACCAACGTGTAGAAAATACTCAATATATTTGTTTTAATTATTATATTTTCTATTAATTCAATTGGAAAGGATGATGTGGAAAGGGAAACAGATGTGTGACACCTGCTGGAATTTAGAAGATACTGTGCTGGACTTTTCTAAATATAATCTAACAATCTCCACATGAGCTGTGTGAGTAGACATTACACAGATCAATGGACCAAGTTTGGGCAGGTTCTTCCTCCCAATAACTCATTTTATTTTTATGACTCATAAATATTCAAGCGATAAAAAAGAACTCACTATCAGAGGCCTGCCACAGATTTTGGAAGTTCCACAATGAAGCATCTATTAACATTTAGCTCAATCCCATCCACAAGTGTTAAATTACAAGCGATTGTGTGTACAGGCCTTGTGGTGGAGACCAGTCACAGGGACAGAGAATTTCCTAATTGTGTGTTTGAATTCACTACAATGCTTTGTCACTAGGGTTTCTGCCCTTTAGAAATAATGTGCTTTGTTCTCACAAGTGCACCTGCCAACTGGAAAGAAAGCCAAGCAGACCTTTGCTGCAGAGTTGTGCTGCCCTCTAGTGGACTCTGCCAACACAGTATTTCTAAAGAAGCACAGAACAATTGGGGAGGAAAAAAGCATGTGAAATAAGCAAGAGAGAGAAGGCCAGAAACAAATTAATGTAAGGAAAAGAAACAGAAAAAGTTAACCTAAGAAAATATAAAATGATTCTCTCCTAAAAAATGCAACTGTATTTTATGGGCATCAAATATTCAAGTTCACAGGCATGAAATACTCAAATCCCATAAATGTAGACATGTCTACACATATCTAAAACTTTTACCTACTGAAAAACTTTGGCAAAATTTATCTGTATCGATATGTGTACAATATAACACACACACACACACACACACACACACACACACACACACATTTATTGCACCCCACCATTCTTATACTGAAAAAAACAGTGGCAATTCAAAGTCCACAGAATACAATGGCTGTATTAATCTGGTAGACAAAGAAAACAAAAAAATAATTTGAACATTGTGGGGAGGAGGAAAGATGGAGAGTAAACATAACTAGGCTATATGATTCTTCATTTAAAATGCAGTCATTTACCAGAATTCAGAACTGATTAAGAAATATTTGACTGAAATTTAAGAACAATTAAAACTCAACAAGAAGTCATGAAGCTACATTAAGGACTTGTCATACTTTCCTTTTTCTACATATTAAAATTATACCAATAATTAAGATAAAATATGAATAAAATTTCAATAAATACATATCTATCAACATTTGAATCTACAAACAAAATGAACAAGCAGAACAGACTCATAGATACAGAGAACTTTTTGTTGCTTGCCAGGTGGGAAAGGGGTTGCGGGGAGGGAGGAGTGAAGGGTTTAAGAAATACACATTAGTTGTTACACAATAGTCATCATGGGGATGAAAATACTACATAGGGAATATAATAAATAATATTCTAATAACTAGGCGTGGTGCTGGATGGGTGCAGGATTTATTGTAATGACCATGTATTAAGTTATGTAATGTCTGGTCACTGGAGTATACAAAAAAAATAAAATAAAATTTTACCAAAAATTAGATTTGCTCCCTAAATTCATAAGTAGTAAAATTTCATTTATAAAACTCAAATCAATTTTTGGGCAGGGATCAAAATAGGGAAATCAAGCCATGTTTTAGGATTATTCCCCATATTGATAAGTGGCTAACTATAAAATGTTCAGTACATCTACATAGTAGGAGACAGTTATGTCATCTGAGATACCTTACAAATGCTATTATGACACCTTTAATAATTTTAATGACAACATTCTAAAATAAAATATAACTATTTTCACATCACAGACCTATTTCCTCTGGAAAGCACCACAGCCACAGTCTTGCCCTAGGTTCCTGCAATTATGCTCAATCACAACCTGGCAGTGACCTCTGCTGGATATTCTGTGAATAACACCCTAAAAATACAAAAGTATTGACTTTCATTTCTGAGTATTTTGAAATAAAAATACCACAGAACAGCTCAATTATTTAGTCTTATAACAGCCCCCTCAACCTGGTTTTACAAAACAGTTGAAAGAAAAGCTTAGGCTTTCAGTGGGTTGGCTTTCTTTGATTTGGAAATCAGTTATAAACTGATTTATACCCTTTGTAATACTTTAAGCAATAAAAATAAATAAATAAATAAATAAATAAATAAATAAATAAATAAACTGATTTATAACAATCCACAAACATCTTTTTCTTTGTATTCATGATTCAGAATTCTCCCTCCAGGGAAAATAAAATAAATTATTTCATAATTCTTAGAAGAGAAATATGAAATATTAAATATTATTATATTAAGTTATTTTAAAGAATATTTCTTGCCGAAACCGGTTTGGCTCAGTGGATAGAGCATCAGCCTGCGGACTGAAAGGTCCCAGGTTCGATTCCGGTCAAGGGCATGTACCTTGGTTGTGGGCACATCCCCAGCGGGAAGTGTGCAGGAGGCGGCTGATCGATGTTTCTAACTCTCTATCTCTCTCCCTTCCTCTCTGTAAAAAATTAATAAAATATATTTTTTAAAAAAAAGAATATTTCTTACTAGGCTTAAAGTCCTCATGCCTTTTAGCATATTTAAAATGTTCTCTGGTTTCAGCCGAAACCGGTTTGGCTCAGTGGATAGAGCGTCGGCCTGTGGACTGAAAGATCCCAGGTTCGATTCTGGTCAAGGGCATGTACCTGGGTTGCGGGCACATCCCCAGTGGGAGATGTGCAGGAGGCAGCTGATCGATGTTTCTCTCCCATTGATGTTTCTAACTCTCTGTCTTTCTCTCCCTTCCTCTGTAAAAAATCAATAAAATATATTTTTAAAAAAATGTTCTCTGGTTTCAAATTCATTCTAGTTATGAAACAAGATATAATTAGGCATAAAATGGTTAAATAAAGTTGATACAAAACCTCTGAAGAAATGTGCACAGGAAAATAAAGTATATATTATGACCACCACTCCTTTTAATACTCATAGGAACATGCTTTTCAACCAGTGATGTCAACTATTTCATCTCATGGCACACACAAACTAATTACTAAAATGCTAAAGCACACTAAAAAATATATTTTATGACAGTCTTACCAAAAAATAGGTATAATTTTGATTCATTCACACTAGACGGCTATTGTGTTGGCTGTTGTCATTTTTTTATTTGACCATCTAAGGGAAAAGAGGTCAGTGCCCCTGACTAGCCAGATACTGCATGTTTTAAAAATTCTTTCAGCACACTGGTTGGAAATGGCTGTTTTAAATAAACAAGACTGAAGCAGCCCATCTGTGTGGGGGAGGGTGCAGAGTGAGATCAGATCTAGGCTTCTCCACTCAGCAGGAGCCTCTGTTTCCTCAACTGTAAAGCAGAGGAAACAACAGTGACAGATCAAGTTGTTATGAGAATCCACATATATACCTCGCCAAGCACGTATCTCAAACTTGACAAACACTAGACTTTATATGAGAACATCCATATGGAGAGACGACAAACGACAGACAACAGACGTCCCTCCACTCACCGCCACAAAACATTCCAAGGTTCTATGTTGAGGGCCGAAGTCAATCCTAACCTCTTGGACTAGCATTCTTTGCCTTCCTCTTGTCCAATTTAAGAAAGAACAAGGTGAGTTGCAGCAATTAGCATAGATACTGCTCAAGACAGTGAGGGACCCAGAAGTATCCCTGCCCCATCCTGGCCCAGGAAGTTTCATAATTCTAGGTGCCCTCAAAAATCCTCCACTAAAAGGCATTTGTAGTGAGGATAACTTGAGAACATCAATCCAGATTTTAAATGTACACTCCCCTTGATCCAGCAATTCCATGGCCAGTTATATATTCTGCAAAATATATTCAAACAAGTTCAATACAGTGTTGTTTTTTACGGAGAAAAAAGAGGATGAAGACAGAAACCGTGACATTGAATAAATACGGAATACTCTGTGATCATTGAAAAGAACAGAATGTGCTCATCAAGAAAGAGACCCAAATTACGTATTAAATTTAGTTTACCTGCAGAAGCCTTTCTGTAAACTTAAATTTTCTATAGCAATGCACCATGAAAAATGTTATTCATGATTAGTTGTGGGGATTGAAATGGAAATGGAAATGGTAGGGCACTTCTATCTTCTTCCTTACCTTCTCCGGTAATGTATGACTTCGTCATCATGAGCACACTGTATTTTATAATTACACAAAGTCCAAAACTGAATTCTTACCTGTGTTAAAAATATCTGAAGCCAATGAGGAAACAACAGAAGCCGAAGCTGCCATGCAATGAAATCAGCCAAGCTGTACTCAGGCCCGCCAGAGCTCAGAGAGGCTGTGTGGTAGTAAGGTTTGGGCCAGTCTTTGCCTCTTCAGCAGAAGGCATAGTCCTCCCTGGGCTAACTTCTGAACAGGAGGAATCTAAGAGTACTTGAGTTCTATATTCTAGTCCAATCTTTCACTTAACAGTGGCAGGTTAAGTAATGATAACATGCACTACATAAGAGTCTCAGGGCCTCTAGATTCTCCTTAGAAGATCGTGTCCTGGAGAAAGTGGGCATGCACAGGAAACAGAGAACAGCAGGGCCATTCAGAAAACATACTGCCCTCCCCCTTCCTCCCGCACCCCTGGCTCCAAGGGCCTTGGGCCTTGTATGCCCATGGGTGGGTGGCCATGAAAAGTGCTGGGCAAACTTGGATGCAATTCCTCACCTCTGTGTCTGCCACCTTGTCTATAAAACAGAACAATGAAACACTGCTGGTAGGCAGGTGCCTCCTGGGAACGGCTCAGCAGGTGATCACTGACTGAACCTTAATCCTGCTCTGTGTAACATTAAGAGTATGTTTATGGTGTGTTGAGAGGAGGGGAAAGGAGGGCAAGATGTGCTGGTCATGTGCTCAAAAGAAACAGAGAAGTACTGAGGTCCCACTTACAGCTGGGCAGACACCTACAGGAGCAAGTGTCCTTGGCTGGCAAGCATATAGAAGCCCTTTCCCACACAGCTGTGAAAAAGATTGAATGGCACTGCATAAGTTCCATACAAATACCAATCGTTTCTTGAGAGACCCCTGTGCCTAGGCCCCAGCACCCACCCAATGGTCCCAGCCTTTCCTGCCTCCTCCAACCCTGGCACTGAGAATTGTCTCTCACTGCCTCTGTATCATCCACCTGTCTCTCCACCCATCTTTCCAGCTACCCTGTAAATACGTTCAGCTATCACCAAACTTCCCAAAATTATTCTTTTGCTTTCAACTCCCTCCCCCAAAACCAACCTGGGCTGGATCCTCTTCCCTCTTCAGCCACAACCCTACTCAGCCATATCCCACTCTGCAATTTTGAATTCCTCACCTGCCCTTCCCTCTGCAGACATGTTGCCATGGCTTGTTCTCCCCTTGTCCACTCCCAGCAGAGGATCCAGCTCTCCACAGGACCTCCATCCTCAAGAACACCTCAGCGGGTGCCCACCCACAGGGGCTGGCCTTGAATGCTAGAGGCCCTCTTACCTTCATACCCCCTACACTCTCCCTAGACAATTGCTTCTGTTCCTTGGTCACACCCAAGGTAATTTCTCCAGCCCAGATTTCTCCTCTGAGCCCCAAATCTAATGACCTGCTCAATATAGAAATTTGAGGGCCACACGGCATATCCACTCACAGAGTGTCCAAATCTCCCCTTGTGATCACCCCCAAAGGTTCAATCTCATCCCCTTCTCTGTTGCACCAGCCAGAAACCTTGAGGCCAAAAAGGCCGACACCCTTCTCTCCTATGCCCTGGAGGAGTCATTCACCAAGACCTGTCAATTCCCCTCCTGAATGGCATCACTCTCAAATCCATCCTCTTCCCTCTCCTCTTCTCTCTCTAGATCCAGGAACCTCTTAATTGGCTTAATGACCTGCAATGGAGTTGCATTTTAAAACACACATCTGGTCACTCACTTATAAACCCCTCAATGGCTGCCGAAACAGGTTTGGCTCAGTGGATAGAGCGTCGGCCGGTGGACTGAAGGGTCCCAGGTTCGATTCCGGTCAAGGGCATGTACCTGGGTTGCGGGCACATCCCCAGTAGGAGATGTGCAGGAGGCAGCTGATCGATGTTTCTCTCTCATTGATGTTTCTAACTCTCTATCTCTCTCCCTTCCTCTCTGTAAAAAATCAATAAAATATATTTTTTTTAAAAAACCCTCAATGGCTTCCTGCGATCTTATAATTGATCCAGAAACCTTAATATGCCTAGAAGGGCCTGAAATGTGTTACCAGCAGAGAAAACAGAATCAGCCTATCTAAAACAACATTCCACACCTCTGGCCACTATGTCCCTACCCTGTTTACTCAAGTCATCACACTTAGCACCTCCTGATGTGCTGTTGTCTATTGCATTAATGCTCATTGTCCACCTTCATAATATAAATATCACAAGCACAGAAACTTGGCTTTTCACTGTGCTGAGCAAAGCAGGTGCTGAGTGGATGGACTATCTCAGCCACAATCACTACCTCACCTGGCGTCTCCAACTCTGCTGCCCTTCCCAGCCCCAACAGGACAGAACCTACCCTCTATCCTCCCTTGGACACCTCCTGCTTCCAGGGTTCCCTTCCCTTGTCCTTCACCTGGCAACTACTTTCCAATACTTTGGTTTAAAAATAGCCAACTTGAGGACAGCTTTGCTGACGAGCCAGGATGAAGTTTAGTGTGCGTTTACCTGTCCTAACTATACAGCTTCAGCTACATATAAGCAACACTCGGTTAGCGATGGTCACGTGTGAGCTCCATTATGCCAGGGGTTATGTGTCCTCCATACTGACTGGGGTTTATCTGGTGTCCCTTCCCCCGACCCCCTCCCCCACCATACACACACACACACACACACACACACACACACACACACACACACACAGCTCATATACAGGAAGAGTTCAGGGCAATTAGGCAAGAAAAAGAAATAAAAGACATCCAAATTAGGAAGGAAAAAGTAAAATTATCTCTGTGTACAGATGACATTGAAAGGAATTTGAGACAAGGATAGGCAGGTTTAGGGAATAAAGAGGGTCCATGGGAGAGCAATGCATATATGAAGGGCAGAAATACCTCCAAGCTACCAAAATGCTTATCATACTCTCACAGAGGATAGGGAAAAGTCACTGGATATAGGAAAGGGAAACATATTTTCACAGAGGATAGAGGAATGTTGCAAGAAGGAGAGAGAAGGAGAGGAGCACCATGTGGGTTTTGGACTTTGAAGCTGATGTCCTGCAAAAGAGTGACCAATTAGGAAAGCACAGGGTCATAAAATGGGGAAGAGGTCTAATTAGAAGGAAGCATAGATTGACAAAGAACTTCCAGCTTTTAAAACCTTAGAAAAAGGGGCTTAGTTGGTTACCCCCTTGGGAACCTCTCCCTATGTGGGAGTTTGTATTTGCTTCCAATAAATTTCCACACTTTTAGTAACAAGTCGTGAGTTTATTCTTCAAAGTTCGTGAGGACAAGGACCAATGGAAAAATCTGCACCCTGAACCCCACGTTTCAACATGATACTATATATACTATATATAGAAAACTTTAAAGACTTCACACAAAAAACAGTACAAATAAGCAATTCAGTAAAGTTGCAGGATACAAAATCAACACACAAAAATTAGTTTTATTTCTATACATTAACAAGCTATCTGAAAAAGAAATAATCCAATTTATAATAGCATCAAAAACTTTTAACCAAGGAGGTGAAAGATCTGTACACTGAAAACTTTAAGACAATGATTTTTTTAAAAACTGAAGACACTAATAAATTGGAAGAATGAATACAATTAAAATGTCCATACCACCCAAAGCTGTCTATAGATTCAATGCAATTCCTATCAAAATTCCAATGGCATCTTCCACAGAAATAGAATAAACAATCCTAAAATTCGTGTGGACCCACCAAGATCCTGGATAGCCAAAGCAATCTTGAGAAAGAAGAATAAAGCTGAAGGTGTAGGAAATGGACCTCTATGAGCCATCTCCAGCATGGTCGGCTTTTGATGGAATTTGCTGAATTTCCCGAGGGCAAAGAGAATGTAGCGGGGAGGGAAGAGGAACTGAGAACTGTGCACATGGGCCAGCATCATGATGGAAACCCCTGAGGCGTCTGCCACAGCTAGGCAGGGGAAGTGGAGGCAGCTACAAAGGCCTCAGCCCAATTTTTTTAAATGGCCCAATGGGAGGCAACCCCATAGTGCTCAGCTAATGAGCAACCGGAGGAGGGACTAAATAAATAGACTATGTTCTCTGCCTCAGGAATGCCTGTTTAATGGGATGGACACCCACTCTCAAGAACGTATTCAAAGTCTTGTTTTCACCATACTTCTGTCTCTGAGTCCGTTATTTGAATTCTGACGGGTGATCTTTTCTCCCAGAGGCATCACACCTCTTGATATCAAACTATACTACAAACCTATAATAATCAAGACAGTATTGTACCTGCATAAAAACAGACACATAAACTAATGAAACAGAATCAAGAGTTCAAAACTAAACCCTCATATACACAAGGTAATATTTGACAAGGGAGCCAAGAATTCACAATGGAGGAGACAGTCTCTTTGATAAATGGTATTGGGGAAACCGAATATTCACATGCAAAAGAATGAAATTGGACCACTACCTTACATCACTCACAAAAATTAACTCAAAATAGAATAAAGACTTAAATATAAGACCTCAAACCATAAAACTACTAGAAGAAAACATAGGAAAAAATATCCTTGTCATCGGTCCTGGCAATGATTTTTTTTACACCACAAGCAGCAAAATAAAAATAAGTCGAACTACATCAAATTAAAAAGCTTCCACAGAGCAAATGAAATAATCAACAAAATAAAAGGCAATGTATAGAATAAGAGAAGATATCTGCAAACCCGGTATCTGATAAGAGGTTAATATCCAAAACACATAAGGAATTCATACAAGTCAATAATAAAAAATAAAATAATAACCCAATCAAAAATGGGCAAAGGATAAGAACAGACATTTTCCCAAAGAAGACATACAAATGACCAAAAGGTACATGAAAAGGTGATCAACATCACTAACCATGGGGAAATGCATACCCAAACTACAATGAGACATCATCTCATCCCTGTTCATTAAAAAGAGAGAGAAATGCTGATGAAGATGTGGAAAAAGGGGAAGCCTCGTGCACTGTTTGTGGGAATATAAATTCGTTCAACCACTAAGGAAAATAGTATGGAGATTTTTTAAGAAATTAAAACTAGAACCACCATGTAATCCAGCAATTCCACTTCTGGGTATATCTCTGAAGATATGGAAACAATCTAAGTGCCTGCCAATGGATAAAGTAAATATCTCACACACACACACACACACACACACACACACACACACACACACACACACACATTATTCAACTGTGAAAAGGAAATCCTGCCATTTGAAAATCCATGAACCTTGAGGGCATTATGCTAAATAAAGTAAGTCTGACAAAGACAAATAGGTTCTCACAGATGTAAAATCTATGAAATGGGAACAAACAGAAAAAGAGTTGACAGATGGTTGCAGAGGCTCAGAAGTGGGGACAATGGATGAAAGAATACAAACCTTTACAAGATGAATAACTTCTGGGGATGTAATGTACATGGTGACTATAGTTAACAATACTACAGGAGTGGGCAAAAGTAGGTTTACAGTTATAATACAAATAAATAATACAATAATAAATAATAATACAAGAATAAACTGTTTCCCATACTGGCAACTGTAAATCTACTTTTGCCCACCTCTGTATATTGTATACTTAAAATTTGCTAAGTGAGTAGATCTTAAATGCTCTCACCACATACACATAAAAAGGTCATTCTGTGAGGTAGAAAAGTGTGAATTAAACTTTTCGTGGTAAACATTACACAATACATACATGTATCAAATCATCATGTTGTACACCTTAGACTTACACAATGTACGTTAATTACATCTCAATAAAACTGGGCTTGGGAGAAAAAGCTCAAAGAACATCTGTACAGTGAGTGAATAAGACATTCTATGACTTTACAGTCTAAATAAATAAGTCAAATGTGCACAAAAGCTTTCTCTTCTTCTGTTTGTGCATTGATATTTATAAATATACTACCACTGGAAAGAGCTTAATTCAGGGCCCTATATTTTAAAATAACATCATTTCTCTTGTAAATCTAAAAAAGGACTACAGAACATACAGAAGTAAAAGACTCCATGCAGGGATGTACATGTGCGTGTGTGTGTGTGTGTGTGTGTGTGTGTGTCTGTGTTTCAGATTTTATTCCATTCACTGCCTACATAATTTTTTAGGCAGCAAAACATTGTAAAGCTGTCCACGGTGTCTGAATATTGAACTCTGAAACAAACAAACAATATTCAAAACCATGTCTCTCTGCCTTTTGAGGCTTCCAGAGTCAAGCCTAAGAGTGAAGCCCAGAGGAGACATCTGCCTTCCACCTGAAAACCCATAAACTATGGAAGGACCCAAAGGACACGAACAAGAATATTTTTTCCCCATTGATTTCTAGAGAGAGTGGAAGGAGAGGGAGAGACAGAGAGAGAGAAACATGGATGTGAGAGAGGCACATGGATTGGTTGTCTCCCACATGAGCCCTGACCAGTGCAAGGGAATCAAGCCTGTAACTGAGGTACATGCCCTTGACCGGAATCAAACCCTGGATCTTTCAGTCCGCAAGCCACTGAATAAAACTGGCTGGGGCAGGACACAAAGTCTTTACCCAGCTCAGTGGGAGTTTATCAAGCTTAATATTTTAAAACTCCTTCGTACAAGTAGCAGCTAAGTGCCGATGGCCGAGCTCTGACTGTTGACATCTCTGGTGAACAGGTGTATTCTCTGGTGTCACAGTGCGGACATGGCCAAGAGCAGCTAAAGAGAGGAGTCATTTTCAAGGTTCTAGGCACACTAAGTGCTTCACACATCACTAGTGCACATGGGATCTTGAGATTCTTCTTGGCAACTTATTTCAAGAACAAATCTACAGAATGAGGATAACAGTCTGGCTCCAGCTTCTGGAGGATGTCATTTAGCAAGTATGACAACAACCATGCAGTCTTAGCATGTGGCCACATTAAATTCATTCAGCATGTGCAGCTCAGTTGCACTAGAATTCACAGCGACAAGGAAATTGAAATTAAATTTTATAGTTTACTAGAGGCCCGGTGCACAAAAATTTGTGCACTCACTGGGGGGTGGGGGTGGGGGCATCCGTCAGCCTGTCCTGTGCCCTCTCGCAGTCTGGGACCCCTTGGGGGATGACCACCTGCTGCCTTAGGCCCGCTCCCTGGGGGGATTGGGCCTAAGCTGGCAGTCAGACATCCCTCTGACAGCCCAGTAGCCCTTGGGGGATGTCCACTTGCCAGCGGGGAGCAGGCCTAAGCTGCAGTCGGACATCCTTAGCGCTGCTGAGGAGGTGGGAGAGGCTCCCCCCACCAACGCTGTACTGGCAGCCGTCAGCCTGGCTTGTGGCTGAGCAGAGTTCCCCCTGTGGGAGCACACTGACCACCGGGGGGCAGCTCCTGCATTGAGCGTCTGCCCCCTGGTGGTCAGTGTGTGTCATAGTGACCAGTCATTCCCAGTCATTCTGTTGTTAGGGTCAACTTGCATATTACACTTTTATTATATAGGATAGAGGCCTGGTGCATGGGTGGGGGCTGGCTGGTTTGCCCTGAATGGTGTCCCGGATCAGGGTGGGGGTCCCGCTGGGGTGCCTGGCCAGCCTGGGTGAGGGGCTGAGGGCCGTTTTCAGACTGGCCACACCCCCTTCAGGGTGGGGGTCCCCGCTGGAGTGCCTGGCCAGCTTGAGTGAGGGTCTGAGGGCCATTTTCAGGCTGGTCACAACCCCTTCAGTGTGGGTGGTCCTGTTGGGGTGCCTGGCCAGCCTGGGTGAGGGGCTGATGGCTGTTTGCAGGCTGGCCAAGCCCCCAGCCACCCAAGCTACCAGTGGAGGCTGGCTGGAAGCAGGTATCTGGGATTTATTTATCTTCTAGAATTGCAACTTTGTTGCCTTGAGCAAAGGCCACAGACTGCCAGGGAAGGCAGGAAGCTTGGCTTCCTCCATCACCAGGGCAACCAAGCCTCCTGCTTGCTCCAGCTTCGTGGCTGCCGGCCACCATCTTGGTTGGGTTAATTTGCATATAGTCGCTCTGATTGGCTGGTGGGTGTGGCTTGGGGCATAGAGGAGGTTCAGTCAATTTGCATGTTTCTCTTTTATTAGATTAGATGAATTTTCCCCAATCCTCACCTCAGGACATTTTCACTGATTTTTATAGGAGGGAGGAGAGGAGGGCATTGCTGTGAGAGAGAAACATTGACTGGTTGCCTTTCATGCACACTCCATCCAGGGACAAAACTGGAAACCTAGGTGCCGGGAGCCGGTCCATCCTTGCTGTTTCAAGGGACCTGGCATATATGGCATACGGTTCTTAATATGTTTGCTCACCTTCTTGGCGCTGTGTCTTAACCAAGGTCACCTCTCCGAGAAAGGTTGAATCCCCAGGAAGGGATTTCCCCCTGAAGTTAGGGAGGGAATAAAACCCCTCAACTAAGTGCCAGGCGGGTAATTAATCACTTTAACTATGAACAATCATGCTTAAGCTACATAATCTTTACTCCCTGGAATGGAGATAAGAAACGCCCTAACCTTTGTAATAGAGATTGATAGGATTGAATCAACTGGTATAAATACAGATGTAACAAGACAGCAAGAGACAGAACTTAGAACACAGAACTCAGGAGACAGAACTAAGAAGAGAGAACCTACAGACAGAACCTACACAGAACCTACAGACAGAAGAACTTCGCTGGAGAGAACATGGCAAAAGATCCTGGACTGAACCTGACTATAGAACATGGCAAGAGAACCTGACTAGAACCTGGTGACTGAACCTGGCTGGACCTGGACAGAACCTCTCTGGAGATCGAGATCAGAACTTGGCTGGAGATCCTGGCTAGGCTGCTGATCAACTGAACACTGTCTCCGTGTCCTTCCTTCTTCGCCGACTCCGTCCACACCTTTGGGGACCCCTGGACCCGCTGGGGTTGGACCCCAGCACCTAGGTATGTGCCCCTACTGGGAATCAAACCAGCAACCTTTTGGTGTACAGGATAATACTCCAACCAACTGAAACAAACAAGCCAGGACCGTAGTTTATGAATTTTAAGAAATTGATCTGCTGAAAAAGTGCAGGGCCCTGACCAGAGTACGCCAGATACTAAAGGCCCATTTGCCATATGCATGTGCAAGGGCAATGACTCAGCAGTAGCAGTATACACACTGCATAGGCACACCCTTATACAACCTACTTATTTTAATGTAATACAGATGTTACTAATGGGCATGTGGCCTCTTTTGTTTGAGTGAGTATACAAAGTGCCACTGACCAGCTGGTTGTTGGCTGCTTTGTTTGCAATAAATAACCCACCTGCCTACAGCCACTCATGTCTTTTTCCAATTCTCGGCCTCCAAAGAAGGCAAGTCCCTGGCAGAGGAACTTGGACTCAACAATAAGTAAGGGTAAAAAAAATACATATTTTAAATGAGTAAAATGAAGACTAGATATTACACAAAGTTTTCTTGTGGTGTTGGGATGCTCACCTAATTTTTCAAGAGAGATGTCAAATAAGCAGAGAGTATAATTTGAAGAAAATTACACTGCATAAAGAACCAAGATAATACGCCCAGCCAGTGTGGCTCGATAGTTGAGCATTGACCTATGAACCAGGAGGTCACAGTTCGACTCCCAGTCAGGGCACATGCCTGGGTTGCAGGCTCGATCCCCAGTGTGGGGTGTGCAGAAGGCAGCCAATCAATGGCTCTTTCTCACACATCATTGATGTTTCTATCTCCTTTCCCTCTTCATTCTTCTCTGAAATCAATAAAAATATATAGGAAGGAAGGAAGGGAGGGAGGGAGGGAGGGAGGGAGGGAGGGAGGGAGGGAGGGAGTGAGGAAATGGGATTCTAGAATCAACACTGCTACTAAAAGCAACAAAGAATTTTTTGGAAACACATGCTCTTGCGAAGAAATTAATAAACCTAGCTTTAGGGGAGAACCAAGATGGCGGCATAGGTTAACACCGGAGTTTGCTGCTTTGAACAACTACTTCAAAAGTGAAACTAAAAGACGGAAAGGACATCACCCAGAACCACAGGAACGCTGGCTGAGTGGAAGTCCTACAACTAGGAGGAA
Organism: Myotis daubentonii; assembly: GCF_963259705.1. NCBI lineage: Eukaryota > Metazoa > Chordata > Mammalia > Chiroptera > Vespertilionidae > Myotis > Myotis daubentonii. Next base: position 104,524,859 of record NC_081840.1, read on the forward strand.
AGAGAAACGCATACAGACACTCAGAGGAGGCGCAGTGCTGAAGTCAAATTCTGAGGTGTGGAGTGCGCGGAGCGGGCTGGCGGCAGAGGGCGCGATTGTTGTTTTCAATCGGGAGGGAGTCGCAGACTCTGAGCTCCAGATACAGGCGAGTCTTTAGGGACCCAGACTCAAACGGGAGAAGCGGGACTGTCTGGCTTCGGTCAGAGCGAGTGCAGCTTTCTCTCCCAGCTTTGCAGCGGGTGCTGGGACTCAGAGAGGCAAAGCCCCTGGGGACAGGACTGAGAGCCGCCATAACTGTTCTCTCCAGCCCACCCTGTTGATCCTGTGCGGACCCGCCCTACCCAAGCCCTGCACAGAGGCATTTGCCGGATAGCCTCAGGCAAAGGCTAGATTAGCACCTCCCTAGAGGACAGAAGTTCTCTCACTGCTGACACAGCTGATTCTCATAGCCACTTGGCCTGGAGGTCAAACCCTCCCTGGTATTAGCTACAACAATCAAGGTTTAACTATAAGACTGCGAACAAAGACCACTAGGGGGTGCACCAAGGAAGCATAACAAAATGCGGAGACAAAGAAACAGGACAAAATTGTCAATAGAAGATATAGAGTTCAGAACCACACTTTTAAGGTCTCTCAAGAACTGTTTAGAAGCCGCCGATAAACTTAATGAGATCTACAAGAAAACTAATGAGACCCTCGATGTTATATTGGGGAACCAACTAGAAATTAAGCATACACGGACTGAAATAACGAATATTATACAGACTCCCGACAGCAGACCAGAGGAGCGCAAGAATCAAGTCAATGATTTGAAATGCGAGGAAGCAAAAAACACCCAACCGGAGGGGCGGAATGAAAAAAGAATCCAAAAATGCGAGGATAGTGTAAGGAGCCTCTGGGACAGCTTCAAGCATACCAACATCAGAATTATAGGGGTGCCAGAAGATGAGAGAGAGCAAGATATTGAAAACCTATTTGAAGAAATAATGACAGAAAACATCCCCCACCTGGTGAAAGAAATGGACTTACAGGTCCAAGAAGCGCGGAGAACCCCAAACAAAAGGAATCCAAAGAGGACCACACCAAGACACATCATAATTAAAATGCCAAGAGCAAAAGACAAAGAGAGAATCTTAAAAGCAGCAAGAGAAATTAACTCGGTTACCTACAAGGGAGTACCCATACAACTGTCAGCTGATTTCTCAACAGAAACTTTGCAGGCCAGAAGGGAGTGGCAAGAAATATTCAAAGTGATGAATACCAAGAACCTACAACCAAGATTACTTTATCTAGCAAAGCTATCATTCAGAATTGAAGGTCAGATAAAGAGCTTCACAGATAAGGAAAAGCTAAAGGAGTTCATCACCACCAAACCAGGATTATATGAAATGCTGAAAGGTATCCTTTAAGAAGAGGAAGAAGAAGAAAAAGGTAAAGATACAAATTATGAACAACAAATATGCATCTATCAACAAGTGAATCTAAGAATCAAGTGAATAAATAATCTGATGAACAGAATGAACTGGTGATTATAATAGAATCAGGGACATAGAAAGGGAATGGACTGACTATTCTTGGGGGGGAAAGGGGTGTGGGAGATTCGGGAAGAGACTGGACAAAAATCGTGCACCTATGGATGAGGACAGTGGGTGGGGAGTGAGGGCAGAGGGTGGGGCGGGAACTGGGAGGAGGGGAGTTATGGGGGGGGAAAAAGAGGAACAAATGTAATAATCTGAACAATAAAGATTTAATTAAAAAATAATAATAATAATAATTAAAAAAACAACCTAGATTTAAAAGAGTAGAAATACTGGCCCTGGCAATGGGCTTGCCGTGGGCTCCAGGGTTCTGCCCCTGGAGCTCTGAAGTGCCTCTGTGCAGCTCTCAGTATTCCAATGTCTCTGTCCTCTTAAGGATAACAGAGACAAGGCTGAAGAATGAGTGCTGGAACCACTCAGCTCTCCTGCCACACCAGCTTCCTCAGCCTCTGCAAGGGACTTGGGGGGGGGGGGGTGGAGGGGGTAACCCCTGGGTGTGAACAGCAGGACCAAGACAACCACTTAGAGTCCCCATGTTCCCAGAAGTGATGCCAAGGGTAACGAGCACAGCATGGCCTCTGAAACTTGGGCCCCAAATATAGCCCCATGGCCTCTGCCAGATGGCTTTGAACTTGATCTAGACAGGCCTCTTATCTTGGGGGAAGCAGGGAAGGGGAATGGCTGGCATGGCAGCTACCTCTCTCTGTGCTGAGCACAGGCTGATTCCTGAAGCCACAGTAAATATTGGATCAGTGAATAAATAAAAATTCTAAGACACTGGGGGTGAGAGGGATGGGGAGGAGTCAAAATATAGGTAGGAGAAGGTTACCAACTAATTAACAGATCTTTAGAGCAAACTATAAAAATGTGTTATTATAGCACGGCCAGTGTGGTTCAGAAGGTCACAGGTTCAATTCCCAGTCAGGGCACATGCCCTGGTTGTGGGCTTGATCCCCAGTAGGAGGCAGGTGGGCAGGAGGCAGACAGATGTTTCTCTCTCATTGGTATTTCTTTTTATCCCTCTCCCTTCCACTCTCTCTAAAAAACCAATAAAACCTATTTTTTAAATGTGTTATTATATTTGACAAGTCCTAATTTTTCTCTGTTATGTAGTTAGTTAGATAGTATTTTATTACTAAGAATAAAACTTTAGGCAAAAATCAGAAATGGAAAAGAAATTCTCCAACTGACTACCTTTCAGGACAGTCACTAGGATAATACTGAACCTTGACAAAGTAAACATTATAGGAACTAGGAAATTATCCCCCAAAAACATAGTGACAGTGCAAAAGTATGGGTTTTTATGAAAGAAGCAAGTTAGAAATACTAAGAATGTGGTTATAAGCTCTAAATGCTTACAGTGGAAAAATAAATTATGTTTTTTTCTGAACCATTATTCATAACTTCTTGTTTTTTGATTAGTGCAGATTAAGTGACTACTATTAGCTAAACATTTTATTTGTAACCATATTTAAGTCCAGCGGGTACATGAAAAGAAGACTCTCTTCCCACCTGAAGAGTTTAGAAAATAATGTACTTTTTTTTATTAAAATTTTGCCCTAAAGCTTTCTCTGCTGTCCAAATAATTTCCCAACTCCTAAGTTTCATCTCTCTCTCCCCTGGGTGTTCTTCCCCATTAAAACATATTTTAATATGTTTACATTATAGCAATGCTATAAAGTGTTATTTCTTATTGAAAAAATGATCATTAATCTCACTTCATACCTCAGAGAGCATAACAGTAACTTGGCAATAAGTTACACAGTATCATCATCATCCACTCACAGCCTGAGAGGAAAGTCCTATTAGTGTTTTATGTCAATCACAGAACAGGCTTCACAGAAGCACACAGGATTGTTTCTTAGAGAGGAACAGTCCCCAGGTCACATCGCTGATTCTATAGCAGCATGTTCTCTTATATAATTACTGTCTTCCTCTCCAAATTCCCATGCACCTCTTATGTTTGATACTGCCTCCCACAGAGGTATTTATTTTTTGCTTTTATTTAAGCAGAGAGCTTTAATTTACTAGAGGCCTGGTGCATGAAATTCGTGCACGGGTATGGTCCCTAGGCCTGGCCTGTGATCAGGGCCATCTTCCCCAGCTGCCCACAGCTGGCCCCACCCCCCGCCGCCACCAACCCCCAGTTCACCATCTGCCATCGGGTGATTGGTGCTTGACAGCCATGGGAAGGGACCAAAAGGTCAGCTGTTCCCACCCACTCACAAGCCCTAGCCCTGCAGCGGGTGGCCATCAGGCAATTGGAGCCTGCCAGCTGGGAAAAGGAACCAAGAGGTGGTCAGTGCACCTCATAGTGACTGGTCCAGCGGTCATTCTGAACATTAGGGTCAATTTGCATATTATCCTTTTATTACATAGGATTACTATATAGGACTAGAGGCCCAATGCACAAAGATTCGTACAAGAATGGGCCTTCCTTTCCCTGGCTGCTGACACCACCTTCACTCCAGCCCAGAGCCACCTCTGTGACTTCGTTCCAGCCCGGAGCTGCCTTTCCGCCTTCCCACGCTTCCCAGAGGCCCAGAGCAGCTGGGGCAGTGCAGAACACCGGCATTGTCACCATAGCAACGACTCAAGCGTCCCACCCCACCCCTGGCCACTCCGCACCTGCATATGCAAATTAACCTGCCATCTTTGTTGGGTTAATTTGCATACTTGCTCCTGATTGGCTGGTGGGCGTCACGAAGGTACGATCAAATTGCATCTTTCTCTTTTATTAGTGTAGATTATTTCACCTTGATTGCTATCATTCACTTTATGAGGAAGGAGGGGAGGGTAAATTGCTTTCAATAAAGCAAGACATCTTTTTATACACAGAACTTCAGTATGTCCATACCTAACGGGAATCACATTTTGAACAACCACTCATTACTCATCCCTTCCTGTGAATAACCCTCACACACTGGTGAGCAACAAGCTGAGGTACAGTCTCCTGGGGACAAGGCCCTGTCTTGACCTACTCTGTGCCCGATTCTGGAAGAGTGCATTATAAGGATTCAACATTCATGTACCAATGGAAGCGTGGGTGAATTAAATAAAAAGGATGACTTCGAAAACTGTTGAGCAAAGCTTTCACAAAGCCAATAATCCTACTAATACTGATGAGGAAAATGAGACATTTTCCCAGGAGCTAGCAATCTGAATCTGTGCTAGTACCCTAATGCACATTCTTGTTAGCCTGTAGTCTAGTCACTGCCCCTTCTTTTATTATCTGGTCCTGCAAGACCTGTTTACCTAAATACTACCCCCATCTTAGAGAGGCCATAAACCATGAACAATACACAGCCCCCAGAAGGAGTTATCAGTGCTGGCACCAGGCCAGGCCTGAGATGTGGTTTCACTGCCCCCATCGAGCACATAGAGCTTTTTGCAAAGCCCGCAAAAGGTCCAGAAGTCCCACCCCATATTTGGGAGACAAAGAAACCAAGAGGGTATAAAGGGAAAGCTTCCTCCATATTGGCTTGCTCAGGATTTGGAGAGTAACCGCCTCCCCTGAGTCCTGTACTAGTACATGAGAAACATCTGAAAATAAATGGGTTTGTCCTGTACTCCAACATATCTTTCAGTCACCTGGTAAATTCTGTAACAATACAATTCCATAAAATGTAAGTTATTTTGTATTGTTAAAACATAAATAGTACCAGGGCAGTAAAAATGGAAGCTTTAAAGACTTCTCTTCAAGCCCACAGAAGCACGTTTGTACCTGAAAGAAAAATAAAAGCTCTGAAAATTCCTTTTCTTGCAGCTATTAGTGTACCAGAATGGTTTGAATGCTAGTAGGCACAACATAGTTTCACTTTTTAGTAGTTGCTAACAACTATTTGAGAGAAATCCTAGGGCATGTCAACTTTTGAAAATATTTAGTCAAGAAACAATAAACCTATTTGGAATCCTAGCTTCAAAGTGTTTGAAACTAGCAGTCAGGGTGGGAGCATTTAAGCATAGCTTCAGGGGCCTAAAGAAAAACCTCAAAGAACAGGGTCAAAGAGTAGGGTGCAATGAGACCCTGATGTTTCATTATCCTTCTCTGTGCTTGTGGAGAAACCAACCCCAGACAGAAACCCAACATGCAAATCACATCTCAAATACTCATGAAAAATCTACAATAATAATAAAAGCATAATATGCTAATTAGACCAGACATCCTTCCAGACTAAGCCGAAGCTGTGAGGAAAGCCCGGGTCCCAGGAGTCAGAGGGAAGCCGGTGCCGGCAGCCGGGGGAAGACCTATTCTTGCACGAATTTCGTGTATTGGGCCTGTAGTCTATTTGAACTTTCATGAATGTTTTGTTTAATTCTTAATATTGATGTATTTCATCTTAAAACAAATCCAAGAGCTGTTGTGAATGTTCCTCTTTTCACGTTGGTGATATTGTGAGGAGTCGTTGATAAGACCAAGAGCACCTTGTAATAATGTGAAATCTAAAGAACACTATGCAAACCTGGCAATATATGTCACTACAAGCAATGGCTTTAAAGAGGCCTGGTTATCTGACATAGCCTATCATTTAACATTTCCTAGATGGGCTGAGATTCCTGCTGCCCTTTGGGGAACAGCCAAGATAAACGTCGCTATGAATGAGTCCTATTTAAACACAGCTGTGGAGCTGTGTATGTTAAGTATTAAATGGAACAAATTCAGCAGGTTCCTGAATTTCTAAGATTTAGTCTCCACCAAGTCATCTCTGATGGAGGACTGCACTTAAGCATTGTGTGGAGGCACTACCTGGGCACCTGCATTTGCAGCAGCTATTTTGAGTTCAGTGTGTTCTGCTTACAAAGGAAGGCTTTTTTTAAACAGATAAAAGCTGTAAATTGTGTATCTGACTTAAAGCTTTTAAGTTTTCTTTTTGTTGAATTTTAAAAATGGTGTAATTCTGAGTCAGTTTGTTTCCCACCATTAAGTTACCCTGTGGAAATGTATCATTCTGCTGACTTCTACATGCACCATTTTCTATATAACCAAGATTGAGAAATCGGCATCTAGATACAGATATATAGGTAAGTAATCACAGTGTTGGTGTTAAAGTAAATGACTGAAATCCACTCACTGAAACATTAACACATCCTGATACATGAATTTCAGCCATTTACTTCAAAAACTATGTTGTTTTTGCTGAGGCAGATTTTTTGATCATACATGCTTAAAATTAAAACCCTTGCATTAGCCCAGCAAACTGTCCAATATTAAACATTTCAGCTTCTCTGCATTTTTTTTCATTTAGACATTATATCAACTCTCTTGACAACTCTTGGAAGTAACACTATACTCTTGTTCTAACTATCATCCTCCTAACCCTCAAAGAATAGACAAAACAATGATTTTGAAACTTATATTTTCTATGGAAACCTTTCCTCAAAGTGATGCAAAAACTGAAATTATATCACTGCTTAAATGTCACACACTAGCTTGTAGCAGAGAAACAATGCTCCAAAGAGGACATATATCTTGCTTGAGGAAAATACAAAAAACAAAAAAAAAGTATCTTTTTCATCAGTACAAAATGACCCAGGCATGTAGGAGGTTTGAGCTCTTCTCCTGCACCACGTGTTTGTGCATCCTCCAAAAGACCACATCTCATCTTTAGGGTGAGAAAAAGTATCATTTTACCTGATAGCTCAGAACTTAGTAACTTAGAAGCATGTTCATTACCACCACTGGAACTACAATCAAGTAGAAGTAGTTTAGGGCAAGGAGTTCAAAATTATCAGAAGAATTTAATCAAACAAATTGGATTTGAGCAGAGAACCTGACTTCTATAAACAATGCTATGAAATCCTTAATGGCAAAACATGGCATTCATTTCAATGCCAACACATAAGGCCCCCCTCCTCAAGTTAAAGCAGTTTTAAAAACTTCATGCTTCTTGAAAGGAACAGAAGAAAAGATTTTGCCAACTGAATCAGCACCCTTAATTACCTCATTCATTGCTGGTATTACTCTTTGTATATTCTATATAGAAGGTATAAGTTCTTAAAAATAGGTTTTTACTGTCTTTAACTAAAATTACATTGATCTGAACATAAATCCTGCCACACTGAAATAATTCAGGATTGTTGAGATTTCTTGGCCACAAATATCTATTATGGATGTGATTTCTGCTGGAGAAAATATTAGAGATTAGGAACTTCTCAGACTTCACTTGTTTCTGATATGACTTGTTCTCCATAATAATAAAAACAGAAAAAGAAGATGAAAGTAAAAGTACTCAGGATTTAGCATACATGTGAGGACAAAAATACTGGGGTGGGCAAAATTAGGTTTACAGTTGTTCATATGGAAAATGATATAATAATCCTATATAATAAAAGCCTAATATGTTGAGTGTCCAGTCGTCCCATCAGCCATTCAACCATTCAAAGTGTAATATGCTAATGATATGCTAGGGCCGTTCAACCATTCACTATGACATGCACTGAACACCAGGGGGCAGACGCTCCAACCCGTAGGTTAGCTTGCTGCTGGGGTTCAGCTGATCGGGATTGAGCAAGACGAGCCGGACATGCCCTGAAGCTCTTCCACGTCCCTCCCCGGCCCCGATTGTCCACTGGTGAGGTCCCTCAGCCTGGCCTGCACCCTCTCGCAATCTGGGACCCCTTGGGGGATGTCAGAGAGCCGGTTTCAGCCCAATCCCGCAGGCCAGGCTGAGGAACTCCACTGGTGCATGAATTTGTGCACTGGGCCTCTACTTAATGAATAATAATACAAGAGCCCTGCCAGTGTGGCTCAGCGGTTGAGGCTTCAGCCCACGCACCAAAGGGTCATAGGCTTGATTCCTGGTCAAGGGCAAGTATCTCGTTTGCAGCTTCATTCTGGAGCCCTGCTCAGGGCATGTGCTGGGGGCAACCAATCAAAGTCTGTCCATCTCTGTCTGCCTGTCTCTCTCTCCCTTTCTCCCCCTCCCTCCTTTCCTTCCTCTCTCTCTAAAAATCGATGGAAAAAAATATCCTTGGGTGAGGACTAAAAATAATAATACAAAAAAAAACTCTGCTTCATATACTCATAACTGTAAATATACTTTTTCCCACCCCTGTAAGTGTAAAACTGATATGTATTAATTTTCATTGTCCAATTCTACAAACCATTGAGAGATATCCCACAATATATAACATTCATAAAATTGCCAGATAAATACCAGCAATTTGAGTTGTTTTTAAATTATAATAAGGAATTAGTTCTAAAGTGTTTCTCTGTTGAAAGTACAATTCTTCACCAGCAATGATATGGATATCATGATTAATCTATCTATACTAATAAAAGGATAATATGCTAATTAGACCAGACATCCTTCCTGACAAAGCCGGGGGCTTGGCTAGCCTGCAAACGGCTGTGGCCCTTCACCCAGGCTGGCCCCACCACGATCAGGGTGCGTGGCAGGCCTGCAAACTGCCCCTGGCCCCTCAGCCAGGCCACCCCGCCCCCCAGAGGGGACACCCACCCTGATCAGGGGTGTGGCTGGCCTGCAAACTGCCCTCAGCCCCTCGCCCAGGCAGGCCCTGCCCACAGCGGAGACCCCCACCCCGATGAGGGCGTGGCCAGCCTGCAAACCCCACTGCCCCTACCCTGGTGGCCCCACCTCCCAACAGGCTCCTCCCACTCCGATCCGGGACCCCCTTCAGGGAAGGCTAGCCGGCCCCCACCCATGCACCAGGCCTCTATCCTATATAATAAAAGAGTAATATGCAAATTGACCCTAACGGCAGAATGACCAAAATGACCGCTGGACCAGTCACTATGAGGTGCACTGACCACCTCTTGGTCCCTTTCCCTGGCCTGCAGGCTCCGATCGCCTGATAGCCACCTGCTATGGGGCCAGGGCCAAGGTCGGCAAGCGGGTGGGAACAGCCGACCTCTCAGTCCCTTACCCTGGCTGTCAAGCACCGATCACCCGATGGCAAACGATGAACCGGGGATGGCTGGTGGCAGGGAGTGGGACCGGCTATAGGTAGCTGGGGGAAGATGGCCCTGATTGCAGGCCAGGCCTAGGGACCATACCCACACACAAATTTCATGTGCTGGGTCTCTAGTATATATACAAAAAGCCAGCGACCAGAACGCTGTAAAGACCAGAATGACCAGTTACTATGACGCCCACTGCGGCCAGCAAACTGGCTGGATCGTGTGTGGAGCTGGCAGGCAACCTACCGCAGCACCTCCCCCCTACCACCCCCACCCCCACCACTCCCCCTACCCCAATAGGGGGCAGGGCCAGCCAACCTACTGCAGCCCCTCCCCCTTCCCAGCCACACCCAAGAATGGCCGCCCCACCCCAATTAGGGGCAGGCAGGCTGGCCAACCTCCCACCATCTCCTCCTCCCAACAGGCCCAGCCCGGATCTACCCCAATCAGGGCCAGGCCAGCCGGACCCCACCCATGCATGAATTTGTGCACTGCGCCTCTAGTTCTTAATAAAGATCAAAAATAACCATTCTACCAAAAGACCACTAGGAGACGCACACAATCCATGACACTTGTCCAAAAATAGATTACAAAGGGAGAAAGAAAAAAAAAATCACACTTTATGTGATTTTCGTTTTACTTTATACCTATTATTGTTGCTGTTAGGAAACTAAAAGAATAGCTCCATTAAGAAAAGGAATCTTCTCATTTCTAACAGACAATACTATTATAAGACATGCTATATATCATTTGAACAGCCAAAAATTACAAATTCAGCACATAAATAATAGACCCAAAAAGTTAAGAAAACATACAACCAGAATCTTACCATTTATACTAGAGGCTCAAGGGGGATGGGGGATGGGGGGTGGGGGTGGTGGTGGTGGTGGTGTTCCCTCAGCCCAGCATGCACCCTCTCCAATCTGGGACATCCCTTTCACAATCCAGGACTGCTGACTCCTAACCGCTCTCCTGCCGGCCTGATTGACAACTAACTGCTCCCCTCCCAGCATGATCACCCCTACTGCCCTCCCCTGCAGGCATGGTCGCCCCCAACTTCCCTCTCCTGCTGGCCATCTTGTGACGATGTGGGGGTGGCCATCTTGTGACACGAGGGTGTGACGGTCAATTTGCATATTACCTCTTTATTATATAGAATTTCCATTTAGTAGCCTCAATGTATTTTTTAATATATTTTTTTTTCTTTTTTTTTTTAAATTAAATCTTTATTGTTCAGATTATTACATTTGTTCCTCTTTTTTCCCCCCATAACTCCCCTCCTCCCAGTTCCCGCCCCACCCTCCGCCCTCACTCCCCACCCACTGTCCTCATCCATAGGTGCACGATTTTTGTCCAGTCTCTTCCCGCATCTCCCACACCCCTTTCCCCCCCCCCAAGAATAGTCAGTCCATTCCCTTTCTATGTTCCTGATTCTATTATGATCACCAGATTATTCACTTGATTCTTAGATTCACTTGTTGATAGATGCATGTTTGTTGTTCATAATTTGTATCTTTACCTTTTTCTTCCTCTTCCTCTTCTTAAAGGATACCTTTCAGCATTTCATATAATACTGGTTTGGTGGTGATGAACTCCTTTAGCTTTTCCTTATCTGTGAAGCTCTTTATCTGACCTTCAGTTCTGAATGATAGCTTTGCTGGATAAAGTAACCTTGGTTGTAGGTTCTTGGTATTCATCACTTTGAATATTTCTTGCCATTCCCTTCTGGCCTGCAAAGTTTCTGTTGAGAAATCAGCTGACAGTCGTATGGTTATTCCCTTGTAGGTAACTGAGTTTCTTTCTCTTGCTGCTTTCAAGATTCTCTCTTTGTCTTTTGCTCTTGGCATTTTAATTATGATGTGTCTTGGTGTGGTCCTCTTTGGATTCCTTTTGTTTGGGGTTCTCTGCGCTTCCTGGACTTGTAAGTCTATTTCTTTCACCAGGTGGAGGAAGTTTTCTGTCATTATTTCTTCAAATAGGTTTTCAATATCTTGCTCTCTCTCATTCTTCTGGCACCCCTTATAATTCTGATGTTGGTATGCTTGAAGCTGTCCCAGAGGCTCCTTACACTATCTTCATATTTTCGGATTCATTTTTCATTTTGCTTTTCTGGTTGGGTGTTTTTTGCTTCTTCGAATTTCAAATCTTTGCCTTGATTCTTGCGGTCTTCTGGTCTGCTGTTGGGAGTCTGTATAGTATTCATTATTTCAGTCCGTGTATGCTTAATTTCTAGTTGGTTCTTTATCATAACATCGAGGGTCTCATTAGTTTTCTTGAGGATCTCACTACATTTATCGGCGGCTTCTAGACAGTTCTTAAGAGATCTGAAAAGTATGGTTCTGAACTCAATATCCTCCATTGACAGTTTTGTCCTGTTTCTTTGTCTCCGCATTTTTTATGCTTTCTTGGTACACCCCCTAGTTGTCTTTGTGCGCAGTCTTGTTGTAGTTAAGCCTTGATTGATGTTGGCAATACCGGGGGCGATTTGACCTCCAGGCTAACTGGCTATGAGAGTCCACTGTGTCTGCAGTGGGAGAGCTTCTGTGCTGGATCTCTAGGGCGGTGCTAATCTAGCGTTTGCCTGAGGCTATCCGGCAAATGGCTCTGCCCAGGGCTTGGGCGGGGCGGGTCACCGGGGATCTACAGGGCTGGCAGGAGCGAGCAGTTATGGCTGCTCTCAGTTCCCTCCCTAGGCGCTCTGCCTCACAGAGTCCCAGCAACCGGTGCAAACCTCGGAGAGAAAGCTGCCTTCGAGTTCCGACCGAAGCCAGACAGTCCTGCTTCTCCCGTTTGAATCTGGGTCCCTAGAAACTCTCCCGGATTTGGAGCTCAGAGTCTCATACTCCCTCCCGATTGAAAATAACAACCTCGCCCTCCGCCGCCAGCCCGCTCGCACGCACTCCGCACCTGAGTATTTCACTTCAGCACTACACCTCCTCTGAGTCTGGGTATGATATTCTCTTTCCTCCTAGTTGTAGAATTTCCACTCAGCCAGCCTTCCTGTGGTTCTGGATGATGTCCGTTCTGTCTTTAGTTGTTTTTTTTTTTGAAGTGGTTGTTCGAGGCAGCAATCTCCGGCGTTAACCTATGCCGCCATCTTGGTTTCCACTTTTTAATATATTTTATTGATTTTTCACAGAGGAAGGGAGAAGGATAGAGAGTTAGAAACACTGAGAGAGAAACATTGATCAGCTGCCTCCTGCACAGCCCCTACTGGGGATGTGCCTGCAACCAAGGTACATGCCCTTGACCAGAATCGAACCTGGGACCCTGCAGTCCACAGGCCGACACTCTATCCACTGAGCCAAACCAGTTAGGGCTCAATGTATTTTTTAGGTAAAATAAATTTAAATCCAAACAGCCCCATGGGACAATAATTCTATGTATTTATAAAAACACAAATTAGCTTTTATTCTAATACTAAAGGCCCGGTGCATGAAATTCATGCATGGTGGGGGGGGGATGTGTCCCTCAGCCCAACCTGCACCTTCTCCAATCTGGGAGCCCTCAGGGGATGTCCCACTGATGGCTTGGGCTCGCTCCCCATTGTTCTCTGCTCTCTGCGGGGCCTGCCTGCTCCACACCATGTTGATGGGTAAGCATGCCCTGCTGGGTGCTGTCTGCAGGCATGCTTGCCTGCTCCCGGGCCGCGCTTGACTGCTAACGGGTCACCGCAGTGACAGCCATGCAGGCCCAGCTGGGTGCTGCCTGCGGGCTGCGCTTGGCTACTCCCAGGTCGCCACGGCAATGGCCAAGTATGCCCTGCTGGGTGCTGTCTGTGGGCACGCTTGCCCGCTCACGGGTTGCCACAGCGAAGGCCAAGCGGGCCCTGCTGGGTGCTGCCTGAGGGCACACGTTGCCAGGGTGATGCCTCCAGTGTCCTGCCCCGGCCGCTATGGGCGCCACCATCTTTGTCATGGAGTGATGGTTAATTTGCATACTGCTCTGTTATTAGATAGGCTTTTGTTTACACATAAAAGTAAACTAGTTCTTTCAGTAAGATGTTTGAGTAACATGAGGGTCCTGATTAAAAATAGTGTTTTGGGCCGAAACCGGTTTGGCTCAGTGGATAGAGCGTCAGCCTGCGGACTGAAAGGTCCCAGGTTCGATTCGAGTCAAGGGCATGTACCCGGGTTGCGGGCGCATCCCCAGTAGGAGATGTGCAGGAGGCAGCTGATCGATGTTTCTCTGTCATTGATGTTTCTAACTCTCTATCTCTCTCCCTTCCTCTCTGTAAAAAATCAATAAAATATATTTTTAAAAAAATAGTGTTTTGGAAGATTTCATATTAATCAGAATCTTCTGATAACATTACAACTGTTTATTTTGTGACACACAGTAATTTAAACCCAGGTAATAAGTGAATAAACACACATAAAAATAAAAAAATAAACATCCACAAATTGACTGACAGCACAGAGAATGTCAATATGGTTTTGAACTATAAAAAATGTTCAAATTAATCAATAAACTTTTCCAAAAGAATAAATACAAAAAAGATAACACTTTCTTTAACTCCAAAGGAAATTTAAAGGGGAGAAATTTTTACGCCAATTTGCTTTTGGCTGATTTCTGAAGTGGCCCTTTTGAGGTTCAATGACCTTGCAAATCTCAGAGCCTTCAATAAATAAGTCCTTTAGAGAGGAACCTGAAAAAAGTAATGCCTCTTGTAGTTTCCTCTTTACTCTGTCTGCCCCCTCAACCTATGAGGAAGGCAAAATCCATGGGAAGTTGATTCTAAAACTAACTACAGAATAAAATGATCCCCAAATAAAAAGCCCCCAAATCCTGATATTTGACCTGCATTAGGTGAAGTCCTGAAGAAAGTAACAAAATCAAAATCAGTGGGAAATAAGGACAGAGCCCAACCCACATTAAGTACCACTCCATGAACTCAAGACTTTGCATATAGCAGCACTGATCCAGGCTTACTAGGAGACCAGGGACGGGCTCCACTGCACTAAATGAAAGCAATCTTTACCAATTAAATAGGGCAGAGACAGTTACTCCGGAGTAATACAGGGTGTAGCAACACACCTTCTGTCAGCAGGGTGAAAGTAAACACATCAGGTTCAAAGGTATCAACTCATTCTTTGCCAAAATAGACAGAGGTTACAGGATAGGATCAAAACATAACTCTTACTCCAAAAACAGGATTCCTCTTAGCAAGACCATTCTTTAGACTCCTTGAACATTCTCTGCTTCCAGTGAATGAGAAATGGAGTGATCAAATGCTTAAATATACATCTTATACTCAGATAAATATAGGACAAAATATTTACAAGAAAATGAAATAGGAGTCTGAAACACCTCTCTGTCCCAGAAAAGAGAAGAAGGGTGTTTGTGTGCCCTCTCAAAAGGCAACAAAAGCACCTTCCCTTCACTTCATTTCAGATCTAACTAAACTGAGGCTGTGTATGAGGAGAGAACATGAAAATAAGATACGTGAGAAAAGGGAGAACTAGGCTTCTAGTGAGCATTGAATACTATGAATATTTACAACACAATTAATACTCAGGTACTATTAAACTAGAGCCCACAAAACTCAAAGCTTTGGGACACACATAAGCATAACCCATGGACTGAAAGGTAGTATATTCAAGAAAATGTTTTTTAATTTAGCTAATAATCTTAAAAGTTTGCTACTTGTTAGTAAGAGCCATACCATTATTATTTTAAAAAACACATACAGCAATCATTAAAGAAACTACAAAACTGAAGAAACTACATAATCAAACATTAGTGTATACCAGAATATCTGCTGATACAAGCATGGAAGTTTAAAGGCAACAAAGTGTTGTTATATATTTTACTACTGCTAAAAGTGTTATCCAATCTCCAGTGAAGTACAAAAATAGAGTATGCTTTTGGAAATGCTTATATCAATTTGACAGAATAATTTTGTCTGTGCACTCAAATTATATATGAAATAAAAGTAAGCAAACCACAAGTCAATTTTTCCTTGTAATTAATTTACAATGTGTTTTACAACATTATTGGTCTGCCACAGACTAGAAATAGAAAACAACTCTAGTCCTTCACCAAGGCAGTTCAAGGAGCAGTGAGCTACCGTGGTGACTAAAGGTCAATCATCTTTACACTGCCTTTCTAGGAGAGAGGAAAATTCAGAACTGGAACAAGAATGAGGAAGCATTTCTGGTATGGAGGCTAACCTGAACATACCTCCTCATTTACCCAACTTGAATATTCCCACCTACACATGGAGAATTTCTTGATTTAAAAATACTTGGAATTACTTTCATTTATACTAATTTTAAAAGGGTAAAAGACAACTAAGTTATAGTACATGGAACAAAATTTCTGTGCCTGAGAAAATATTTTATTACCATTTTCACCTTCCTATTTTATAAGGGTTCCCTAAAGGTAAGCAATTTCTCCTCACTTCAATATTTCCAGTTCTGCCTGTAATGGAAGAGATGCTCAGTAAGAATGTGTGGGCTAAATTAATGAAAATGATGCTGTTACAAAAATGTAACTGCAGGTTTGTTTCATTCTGAAGTTCCTAGAACTGAGAAATCTCTGCTGACTCTACACATTACTGCTAATAACAAAATGCCTTACAGCAGTCATCATGTGACTATCCCCTAAGAAGAGGTATTGTTTATCAATTTTTGTAAGAAAATAAGTCAAGCAATATATTAGACATTCCAATGCAAGGAATATCAGAATTCTGAAATACAGGGTACAGATTCTATAATTCCCTATTCCACGTGGATTTCTGATGTTATACTATGTGCCTTTATTATATTGAACTAGAGCAGTGATGGCGAACCTATAACACGTGAACTCATTTTTTGGTTGATTTTTCTTTGTTAGATGGCATTTAAATATATAAAATAAATATCAAAAATATAAGTCTTTGTTTTACTATGGTTGCAAATATCAAAAAATTTCTATATGTGACACAGCACCAGAGTTAAGTTAGGTTTTTCAAAATGCTGACACGCCAAGCTCAAAAGGTTCGCTATCACTGAACCAGAGGCCTGGTGAACAAAATTTGTGCACTGGGGTGGGGAGGGGTCCCCCGGCCTAGCCCTTCTCTAATCTAGGGCCCCACAGGAGACGTCCGACTGCCGGTTTAAACATCCCTCTCGCAATCCAGGACCGCTGGCTCCTAACTGCTCACCTGCTTGCCTGCCTGATTGCCCCAACCACTCTGCCTGCCTGCCTGATTGCCCCAACCACTCTGCCTGCCTGCCTAATGCCCCTAACCACTCTCTCCTGCTGGCCTGATTGCCCCTAACTGCTCTCCCCTGCCAATCTGACTGCCTTAACTGCTCTCGCCTGCCGGCCTGATCACCACTAACCGCTCTTCCTGCCTGCCTGATCACCCCTAATTACCTCTACCTTGGCCCCTGCCACTGTGTCTAGAAGGACATCTGGTCTAATTAGCATATTACCCTTTTATTAGTATAGATATGCTCTTTCCTGGTTGGCATTCAAGTGTTTGTCATCTAACATCAGACAGTTATAACACTCATAAAATTTCTAGGGGTTTTCTTAGTGTGATTATCTGTACATATTTTATAAATAATACTACCGGTGCCTCATATTTGAGGATTAACCTCCCAGCACTGTCACTTTTTAGTCTCTTAAATTCCGTTGTTTTGCTCAATCTAAATTTTATTTTACTCTAATTCAAATGTTTTGATGCAGGAGAACTTCAGGCGTTCCTTTTCTACATTTTATACTAATTTCCTAATTAAAATGTAATAGCATTTTCCATCACAGACAAGGCAAGTATTAAGGTAAGGGTGTACACCATCAGAGGAAGTAATAAAGATTATTAGGTTAGGCTCTCTTTTCCTCCTGTTCATCAGACAGCCTTGTCTCCTGCACAGCGCCAACCATAACACTGAGACACGATGGTGAAAGTCAGAGTGAAGGGATTTGGCTGCACTGGGCGCCTGGTCACCAGGGCTGCTTTTAGCTCTGGCAAAGTGGATATTGTCGCTATCAATTACCCCTTCACTGACCTCAACTACATTGTCTACCTGTTCCAGTATGATTCTACTTATGGCAAGTTCAAGGGCACAATCAAGGCTGAGAACAGGAAGCTTGTCATCAATGGAAAGTCCATCTCCATCTTCCAGGAGCGAGATCCCGCCAACTACCCCCGAGAAAGGTGGGGCACACTTGAGGGGTGGAGCCAAGAGGGTCATCATCTCTGCCCCTTCTGTGGATGCCCCCATGTTTGTGATGGGTGTAAACCATGCCAAGTATGACAACTCCCTCAAGATTGTAAGCAATGCCTCCTGCACCACCAACTGCTTGGCCCCCCTGACCAAGGCCATCCATGACAACTTTGGCATCATGGAGGGACTCATGACCACAGTCCATGCCATCACTGCCACCCAGAAGACTGTGGTTGGGCCCTCTGGGAAGCTGTGGCATGATGGCCGAGGGGCTGCCCAGAACATCATCCCTGCTTCTACTGGCACTGCCAAGGCTGTGGGCAAGGTCATCCCTGAGCTGAACAGGAAGCTCACTCACTGACAAGGCCTTCCATGACCCACCCCCAACGTGTCAGTTGTGGATCTGACCTGCCGCCTGGAGAAAGCTGCCAAATACAATGGCATCAAGAAGGTAGTGAAGCAGGCATCAGAGGGCCCCCTCAAGGGCATCCTAGGCCAGTGATGGTGAACCTATGACACGCGTGTCAGAGGTGACACTCGAACTCATTTTTTTGGTTGATTTTTCTTTGTTAAATGGCATTTAAATATATAAAATAAATATCAAAAATATAAATCTTTGTTTTACTATGGTTGCAAATATCAAAAAATTTCTATATGTGACACGGCACCAGAGTTAAGTTAGGTTTTTCAAAATGTTGACACGCCAGGCTCAAAAAGTTCGCCATCACTGTCCTAGGCTATACAGAAGACGAGGTTGTCTCCTGTTATTTTAATAGTGACACCCCCTCCTCCACCTTTGATGTTGGGGCTGGCATTGCCCTCAGTGACCACTTTGTCAAGCTTGTTTCCTGGTATGACAATGAATTTGGCTATAGCAACAGGGTGGCGGACCTCATGGTCCACATGGCCTCCAAGGAGTCAGAGCCCGCTGGACCACCAGCCCCAGCAAGAGGAAGAGAGGGCCACAGCTGCTAGGGAGTCCTTGCCCCAGATCGATCTCCCAACACACTGAGGATCTCCTGGCCACAATTTCCATCCCAGAGCCCCTGAAGAAGGGGAGGGGCTTAGGGAGCCCTACCTTGTGCACCACCAATAAAGTTCACTGTACCCAGCCAAAAAAAAAAGAAAAGGAAAAGAGAAGACATTATTAAGTTAGACTTATTGCAAACTTTTACAATGTGGAAACACTATTTGTTGCATGTGTTTACCATACATTCTACATACAGGGGTGGGCAAAAGTTTACAGTTGTGAGTACACAAAACACAGCTTATTTTTGTATTATGTATGTACTAAGGGCCCGGTGCACGAAATTCGTGCACTGGGTGTGTGTGGTGGGGAGTGTCCCTCAGCCCAGCCTGCCCCCTCTCACATACTGGGAGCCCTCAGGCATTGACCCCCCATCACCCTCCAATCGCAGGATCGGCCCCTTGCCCAGGCCTGACGCCTCTGGCCTAGGCATCTGGCCCGGGCAGCAGGGACCTGCAGTGGCAGCGCGGGGGGGGGGGGGGTGCCTGACCCTGCAGGATGCCTCTGGCTGAGGCGTCTGGCCCGGCCAGCGGGAACCCACAGCTGCAGCGGCCCCGCGATCGTGGGCTTCACTTTAGGCCCAGGCAAGGGGCCCCTAGCTCCTGGGACTGCCAGCTTCGACCGTGCCCAGCTCCCATCGCTGGCTCCACCCCTACTTCCTGCTATCACTGGCCAGGGCAGAAAAGGCACCTGATTCTCCGATCATGGCTGGGGGGTAGGGCAAAGGCGGCCCCAGGGCCGCCTTTGCCCTGCCCCCCAGCTCTTAGCTCCCCCCTGGGTTTCTGATCACTGTCAGTGGCAGGGGGCTTCTTCCTGCTTTCCCTTTCGCCTCCCTGCATTGTGCCTACATATGCAAATTAACCGCCATCTTGTTGACAGTTAACTGCCAATCTTAGTTGACAGTTAATTTGCATATAGCCCTGATTAGCCAATGAAAAGGGTATCGTCGTACGCCAATTACCATTTTTCTCTTTTATTAGTGTTGATTCAATATTGTATTTTTTATTACTAGACGGGGAGGGGGGTTCCCTCGGCCCGGCCTGTGCCCTCTCGCAGTCTGGGACCCCTCGGGAGATAATGACCTGCTGGCTTAGGCCTGCTCCCGGGTGGCAGAGGGCAGGCCCAATCCCTAGGTGCAGCCCCTGGTCGGGCTCAGAGCAGGGCCGATTGGGGAGTTGGGGCGCCGCCCCCTGTCATGCACAGAGCAGGGCGGATTGGGAGGTTGCGATGCCACCCTCAGTCACACTAAGGGTAGGGCCGATTGGGGGATTGGGGCACTACCTCGTCACACTCAAGGCAGGGTCGATGGGGAGGTTGTGGCGCCACCCCCTGTCACGCACAGAGCAGGGCCCATCAGGGGGGTTGGGACTCCGTACCCTGTCATGCACAGAGCAGGGTCAATCAGGGGGTTGGGGAGCTCCCCCCGTCACACACAGAGCATGGCCCATCAGGGGTTTGAGGAGCTCTCCCCTGTCACTCACAGAGTAGGGCCGATAGGGGAATTGGGGCACCACCCCCTGTCACACTCAGGGCAGGGCGGATCAGGGGGTTGGGGTGCCGCCCTCTATCACCCACAGAGCAGGGCCGATCAGGGGGTTGGGACGCTGCCACTGTCATACTCAGGACAGGGCCAATGGGGAGGTTATGGCTCTACCCCATCACACACAGAGCAGGGCCTGTGGGAGGTGGGGGGGGGGGGGGGTTGGGGCGCTGCACCCTGTCACACACAGAGCAGGGCTGAGCAGGGGGTTGAGGCGCCGCACCCTGTCACACACAGAGCCGCAGGGTGATGAGGGGGTTGGGGAACTCCGCCCTATCAGGCAGAGAGCAGGGCTGATCAGGGGGTTGGAGCACCTTCCCCTGTCATGAACAGAGCAGGGTGGATAGGGAGGTTGTGGCCCCGCCCCCTGTCACACACAGAGCCACAGGGCCATCAGGGGGTTTGGGTGCTGCCCCCTGTCATGCTGATCCCGGTGCCGGGAGGCCTCACGGCTCCGCTGATCCTGGTGCTGGGAGGCACATTACCCTTTTACTATACAGGATAGAGGCCTGGTGCATGGGTGGGGCAGGCTGGTTTTCCCTAAAGGGTGTCCTGGATCAGGGTGGGGGTCCCCGGCCAGCCTGGGTGAGGAGATGATGGCTGTTTGCAGCTGGTCACACACCCTTCAGGATGGGGGTTCCCACTGGGGTGCCTGGCCAGTCTGGGTGAGGGGCTGAGGGCTGTTTTCAGGCCGACTGAAGCTCCCAACTGCTCCTTTTTTTCTTTTTCTTTTTTATTCTGGGCCAGCTTTAGCTCTGAGGCTCCAGCTCTTAGGCCTCCACTGCTAAAACCAGGTATCTGGTTTGTTTCGGTTCTATAATCGAAACAATGTATAACTCCAGCTCTGAGATCCTGGGCTCGCTGAAAGCAGGTTTCTGGGGTTTTGGTTAGCTTCTATATTTGTTACAATGTTTCTTAAACTGCAAGCTCAGAGGCCGGCAAGGCAGGCGGGGAACATTGGAGTCCTCCGTCACTGAAGCAAGCAAGCCTCATGTTAGTTTCAAGCTGCCTGACTGCTGGCCGCCATCTTGGCTGACAGTTAATTTGCATATCTCGCTGATTAGCCAATGGGAAGGGTAGCGGTTGTATGCCAATTACCATGTTTCTCTTTTATTAGATAGGATTATTAACCACCTATTTTTGCCCATCCCTGTAGTGTGATTTACAAATTCATATCTGCAACTCTAAACTTTTCCTTAAGCTAGCTTCAGACCTACATATCTAATGACCTACTTGACATCTCTTCTTAGATGTCCCAAAGGCATTTCAAAATCAGTTTAAATATCTCAATAGGATGAAGACTGACTATCCCCAGCCCTGTACCCTTATTCCACTTCTTAAATCTTCTACTTAAACGAACCTCCCACAGTAAACAGAATCCCCCTATTCCCTTCAACAATATATGGAACTTTCATATGCTCCACCCGATCTCCTCCAGTTAAAACTTCCTCCAATTAAAAAGTCACCTTTTTATCTGCTTTGCCCTCATTCTTCACAGCCTGAAATTCTGGAAAATCTAACTCCAAAACATATCTCAACTCAATTCATATATCCCCAAGTCTATACTAGGCTCAGACACCACCATCTCTTCACAGGATGACAGCCTTCTCAATGGTCTTTCTCCCCTCTCCTGCCCATTTACAATATATTTTTCACAAAGCTATCTTCTAAAACTATGTCACTCCATAGTCTGACAGTTCAGTGGCTTTTTGTTGCATTTAGTATCAAATTTCAAAATTGCTTAATGTAATCTTTAATAACTCCCCCTTACCTCCTTCCTCTGCAAATGCACCTCTTTCCCCTCTCCCAATTGCTCACTGCATATCAGCAACACCAATTCCCTTTGGATCCAATAACACACCTCAGCCTTTTCTCTACTTCAGATTGTTCTACCAGTTGCTCCCTCTGCCTAGAGTCCTCTGACCCCAGATGTTCCCAGATCTGGTTCCTCATTATCCAATTAACCAACTCCACACCATTTGTCTTCTCCTCAGAGATGTACTTTTCAACAGGCTGCAGGTACCAATTTCCACCCACCCATCTATTCTATATCCCATCCCAGATTACTTTGTATCCTCATTGCAAGGAAAGCTCTAGGATATGAGAGAACTTCTTCCACCCACAAACATCCTCCGCACTTCCAGCTGTTTCTCAATTATATTAAAAATGAAAAGCATTTCTTGAAATACTATCAAAAGATGGAATGAAGAAATGAGTGAATCCATAAGATCTGTTTAAGCTGTGCTCAAGTAAATGTTGTAAATTGAATATGATATATGAGCAAGGGACATCAATAAATGTGAACTGTGATAAAATTATATATGACACTAATAAACAATGATATAAGAAGACAAAGTAATGTGGCAAAATTAAAATTCACATGTTTTACTAGCCAAAATAGCTTCTTTCTGCAACCCTAACCAACAGTTAAAATGTCTGTTATTTGAGTTCAGGCAGAAGCCCAAAGAAGTAAAAAAGATCTATAAGTTTGGAAAACATATTTGGTTCTGCCTTTATTTTGAAATGGGGACCCTATACCTGGCCGGAATGGCTCAGTGATTGAGTGTCAACCTGTGAACCAGGAGGTCACAGTTCAATTCCCAGTCAGAGCACATGCCTAGGTTGTGGGCTTGATCCCCAGTGTGGGGCATGCAGGAGGCAGCCCAGCAATAATTCTCTCTCATCATTGATGTTTCTTTCTCTCTCCCCCTGTCCCTTCCTCACTGAAATCAATAAAAAATATATTTTGAAAAGAAATATTCCAATCATCTGCTAAACCCTAAAAACACTTTTAAAAATAAAAACAATACCATCACACCAAAAAAATTAAGATACCTAGGAATAAACTTAACTAAAAAGGTAAAAGACCTCTACTCAGAAAACTACAAGACGTTGAAAAAAGAGATAGAGGAAGACATAAACAGATGGAAGAACGTACCATGTTCATGGATTGGTAGAATCAGCATCATTAAAATGTCCATAATACCCAAAGCAATCTATAAATTCAACGCACTTCCCATTAACATACCAACGGCATATTTCACAGACCTAGAACGAACTCTCCAAAAATTCATCTGGAATAAAAAAAGACCCCAAATAGCTGGAGCGATCCTGAGAAAGAAGAACAAAGTAGGTGGGCTCTCAATACCAGATATCAAGCTGTATTACAAAGCCACTGTTCTCAAAACTGCCTGGTACTGGCACAAGAACAGGCATCTAGATCAATGGAATAGAACAGAGAACCCAGAAATCGACCCGAACCACTATGCTCAATTAATATTTAAAAAGGAGGCGAGAACATACAATGGAGTCAAGACAGTCTCGTCAATAAATGGTGTTGGGAAAATTGGACAGATATATGCAAAAAAATGAAACTAGACCACCAACTTACACCACACACAAAAATAAACGCAAAATGGATAAAGGACTTAAATGTAAGACGGGAAACCATAAAAATACTAGAGGAATCCAAAGGCAACAAAATCTTAGACATATGCCGAAGCAATTTCTTCACCGATACAGCTCCTAGGGCAGTGGTTCTCAACCTGTGGGTCGCGACCCCTTTGGGGGTCAAACGACCCTTTCGCAGGGGTCGCCTAAGACCATCAGAAAACACATATATAGTTACATATTGTTTTTGTGATTAATCACTATGCTTTAATTATGTTCAATTTGTAACAATGAAAATATATCCTGCATATCAGATATTTACATTATGATTCATAACAGTAGCAAAATTACAGTTATGAAGTAGCAACAAAAATAATTTTATGATTGGGGTCACCACAACATGAGGAACTATATTAAAGGGTCGTGGCATTAGGAAGGTTGAGAACCACTGTCCTAGAGCATGGGAAACTAAAGAGAAAATAAACAAATGGGACTACATCAAAATAAAAAGCTTCTGCACAGCAAAAGAAACCATCAACAAAACAACAAGAAAGCCCAATGCATGGGAGAACATATTTGCCAATGTTATCCCCAATAAGGGTTTAATCTCCAACATTCATAGGAACTCATACAAAATAACAAAAGGAAGATAAACAATCCAATCAAAAAATGGGCAAAGAACCTAAATAGACACTTTTCAAAAGAGGACATTCAGAAAGACAAGAGACATATGAAAACATGCTCAAAGTCACTAATCATCCGAGAGATGCAAATCAAAACAACAATGAGGTATCATCTCACACCTGTCAGAATGGCTATCATCAGCAATTCAACAAATGACAAGCGCTGGAGAGGATGCGGAGAAAAAGGAACACTCGTGCACTGCTGGTGGGAATGCAGACTGGTGCAGCCACTATGGAAGACAGTATGGAGTTTCCTCAAAAAGTTAAAAATGGAACTCCCATTTGACCCAGTGATCCCACTTCTAGGAATATATCCCAAGAAACCAGAAACACCAATCAGAAAGGATATATGCATCCCTATGTTCATAGCAGCATAATTTACCCTAGCTAAGATTTGGAAACAGCCTAAGTGCCCATCAGCAGATGAATGGATTAGAAAACTGTGGTACATCTACACAATGGAATACTATGCTGCTGTAAAAAAGAAGGAATTCTTACCATTTGCAACAGCATGGATGGAACGGGAAAGCATTATGCTAAGTGAAATAAGCCAGTCAATGAAAGAAAAATACCACATGATCTCACTCATTTATTGATAATAAAGACCATTATAAACTGATGAACAAAAATAGATAAAGAGGCAGAGCAGCATCGAACAGACTGTCAAACTACACCGGGAATGCAAGGGAGTGTTGGGGGGCACGGGGGGGTAAAAGATCAACCGAAGGACTTGTATGCATGCATATAAGCATAGCCAATGGACACAAGACACTGGGGGGGGGGGGGGTAGGGGAGACTGGGGAAAGGTCAAGGGGGAAAAAAGGAGACATATGTAATACTCTTTGTAATACTTTAAGCAATAAAACAAAATTTTAAAAATTAAATAAATAAATAAAAATAAAAACAAAAAATAATAATAATAAAATGGGGACACTAACATCTATCTTGCAATGCTGAAACAATGGCATGACCATAGCCTGCTACAGTGTATAGCACACATGACAGAATGAAAATGTAGTTACTATATTAGTTGACTCATTCTGACTTACAGAAAGATCAAATGGTATAGAACTTGCTTCTTTTCCTACAAAACAGAAATGGAAAAAAAATCTGCTACTTTCTACATGATTTCTGTCCTGTGTGAATAAATGTGTGAAGGAATAAATGTATCATTTAAAATTCTTCTCCACAATTATTCAGAAAATATTAATGAAAAAGAAACAGTTACCTACCCTATACCTTTTTTTTCTTTTTTCTTTGCATGACAACAATGCTTTATTATTTATGTGTTTCATTCAAGATATGAGACAAAGAAAAATTTAAGCTGAACATTTTTCAAAGATGCAATTTATTATAAAGCA
The DNA here is from genome assembly GCF_963259705.1 of Myotis daubentonii. NCBI lineage: Eukaryota > Metazoa > Chordata > Mammalia > Chiroptera > Vespertilionidae > Myotis > Myotis daubentonii. Next base: position 104,550,475 of record NC_081840.1, read on the forward strand.
GCTTTTGGCACTATTTATTCTGGACCACTTGTTTTGAGATGTGCTGTTTTCTAGAGAACTGTCATTGTTTACCAGGTAAGATTTTAAAACTGTATACAAAGTCTACCCTCCACCCCCTGCCCAAACCTTATTAAAATATAATGGACATATGGCATTGTGTAAGTTTAAGGTGTACAACAGGGGTGCGAAACATCTGGCCTATAGGCCATACAAAGCCTGCGAAGTCATTTAGTGTGGCCCTGCCAAGGCATTAGGGTTGAGCTGATTAACCATTAACTGCCACGCGTCCAAAATGGAAACCATCCCCACACACCACAATATTTTGAATTTAATTTAAAAAATCAGAGTCCCGAGACAAAGGAAGTGCCGAGCCGCAGCCTCCCTAGGACTTTGAATATGTCGGGGATCGCCCTCAGCAGACTCGCCCAGGAGAGAAAAGCTTGGAGAAAAGACCACCCATTTGGTTTTGTAGCTGTCCCAACAAAAAACCCCGACAGCACAATGAACCTCATGAACTGGGAGTGTGCCATTCCAGGGGAAAGAGGGACCCCTTGGGAAGGAGGCTTGTTTAAACTACGCATGGTCTTCAAAGATGACTATCCATCCTCACCTCGGAAATGCAAATTTGAACCACCATTATTTCACCTGCACGTGTACCCTTCGGGCACTGTGTGCTTGTCCATCCTCGAGGAAGACAAGGACTGGAGGCCAGCCATCACAATTAAGCAGATCTTATTAGGAATACAGGAACTTCTAAATGAACCAAATATTCAAGATCCAGCTGAAGCAGAGGCATACACAATTTACTGCCAAAACAGAGTGGAATATGAGAAAAGGGTTCGAGCACAAGCCAAGAAGTTTGCACCCTCATAAGCAGCGACCTGCGGCAGGCAACATCAAAAGGAAGGGATTGGTTTGGCAAGAACTTGTTTACAACATTTGCAGATCTAGCGTTGCTCTATACAATGACTAGTCACCTAGGGGAGGTGGGCGGGCACCATTTTCCATTTCTGCCACTGGTACACAGTTCTCCACTTGCTGAATTGCCCAGTTTTTCATACAGGGTCTCTTCCTTCAATCTTATGTATTTTGATTGTTATGTAAAACTTGCTTTTATTTTAATATTGATGTCAGTATTTCAACTGCTGTAAAATGATAAACTTTTATACTTCAAAAAAATCAATTTGCAATGAATATTATAAAAATAAATATATTACTCACAATTGGGGTGTTCTGAAATATTTTCAGCTGAAAATTCTCACGAAATATGATTTTAAGGTTGGTCTATAGACGCTTATGGCGTACAATGCGTTAAATGTTTGGCCAAATATAGCAAGCTAATTTTAAGTTGATAATTTTGTATGGTCTGAGAATGATGTTATAAATATCCAAATGGCCCTTGGCAGTACAAAGGTTCCCCATCCCTGGTGTATACATGTCAATTTGCCACACTGATATATTTGCAAAATGATCACCACCACAGCATTAGCTAATACCTAAATCATTACAACACAGAATTAACATTTCTTCTTTGTGGTGAGAACATTTAAGATCTACTCTCCTAGCAACTTCTAAGCAAATAAAAAAGTATTATTAATATAATCACTATGACGTACATTACAGAAGGAACAAGCAAAACAGGGAAAGTAGATCTAGACATTCTATATTTTAGAAAATTAAACCTACAAGAACCTAACACAACCCACACAAATTTTGAACAAATTTTGGTAAATCCTGGTCATTGGGATTATATAGGCACTAAAAGAAAATTTTCCCAGTGCTGTGCATTGAACTCTAATAATTAAAGAGTAATGAGCAACATTATGATTAATTAAGTACTTCAATATTATTTTGCTATCATTTGAATTAATTGCTTATTAATCCTAATTTCCCTCTATATAAAATAACTTTTCATAATTTCACAAAGTCACAGTGACCAAGTATCAGATTTGCACCTTTGAGACAATTTTCCCCATTATAAAGATTGATGGCAGAGCCATTAAACCTATAGTTTCAAAGTTTAGTGAGCCTCAGTGATACCTGGAGAATTATAATGCAGATCCGCAGGACTGTCTCACAGAAATCCTACTCCCTAGGCTAGGTATCTGGGTTTTAAACAAGTGCCCATGGGTTTTTCATAAAACAGAACATTTTTTAGAAGGAATTTTATTGTTTAGAAGATTTGTAATGCTTTTTTTAACCTAAAAGCAAAACAGGTGTCAAGCTCTTTACTCAGAGTAGCTGCTGAAAGCCTATCAGAAGAAATCATGACAGAAAACTTCCCCTACCTGATGAAAGAAATAGACTTACAAGTCCAGGAAGCGCAGAGAACCCCAAATAAGAGGAATCCAAAGAGGACCACACCAAGACACATCATAATTAAAATGCCAAGGGCAAAAGACAAAGAGAGAATCTTAAAAGCAGCAAGAGAAAAACAGTTAGTTACCTACAAGGGAGTACCCATACAACTGTCAGCTGATTTCTCAACAGAAACTATGCAGGCCAGAAGGGAGTGGCAAGAAATATTCAAAGTGATGAAAAGCAAAAACTTACAACTAAGATTACTCTACCCAGCAAAGCTATCATGTAGAACTGAAGGTAAGAGAAAGGGCTTCGCAGACAAGAAAAAGCTAAAGGAGTTCATCACCACCAAACCAGGATTATATGAAATGCTGAAGGATATTCTTTAAGAAGAGGAAGAAGAAGAAAAAGGTAAAGGTAAAAATTATGAACAACAAAGTGACAACAAATAAATATCAACAAGTGAATCTAAAAATTAAGTCAGAATAAACTGGTGAATATAATAGAAGCAGGGGCATAGAAAGGGAGTGGACTGCCAATTCTCGGGAGGAAGAGGGTGTGGGGGGTGCAGGAAGAGACTGGACAAAAATCTTACACCTATGGATGAGGACAGTGGCGGGGGGTAAGGGCATGGGGTGGGGTGGAAACCAGGTGGAAGGGAGCGGGGGGGTGGGAGGGGAGAGGAACATCTGTAATAACCTGAACAATAAAGATTTATTTAAAAATATATATATACGTTGACTAAATCACAATCAAATTTCAGAACCATGGAAGAGGTCATACAACTGACCACACACAACCCCTCAATTTGAACAATGCACCTGACAATACCTGTGGGATTTGGATGTTACAATTCTGGATTATTCAATATACTTTTGACAGTTACAACATAAAATACGCCCTTTAATCTAGAAAGCTCATTCAAAAATTTTTACTTGATCATGTATATTTTTAAGTATTTCTGAACAAATAAAATAAGTTATTTCAGTCTGTAGTACATTATACTCTCTAACACTTTTCTATTTGGAAACTGAATTTAATCTGCATCATAGACAATTATTTATAAACTAGGGGCCCGGTGCACGAAATTCGTGCACTGGGTGTGTGTGTGGGGGAGTGTCCCTCAGCCCAGCCTGCCCCCTCTCACATACTGGGAGCCCTCAGGCGTTGACCTCCATCACCCTCCAATCGCAGGATCGGCCCCTTGCCCAGGCCTGACACCTCTGACAGAGGCGTAGACCCCCATCACCCTCTGATCACCTGATCGGCCCCTTGCCCAGGCCTGACGCCTCCGCCAGAGGTGTCAGGCTTGGACAGGGGACCCCCATCTCCCCCCCGATCACTGGCTCTGGCCCCCGCCCAGGCCTGAGGCCTCAGCCAGAGGAGTTGACCCTCATCACCCTCCGATCACCAATCACCGGATCGGCCCCTTGACCAGGCCTGAGACCTCCAGCAGAGGTGTCAGGCCTGGGCAGGGGACCGCCAGCTCCCAGTGGTTGCAGGCTCCGCCCCTGCCCCTGCAGGAAGCCTCTGGCCTAGGTGTCCGGCCCGGGCAGCGGGGACCCGCAGCTGCAGCGGCCCCGCGATCGTGGGCTTCGCTTTAGGCCCAGGCAAGGGACCCCTAGCTCCCGGGACTGCCAGCTTCGACCGTGTCCAGCTCCCATCGCTGGCTCCACCCCTACTTCCTGCTATCACTGGCCAGGGCGGCAAAGGCGCCTGATTCTCCGATCATGGCTGGGGGGCAGGGCAAAGGCGGCCCCAGGGCCGCCTTTGCCCTGCCCCCCAGCTCTTAGCTCCCCCCTGGGTTTCTGATCACTGTCAGTGGCAGGGGGCTTCTTCCTGCTTTCCCTTTCGCCTCCCTGCATTGTGCCTACATATGCAAATTAGCCGCCATCTTGTTGGCAGTTAACTGCCAATCTTAGTTGGCAGTTAATTTGCATATAGCCCTGATTAGCCAATGAAAAGGGTATCGTCGTACGCCAATTACCATTTTTCTCTTTTATTAGTGTAGATGTATTTCACTTAATAATATTTAAAACATTTTCCCAGTTTAAACAATATTTTAACTTGTGTAGGAAATATAAAAGATTCTAGAAAACATATTCATCAAATTTGCACAAAAAAATCTAAAACACTATTAAATAACTTATGAATTTAATATGCAACAATTTTAGAAGATCAATTTGCCTTATCCTTAGTTTTTGTGTGTGATCTAATAGTTAATTGTGTTATAGAAGAGTATATTATTTTCAGCTCCTGAGTAACAAATTATCCCAAAGATCTAACAAGAATATCAACCACCTTAACCTAATTCATCTTTATAGAACACTGAATCCAACAACTGCAAAATATACATTATTTTCAACTATATATGGAACATCAGCCAAAAATGTCATCTATGGGGCATAAAATAAGTCTCAATACTTTTCAGGAGATTTTTATAATCATACTGCTGCACATCTTCATCTTAGTATTTTACCTACCCACCATGCAGACTCTATTTAAGTGTGTATGTTGACTGGAGGTGCAGGGAAGAAGGGTGAGGAAGCATAATCTGTACTTTGTAAACCTACAAAGCATTACTGCATGTTGCTGAACGTAATGAGTCCATTTAGCTCATTGTTCTCAGAAGCACTGGTCACAGTCCCACCAACCTCATTCATCAACCACCCAACATCCACAGGAGGTTATTCCAAGCAATACAGCAGAGCTAAACATACCTCAGAGGCAACCGTATACACTGGTTCTCATTCCCTCTATTGAAAGGCGAAAAGTCAAAACAAAAAGTATGAATGTGTCTATATCTCAAGATAAAGAAAGGTCAGAAAATAAAGGCCACTCAAATACCAACAGTGATGAGCTCTGAGTAACAATGGGATTACAGGTGATTATTTCCTTCTTTACATTTTATTTTTCCTGATAAGGAGCTATTTTATTTTTATAGAAGAAAAAAATACAAGAACGGAATGAGGGAAGGGGGGGGGGGGAGAAAGGGGAGGGGAGGAGGAAGAAAAGGAAAAATAAAAACAGAGAGAGACAAAGAAAGAACTAACAAATAGGAAAAGGAAGGGAGAAGAGGAAAATGATGAAAGATAAACACAACATTAGTTCATCTCTTATTATGTCTGGGGAAGGGTACCTGTTTAAAACCTCCATAAATCTCTGTAGTTGCCTTAAGCTTTGGAGCTGAACTGCACAATAAATTGACTATAATTTAAGTCTTACAGTGGAATGCAGGCAAAGAATTTGGGAGTCATCTATTCCTGGGCTCACTGGAAAGCCCAAAAGAGATAAATGACAGAAAATCACAAATGGGCAGGAAATTTCTGCATTTCTGACACTATGTACTCCTGGCCCACAGAAACAACAGAATCAGATATCCCTCGATGTGCATAGTATTTGGTACCTGAAATTTTTCATTTTTCTTAAGATTTCAAGAAAACATATAAGACACCCGCCATTTCTGAGGCAAGAACCATTTTAATGTAGGAGTAAACAAGACATAACAGCTATGCTTACCCAGCTCACAGCCAAGCAAAGAGGGGTATGGAGGATGAGGCAAAGGACCAGTAATAAGAGAGAGCCCTCAGCAGGACCAGGGCCCAGACGATTTTACCATCAACCCCAGGACATATCCTCGCTGGTTTTATCTAACTGGTGCTATTACATGGCCATGATGACACAACTGTGTATGCACTGAGCCTTTCTATAATTTGTTATAAGTAAACTCAAAAGAGGGTGTGGCCAAAGCCTATTCAAGTCACACCACCTAATTACAATAAAGAATTTGCTGATGCACAGCCTGCTTGGCTCAGTGGTTGAGCGTCAACCTATGAACCAGAAAGTCACAGTTCAATTCCCTGTAAAGGGACATAACCAGGCTCAACCCCCATTGGGGGGTATACAGGAGGCAGCCAATCAATGATTCTTTCTCATCAATGTTTCTATCTCTCTCCCTCTCCCTTCCTCTCTGAAAACAATAAAATACTTTTTAAAAAATTGCTGACTTTTATATGCAGAGACAAATATCCTCTCGCAAAGTCTTAAAATGTTGAGTCATTATTCCTCTCTTGCTTCCCCCTCCTTCCCTTAGAGTGCAGTCAAAAGGGTGAGTACAAGCAAATGATGAAGTGCCTGTGGGTGGCCACATTCAACATGCCAAAATCAAAGTCTTGGTTAAAAACAGCATTCCAGTAAAAGCACCCAAGTAACATGAAGGAAAAGATGGCTTTCTGAGAGCCCAGGACACAAGGGAGATGCCAGGGATGCACACTGGTTTTATAGCCAGGTAGTGCATCACACAGGCCAGCTATTGGGGTTGAGCCAAAGTGGGGATCAGAACTCAGAAACCTGCGTACCGCACACTGAAACACATAATGATCTCAATGAGGGACTTGAGTGGTCAGGAAAGATGCCATATTTGGTTAAAATGGCGAGGTGGGGGGGGGTGGGGAAAAACACCTTTTAAAGATCTATCCATTTAAAAAGTTGCAATTTTAAAATTCCAAAACTTAGTACTGCATCCCAGGTATTAAGGAAAGCATTATACCTTAGGGTTCAGGGTAGTAAAAATTCACAATACTTAAATAACAAACATCCAAAGTGAGTGGCCCAAATGTTCTTTAAAATATGTGTGTCTAAAACAGGAAGGAAAGTATTCCCACCTACCCACTCCCTCCCCAGTCTTCATAACTGGCACTCAGAGCAGCTTCCCTGGACTTGAACTCACTCTGTCTTTATCATCTGCTACATCACAGAGGATGTCATCAAGATCCAGTATTCCTCCATCTCCATGTTCCAGTCGATGCACCTGTATCCAGTAGCTTGGATCCTGTACAAAAGAACACAAATATCAAATGCATCAAGTTAGCATCACAAAAAGGAAATCCAACAATTTTAACTGCAAGAACTTCCTGTTATAAAAAAACATCCTATCTAATAAAAGAGAAACATGGTAATTAGCGTACAACCGCTACCCTTCCCATTGGCTAATCAGGGCAATATGCAAATAAACTGCCAGCCAAGATGGCGGCAGGCAGCCAGGCAGCTTAAAGTGAACATGAGGCTTGCTTGCTTCAGTGACGGAGGACTCCAACATTCCCCACCTGCGGCTGCAGGCCTCTGAGCTGCAACTCTAAGCAACTATGTTACAAATATAAAAACTAAACAAACCTGCTTTAGTCCGTTGGGCTTCAGCCAGCAGGATCACAACATTGTTTCAAATACAGAAGGTAAACAAAGGCCAGAAACCTGCTTTCAGCAGCGGAAGCCTAAGAGCTGGAGCCAAGCCTCAAAGCTAAAGCTGGCCCAGAATAAAAAAGAAAAAAAGGAGCAGTTGGGAGCTTCAGTCACTCGCCAGCCTGAAAACAGCCCTCAGCCCCTCACCCAGACTGGCCAGGCACCCCAGTGGGGACCCCCATCCTGATCCAGGACACCCTTCAGGGCAAACCAGCCGGCCCCAACCCGTGCACCAGGCCTCTATTCTATATAGTAAAAGGGTAATATGCCTCCCAGCACCGGGATCAGCGGAGCCGCGAGGCCTCCTGGCACCGGGATCAGTGTGACAGGGGCAGCGCCCAAACCCCCTGATCGCCCTGCAGCTCTGTGTGTGACAGGGGGTGGGGCCACAACCTCCCTATCCGACCTGCTCTGTTCGTCACAGGGGAAGGCACCCCAACCCCCTGATCAGCCCTGCTCTGTGCCTGATAGGGGGAGCTCCCCAACCCCCTGATCGCCCTGCGGCTCTGTGTGTGACAGGGTGCGGCGCCCCAACCCCCTGATCGGCCCTGCTCTGTGTGTGACAGGGTAGAGCCATAATGTTCCCATCAGCCCTGCCCTGAGTGTGAGAGTGGCGGAGCCCCAACCCCCTGATCGGCCCTGCTTTGTGGGTGATAGAAGGCGGCGCCCCAACCCCCACCCCACGGGCCCTGCTCTGTGTGTGATGGGGTAGAGCCATAACCTCCCCATCGGCCCTGCCCTGAGAGTGACAGTGGCAGCACCCCAACCCCCTGATCCACCCTGCTCTGTGTGTGACAGGGGGTGGTTCCCCAACTCCCCTATTGGCCCTACTCTGTGAGTGACAGGGGGGAGCTCCTCAACCCCCTGATGGGCCCTGCTCTGTGCATGACAGGGGGTGGCGCCCCAACCTTCCCATCGACCCTGCCTTGAGTGTGAAAGGGAGCAGTGCCCCAACCCCCCAATCGGCCCTACCCTGAGCGTGACTGAGGGTGGCATCGCAACCTCCCAATCCACCCTGCTCTGTGCATAACAGGGGGCGGCGCCCCAACTCCCCAATCAGCCCTGCTCTGAGCCCGACCAGGGGCTGCACGTCGGGATTGGGCCTGCCCTCTGCCACCCGGGAGTGGGCCTAAGCCAGCAGGTTGTTATCTCCCGAGGGGTCCCAGACTGCAAGAGGGCACAGGCCGGGCTGAGGGACCCCTCCTCCCCCCCGAGTGCACAAATTTTTGTGCACCGGGCCTCTAGTATTCTAATAAACAAGCAGCATATAGTGTATGTCTGAAACACTAATGTCACAGCATATTTGAATAAAAAGAGGTGGCATACCCTGGTTGCCCAAAGTACTTCCTAATAACAGGCCTGAATACACTGGAATAATATGGAAGACTATAAGTGAGCAAGCTCAGACCAATGTGTGTGGTTTGAGCTTATTTTTGGAAGGGAAAAATTACATACACTTGTATATGTGCATATAAAAATGACCAACAAAAGTCCTAGCCAGTGTGGTTGGAGCACTCGTTGGTTGGAGCATTGTCCTGTACACTGAAAGACTGAGGTTTTGATTCTCGGTCAGGGCACATACCTAGGTTATGGGTTCGGGGAGCATAACCAATAGATGTTTCTCTTTCAAATCAATGTTTCTTCCTCTCCCTGTCCCTGTCTCTCCCTCCCTCTTCCCCTCTCCCTAAAATCAATAAACATATCCTCATGTGAGGATTAAAAAAATGTCCAAAAAAAAAAAAATACACACCAAAATTTCCAGTGGTTCTCTCTGAAAAGTGGAATTGGAAGTAAAAAATTTCATTTTAAATCTTATACACTTCTACACAGGATATGTATTGTGTGTATACATATATACATATATATACTGTAACAAAAACATGTTTTGAAATTATTTACAGAACATAATTCTTTGGTTTTGGGGTTTGTATATTTTTAATCCTCACCCGGGGATATATTTATTGACTAGAGAGAGAGGAAGGGGAGGAGATTAAGAGGTAGGGAGGGAAGGAAAGAAAAAGAGAAACATCGATGTGAAAGAGAAGAATCAACAGGTTGCCTCCCACACGCACCCCAATCAGGGATAGAACCCACAACCTAGGTATGTGCCCTAACAGGGAATTGAACCTGCAACTTTTTTGGTGTATGGGACAATGCTCCAACCAACTGAGCTCCCCCAAGCCAGGGCATAGTTATTTGTTTTTAGAGTTCCACAATCATTCTCATTTGTATACTCAAATAAAAATGTACTAAATTGTTATCTTTTGCCTTTAACTACTGAATTATCCACAACACGGAATTACTAATAAAAAGTTCAAGTTAACAGTCCATTTTTCCAATTTAAAGTGATGTTAAGTACTATTCTTTCTTAAAGGAAAGGCTGGGAGGGAAAAGGCAAAAGATTAATCATAGTTATATACACATTCCTGGACCCCACCCCAGATATCCTGGCTTAGACAGACCTTCCAGGGTTGAGGCCAAGGAATCCATATCCTTAAGAAGCCCTCCAAGTGAATCTCTAACAAAGCTATGCCTAAGAGTTAGTAAAATGGAACAGTTGTAAAAACTGCATAATTACCAATCCTCGTCATTTTTTAACCAGTACAGAAAGCAGCTCAGACCCTAATTCTCGAAGTTACTAAACATAAAAACCACCATGCAAATAACCTATACTTACTCTGCTCCCAGATCTGGACTTCCTTAAAAGGAGATTCAGTGCTCAAATCAACTGTTCATCCAAAACACAGATTAAGTTTATAAAACACACATGCAACACACCACATGCCACACATACACACACATACCTTGGCATCCCCTGAATTCACGGAGCCTCTACATGATACCCTGAGTCCAATGTCATCCAGACAGCCCTTAGGAAACCTGTTGTGTGAGTTTGAGATGCTCCAGAATTTGTCATTTCTAGATTCGTTGAACCATCAAAGAACAAAGGCACAAACGAACTATACTCCTACTCTTCTATACCAAACTAGAGGCCCGGTGCATGAAATTCGTGCACTGGGGGGAGGGGGTTGTCCCTCAGCCCAGCCTGTACCCTCTCCAATCTGGGACCCCTCAGGGGACATCCCTCTCACAATCTAGGACTGCTGGCTCCTAACCACTCACCTACCTGGCTGCCTGATTGCACTAACCACTCTGCATGCCAGCCTGACAGCCTCCTAACCACACCCCTGCCGGCCTGATTGACGCCTAACTGCTCCCCTGCCAGCACGATCACCCCCAACTGCCCTCCCCTGCAGGCCTGGTCGCCCCCAACTGCCTTCTTCTGCTGGCCATCTTGTGACACTGTGGGGGTGGCCATCTTGTCATGCGAGGGCATGAGGGTCAATTTGCATATTACCTCTTCATTATATAGGACTAGAGACCCGATACATGAAAATTCATGCACTGGAAAGTGGGGAGGTGGGGGGAGTCCCTCAGCCTGGCCTGCCCCCTCTCACAGTCCAGGAGCCCTCAGGGGCGGGAGGCGACCCAGTGATCAGGGGAAGGCGACGCCCCCATCACACCTCTGCTGCTGCCACTGCTGGCAACGCAAGCCTTGGCCGGCCCTGGTTACATGAGACTCGGGCTGGCCCTGGCGGCTGGGGGGCTGGGGGACTGGGGAACTCTGGAGGCAGGCGCGTGGAGTGGCTTGGCCCGCCTGGGGGTGGGCCCAGCCTTGCCGTGCGCTTGCCACCCAGGAAGGGCTGAGGGGACTGGGCGCCCGCCATCTTTGAGGGCGTGGTTGTCAATTAGCATATTCCCTCCTTATTGGCTTTGGGCACTGCCATCTTTGAGGGTGTCGCAGTCAATTAGTATATTCCCTCCTTATTGGCTGTGGTTGCTGCCATCTTTGCAGTCTGCTGCTCAGTCATTTGGTCATCCCTCACTAACCCCTCTGCCAGCCTGGTCGCCCCATGCAGCCTGTTCGGTCGTCCATTCGGTTGCGGTAGTCCCTTAGGCTTTTATATATATAGATGGTATTAACTCTGCAGGAGAAATTAATATCCTGGGGGTCCTCAAAGAAAACGTGTCTCCTAATCATCATTCCCTAGCCTCTTTAAAACAGCAGTCACCAACCAGTGGTCCGTGGATCACTGGTGGTCCGTGAGGTCCAAAAGGTTGCCGACCGCTGGTTTAAGGAAACCTTTGGAGCAGCGGTCGCCAACTGGTGATCCGCAAGGTCCGAATGGTTGGTGATCATTGTCTTAAAACATCCATCCTGCCCTCTTTTCCCCAAAGCAAGCTGTGGATTACCTAATCAACTAATAGTAACTTTCATTTCTGAAACACTTTTATACCCACAGAAGCAGACTGAACTCTAAAATGGGGTTTACAAAAAAGAAAAACTTTAACGTTCCTCATCCTCCTCACTCTCTCCATGAGAGCATAACCTATAGCCTTTATTTAAAATTTGGAACTTCTCTTTTGAAATAAATTTCCACCTAAAGATTTTTTCAACCTCTGAACTATATAAATATAAATATAAATATAAATATAAATATAAATATAAATATAAATATAAATATAAATATAAATATAAATATAAATATAAACATAAACATAAACATAAACATAAACATAAACATAAACATAAATATATATACTTCAGAACTTGCTCCAGACTTTTCCCCATCACTTTACCTTTCACAGCCAGTATTAAGCCCTGCATAACTGTACCCTCTCCACCATACTGAGTGCCCAGAGCCCCACTTGAACCTCCAAGCTAGCCCTTCCCATCCATCAAGACTACTCAGTCATCTGCCTCTTCAAGAGCTCTGCCTGACTGGAAAACCCCAAGCCAGGTTAGAAGTCTATCTCTGACTTCACTATATGGAAAATAGTACTCAGATGTCAACTCTGAGCCATTAAAAGGTGCTAAAACTTTATTTTTACACATGCTAAATCAGCCGTGGGCAAACTACAGCCCACGGGCCAGATTCAGCCTGTTTGAAATGAATAAAACTAAAAAAAAAAAAAAAAGACCGTACCCTTTTATGTAATGATGTTTACTTTGAATTTATATTAGTTCACACAAACACTCCACCCATGTTTTTGTTCCGGCCCTCTGGTCCAGTTTAAGAACCCATTATGGCCCTGGAGTCAAAAAGTTTGCACACCCCTGTGCTAAACTAACAGTACAAAGCCTTCTGTTGACACTACTTTACCATCTAGTTACTATACCAATTTTCTGATCCTCTTTACAGCAAAATGTTTTAAAGATTCTGGTCACAGATTCTTCTCCCAAAACCTCATGCTAATCAGGCTCCCTCCCCACCACATTCCCAAAACTGTCCATCAAGGTCACCAACAGTCCCCCCATGTTGCTTAAGCAATGTTCCTCACATGAGACATCTTCCTGATCTATCACAGAATTTGGTACTACTGACCAATCTCTCCTCCTTGAAACACTCTATAAAACTGGCTTACAATCCTTCAACTATCTGATCAAGGATTGTCTAATTCAAGATTTAGTTGTTGAGGGGACCAAATAGCCTTGACAACACCATGCCAACACATATTATCAGGCTAGCAGTTACTAAGTGCCACTTCATAATACACACTGAATAGATTAAAATGACTATTTGGAGAGAAGGAACCAAAAGGGAATCATCAATAATCCCAGCAGAACATACTACATAGACAAAAGTTAGAGTTGAGCAGGCCATATAAAAATGACCTCCTCCCACAAGAGCATAAAAACCAGAAAGGCTTTTTGCCACTGAGAAATACACTCCTTGGAACAACAGTCTCTTAGAAGATTTTAATTGGCAGCTTTCATTAACACAATTTTCTTTCAAATGACAAAGGACTTGCTGTATTTTCAAGGACATAGTCAAGTACCCATCAGAAGAAAACTCTTCTCCATGTTACAGCATACTTGTTGATTGGACTCTGTGGTAGTTTACACTGAGAAGTTTAAAATAATAATAGCACAATCATTACTGTTTTGAAACTTAGAAGTGTAACTGAACAAAAAATTGTAGCGCCACTTTTGAAAATACCAAAAACACTAATTCTACAATCAGTATACTTGTCATTGGGTTAAAAAACAAACATGATACAACACTCAATAAAAAATATTATGTTACTCACTTATGATGTGTACATATATAATAACCAAAGATTTGAACACTAACAATAATTTTACATTATGATGAGCAAAAAATCTATCAAACAGAAGCAACAAACAAGAAAAGAAGTTCATCCCTCAAGCAGGTAGAGAGAAGTCTACCAAGAAGTAAATGTCCAAGTCAGTCAAGGTTCCCCAAAGATGGGTCATAGCCCAGAGAGGGTATCTGGAGACAATATCACTGAGTACACTGTTCCTCACCCAGATAGAGAACCAGGGTTGAGAAAGGGTAGAGGGAAGATTTCTAAGACCTGCTGAGAAGGAAAGCATGGGTGATTTGATTAGCTGCAAGTTGTAAGGAATACTGATGTCTAGTTTATTGCAGGATATCCACTCTATTGCAGGAGACAAGAGAAAACAGTACAGAAAAAGTCCTAATGAAAGATGACTCCTAGCTCACCATCAAGAAAGCTCTCATACTCCATGAAGAGAATCCTCACATTATGCAACAAGATAATGAGCTTTTATGAGTTGTGACCTGATCATATAAAAGCTCTGCATACTTTATGCCCAAGCAAGTTTCAAGAAAAGTATCTTCAATTAGAAACAATGCCCTACTCTTGCATTACCATGGCATACAGCAATGATCTATAGCAGTGATGGCGAACTTTTTGAGCTCGGCATGTCAGCATTTTGAAAAACCCTAACTTCACCCTGGTGCCGTGTCACATATAGAAATTTTTTGATATTTGCAACCATAGTAAAACAAAGATTTATATTTTTGATATTTATTTTATATATTTAAATGCCATTTAACAAAGAAAAATCAACCAAAAAAATGAGTTCACGTGTCACCTCTGACACGCGTGTCATAGGTTCGCCATCACTGATCTGTAGCCTGACCAATTTTCAAGTGAAAATATATGTGTTAACTAAGACCAGAAAAGATAATTGAAAATCCATGCCAATCAAAAACCTGAGTATTGCCCTAACTGGTTTGGCTCAGTGGATAGAGCGTCGGCCTGCGGACTTAAGGGTCCCAGGTTCAATTCTGGTCAAGGGCATGTACCTTGGTTGCTGGCACATCCCCAGTAGGGGGTGTGCAGGAGGCAGCTGAGCGATGTTTTTCTCTCTCATCGATGTTCCTAACTCTCTATCCCTCTGCCTTCCTCTCTGTAAAATATCAATAAAATATTAAATTTAAAAAAACACACCTGAGTATTAACTATGTGCAAAGCACTGACTGAGCTAAAGCAGCAAACAATTCTTACTATGAGACATTAAAATTTAACAGATGACACATACGTAGTTTAAAAGAGGTAGACCATGTGTCATAAGAGAAAGACACTAAAATGCTGTGTGAATTCAGAAAAGGGGAAGATTATTTTCACTTGGAAAGATACAGGGCCCAGCCCATTGTGGCTCATTGGTTGAGTGTTGACCCATGAACCCAGGAGATTCTGGTTCAATTCCAGGTCAGGGCATAGGCTCAGGTTGTGGGCTCAGTCCCCAGTGGGGGCTATGCAGGAGGCAATCAATGATTGTCTCTTATCATTGATGTTTCTCTCTCTCCCTCTCCCTTTCTCTCAGAAATCAATAAAAATATACTTTTTTAAAAAAAGAAACAATATAAGCAATTTACACAGAAATATGAAGGTAAATATGGAAAGAATTAGGCACAAGAGTTGGGAAAGGTGACCTCTCAGGGTAGTGCTTTTTCCTGACTATGCACATACATAATGGTTGGAAACAATAAGAATGAAGAGGAACAGTTTGAAAATTCTTAAAATCATAGACGTGCCACACAGTTTAAATTTCAGAATCTGTCAATTAGCCAGAGGATAATTATGTAGTATAGACAAATTAAGTGATTATTAATGAAATAACAGAAAACATTTCATTTTTAAAGTCAATAGAAGAGCACAATCAGTATGAAGGGTGCCTCATTCTAGATTCTCTTATTACTCTCCAATTTACTTGAACCCAAAACAAAACAATTTTAAAATATGTTCTAAAGTTCATTTTTAAATAAATTGGCATTTCAATATAAACGTAATACATACAATTTTAACTTTACCTACTTTGATCAACTTTCAAAAATGCCTATTTTTTAGTCAATTTTGTTGTAGCAATACTGTTGAATGTTAAACATATTGGGGTGGTGGGTGCTTCTGAATAAAGGCAGAAAACACATATGGTTAGTAATCATGGCTGATGTTCAACAATAAAAAAAATAACCTCAGAGAGGAAGGGAGAGGGAGAGAGAGATAGAAACATCAATGATGGGAGAGAATCATTGATTGGCTGCCTCCTGCATGCCCCCTACTGGGGATCAAGCCCGAAACCAGGCACATGCCCTTGCCAGGAATCAAACCCGGGATCCTTGCTTTATCCACTAAGCCAAACCACCTAGGGCCTGGCATTCTTTTTTATTACAGCTAGCATGAAAGCTCTCCTAGAATTCCACACTGGCCTAACAATGTGGAAAATCAGCCCATTATTGACCTCCAGATCTGCATTAACTTTCATAATATTGAGATCGCTTTAGTCAGGGATGCTTCTCAATATCCTGCACCACTCCAGGTAAATCAAGAGGTAGGTCTCAGATCACAGAGCTGGCCCTAGACAGAGCCAAAGCAAAAATGAGAACTATGCCTACCAGTTATATTTGCTTTATGTTTCACAATTTTAAAAATGTGCACTATCTACTGTGGTGGGAGGATTTATAATCCCTATTTTCCAATGAGAAAACAGACTCTAGAGCAGGGGTTCTCAACCTGTGGGTCGCGACCCCTTTGGGGATCGAACGACCCTTTCACAGGGGTCACCTAAGACCACCGGAATACACATATATAATTACATATTGTTTTTGTGAATAATCACTATGCTTTATGTTCAATTTGTAACAATGAAAATACATCCTGCATATCAGATATTTACTTTACGATTCATAACAGTTGCAAAATTACAGTTATGAAGTAGCAACGAAAATAATTTTATGGTTGGGGGTCACCACAACATGAGGAACTGTTTTAAAGGGTCATGGCATTAGGAAGGTTGAGAACCACTGCTCTAGAGTAAATTGCTGAAAAGAGGATCACAGTTAATAAATGCTGTAATCCAGGACTCCAGCCTAAGTCTACAAGATTCATTACCCACGCTTTCTCAGACCAGCATGGATGGTTGTACAATAGCGTCATAGCTACTGGAGTTCTTGGTATAACCCCTCTTTATATTTTGCATAATGGGGAGGTACAAAAAATACTTTTAATAATGAAGGTGTTGACTTAAAAAATCAACTCACCCAAATATTATGTTACATGTTTTCATCTCATCCTTGATTTAAAGCAGTGGTTCTCAAGTGCGATTCCATTCCAGCATCAGTATCACCTGAGAACCAGTCAGAAATTCTAATGCTTGCCCTCCACCCTGGTCTTGCTGAATGAAAGATCTCCCAAGAAGAAGCTGAGAAATCGGTGTTTAAAACACCTTCTGGGTAGTCCTGACGAACACCAAGTTTGAGAACTTAAAGTTTGTGATGGGAGGAGACAGGATAAGGGGTTGTGGGGGGAGGGGATGCAGCACTGAAATACTTTGCATTTCTTATATCTATTATTAGGTACTAGAGGCCCAATGCACGACATTCGTGCACTCAGGAGAGGGGAGGGGGCGATGTCCCTCAGCCCGGCCTCCGCCCTTTCGCAGTCCAGGAGCCCTCGGGGGATGTCTGACTGACAGCATCAGTCAGTTGGACACCCTTACACCGTCAGTTGGACATCCTTAGTGCTGCCGCGGAGGCAGGCCACCTGTCAGCCCAGCTTGTGGCTGAGCAGTGCTCCCCCTGTGAGAGTGCACTGACCACCAGGGGGCAGCTCCTGCATTGAGCTGTGCACATCATAGCACCGGGTCGTTCTGTCGTTAGGTTGATTTGCATATTACCCTTTTATTATATAGGACTAGAGGCCCGGTGCACTCAGGGGGGGAGGGGGGGGGGCAGCGTCCCTCAGCCCGGCCTGCACCCATTTGCAGAATACCCCTTGGGGGATATCCACCTGTTGACTTAGGCCCACTCCCCGGGGAATCAGGCTTAAGCTTGCAGTCAAAGATCCTTCTGGCAGCCAGGGAGCCCTCGGGGGATGTCCGACTAAAGGCTTAGGCCCCCAGGGGATCAGGTCTAAACCATTAGTTGGACATTCTTAGTGCTGCCACGGAGGTGGGAGAGGCTCCTGCCACCACCTCTGCACTGGCCAGCCATGAGCCAGCTTCTGGCTGAGTGGCACTACTCCTCGGTCTGACCTAAATAAACCCTAGAGATTAGTACTTCATTTTACAACTTTTTCTCGGTTTATAGGCAGCAGCAAACTCAGACCACACAGTCGGGTGTGCAAGAAATGTTGCTTTCTTTATTGTTTAGTAATCAAACCTAACTTCAACTTCAGCCCCCATTCTGCCAAGTGAAAAAACAAAAACAAAACATTATTTACCTTAGGTTCCCCACCCCCTTCTCTGGAGTTGTACTTCCATGTTAGACAATTTATATCTCAGGCAGAGGTGTCGAAGAACCGAGTAGGGTCAAGAACATCTGGACCTCAGTCTTCTGTCTGGGCTGGCCCCCACCCAGCTGCCCTTGACCCTCACCTCAGAGCTCAAGTCCATGCTGATCCCTGGTATATTCTCCTCATCTGGGCCTTGAGGCCTCTTGAGTCCAATTTGCTCTCTCCCTCCCTCCCTGCCACCTTCTCTCTCTCACACAAAGAGGTATTGGGCTTTTTGGGGGTGAGGTCCTCTGACACCTCCTCAGCCCCGCTGCATGGACACCATCTTGGTGCCTTGGTCACGGCCACAGAGCTGTGTGGCTGCTCTCAGACCCTCCGTCTCCTGCTGCCTTAGGGAGTGACTTAGTGGGAGGGGAGGGTCACAGTCCTTTTTACATGACCGCCAACAAACACTCAGTGTTCCTTCCCTCTAGTTCTCCTTCTCCTCCTCTCCCCAGTGCAGGGCAGGGGAGGGTGGGAGGCAGGCGTGTCTCTGACCCAGCACACAGGCTTCCAGATTCACTGCTCCCCCAGGAGGTCTTCCACGCTCTGGACCTCGACACCCAGAACCTGCCCCCTCTCAGCTGCAGGTCTTTGCCCGCAGTGGTCAAGTCTGTTTAGAGCAGTGGTTCTCAACCTTGGCTGCACATTAGAATCACCCGGAAATCTTTTCAAAATCCTGATTTCTGGGCCTCATCCTCCGGAAATTCTGTTTCTTTGTTACTAATGTTGTGGCTCTACCCCATAACAAAGAAACAGAATTTCCAGAGGATGAGGCCCAGAAATCAGGATTTTAAAAAGATTCCCAGGTGATTCTAATGTGCAGCCAAGGTTGAGAACCACTGGTTTAGAGGCTTGAAGTCAAGAAGTGCCTCTTTGTTCTCTGCTTTCTGGAGGCGGTCAGCGTGGAACATTCCTGCCTGGACTGGGGAGTGGTCTCTGGGTGTTAAGAATACCAGGAGGGGGAGCACAGACTCCTCCTAGAGCTCTGAGATGGGAAAGGCAGCACTCCCTCACCTCTAACCCCAGGACGTTTCTTTAGAAGCAGAAGCCTCATCCTGTGCAGGGGTGCTGGCTGCCTCAGTTTCTCAGAGACAACGAATATGATGAACGTCTTTTCCCCACTGCAGTAGCTGCTTCATTTGTTCGTTCTCGCATTTTTCATTAGCTGCTAAATCGCCCCTGTGGCTGCAAACCTGTTGTGCCTGACTCAGCCAGTGGGGAGCTATGGGAGCTGTGCAGGGACAGGGGAAGGGGGAGGGGGGCCCGGCCTGCAGAGAGGGTCAGTGGTGCCTGCCCGGCTGTCTCAGAGGATGTGGCTTAGGTTAGGTCCTGTCCTTTGGCAACTTTAGGAGGGGAGGCCGTGTCCTCCGCTCCCCACTTTGACTCAGGGGTGGAAGTTCTCCTTGCTCTCTGGCCTCATAACTCAGTGGATCATAGTGGGATGTGGCAGGCAGGCAGCTTCTGTGGCTGCACACAGGCGCGGGCAGGCGGTTTCTGGGGGGTCCGGGGTTGCCGCCTGGCCTGCTCCCGGGCCCTCCCACCATCCGATCACCATGGCGATCGCTGGGCGCAGGCCAGCTGGCAACACTGGCCCCTGGGGCGTCCGGGGTTTCCGCCTGGCCTGCGCCCTGGCCCTCCCACCCTCCGATCGTGGGGCGCAGGCCCTCCCGCCCTCCAATCGCCATGGCGATCGCTGGGCGCAGGCCAGCCGGCAACCCCGCCCCGGGGGGACTGGGGTTGCTGCCTGGCCTGCTCCCGGGCCCTCCTGCCCTCTGATCACCATGGTGATCTTGGGGCCACAGGTCAGCCACCGGCCCTGGGAGTCCGGGGTTGCCGCGTGGCCTGTGTCCCGGCCCTCCCACTCTCCAACGCCATGGCAATAGCTCCATGCAGGCCAGCCAGCAACCCCAACCGGCTTTCCGATGGTGATTACCAGCTGAAGGCGGCCTTTGCCCACCCCCCAGCTCTTGCCTGCCGCCTGGGTTGCCAATCACCATTCTTCAGTCCTTCCCCTTTCGCCTCCCAGCATTGCAGCTACTAGGCCATCTTTGTTGGTGGTTAACCGCCATCTTGGCTGGCAGTTAATTTGCATATTGCCCTGATTAGCCAATGGGAAGGGTAGCGGACGTACGGCTAATTACCATGTTTCTCTTTTATTAGATAGGATTATATTTCAGATAATCAATTCATGGCTTCAGTGCTTTCACCCAACCTCTTAAATTAAACGGATATTAGTAATTACACCTTAAAAAATGGTGTAATCATTAACATCATAAACACATCTATATATCTAAAAGCCCAGGGACCGAACGGCAGAACTAGAACGACCGATCGACCAATCGCTATGACACGCACTGACCACCAGGGGGCAGACGCTCAACACAGGAGCTTCCCCGTGGTGGTTATTGCACTCCCACAATGGGAGCGACGCTTGGCTGACAAGGATGAGTGGTGCGCCCACAGCGGGAGCTGCCGCTCAGAGGGCAGGTCCAGACACTCAGCTGACTGGGATGAGCAGCGCTCCCACAACAGGCTATCCCCGCAGGCCACGCCCCGACCAATGCACAAATCCGTGCACTGGGCCTCAAGTACATACATATATTTGTCTCCTATGATAACTGTATGGATAAATTTTTGTGTTGACTGTCACTTATAGTCACTTTTTCAGAATTGTTTCAACTCCAAGAATTGCAAAAACCGCATCTCTAGACCAAAGCCCTCTCAACACGCCAGACTTAAGTATCTACCTCTCAGTTCACATCACCTTGGGACTTGTTTTTAGAGCTTGCTGGGAAATTTTAATGCAATGAGTAAAAGGACATGTGGGAATAACTGATGACTAAACAATGTTGTTTTTTCTTTAAAGTTGGTTTATTGAGATGCACATTACATACAGAAAAACTTATTTTGACAAATGTTGAACAATGTTTTTATCAAGCCCTATTTAATTCAAATTGATTAAACCTATTTTCCTTATCTTCCCCCTAAAACCAACCTCCTGTTTTCATTCCTACTGGCTACCCCACCCCCCTCTAATTTAACTTAATCAAGTCATAAACCTAACTTCTGTATAGGAAATACAGGGGATAGAGAACAAGTTAAATGACACCACAAGGAAACAATCAGAAGACTCCAGAATGTGAGCCTTTTAAAAACACAACTTTACTAATCTCTGTTTTTTTTAAGTCTCTGGTATCTGAGTGCAATGTATGATCCCAGAGTGGGTCCTGCATCTGGAGGGAAATAATTGTGAAATAGGACAGTACTGGGACAGACAACTGAAGAAATCTGTCTTCTTAGGTGACAGAATTATGTAAGTGGGACATTTCCTGCATGTGATCATTGCAGTGGTTATATTTTAAAAATTATTTTTAGAGGATGAATGCTGAAGTGTTTTGGTGGTTGAAAAGTATCACAATATCTGTAGTTCAATCTCAAATGGTTCATAAAAAAATTAATATTACTAATATATATTTATGTGTGTAATATATATGTAAATAATTCAAATGTAGAAAATTTTTTTAAATTGGTGAATCTAGATAAAGTGTTCAATCTTCTATTCTGTAGCCCAGAAATATTTCAAAAGAAAATGTTAAAATATAAGTCATTTAAAAAACAATAACTGGGGGACTGGTCTAGACAAGCGGGCGCCAATCTTTTGGATCTCACGGACCACCAGTTGGTGACTGCTGCTCCAAAGGTTTCCTTAAATCAGCGGTCGCCAACCTTTCAGACCTCACAGACCACCAGCTGGCTACCATTGGTCTAGATCAAAGAGCCTAAGGAGTCATAGCCAAATGCAAGGTAAGTCTTGATTTAATCCCTATTTTTAAAAAACAACAACACAAAAAACACTGTGAAAGACATCTTAGAGACACTTGGGGAAAATTTAATATGGATTCAATGTTAGATAACATGATAAATTTTTCTTAATATTCCTAGGTATGATCATTGTTTTGTGGATATGTAAGAGAATATCCTTATTCTTAGGGGATATATGCTGAAGTATTTTAATAAAGTGTCATAATGTCTGCTACTTACTTTAAAATAGCATATACTGTGTTGTGTGTGTGTGTGTGTGTGTGTGTGTGTACACAAAAGTAGGTTTACAGTTGTTTGTATTGAAAATAATAAAATTAATAATGATACAAGAATAAACTGTTTCACATAATCACAACTATAAACCTACTTTTGCCCACCACTGTGTGTGTGTGTGTGTGTGTGTGTGTATATCTGTATGTGTGTGTGAATATACATGTACTAGTATATATAATCACATGTATATATGAATGAATAAATATCTATCATTCAGAGTGCAACCAGGAAAATACAGATCATCCCAACTATTTTAAGCAGAGGAAAATTAATATAAAGAATTGGTTATTAAGATGTAAGACTTGAGACTCAAACAAAGATAGCAGTGGGGTGGGGACAAGCCACAGATTAGCTGTAGAAAGAAGCTACCACCACCTCTTGGCTAAAGGAATAAAAAGAGGTGGCTCAGAACTCAGGGCTGGGGTGCTGTAGCAGAAGCTGGTTCTTCAGGTTAGTCACTAGAATTTGGAAAGAGACAGGACTAGCAGAGAGGGAGCAGAATCTCCTCCAGGATTATCTCATTGTGGGACTCCCATTTCCCATTCTACCTCCTCCTGGCCAAATCCAACCCGAGGTCAACTAACACAGCTGCATTTTGTATGATTCTCTCGACCAATGTTTGAGGTTTTCATAACAAACTGGGAAAACAGATTAATTTTAAACAAATTTAATGACCTAACATTCATAAGAATATAGTAAGCCAGCATTCTAGTGTCCTGCTCCTGAGCTGTAATATGTCATACACATGGCCCTGAGTGGTGTTACTCAGTGGTTAGAACATCAACCCACACACCAAAGGATCATGGGTTCAATTCCCAGTCAAATGCACGTACCTGGGTTGCAGGTTTGTTTCCTGCCCTGGTCGGGGCACGTGCAGGAGACAACCAATAGATGTGTCTCTCTCGCTTCTCTCTTCCCTCCTCTCTTTTTCCCTCCCCTCCCTTCCACTCACTCTAAAAATCAGTGGAAAAAATATCCTCAGTTGAGGATTAACAAATTGTCTATCACACATTTTGATTGGGACCCAAGGGGGAAGGGGGGAGGTAAAGAAAGGTGAATTTGGTACCAGGCATCAAAATGCTTAAAAATGAACATACCCACCAACCCAGGAACTTAAAATGTGGGTATACCCTGTCAAGATGTTTAACTGGATGTTTTAATAAACAATAACAATAGGAAACCAGCTATATATCCAACAATAATTGGTTGAGTACATCAAATCAATGGAACACTGTGCACAGAACTATGAAAGATATCATCTTTAGTTTGAAGACAATGCTACTTACAGGTATGGACACACACTTGACAGTCACTGTTTATATTTTCTGATTTTCCATAATAAGTGAATATGTGTATTTTTTAAAGTTTATCATCTTAAATAAATAGTAAATACATGTCTTCCTTTCCCTTTCCTTCATCTTTTGTTCTCAATAACGTGATTAACTTCTAACTTATCTAGACGTTCATATCTTTTCCCACATCTAGATGTTGTATGGTCCTGCATTTTGCTGATACATCCATATTCACAAAATACCCATTTCATTATGTCACTCTCCTGGGATATGAATCATTTTCAGTGACTCACTATATTCTAAAGGGCAAAATCCAACATCCTTGGCCAAGTACTCAACACTCTTCTTAATTTGCTTTTCCTGACTTTCCATGGTTCCCATCACGGTTCTTCTACCCTCCCAGATAGGCCTCGATGTTGCCTTAGCATATCTGGGTCTTCAAGTGTTCTATTTACTGAGATATCCCAAGCACCCAGATTAGTACCTGAGGCAGATTAGATGCTCAGTAAATAATGGCTCTGGCATTCATTAATCCTCATGGGGATTTTTGTTGAATATATTCCACACATCGGGAACACTCTTATCCCTACAGTTCCAACTACCCAAATTGTATGTACTTTTCCAAATCTAGATCAAAACCACAACTTTCATGAAATGTACTCCATCCCCAAAGTATTTATCTATACCACATATTTGTCAGCTAATAGCCTATGTCCAAAACATGTGTGATGTTTTGTTTCTCTCTAGATAAGTTCCCCCAAAGGCAGGGACCATCTTCTCTCTTTTTTAGTTTAGAATAAAAAACAAAGCAGCATACTGTATAAATAATGAGTGAAAAAGAAAACAGAAGTAGCAACCCCAATGAATAAAGGAAAAATGTGAACAAGAGCTTCTCAGAGAATATAATCACTAACACAAAAGTACCTCTGGCTGCCAAAAGAATGCATCCTCATCACTCCTTAACCTCTGACTCCGAGAGCCAGCTCAAGAAATGCTGTGTGATTATTCTAGCTGACATTCCATATAACATCTTATATGTGAGGAAAGAAGACGCCCAGATAGCTCTCCTTTACAATAAAAAGAACTCAAATTCCAGTATTAACACCTTCACTGCCACCAACCGAGGTTGAGTCTCCAGCATCACTGACCTGGAATGCCAGGCAGAAGTTTAAGCTTGGATAAACCCAGGAGAAAGAAGGCAAGACAAAAGATCCCAATGGCCAACCCAGTTCTTCCTGCTTCAGTCCTAGTAGGAACATGCAAGGGCATAAAGATGCTGTTACCTGATGAGCCAGAGACAGTGAACAGAAAGCTTTGCTAAAGGAAGGGAAAATGTGAGGTAGTGCCTATGCAAAATATCCAAGTCAAAGGCCCTAAAAAACAAGGTGGACCTACTGGATATTCTACTAAGGAACTCAAAATCTCTGTAAGCTCTATGATACCAGCACTATGAAAGTAGGCACCTGGCCCTGTACCCTCCTCCTGACCATTCCATCCCTGCACTCTTCTCTACAAAGGAAACAGTGGGGGCCACCAGATACAGAACACTTTCTTCTCTTATATTCATAGGTGAGTGTGTTCACAAAAATCATGCCAGGTGAATGTTTTCAGCTTCATCTGCAGATGAGAAGACTAAAGAGCAGGAAATGTGTCTGAGATCATCACAAATGTAATTACAATTGAAGAAGAAAGGGAATTTCAGCTCAGGTACTACTCCAACTACTAAAGCTATGTCCTTTCGATGCATTTCCTATTGCAGGAAGATCAAACAGCTTTGTCAGGGTACAGATTTGGAAGGAAAAAAAATTATATAGTCCCTTTTTTTTTCTTAGAATGAAAAATATACCACCACTAATTAATATATTTCACTAACTTCAATATCAGGAAATAATCATTTATACCATGTTACCTATCAAAGATACACAGATTTAAGAAGCATTCATTCCAGTCTTGCACTAGACTAGATAGTGCTAGGTCCAACTCTGTAGAAAAAACAATCCATGAACATTAAAATAGGGCCTCGATGCCTGAAGGGACAGAGTCACCCTCTGGCCTAACACAGACCATGTGCAGCTAAGACATTAACTACTGTATGGTGTGAGATCCTTTAACACTAGATTGCCCAAGGAAGTCATTTTGACTGCTTTTTAGTTTCAATTAGAAAAACAATTATGTATATAAGGACACAATGTCTTAGAATTTTGTGACTTTTTGTACAACATATAAATGCGTTTATTAATAATTATAGTTACCTCCCCCTCCTTCATTTCTGGCATATATATGTGTGTGTGTGTGTGTGTGTGTGTGTGTGTGTGTGTGTGTGTGTGTGTTATACCTATATTGCCCAAAAGCAGTCATTTTGACTGCTTGGGAAATTTTAAATAATCAAATGACTCTTATTATTGAATTGAGTAAGTTTATTTCTTATATGACCAGTTCGGCTCTGTATTGAAATAAGTTTTCATTTTTTTTCGATTACCATAAAATGATAACATACAAGTACATGATAAATTGTCGATACTTGATAAGTTGCAGTAGCTCAATAAGCTAAACTAGTACTTGTTATTCGAATCTTTATGCAGTGATACTTGTTCTAATAAGTTGTTTATTTTATTTCTTTTGTGCCCTAAATTCATGAAAGAAATGTCGAATAGAAGTGAGTTATTGGAAAAGCTAAGGAACATAAGTGAAGAGTGCTCCGATATTATTCTTTCACAATGCAGTCATTTTGACTGCTTTGGGGCAATATAGGTATATACTAAATTTCAGTCTTTCTAGTGTTAAAGCTAACTATAATGCTGAATACTTTTCTAGTATCTATAAAAGAAATAAACAACCCAAGAGATCCCTAAGGTTAGTCATCCAACCTCACAAAAGAAAAACCTACCCTCACATATCTTATACTCTCCAATTAGCAAACAAGAAAACCAAGTTAGACGAAAAGGAATTTCTCTGAGCTGTAAAGAAAACCTCACTGAAACATGATAAACTCTAGTTCAGAATTTTAAAATGAACCAACAAAAAGTTGACCCCAAAGCAGATCTTCACTCCCTACTCATATTACTTCATCCAAAACCACCTCCCAATTTTTCTTAAAGAAATTATCTCAAATTACTTAAAAATACATGATTAATTCCTTACACCTGGCAATATTAAACATGACTGTATCAAAAGAAATATTCTTAAGCTCATACAGAGGAGAAGACTGTACAGAATTAGTGAATTTTGTCAGAGGATTTGCACCTGTCTTTCCCTCTCTCTTCCACTCTCCCTAAAAAATCCCTGGAAAAATATCCTTGGGTGAGAATTAAAAAAAAAAAAAAATGCACAGATAGAGTAGATGCAACAAGAAACCAGGGCTTTAATGACAAAAGCATCTAGTGGCACAAACTCTATCAGGAGTCACACAAAAAAGGACAATAAAATGTCTCTTTGGGGGAAAAAAACTCATAGACACAGACAACAGTATTGTGATTACCAGAGGGAAAGGGGGGTGGCAGGATGTAAAAGAGGGTAAAGAGGGTGATGGAAGGAGACTTGACATGGGGTGGTGAACACACAATACAATATACAAATGATGTATTATAGAATTGTATAGCTGAAACCTATATAATTTTATTAATCAATGTCACCCTAATAAATTCAATAAAAAAATAAAAATATATCTTTGGGTTAAGTGTCCTGACACTGCACAAGTCATTTCCTCTATGTAGGCACTGATGCCTTATGCGTACAATGAAGGCATTATATTATCTCTGAGGGTCATATATTGCTAAGACGGTCTATGATGTTATATCATGAAAATTAAACACACTCCAGGCAACTTTCCTTTTCTAAATAGAAATAAGGTAACCATTCCCATGACCACCCCATAATGTGATCTTTTTTCCTTTTACACTTTTAATTTATTGATTTTAGAGAGGGAGGAAGGGGGGGGGGGGGAGGGAGGGAGGGAGAGATAGAGAGAGAGAGAGAGAGAGAGAGAGAGAGACATCAATTTGTTGTTCCACTTACTTATACATTCATTGGTTGATTCTTGTACGTGCCCTGACCAGGGATCAAACCCTCAACCTTGATGTATCAGATGATGCTCTAACTAACTAGGCTACCTGGCCAGGGCTAACTTGATCTTAATACTAAATTAAAACTGCCTAGCCCTGGCTGGTGTTGCTCAATCAGTTGAGTGTGGCGAGCCGGCACGGCCATTGGCATACTCAGCCCCAGGGCACCTATGTGCCATGCCAGCTCAGCCTGGTTCAGTGACCTTGAGTGGCGGCGGCTGAAAGGCTTAGAAAAGACAGACAAGAGAATGAAAGCTGGGTCTCGCTGCTTCTTGATGGAGAGAAAGCGCCAGCGCCCACAGCCATGTCCTTATTTTATAGCAGATGCCACAAGGCAAAGTAAGGGTGTGGTCAAGATGTTTACAACATTCTCATTGGTTTCGATCCTACTCAACCACATGCACCTAAACTATATCAAGCCCACATCACTCAGGCACATGGGGCCACGTGTTCGGACCATAGGTTCAAGCTTACAACTACAGTGGGGCCTTGACTTATGAGTTTAATTCGTTTCGAGACCGAGCTCATTAAGGAGCTCGTTAACGCAAATTAGTCTATCAACTCAATGCAAAAAATCGGCCCAGTGACAGCTGGTATCTCAAAAAACTCGTTAGTCAGGACACTCGTAAGTCAAGGCCCCACTGTATAGCTGTTGGCTATAATTGTGCTGGGAGGGCTCTGCCCTCAAAGCTGGGACTTGCATGTGGCCATGAGAGGACTGTGCCTTCTAATCAGTCCAAGGCTTGAACCTGTCCAAAACATTTTGTAGCCGCGCCCCACAGTTGAGCATCATCCCATGCATCAAAAGGTCATCAGTTTGATTCCCAGTCAGGGCACAAGCCAGGGCACATATGGGCTCAATCCCCAGTAGGGGGCGTGCAGAAGATAGCTAATGGATATATTTCTCTCATTGATGTTTCTCTCTCTCTTTAAAGGTCAGGAAGACCTTTCTCTCTCTAAAAATCAATAAAATAAAACTGCCTAACCTTCCCTACAATGTGCTCTATTAAACATATGTTTGTAAACAAGTGTCCTTGCAGTAGCAGAGTTCTGAGCTCTGTAGACTCCATCTACCCAAAACAGCTTTCCAAACCAGAGAGTCTGGTGAAGCTGTCAGAAGCATGACACCATTCCCATAGGAAGCAAGATCATGGCCCCATGTGGATTGCAGGACGATCCTGTCAGTAGGAATAGCCAAGGATAGGAAAGACCATCCACATGGAGGTTCCTAATGACTGAAAACATCTCCACTGTGAGTGCACACTGTAACAAGTGGAGGTCGTTGACTGGCACTGTGCATACAACCAGCCAACTAAGGAAACAAAACTTGTCTAACAGCTGAGGCCACAAATATGTTAGTAAAAATGCAAGAGAAACAGCAACCCACCTTCTTAGTCTGCAAGTAACTGGGAATAAAGGAGGTACAGCCAAGTCTATGATAATTCTGTTCTCTAAGACTTTAAAATCAATTTTGGGAGGCAACCCATAGGTATATGGAAAGTTCACTAACAATACCCAATTACAAAAACAAAATACCAACCATTACAAAAATTCAGAAAACACTGTCAGTACCATGACAAGGTTTAGCTGAACTGGCCACGCACAGGATCCATGCTAGGGCTGGACTACAGGAGAGACTTTTTAGATCTGGGTGAAAACTGATAGCACTCAAGCTCTAACCTTAACATCACCTCAAGTGTCACATTTGTTCTAAACAACTAGGAAAACAACTATTTGCTGCTTCTGCAGCAAATCTGAGATTTGAAGAGGGGGAAAAAACATTTTAAAAGACTCCAATTTTTTATTCTAAATATTAAGAATTATGTGATTATCTTGATTCTCCCCCCAACTCCCCCTTTTTAAAGTTAAATCCTTTCTGGATAAAACTCTCATTCCTCAAATTTGTTTAACAGTTTCTTCAAACATTCCCTCAGAGTATTAACAGCAGCTATTCCTGTTTATCAAAGGCCTAAAATAAAACAGGACTAGACAAGGAAAACAAAACTCATCTGACAGCTGAGGCCACAAATGTGTTAGTAAAAATGCAAGAGAAACAGCAACCCACCTTCTTAGACCTGCTTGATACCATGTAGCAATCAGGCATTTCCACATAACCCTCTTACCTTCTCCTCACTGCTAAGGCATTTCAAGGCAACTTGAGATTAGAACAAACTTTTAACTTACACATCACAGCTGAACTAACGAATAGCAAATATATGACTTAATTAGCATAAAATTATCACCACATATGTGAAATATAATACCAGAGCCCATTCTTGCTGAAAATATATTGTGGGGAAGCACGGGACTTGGTTGGATTCTCTGAAAGTTCGGGGGCCTCTGAGGTGGCAGCCCCTACCTTTGACTTTTCCAAAAAAGCCCGATCCGCCGGGGTGTTTTACTAGAATCTCTGTTTAGTCTTTAAAGACCCGACCTTGTAGGAGCATATACTTTTCCAAGGATACTTACCCTGCTGATTGTATCTAGAGGTTAATTTTAGTTCAATCTGTTATGACAATAAATGCCAAAGGAGGCAGGCAAACAGGGCTACTTGGCAGCAATAGCCAAGTAGTGCCTTAGCCCTCTCTTTCACAAAAACATGTGTTAAAGTAATCATTCATCTGTCTGCCAGTCAGCCCCAGCAATATATGATACCACAGGAGAGGCAAAGCCCGAGTAGTTTTGATGCAAAGTCTCTAGTTTAATTTCATTACCTGCCTGCCCCACAGTCATCTGATATTCCTGCAAAAACTTGTCTCTAATTTGGATGGACTAAAAAATAAGGGGACAGGCACCAATATTTTAGTTCACGGAACAAGTGTGTTAAGAAATAATTTCTCCCTCTAGTAAATAAATGTAGTGTGGATTACTGAAACTTGTTTTTTTAAATAAAATTTTAAAACCTGCCTTGGAAATAATGCCATTTTGCATTGTGTCAAGAATTCTTCTCAGCTAAAATCATAAAAATGTTCCAATTTTTAGTAAGGCAAAATTTTCCATATTTTTCATAAAATAACTTGCCAGAGTGGTTCAGTTAGTTGAGCATCTTTCATGCATGGAAAGGTTGCCAGTTCAATTCCAGATAGGGCACATGCCTGGGTTGCGGGTTTGATCCTCAGTCAGGGAGCACAGGGAAGGCAACTGACAGATCTTTCTCTTCTTTTTCCCTCCCTCCCTCCCACTCCCTCTCCCTCTCCCTCTCTCTCCTCACCCCAGTCTCTCTCCTCCCACCACCATCATCATGTCCCTAACAAGGATTTAAAATTTTTTAAATGTGTACAATTTAAAACAAAAAAAAAGGAGCTATCACTCTTATTTAATGAGAAGTCACAATATTATGAAGTAAAAGGAAACACTTTTCAGACTAATAAGAGGGCATCTGATAAAACTTTGTGCTGCATAATGCTAGAAAGGCAATATAAAAATCCTGAAAAAGTAATTACTTTATTGTAGATCTATACCAAATATTCAAAGTACCCTTGAAAAAGCTTACCTAAGGAAATAGGATAGAGAAGCAAACTTGAGTTGGTTACATATACATCTTAAGTAATGTCACACTCTTTACAAAGACCAATAGCCACCTAAAGATATCAATTCCAGAGTTGAGATTGCATTCTAAAAATAACAGAATTCTAATCTTCAAATTAAGTTATTTTTTTCCTCTATCTCCATGCTGTCTCTGAAAAGAATTAAGTGCCCTAGCCATTTTGGCTCAGTGTATAGAGCATTGGCCTGAGGACTAAAGGGTCATGGGTTCAATTCCGGTCAAGGGCACGTGCCTCGGTTGTAGGCTCCATACCCAGGCCCCAGTTGGAACACAACCAATCAATGTGTCTTTCTCACATCGATGTTTCTCTCTGTGTGTCTCTCCCCTTCCTTTCCACTCTCCCTAAAAATCAGTGGTAAAATATACTAGGGTGAGGATTAACAGAGGAAGGGAGGAAGAGAGGGAGGGAGGGAGGGAGGGAGGGAGGGAAGGAGGGAGGGAGGGAGGGAGGGATTAAGCAAATGTGGAAAGAATAGAGTACAAAATAAATCATGTGAAAAGAGGAAAAATAATAGAGAGCTAACAATGCAGGAATGCTTCAAAGGCAAGTGGATCTGCTGGGACAGTGAAGAAACCTGACCCTTTTCCTCCAACTTCATCACCCCCTCGAAGACACTGAGCTGGACTGAGAGGAGGACAGTAAGGAGGAAGTTCTCCCTGCAAGTGCCTAAAGTCCACAAGTTATGGGTTAAGTGACCAGGGTCACTGTTCTCAGGGTCACCAGGGGAGCAAGGCATCACTGCTCCACACCTCAAAGCATAAACATACTGCTGGACTGGCATTTCCTAGAGTTCTAAAACTGCAAGCTTTTACCATTAGGACAAAATTAAAGGAGAAAGTAAGAGATCTCTTAAGTAAGCTGATTCAGTCTCTGGTAGAAGATATAAATAAATAAAGCATTTAAGTATCATTGCTAACCTGAGTTACATGAAAACAATGTATATTTGGATTATACCAATTAAGCATATATTAAATTGCAAACATACAAACTATAATTCTAGAAAACACTGCCTTTATTATTCTCTAAATAGTAGTATTTCACACACCACCATCCTGTCATTCACCTTGCACTTTCCACTGGATATCACCTACACATAAAACAAATGAGTTTACCTACTCTAAGTTTTAACAGTAAATTAATTCAATACTTTTCACACAGGAACTGTAAACTATATTCCTAGGAAGCATCCATGGAGGTGCAATGACTAGTAAGGACTGAAAAACAGGCTAGCTGCTCAATTTCAAGTGGGAGCCTGTTAACTTAGACTGAGTGCTCCCCTGGTCACTCATCTCCCTCTTCATACGGGGACACAAAGGGCCTCATACTGCCTATCAAAACTTGCTTAACAAATCTTGCCCAAGCTCTAAAAACTGTCTAAGTCCTCAATTTCAAAAACTTTTAAATTCATAGTTTGGCATGGCCGGTGTGGCTCAGTGGTTGAGCACCAACCTGTGAACCAGGAGGTTACAGTTCAATTCCCAATCAGGGCATATGCCCAGGTTGTGGGCTCAATCCCTAGTGTGGGGCATGCAAGAGGCAGCCAATCAATTCTCTGTCATCATTGATGTTGCTATTTCTCTCTCTCTCTCCCTCTCCCTTCTTCTCTGAAATCAATAAAAATATTTTTTCTCTATATATAAAAGCCTAAGCAACTGTTATGACTGAACGACTGGAACAACCAGTCAACCAGGCGCTATGACGTGTACTGACCACCAAGAGGGCAGATGCTCAACACAGGAGCTTCCCCTGGTGGTCAGTGCGTTCACACAGCCAATCTCCTGCAGCCAGCCAACCTCCCATGGCCCCTCCCCCCAGCCGGTCCCCCCATCAGCCCCAATCAAAGGGGCCAGCTGGCCAACTGCCCGCAGCCCACCGCCCCCCAGGACAGCCAACCTCCCACAACCCCTCCCCCAGTCGGCCAACCTCTCATGGCCCCTCCCCACTGCCAACCAGACCCCCCCAATAGGCCTCGATCGCAGGTCAGGCCAAGGGACCCCACTCATGCACAAATTCATGCACCGGGCCTCTAGTAAATAAATAAATTCAGAGTTTGCCCCTGCATTTAGGATATCACAACGCATGTTTAAAACCCCCTTCCAAAACACAGAATCATCTTTACAGAATATGGTTATGAGCAGAGTGCTGATTCAATATTCTCATTTGCCAAATACATACATTAACTTGAAGGGATAGAAGATGCCCTTGACTCACAGCATCTAATAAAACCTTCAGAGGAAAAGTCATCAATGCAGCTGAAACACACTCTCTCTCTCTCTCTCTCTCTCTCTCTCTCTCTCTCTCTCTCTCTCTCCCCCCCCCCCCACTTTCCCCACCCCCAGCAAAGTCATTATGTCAATTATGACTTTCAGGAGGGTGCCCCCTTAAAGGAACATGGTACCTGTCTGTCACAGATAACATGATAATCTTCTTTCAGCTCACTACTGTTATCTCAATCTTTTAAAAACCAAAATGTATTAGCAATGATATCACAGTAATTAATCTCAGCTTTATGTCAATTTTCAAACTTCCCATTTTCCACAGCTAGTTCCCTGCTTGGGGGAGAAACTCAACCACCTCATAAATTTTGCATATTTCTAGCACACTGTGTTTTAAAATATGCTCAAGTATTGATCATAGTGATGCAGCAGAGGGACCGAAGGCCCTAAGGCTTAACAACTCCGCAAGAATGCAGGATCAGGGATGGGACCAGCTCTTTCCTCCAGGGCCTTCTTATGCTCTGGACCACACGTCCTATGGCTAGGAGTCAGGCTTTGGAGGTTCTTATCTCTCAAGTTTATGTTCCTACTTCTATACTTACACAGTGATGGGTCTGCAACCACAGTTAAAAGCCAAAGCTGCCAGTAGAGAGCACCTATGAGCAGGGAGGTTAATGCATTTTTAATTGAAACTTCATATCCAGGATGGGGACAATTTAATCAGATACTAGAATTAACTCATGTGTTCATGAGAAACTAAACAATTGAAAATGCTACAAAATTAATCCTATATTATTTTAAATGTTTTCCTATATAAAACACTTTTTAAAAGAAAATCAAAGCAGTGCAGTTAGAAGCTACATTGAGATCTATAGCTTTCTCCACGCAATGTCAATGACCTTCCAAATGATACCTGTCCATTATTAAAAGCTTGTACAAGCACCCACCGTATTGTAATGATGGAGTTATTTCCCGTCAGTTCTCTCACATGGTGGTTAATTTTTTTAAAGTTCATATATTTGTAAATTTGCTAATAAAAATTAAATTATATATACAAACCACAGAAAATATAACAGTGAAATATATATATTAGTTAAATTGGACAGTTTCCATCAAACCCACAAATCAGAAAACCAAACAGACCATGAGATATTTTTGGTTTTCTCTTTACTGCTATGCTGTATTATTGATTCTGAAAACAAAATACCAAAGGGTGGGGGTTAGGGGTGGGATGAGCTCTGTGGATAAGTCAGCTCCGCTGTGCTACCAATGGCAGCAGGGGTTTCCAGAATTCCCCCTCGTCACACTGCCTACACTGAATGCCGCCAGGTAATGCCAATGCTTTTAAAATCTGCTTCATGAACTGTATTACTCATAAATATGAAGGAAGCATGAGCTCAATGATTACAAGAAATAGAGCCTAAGGGTTAAAATGAAAGCTCTGGACCTTATCGGGGCAAATTACCTGCTCGCTGTTTTAGTGTCTTCATCTGAGAAATGTAACAAGAGTACTCAACTCACAGAGTAGTTAAATGAATGAAATGAGTCAAAACCTTTAAAGTAGTTAAAATGGCATAAGGTATTGAGTCACTGCTCAATAAGTATTATTTACTGTTGTTATTATTAGCCAGAATTTTCAAATTCCCTCAACTGTGTAAGATTACCATTGTCCATTGTAAAATCTATTCTTTGAGGGACACAATACAAAGTGTCCATCAATATCAAGATGGAATGAAAGTCTACACAGGTGATTCTCAAATCTGACTTCATCAGATCTAGGTACCACCATCCCAGCCTAGCCCCACTGATCAGAAACTCTGGTGAGGTTACTGTGCCACCAGAGCTGGGAGCTCCTTCCTACAACACCGACACCAGGATCAGGTCTACTGAATAACAGCAAGTTCCTTTGCAAACCTAAAACATTATTTGCTTGATAGGAATGATTGTCTTAGGTGAGTACACTCATGGTCTTAAAAAACAAAGACAGTAATAAAAATAAATGCTGGTGCTAAGACATGTAGCAGCTAAAAACAGTATCTATAATAATAAAAGCATAATTTGCTAATTAGGCCGAACAACCACACTATGACACCCACTGGCGCCAGACCAGCCAAGGCAGGTGCAATGCGATTTGTCAGGGGCCCGGCCATCGCCCCATGATCGCCCTGCAGAGGGAGGCCCAGGCCACCGGCCGGCAGGGTGATCAATTGGGGGGGCTCCACGATAGCCCCAAAGAGGCCATCGACAGGTGGGCTGCAGCAGGTGGGCAGGGCCATCCTCTGCGAGGGAAGCCTGGGTCCCGGCTGCTGGTGGCCAGAAGGAGGTCTGGGTTCCAGGTGCCTAGTGGAGGCCAGAGGGAAGCCCAGGTCCTGGGTGCTAGAGGGAAGCCAGTGCCGGCAGCTGGGGGAAGGAAGGAAAGCCTACTCTTGCACTGATTTCATGCATTGAGCCTCTAGTCTAAGCATAAATTTCTCTAGCCTGGGACTGGGTCAAAGTATTTCCCAGCTGATAGGGGTTGGATAGGTAATCAATTAGCACTGTTTGATTTCTGCCTAAATGTGTTTGAACCATCAGCAGTCAACTGTCTCTGAGGCAGATGCATCACTTCCTCAAGCTTTCAGTGATGACTGCTGCTGTCTGTAAGAGTGCAGTGGCTTCTAAAACAAGCTTCTGTCTCTCAGACACTTACTAAAGGCCAACACTGCATCTGTACTCTCTCGTCCCTGAGCACAGTCCTAAAAGGGGCTTCTCCACAGTGTCTCCGAGCCCAGGATGGTCGGCACAGGAGTTTCTGTGACCTGGGAATCAACGCTTGGCCAATTACTAGCTGTGTGAGCTTGGTAATTAAAGATCTTGCCGCCCTACTGGTGTGGCTCAGTGGTTGTGTGTTGACCTATGAATCAAAGGTCACAGTTTGATTCCTGGGTGGGGCACATGCCTGGGTTGTGGGCTCAATTCCCAGTGTGGGGCATGCAGGCGGCAGCAGATCAATGATTCTCTCCCATCATTGATGTTTCTATCTCTCCTTCCCCCTTCCTCTTTGAAGTCAGTAAAAATATATTTAAAAATAAATTTTAAAAATTTTTTAAAAAGCTCTTGCCATTTCCCCATTTGCAAGATTTCCCCTTAACACTGTACCAGTCTCTGAGCCCACAAAACACAGGCCACAAATTCCATTTCACACAGTGTGGTGGCTATTCCATCATTCTGAGAAGTCCAGTTTAACACTTAGGCACAGGAGTCCCAAACTCACATGCCTACGGGAACCAAGAGAGTAAATGAAAAGGGGCAGGATGGGTGAGTTCCCACAAACTGGAGAGCAAAAACTACTTCTAAGGAGCAGCTCCTCCAGGCAAGCAAGGGTGTGAGCTTGTTCCCATCTGACACCCCAGGCCTCAGGAAAAGCTGCACCCTGTGATGTGGCATATTCTCATTTGCTCAGTCTGGTGATGATAAACAATGTTAAAGTACACTAGCCAAACCACCTCTCTGCAAGCAGAGTCAACCCCACAGGACCCCAGGCAGGTCCCTGATCCCAGGCAGCCAAATCCTGAAAGCAAAAAGAACTACCACCTTGTACTTTGAAAGAGGTTGAAATTCATTTCACTGAAGCAAGTCTAAACATAGCAACAAGGGAGATTGCTTTGTGTTTTTTCTTATCAAAAACCACCCAAGCTGCCCAGCCTGTGTGGTTGAGTGGTTGAGCATCAATCTATGAACCAGGAGTTCACAGTTCAATTCCCAGTCATGGCACGGCCCGGGTTGCAGGCTTGATCCCCACTAGGGGCGTGCAGGAGGCAGCCAATGGATAATTCTCATCATTGATGTCTCTCTTTCTCTCTCTCTCCCTCTCCCTTCTTCTCTGAAATAAATTTTTTTTTTAATTTTTTAAGCTATCAAAGTTTAAGAACATGATGATTTGGGGGCAATTTGAAGCCTCTTAGACTTTGTCCCTGGTCTCTCATTTCTCCATTCCTAGTCCTACACACTGTTGCCAGAATAAAATTCTTTCAGCCATGTTGTTAAACACTCTGTTGTTTGAGAATTAAGTGTCTCCTACTATGTATGACAAAAGTATTCAACCCCATCCCTCCGGCTTCATTCACTATCATTTACTGGGCACAGCTCATGGGAGCCTGACATCTAACAAATGCTGTTCAACAATGTTAATATTGAGACCCTTGAAATGCACTGTGGATCAAAGACCAAATTCGTTCATTGTATATTTTATTAGATTCTAGGCATTTTGAGGCTTAGTAGAGTATATGATTGATCTGGAAGAGAGAAACATACAGAGCACAAGCCCTTCATCCTCCATTTCCTCAGTATAGTTAAGAAATTATCATAGTTAATAAAAGTTTTTAGAAATAGCTCCAAAACTTCGATTCTCAAATACTTTACAAAATTATCTAGTGCTTCAAATACATGCAAATACCCTTTAGGACAAGTAAAATGTCTAAAAAAATGACACGGAATAAGTGTCATTCTGAACACTTTCACAGATTAGAAAAATAGTCACATTAGTAGCCAGGTAACCCATCATCTTAAATATAATATAAAAGAGAAACATGGTAATTAGCGTACATCCGCTACCCTTCCCATTGGCTAATCAGGGCAATATGCAAATTAACTGCCAGCCAAGATGGCGGCCGGCAGCCAGGCAGCTTGAAACTAACATGAGGCTTACTTGCTTCAGTGACAGAGGAAACCAACGTTCCCCGCCTGCCTTGCCGGCCTCTGAGCTTGCAGTTTGAAACATTGTTACAAATATAGAAGCTAAACAAAACCCCAGAAACCTGCTTTCAGCGAGCAGGGATCTCAGAGGTGGAGTTGATACAGTGTTTCGATTATAGAACACAAACAAACCAGATACCTGCTTTCAGCAGCAGAGGCCTCAGAGCTGGAGTCAAAGCTAAAGCTGGCCCAGAATAAAAAAAGAAAAAGAAAAAAAGGAGCAGTTGGGAGCTTCAGTCACCCGCCAGCCTGAAAACAGCCCTCAGCCCCTCACCCAGACTGGCCAGGCACCCCAGTGGGGACCCCCACCCTGAAGGGTGTGTGACCAGCTGCAAACAGCTATCATCCCCTCATCCAGGCTGGCCAGGCACCCCAGTGGGGACTCCCATCCTGATCCAGGACACCCTTCAGGGCAAACCAGCCAGCCCCCACCCATGCACCAGGCCTCTATCCTATATAGTAAAAGGGTAATATGCCTCCCAGCACCGGGATCAGCGGAGCCGCGAGGCCTCCTGGCACCGGGATCAGCGTGACGGGGCAGCGCCCAAACCCCCTGATCGCCCTGTGACTCTGTGTGTGACAGGGAGCGAGGCCACAACCTCCCTATCCGCCCTGCTCTGTTCATGACAGGGGAAAGCTCCCCAACCCCCTGATCGCCCTGCGGCTCTGTGTGTTACAGGGGCGGGGCCACAACCTCCCTATCCACCCTGCTCTGTTCGTGACAGGGGAAGGCCCCCCAACCCCCTGATCAGCCCTGCTCTGTGCCTGATAGGGGGAGCTCCCCAACCCCCTGATTGCCCTGCGGCTCTGTGTGTGACAGCGTGCGGCGCCCCAACCCCCTGATCGGCCCTGCTCTGTGTGTGACAGGGTGTGGCACCCCAACCCCCACCCCCCACGGGCCCTGCTCTGTATGTGACGGGGTAGAGTCATAACCTCCCCATCAGCCCTGCCCTGAGTGTGAGAGTGGCGGCGCCCCAACCCCCTGATCGGCCCTGCTCTGTGGGTGATAGAGGGCGGTGCCCCAACCCCCCCCCCCCGCCCCACAGGCCCTGCTCTGTGTGTGATGGGGTAGAGCCATAACCTCGCCATCGGCCCTGCCCTGAGTGTGACAGTGGCGGCGCCCCAACCCCCTGATTGGCCCTGCTCTGTGGGTGATAGAGGGCGACGCCCCAGCTCCCCTATCGGCCCTACTCTGTGAGTGACAGGGGGGAGCTCCCCAATCCCCTGATTGACCCTGCTCTGTGCGTGACAGGGTATGGAGCCCAACCCCCCTGATTGGCCCTGCTCTGTGCGTGACAGGGGGCAGCGCCCCAACCCCCTGATTGGCCCTGCTCTGTGTGTGACGGGGTGGCGCTGCAACCTCCCCATCGACCCTGCCTTGAGTGTGACAGGGGGCGGTGCCCCAACCCCCCAATCGGCCCTACCTTGAGCGTGACTGAGAGTGGCATCACAACCTCCCAATCCGCCCTGCTCTGTGCATGGCAGGGGGCAGCGCCCCAACTCCCCAATCGGCCCTGCTCTGAGCCCGACCAGGGGCTGCACATAGGGATTGGGCCTGCCCTCTGCCGCCCGGGAGCAGGCCTAAGCCAGCAGGTCGTTATCTCCCGAGGGGTCCCAGACTGCGAGAGGGCACAGGCCAGGCTGAGGGACCCCCCTCTCCCCCCCGAGTGCACAAATTTTTGTACACCGGCCCTCTAGTCTTAAATATAATCTAAATGATAAGAATGAAAAACAGTGCATCTATACTTTTGCTTCCATTTGTTCTAATGCTACTAACCAGTTAACAGTAAATATGTCACATTCCTTTTTCTTTAATTGATTTTAGAGAGAGAGGAATGAAGAGGAAGAGAGAGAAACATCGATTGGTTGCCTTCTGTTATATACCCCAACCAGAGATTGAACCCACAACCTATGTATGTGCCCTGACCGGCAACCAAACCCTCTTTGTGTAGGGGATGACGCTCCAACTAACTGAGCCACACCAGCCAAGGCTATTGCCTATTTTTAAGTTTTCCCAAATCTGATGATGTCACTGCAGGCTACGTAAAATGTTTTTATTATCCAGCAGAATGCAACCATTTCTATACTTGCCTCATCTTTTTCATTACTTAGAAGAAGCAATCAAAGATTCCCAATTCTCAGAAGGGACATTAATTTCATTAATGTTTAGAATACTTACACTTTGTCATATTTAGGTTTCCACATTAGGCAAAATTATCAAATTATGCTCACATGAAAATCCTTAAAATGCTGAAAGTAGCCTATGTTTTTAAGATACCATGCTATCAATTAAAAACTACTGTGAAAATCTAAAGCAGTCTACATGTAAAAGTAAAGCTAAACATTTTCAAATAGTATTAACTTGATTCAATGCAGAAGGATCTCCTACAAGAAGCCCATCTGACAACTTGCATGCACAAATAAAGTTCCCACTTAATTAAAAACACATTAAGGAAGCCCTAGCTGATTTGGCTCAGTGGATAGAGCATCAGCCTGCAGACCAAAGGGTCCCAGGTTCAATTCTGGTCAAGGGCATGTACCTTGGTTGCAGGCTCCTCCCCAGCCTAGGCCCTGGTCAAGGGCGCATGCAGGAGGATACCAATTAATGTGTTTCTCTCACATCGATGTTTCTCTTTGTCTTTCCCTCTCTCTCTTTCACTCTCTAAAAATCAATGGAAAAATATGCTCAGGTGAGGATTAACAAAAAAATAAAAATAAAAAATAAGAAAATAAACTAAGGAAGATGCACACAACAGATTACCCTCATTATGCAATGAATGTTCTCCTTGAGGAACCAGAAAGTAATCTGACAGCAGCCCAAGCCGCTCACTGTGCTTCCCTTCTGGCTGTTGTGGACTCATCTGCAAACCATCCTCAGGGAGAGAATGGGGAAAATAAGGAAAAATCATCCTGATAAAAACTACATTCTGCCCTGGCTGGTGTGGCTCAGGGCAGAATGTACCTCCCATGCACCAAAAGGTCACCATTTCGATTCCCAGTTAGGGCACATGCTTGGATTTTGGGTTCAATCCCCTGTAGAGGGCATTTTGGAGGCAGCTGATAATGTTTTTATTTACCCCTCCCTTCCTCTCTCTCTAAAATCAACAAAACATATTTTTTTAAATAATAAATAAGTAAGTAAATAAATAAACAAATAAAACCATATCCAACATATCCCTTGCCTCCCTTTTGTCAAAATTAGGGGCTTTTCAATGTGTGTTTTGGAGATATTTAATCAGTTTTATAGCATGAATCAGAACTAAAGAACAAGTTGTAAAGAATTTTAGTATGTTTCTTAAAATGCTCAATACAATAATTTCTCACAGCTATATCCTAATCTCAGTGTTATGACTAATAGAGCATCTTATAACATGGGAACACCATGGTTTATCATACGAAATGTGAGATATTTCTGACCTGTGTACCATCGCTAGCATTTTAGCTCATCTATTAAACAGTATGTCCTTTGGGTGGAAAATGTGTATGTGTAAAAATGACAGACTGTTAAAAGTGAGAATTTCTGAGCGTGAAAAATACGTCAAGAAAATAAATAAATAAAAAATTTAAGTTACCAAGCTTTCCAGAAGATATAGTAAATACTTCAAAACTTTCATCTATTTAATAAATCAATGAATGGTTGGAATCAAATTTTCACAGCAGTGTTGCTTTTGCTTTTCATTGATCTTAATGTGTGCTGAACAATACATTAATATTATTAGTCTTGAGGTAATTGATAATTTTTGGTTGTAAATGTGATTTGTCATGATTTTAAATTTATGACAATCCAGTAAAGGAAAAGTGTTTTTTATAAACCCAATGTTTAAGAATTAGAGAAATTCAGTTGGGTTAATGTTCCTAGAAAAAAAAATTAATTTGGTTGTATTTATTTGATAGAGTCCTTTACTGGTCTAAGTTCTATAAGGGAATGTGATAAGAATTTTGTCCTGACTAATCCAGAGTGTTTTATTCTATCTGCTATACTCCAGCTACAAAATTCTAAGTTAAGATAGAAAGGGCTCAAGGCAGCAAAACTTTGTACTTATTTTAATGGGAAAACATATAGTGCATAAATTGTCATTTTACAACAAAATTAGTTCATCCACCTATAAAATTATCATCCTTAGAATATGTATACATATTACAGAAAGACCTACTGCTGAAAAGTAGAATTTCAGTAACACAAATTATACGTATTTCCATCACTTTGTTAATTGCCCAAAGAATGAGTAAATTTGCAATTTGAGGAAGGAACCAATTAGTAATCTTCCTTCTATAGACTGTAACTGCCTCCTGTTTCATTATTACAGCCTTGCAGTCAATCACACATGGAAAGGGACTCCCAGCCTCCCTTCCCACAATGCAACAGCAAAGTCACTGTGAACACAAAAGCTTGCATCACTCCCACACCTCAGCCAGGTGAAAAATCCCTTTTTGTTTTCCTTTTCTAGCTAGAATAAGAAGCAAAAGGGTTCCCAAGAGCACGTGGAATACTCAGACAATCATATGCTAAATCATAAAACAAGTCTCAGTAAGTTTCAAAAGACTGAAATAATACCAGCATAAATTCTCTAGCCTCAGAATTATGAATCAATAATAAAGATATTTGGAAACTCTCCAAATGTTTGCATACTTGAAAATAAAGGAGCAGACTTCAAAATTACCCATGGGTTAAAAAATTCACAAGGGCCCTGACTGGTTTGACTCAGTGGATAGAGCGTCAGCCTGTGGACTGAAAGGTCCTGGGTTCGATTCCGGTCAAGGGCACAGTTTTAACACTATAAATAATCAAATAAAGCAATAGAATCAGAGGGAGTCATAGACTATGAATAAACCTGTTGTCTGAGGGTGCTTTTCTTCTTTCTTCCCAAAACTTCAGGTTTATTCACAGTCCTAATACTATTGTCACCTCCCTTTTTAAAAAACATTTTATTTTTATTTTTTATATTTTATTGATTTTTTTTTTTTTTTTACAGAGAGGAAGGGAGAGAGATAGAGAGTTAGAAACATCGATGAGAGAGGAACATCGATCAGCTGCCTCCTGCACATCTCCTACTGGGGATGTGCCCGCAACCCAGGTACATGCCCTTGACTGGAATCGAACCTGGGACCTTTCAGTCCGCAGACCGATGCTCTATCCACTGAGCCAAACCGGTTCCGGCAAAAAACATTTTATTTTTAATATATTTTTTAAAAACTGTTTTCAGAGAGGAAGGGAGAGGGAGAGAGATAGAAACATCCTTGGTTGCGGGCACATCCCCAGTGGGGGGTGTGCAGGAGGCAGCCAATTGATGTTTCTCTCTCATAGATGTTTCTAGCTCTCTATTCTTCTCCCTTCCTCTCTGTAAAAAATCAGTAAAATATATTTTAAAAAAAAAAACTCACAAGGAACATTAGAAATATTATGAACTCAATGATCATAAAAATTCAACATATCTCAATTTGTGTATTGCAGCTATAGTTTGATGGGAAATTTATAGCTCTAAATACTTAAATTAGAGAGAATAAAAGCTTAACAACAATTATTTAATTTCTGCCTTAAGATTGAAAAAAGACTAATTAAATCAAAGTAAGTAGAAAGAAAAATAATATAGCTACATAAGAAATCAATAAAATAGAAAATGGACAAATAAATAATATCAACCAAACCATAAGATGAACCCATAAAAATTAAGAAAACTGATAAACCCATAGGTAAACTAATCTAGAAAAAAGAAATCACAAATTAGATGATATGACAAATACCTTGAAAGACACAAGTTACCAAAAGTGATACAAGAAGACATAGAAAATTTATATAACCCTATATATATTTTAAATAAAGATTCATAATTTAAAACTTCCCACAAGGAAAACTCCAAGTTCAGATGGCTTCATTGTTGAAATCTGTTATAAACATTTAAGGAAGAAGGAAGGCA
This sequence comes from Myotis daubentonii, assembly GCF_963259705.1. Classification (NCBI taxonomy): domain Eukaryota; kingdom Metazoa; phylum Chordata; class Mammalia; order Chiroptera; family Vespertilionidae; genus Myotis; species Myotis daubentonii. The sequence goes on from NC_081840.1 coordinate 104,594,483, forward strand.
GATTTCACATAAACTCTTTCAAGAACTAAGAGGGAACACTTCTTAAATTCATTTTGAAAGCATAAACCTGATACCAAAATCAGTCAAAGACATATATAAACACATATGTATACACACACACACACAGAGGGCTGGGCAAAAGTAGGTTTATGGTTGTTCATATCGAAAATACATATGATACAAGAATAAATAATAACAATAAACTCTGTTTCGTGTACTCACATCTGTAAACCTAGTTTTAACTCTCTTGAGCATATAATCTCCATCATGAGCACAAGCACAAAAATCCTTAACAAAATAATAGCAAATTAAATCCAGTAAAATATAAAAAGGCATTCTGTTCACCACAACTCTTAAGAGCCCCTCCTTCTCTCTCCCCAGAATCCAAATCTTTGTTGGTTTTCTAAAGAATAAATTAACTGGACCTGAAAATTAATGAGTTAGCAGTTTGAAAACTTTTCCCTAACATTATATTGTACTATACAGCTACAAATGTGCATGATGCAGCAGGATTATTTTGAAATCAAGAGTAGAGAAACTTGGGGGGGGGGGGGGGAGGCCGCAATGGGAAGATAAGGACACATATGTAATACTTTAATCAATAAAGAGATTTTTTAAAAAAAAGAGTAGAGAAACTGAATTTAGAAAAATATGATGAAGCTAAAGGCAATATTCAAAAGTTACTCCATGAGGTCTCCAGATTGGCTGTGACAGCACTAGCAGCCTAGACAAGGAGGGGATCCCTTTCACTGAGCACAAGAAGAGAACTACAATTACATTCACTACCAGGAAGAAATTCCTCTGTGGATTCTCAAAGAGAATGCTGTGTGAGACATAGTAAAGCATATTTTCAAAATCATTCTTTCATAAATCCTGCATTAAGTTTCAAAGGCATGCTTCTTTTAACATTTCCTCATTAAAGGGAAATGAACTAATGCCACAAGCAATGGAGGAGGGGACAGCTACATAACAATAATTTGATCTGGTCACACAGCTCTAGTTTTGTAAATTACACAACTTTGTTCCCCAAACTTAAGAATTTTATAGCTACAAATTTCCATAGGCAGGGTATCCACATTCTAAAGATATTTGTATCTTTGTGAATGTACACATGAATAAAATATCGATATAATAAGCTGTGACCTATCTCTTTATACCACTGTATTTTCCCTCAGTTTTTTCATGGCCATCTGACCCAGAAAAATGTCAAAATATTAAATTATGACTGATCACCTTCTTTTAGAAACTCTTCTATAGATTACGGCTGTTTTAAACTGTATGTAATCTGGTATGAGATCCTCCTCAGTTGCCCTATAAATTTCACTCAACTCTCATTTAGAGAGCTGTTCTTTTACCTTAATCTTTCACATTAGTCCTTTACACTAATTGCTAACACTGACAGTTGTTAAAGTCAGACTTACTACTCTAATGCTGACTACAATAGGTGCCAAGCAGGAATCATACTATCTGAACTACTGTTCAAAGTTTCATTGGAAGGAACACAAAAACCTATAGCTATATTTTAGATACAATTATGTTCTTTATAAAACAATAATATCTAGGCCATAAAAAAATATAAAACAATCATTTGCCATTAAAATCACTGAACTTTAAGTGAATCCTAACTACTAGTGCAATATATTTTTCAGCATGCCACAAATGTTTTGCCTAAATCTTTTATCTTAAAAGTAAACCACAAGAAAAGCAAATGCTGTAATGAATTTGCAAATATTTAATAGAGGAGCAAAGTAAATATTTGAGACAAGTAAAATGGGAAATGTTTCCCAAAACAGTTTCCTCAACTTATCAGAATTGATAGGTTAAGAATGTAAGGAAGCCCTAACTGGTTTGGCTCAGTAGATAGAGCGTCGGCTTGCAGACTCAAGGGTCCCAGGTTCGATTCCAGTCAAGCACATGTACCTTGGTTGAGGGCACATACCCAGTGGGGAGTGTGCAGGAGGCAGCTGATTGATGTTTCTCTCTCATCGATGTTTCTAACTCTCTATCCCTATCCCTCACTATCTGTAAAAAATCAATAAAATATATTTTTTTTAAAAAAGAATGTAAGGAAGAGAAAAATTTTGCAATACTAAATATAAAAAGAAATTTAATCCTATTAATCCTTTTTTTAAAAAATAGACAATAAGTTATTTTCCCTATCTCTAACTCTAAAGACCCCCACCAAAAGGGCTCTTCATATTTTATGCCCAAGCAAGTTTCAAGAAAAGTATCTGCAATTAGAAACAGTGCCCTACTCTTGCATTACCATGGCATACAGCAATGGGCTATATCCTGTCCAGTTTTCAAGTGAAAATATATGTATAAGACCAGAAAAGATAACTAAAAAATCCATGTCAATAAAAAAAACTGAGTATTTACTATGTACAAAGCACTGAGTTAAAGCAGCAATCATTACCTACTGTGAGAAATTAAAATTTATCAGATATCATAAATAGTTTAAAATAGGCAGACCACGTGTCATAAGAAAAATAGACATAAAAATACTATATGAGTTCACAAAAGGGAAATGTTATTTTCACTTGAAAAGATACAGGACTTGGCCAGTGTGGCTCAGTAGTTGAGCCTTGACCCATGAATCAAAAGGTCACTGGTTTGATTCCCAGACAGGGCACGTGGCCAGGTTGCAGGCTCAATCCCCAGTGGGGGATGTGCAGGAGGCAGCAAATTAATATTGTCCTTTCTCTCTCATCGATGTTTCTCTCTCCCTGTTCCTCTCCCTTCTTGCTCTCTAAAATCATTTTTTAAGTATTAAATTTAAAAATATAGAATATTTTTGCATGTGAGCAAATAAAGGCTTTTCAAGCAAGACTCTGGGTGTAAAATCCAAAACCCAGAAGTTAAAGTATCCCAGAGTATGATATACACCAGCAGTTGCCAACCTTTCAGACCTCCAGTGGTCCGCGGGCCACCGATTGGCAACTGCTGGTATATACATACCATGCAAAAAAAGTTAAACAACAGGGAAAAGACAGAAAATATCTTTTGAATATGTATTTAAAAGTTACTATTATAAAGGGCTCATCATGAAAACAATCCAAAAGAAAGATAAATAAAAAATTCTGAGAAAAGATTAGCATTTAAGAAGGGAGACTCACAAGTACTAAGGGAAATAATGATGACAGACCAATCTCTGACTATCAAATAGACAAAAAAAATTATAGGTAACGTAATATTCACAAAAGGTGGAGAGCATAAATTATCTTTTTTACTGTAATTTGTCAGTATCTTCAACATACAATGTGCATTCTTTTTGAACCAAGCGATTCATCTATATTCTATAGGAAAAACTCCCATACACGAAATACATCTGTAATTATTCTGTAGCAGTAGTTATTTTTAATAGAATATTGGACAATATATTAATCGTTATCATTAGAGAAGTAGGCACATAAGTTAGGACACTTCCATACAATTAGATAATATGGGTGACTTTCCAAAATAGTGGCAGATTAAGTGGAAGCTACACTGACATTCTCCCAGACCAAACTGGACTTACAACAGAAATATGGAAAAACCATCCAATCTAATAACAGACAAACATGGTAATTAACCGTAACTTCGCTACCCTTCCCATTGGCTAATCAGAGCAATATGCAAATTAACTGCCAACAAAGATGGCAGCCGGCAGCCAGGCAGCTGAAGCTGAGGCTTTCTTGCTCCAGTGACAAAGGAAGCCAAGGTTCCCCGCCTGCCGCCGCCCAGCTCTGAGCTGCACTCTAAGCAAATATGTTGCAATTATAGAAGCTAAACAATCCCCAGAAACCTGCTTTCAGCCAGCCGGGATCTCAGAGTTGGAGTCACAACAAAGTTTCAAATACAGAAGGTAAACAAACCCAGATATCTGCTTTCAGCAGCCCAGGTCTCAGAGCTGGAGCAGGCTCTCAGCTCCAGTGACAGCTATAGAAGGTAAATAAATCACAGAATAAAAAAAAGGAAAAAAGGAGAGGTTGGGCGCGTCAGTCGCCCGCCAGCCTGAAAACGGCCCTCAGCCCCTCACCCAGACTGGCCAGGCACCCCAGTGGGGACCCCTACCCTGAAGGGTGTGTGACCAGCTGCAAACAGCCATCATCCCCTCATCCAGGCTGGCCAGGCACCCCAGTGGGGACCCCCACCCTGATCCAGGACACCCTTCAGGGCAAACCAGCCAGCCCCCACCTGTGCACCAGGCCTCTATCCGATATAGTAAAAGGGCAATATGACTCCCAGCACCGGGATCAGCGGAGCAGCGAGGCCTCCCTACTCTGTGCGTGATGGGGGGAGCTCCCTAACCCCCTGATCAGCCCTGATCTGTGCATGACAGGGGGAGCTCCCCAACCCCCTGATCAGCCCTGCTCTGTGTGTGACAGGGTACGGAGCCCCAACCCCCCTAATGGGCCCTGCTCTGTGCGTGACAGGGGGCAGTGCCCCAACCCCTGATCGGCCGACTCTGTATGTGATGGGTGGCGCCACAACCCCCTGATCTGCCCTGCTGTGTGTGTGACAAGGGGTGGCACCGCAACCTCCCCATCGACCCTGCCTTGAGTGTGACAGGGGGCGGCACCCCAACCCCCCAATCGGCCCTGCTCTGAGCCCGATCAGGGGCTGCGGGGCAGGCACCTAGGGATTGGGCCTGCCCTCTACCATCCGGGAGCGGGCCTAAGCCAGCAGGTCATTATCTCCCGAGGGGTCCCAGACTGTGAGAGGGCACAAGTGGGGCTGAGGGATACACCCCCCTCCCCCGCCAATGCACAAATTTTTGTGCACCGGGCCTCTAGTCCTTATAATGAAAGCCTAATATGCTGAGTGTCCAGTAGTCCGATCGTCCTTCAACCAAAGCGTAGTATGCTAATGATATGCTAAGGCCACTCAACCACTCACTATGACGTGCACTGACCACCACGGGGCAGATGCTCAACACAGGAGCTGTCCCCTGGTGGTCAGTGCACTCCCATAGGGGGAGCGCCACTCAGCCAGAAGCCAGGCAGCACTTAACACTAGATTGCCGAAGGAAGTCATTTTGACTGCTTTTTAATTTCAATTAGAAAAACAATTATGTATATAAGGACACAATGTCTTAGAATTTTGTGACTTTTTGTACAACATATAAATGCGTTTATTAATAACTGTAGTTACCTCCCCCTCCATTTCCGGTATATATATATATGTGTTATACCTATATTGCCCAAAAGCAGTCATTTTGACTGCTTGGGAAATTTTAAATAATCAAATGACTCTTATTATTGAATTGAGTAATAACAGTTCGGCTCTGTATTGAAATAACAGTTTTCATTTTTTTTCGATTACCGTCACATGATAACATACAAGTACATGATAAATTGTCGATACTTGGTAAGTTGCAGTTGCTCAATAAGCTAAACTAGTACTTGTTATTCGAATCTTTATGCAGTGATACTTGTTCTAATAAGTTGTTTATTTCTTTCTTTTGCACCCTAAATTCATGAAAGAAATGTCAAATGAAGTGAGTTATTGGAAAAGCTAAGGAACATAAGTGAAGAGTGCTCTAATATTATTCTTTCACAATGCAGTCATTTTGACTGCTTTGGGGCAATATAGGTATATACTAAATTTCAGTCTTTCTAGTGTTAAGGATGTCTGACTGATGGCTCCTGGACTGCGAGAGGGCGCAGGCCAGGCTGAGGGGACCCCCCCCCCCCGCAAGTGCATGAATTTCGTGCACTGGGCCTCTAGTCTTGAATAATAAACTGAGGACTAGCTGTAGAGAACCATCATAACCAAGGACAAAGAGTGGAGACCACAGAGAGACTGGTAGGAAGGGCGGAGGGGCAAAATGGCTGGCCAGGCTCCCACAGACAGCAGCTGATGTTCCGGAGGGATATCTCAGGTGTGGGCGATTCCCACTGACTGGGGTCTAAACCCCAAGCTGGGCTCCCCAGCCCAGAGCATCAGAACTCAGAAAGGTACCCACATAACATCTGGCTATGAAAAGCAGTGGGGTTTCTGTCTGCCAGGGAGAGACAGCTGAAAATGCAAGTACCCTCTTAAAGGGCCAACACACAAAATGTCATGTGCAGCCACTCACCTTGGGCTCTGGCAGAGGGAGAACAGATTGGACTAAAGCTAAGTGAGGAGATTCCAGGGTTGGGAGCTCTAGAATTAGAGCTCAGAAGGTGGCCACCTGGTTCCTCTGTTGAGTCATCCCCCCATACTGCAGAGGACATCTTTCTCAGACAGACCTTTACGATCCATGCATTGTCTGCAATTGCTCCAACCTGTTGGAAAACATCTCGCCCCACCCTGTGGAATCTACAGATTGCAGTAGTCTATAGCCTGAGTCTCATTAAAACTGAAAATAACAGACTTCAGGTAGAGGTTGATCTCTGGAGGCTTTGAGTCTCTGCCTAATCTGCTTCTGGACCCAGGACTATGAAAAGCAGACATTGGTGCACATCTTAGAATGAGTGACTTCAACAAAATAAGTCTAACTTTATAATCTTGAAAAACAGCAAAAAAATTCAAGAAAATTATGAAAACAAAAAGCCATGTGGAAGCACCTTATCAAAATTTAAAAGTTTGGGACTGAGGAGAGAAAAAATAAGTAAATGGAATAGAATACAGAAACAGAAATAGAGTCAAACATATCTTGATTTATAAAAGATATGACACTTCAGCCCTGACTGTTTTGGCTCAGTGGATAGAGCGTCAGCCTGCAGAATGAAGGGTCCCAGGTTCGATTCCAGTCAAGGGCATGTACCTTGGTTGTGGGCACATCCCCAGTGTGTGGTGTGCAGGAGGCAGCTCATTGATGTTTCTCTCTCATCGATGTTTCTAACTCTCTATCCCTCTCCCTTCTTCTCTGTAAAAAATCAATAAAAATATATTTTAAAAAAAGATATGACACTTCAAGCAAAAGCATAAAACAGTGGTTATTAAAAGAAAAGTGACCCAGCAATTCCATTTCTAGAAAGCTACAGACATACTTGCTTATTACCCAAACTGAGATTATATTCTCTATCATAAACTAGCTTGATGCTGGATTGGACTATGTTCCCCCTCCCCCTATTTCTCTCCCTCTCTCTCCTCTCTCTCTCTCTCTCTCTCTCTCTCTCTCTCTCTCACACACACACACACACACACACACACACACACACACACAACTGTGCACGCACACATGTACACACACTGGAAGGCTATACAGAAGGCACAATTAACATGTTTACATGTAGAGGAGAGGAGCAGGGGCACAGAGTCTTTACTTCTTGAATGTTATGATCAAGTTGTCTAATGTTTATACATTTTCTCATGTCAATTTGGATTATTCTTGGTAGTGACAGAGAATCATTTTTCTTTTCTCATTTATACTCTTTTGTACTATAAATTGGGGATGGGCGGCACAGAGAGAAGTACAGGCTCTGCTATCAGACAAGTGAGGCTCAAAACCCGTCACTGCCACACAGTTGACATGATCTTGGGGAAGTTGCTTATTTTCTGTAAGAACATCCCTTTATCTGCAAAACCTTCAGTGAGTTGTTGTATTAAATGCAATAAAAATTCTCAGCCTCATACCTGGTACATAATGCCACAATAAACGGTGTAGCTGCTGTACTGATGAGGACTATGGTCACAACAGCAACACCACCTCTAATTTCCATAGTACTCTGCTTGTAAGACAGGGAGGTAAAGTGGGTTATACAACAAAGACATGTAGTTCTCCTAATTTAATATTATGCTTTTCCCAGAACACTATATTTTAGTCACATTTTCCTAGCAAATAACTGTTCTTTTAAAGGATTTTAAAATTGATTTTTAGAGAAAGAGGAAGGGAGAGGGGGAGAGAGAGAAACATCAATATGCGAAGGAGACATTGAGCGGCTGCCTCCTGTTGCCCCACTCCCACCACAGGGATCCAGCCCACAACCCAGGCATGTACTGACCGGAATGGAACTGGCAACCTTTCGGTGCACAGGACGACACCCAACCAACTGACCCACACCAGCCAGGTCAATAACAGTTTATTTTTGTGGGGCATTTTCCTGTGGAACAACAACAACAACAACAAAAAAAAAAAACAGCCTCTAAGGTGTCTGTAAAGTATAATGCACTAGTGGAGATGAGTAAATAAGAAGAGAACAACTCATACCTGGTCAGAGAAGAAATGTATGATAAAGGCTATCTTCTTCCCATCCTAAGTTCAAACCTTAATGAGACAACTTGAAAATAACTTATCCAAGTCAGCATGTTGTGCAGACAGCATTCCCAATTTGGCAGGAAGCACAGATCACTGTACTACTAACTTAAATCAGCCCTCTTAATTATTTATGTAATAGCTTTATAAGAAGAGTCATGCAAATGCTCCTGCAGCCACAGAAAAAGCTAACAAAGTCTTGCAAGCATTTCATATATATTCAGATATATTCATATCTGAAGCTAACTGATAGGAAGACCAGTTGTGGCATTTTAGAGTGTTTTATGTGATTAGATGTAATCACTTTCATCAAATACTGACTGTCCCTCAATTCAATGAAATCTCAAAAAAATTCAAACAAAATGCAAGTGTCAGATTGCGCACATGATGTCTTATAACAGACACCTGTTCTTAAGGGGAAAGGGATGCTATTATCTGTCACACTAAAAAGACAGGTATTTAGTAATTGCCAGAATACAGTGCGTTGATTTGTGGTACTTTCTCCAAATGAAGAGCGAGGAGCTGTCTCAGCCAAAAGCTTTTGTTTCAAGGAAGTCTATCCTTACTACACCAAAATATTAACAGGAATTATCTCAGAGTGAGAGTGGAAATTCTTTCTTCTTCTACCACTACCTCTTTTTCCAAATGTTCCATCCTGAGATGTTTGAGGATGGAAGAAAATAGCCAAAATAGCAGGTATACCCCCTCCTTGATACACTGGGTGGCTCAGTCTGTTGCCATCTCCAACCCCAAGGAACATGTCCTCAGCTTGGCTTGGATCCTCAAAGCTGTGTGTACAGATGAAGTGTCTCCTCTTCACATACACCCAACTGAGGAGCAGAACAGGATGGCACAATGTTCACAACCCAAGAGCACTTGGACTGACAAATGGAAAAACAAACCAAGAGTCTAGGACACCCTGGGAGAAGCTTGCAGCCAAGCTTCAGGCAAACCTCAAAGGAGAGGGAAATTGGTGCCAACTGTGAACTCACCGGTTGGCACCAGATGCCACAGCTGAATGAACACACCAGTTAATTTTACTTTTATAATGCTCCTATGGAAGAGCAAACCACTACAAATGATACTTGGAAATGTAGTCACTTAAAATGTCAAAGGCACAGACAAATATTTCTAAGACCTTACCACATGAAATGGTAAGTAACACATAAAATAGCTCATACTCTGGTCTAATAATACAACTTTATAATTTACTGCTGCATGTAAAAATAGCAAGTGGGATAAAAGTAAATATTTAGCTATTTACAATAGTTGTAATAGGATACTAGAGCATGATAAATTTTTCAAAGAGAATTGGAAGTAAAGTTTTAGACCAAGATTGAAAATTAAAAGCAAATTTTTAATTTTCATTAATTTGATAGTAAATTTTCTTCTCCTCCCTTCTCCCTTAAATCCTAACCCATTTGAATGAAGTATACACATCGATTATTTCACACCATAAAATACAAGTGCTATTGAATATGGTTACAGCATTCTTTTAAAGTATATGGATTTCCTGAATGGGCATTTTGTTGTTTCCAACCTACAAAATCCTCTACTAATCCGTGTGATAAGGGGTGAATTACTTAGTGGCACACTTCACCTGAAAACAAGATTATTTTCCCTCCCTATTCAGTGCCTTTACTGTTTTCCACGGCAAGTGTCTCAGTCTGCTTCCAGACTCCTGAGAACTCCTTGAGAAGAGAGAACATCCTCCAGGCAGCCAGACGGTCTCCAGAGAGCACCGCAGAGAGTTGTGTGAACTCTGGGAATTCCAATGTTTGATTAATAAAATCCAAGAGGACATTTCCTTCAAATCTTCTTCTACTAACTCTAGACTAGCAAATCCAGCCAGAGAAAAGCAGAGAATCACAGGAGAGCATGCTGTGGGAAAGAGGAGCCACAATAGTGATCTCAAAGTGTGCCAAGCAAGAAGGTGTGTTGGGGGACAACCTCAAAACACAAATGAAGCATATATTGCTAATCTAGCATGCTTTAGAAAATATCTGAAAGTAGGAGTGCTTGTTAGGCTTATAGCATGTTAAGAAAACAAAAATGGTGATGCCTATAACAACCAAAAGTTTTGAAGAACATACTATATGTAAGTGATTTTTAGGATATTGTGGGAAAATGAAACAAAAATTAGTTGTCAAAGAAAAGACAGCAGCCGAAACCGGTTTGGCTCGGTGGATAGAGCGTCGGCCTGTGGACTGAAGGGTCCCAGGTTCGATTCTGGTCAAGGGCATGTACCTGGGTTGCGGGCATATCCCCAGTAGGGGATGTGCAGGAGGCAGCTGATCGATTTTTCTCTCTCATGGATGTTTCTGACTGTCTATCTCTCTCCCTTCCTCTCTGTAAAAAAAATCAATAAAATATATTTTAAAAAAATAAATAAATAAATAAATAAAAAAGAAAAGACAGCATATTTTATTAATTTTGCTGGGTCTTTGAGAAATATATAAACATTTGTTCACAAAACCAATAAAAACTTCCAAGTCATAATGGCTATTCCTACAACTCTGCCTTAGGTGACATCTTCTATCTTGTTCTGTATTTCAAAAAAAGCCAACTTCCTTGAAAGCAAATACCATATTTTAAATTTATCCATTTTCTATGCATCCACATGGCTACACAGGGCATACTCAAATACCTTATTTGAAATAAAGAATATTCTGTTACGATGAATCAGTCCTTTTCATATCATAGATGCACAGTTGTTAAAAGTCACTGACTTCAAAATCAGGCAGATTTTCCATCTTCTAGTAACACCTATAAATTCTAGGCTTCTCTGAACAAGTTAGGCAAAACTGAAACCATGCCAACTTCCAAAACTATAGGGTGTCCCCACAAAATATATGCACACATTTTGAATAATTATAAAGGCAGTGTTTATTAAAATACATTTCATTTTCAAAATTGAGCTATCAGATTTTTAAAGTGTATATATAGAGGGACACCCTGTATTTCAGACTGTGTTAGATTACAGACTTAAATACACAAATACAAAAATTTCTAGAAGAAGCAATTCTATCTTGATAAATGGCATTTATGAGTAGTTAATAGCAGGAAGAGATATTTAAACAAAGCAAAAGATATCAACAGTAATGAGAACATGGATTGGGTTAATTAGCAAGAAATCCCTTGAGAGACTGAAAAAAAATGGCGACGAATAGGCAGACCTGTCACACACCTCGTCCCAGGGCCAGACTGGATACAACTAAACTGGAGAACATTCACCTGGAATTATCAACTGAGGTCCACATGAGGAGCAGACATATCAAGGAAAAACAGAAAACACCTGGAGACCCATAGGCAGGACAAGGTCAAAAGAGATGAACCAGCTTCCAGGGGTCACAGGCCTGCAGGCTGAGAGAGGAGGGAGCCATTGGGCTATGAGAGGGTCTGTTCCCTCAGACAATAGAGGTCTGGAGCAACAAGGCCAAGACCCATGGCCCACATAACATCCAGCTGTAAAAGGAGGCAGGGCTGCTGGCCACAAGGGAGACTGGAGCTGGTTGGAGAGAAAGCTGCTGTTTCCTTGTGTGTGTGTGTTTGTGTGTGGCAGGGGGTAGGGGGGAGATGGGGGTTGGGGATGTGTGTTTGTTTGTTTGTTTGTTTGTTTGTTTGTTTAACCCAGAGCACAGTTTTCATTTGCAGCTACTCACCCAAGGCTTTGGTGCAGGGAGGGAGACACAGACTCAAGGCGCCTAAGGAGAGGCTGGGGTGGGAAGGATTGTGGTAAAACTTGGAAAAACAGCAGCCAGGAACATTTGGTCAAAGGCCCCCAAACCAAAACAGCTGTATTTCCTGAGAGGAGCTAGCCACTCCCAGCAACCAGAGGGCAAGTAAAGGGAAAAACCCGCCCCCTATAGGTGATACAGCCCACCCCACCCTCTGGAGCCCTGCATGATACACCCTGCATTTTGAGCTTTTCAGAGGAAACAAAAGCAGAGGCCAAGCTTATTGGTTTGAACAGTCTCAGAAGCCCTCAATGACTGAATTGTAGAAGCGGCCGCCTACTCCACTATCCTGGGAACCAGTAATTTCCCAGCACAGGTGAACTGATAAAAACTCCAGATTTCCAGACGACCCCATTGGCCTCCATACAAGGATCTTTGTCCAGCCAAGAGAAGAGTCATACCTTGGGCCACTCACAGAGGAGTAGCTCTGGGACAGGGACACACACCCACCATCTTCCCTGAAAGCTAAACAGCACCTCCCCTGCCTAAAGCCCTTTCAGAAACAGACCTTTGAATGATTAAGATGGACAGCTGGCTAGCAGACAAAGAAGGGCAGAGGCAGAGCCCAGGGAATCAGGGGAAGTTTGCTGACCCAGCCCTGGGCACCTTGCTGCTAACAACCCAACTTTAAAGGGCATATTTGCCCCTCATTCTTGCGGCCAAGGCCTGTGGAGACAGACACAAACGGTGGATCAGTGGATCGCTTGGAGTTTCAAGCAGGTTGCTGAAAGCCGAAGGACAGTGCCTGACAGTGGTTAGCACCTAAGTACCTACCAGGAAGCCCAGAATTGGCAGACAGAACTGAAGAGAGGAATCCAAAGCGACTTCCCATGGGACACTAACCTCGGCTGAAACGAATACCACTTCACTTTTTTTTTTACTTTACTTTTCTCTCCCCTTTTTTTTCTCTTTTTTCCTCCCTTTTTTCTTCTATTTTCTATTTTTAGAGATCAAAGAAGAAGTAAGAAACATCCTGGAAACAAATGAAAATGAACACACAACAGCCCAAAATCTATGAGACACAGTGAAAGCAGTCCTCAGAGGGAAGTACAAGCCTATCTCAAAAAAACAAGAAAAACTTTTAATAACTTATCTAACCCTACAACTTAAACAATTACAGAGGCCCTAACCAGTTTGGCTCAGTGGATAGAGCGTCAGCCTGCAGACTCAAGGGGTCCCAGGTTTGATTCTGGTCAAGGGCATGTACCTTGGTTGCGGGCACATCCCCAGTAGGGAGTGTGTAGGAGGCGGTGATTGATGTTTCTCTCTCATCGATGTTTCTAACTCTCTATTCCTCTCTGTAAAAAAAAATCAATAAAATATATTTTAAAAAATAAAAATCAAACCCAGTCAATGAAAGAAAAATCCATGATCTCACTCATTTATGGATAATAAGGACCATTATAAACTGATGAAAAAAAAAGATACAGAGGCAGAGCAGCCTCGAACAGACTGTCAAACTACAGCCAGAAGGCGGGGGGGGGGGGGGGGGGGGGGGGGGGGGGGGCGGTAAGAGATCAACCGGAAGGACTTGTATGCATGCATATAAGCATAACAAATGGACATAAGACACTGGGGGGTAGGGGAGGCTGGGGGATTGTCAAGGGGGGATGGGAGGAGACATATGTAATACTCTTTGTAATACTTTAAGCAATAAAAAAAAAAAATCATAAAAAAAAGAATTAGAGAGAAAACAAGAAAAGCCCAGAGTAAGTAGAAGAAAGGAAATAATAAAGATCAGAGAAGACATAAATGACATAGAGACTAAAAAGTAAATAAAAATAAAGAAGATCAATAAAAACAAAAGCTGGTTTCATGAGAAGATAAACAAGACTGATGAACATCTAGCCAGACTCATCAAGAAACAAAGAGAGGGGACCCATATAAACAAAATCAGAAACGAAAGAGGTGAACAACTAACCCCACAAAAACACAAAGGAGCATTAAAAAAATACTATGAACAACTATATTCTAACAAACTAGACAACCTGGGCAAAATGGACATATTCCTAGAAAAATATAATCTTCCAAAACAATCATGAAGAATCAGAAAACCTGAATAGGCTTATAACTATCGATGAAATAGAAGCAGTAATCAAAAAACTCCCAGCAAACAAAAGCCCTGGTCCAGATGGCTTCACAGAAGAGTTTTACCAAACATTCAGAGAAGAACTAACACCTATCCTCAAACTATTCCAAAAAATTTAAGAGGAAGGAACACTTCTAAGCTCATTCCATGAGGCCAGGATTACCCTAATTCCAAAACCAGATAAAGATGCTGCAAAGAAAGAGAATTACAGGCTAAATCCCTGATGAACATAGACGCTAAAATCATCAACAAAATAGTAACAAATCAGATCCAGCAATACGTCAAAAAGATCAGCCCTAGCCAGTTTTGCTCTGTGGATAGAGCATCAACCTGCGGACTGAAGAGTCCCACGTTTGATTCCAGTCAAGGGCACATACCTCAGTTACAGGCTCCTACCCAGCCCAGGCCATGGTGAGGGTGAGTGCAGGAGGCAACCAATCAATGTGTCTCTCTCACATCAATGTTTCTCTCTGTGTGTCTCTCCCCCTCCCATTTTCTCTAAAAATCAATGGAAAAATACAGTCGGGTGAGGATTAAAAAAAAAAAAAAAAGATCATACACCATAACCAAGTGGGATTTATCCTGGGGATGCAAGTCTGGTACAAATTTTAAAACCAATAAATGTGATGCATCACATAAACAGATTGCAAGAAAAAAAACCACATGATCATATCAATTGATGTAGAAAAAGCATTTGACAAAACCCAATACCCTTTTTTGATTTAAAAAAAAAAAACAAAAAAACTCCCAGCAAAGTGGGAATACAGGGATCATACCTCAACATAATAAAAGCATGGAGGGACCTGGGGAGTATTATGCTAACTGAAATAAGCCAGTCAGAGAAAGACAAGTTTCACATGATCTTACTCATATGTGGAACCTAGTGAACAAAATAAACTGATGAACAAAACAGACCCAAAAATACAGAAGCATGGAACAGACTGTTAAATCTCAGAAGGAAGGCAGGAGAAGGTGGGTGGGTAGGAAGAGATCAACCAAAGAGCTTATATGCATATAAGCATAACCCAAGGACATAGACCAGCCGTGGGCAAACTACGGCCCGCTGGCCGGATCCCGCCCGTTTGAAATGAATAAAACTAAAAAAAAAAAAAAGACCGTACCCTTTTATGTAATGATGTTTACTTTGAATTTATTTCAGTTCACACAAAGACTCCATCCATGTTTTTGTTCCGGCCCTCCGGTCCAGTTTAAGAACCCATTGTGGCCCTCGAGTCAAAAAGTTTGCCCACCCCTGACATAGACAATAGGATGGTGAAGGCCTGGTAAGGGGCGAGGACGGACTAGAAGAGGTCAATGGTGGAAAGGGGAGACATATGTAATACTTCCAACAATAAAGCTTTTTAAAATAAAAACAAAGAAATCCCCTGAGCTTATGAACAAATTGAAGATTTCAAAAATGGTGGCATTGTCATTTTTCCAAGGTCCATAAACCAGGTGTGGGAAGCCAAAGACAAAAGTTTTCAGAGGCAAAGGAAGGACTCACAGCTTCAGTAAAAACTACAGGGCCCAGCACCAGGGGACACCTGACAGAGGGAATCCTCCTTTCAGGAGGTCCAAATGGTAGCTCATAAGGTACTATCTGAAGAGTGTTTCTGGGCTCAGAGCCACTGTGAACTGGACCTGCATCTCTGGTGATAACAGATAACCTAAGCTGGTCTCTGAGATCAGGAAACCAGGTTCAGAAAGATTACTAATGTTTCCAAATTATCAGCTAGAAAGTGGCAGAACATCATTCCAAAGCCTCTCCACCACACTGCACTGTATCTCATTAGTGCAGGAGATGAGCTTTGAAATAAAGGCTATTAAGGGAGCAAAGTGAATTATAAGAGTCACCTGCAATTTCCTTTCTCCTGTATCATGTGATGCTTTCTACAGAACTACACCTAAGTATGACTCATTTTCTAGTTGAGGCAATCAAGTACTATGGACCTTTAACTTATAGACAGTGTAATATGTAAATACATTTTAATCCTAGGAGTACTGAGTTTGAATTAATTTCAGTTATTCATTCATAAAACAAAAAAATCCCCAAGATCATGTCCTAACTTCAATGCAAGAACTAGAGTTCTGGCCCCACCCCTGGGGAAAGCACACCTGAACCCTGATAACTTCAGTTTGGTGATGAGTGACAAGGAAGGCTTCCAACACTGTAAAATCCCCCATTGTATAAGCTGCAATGTGTGTGACTGAAACAGCTAAACCAAGTCATGATGTAAGGCTGTGTCAGACAGAACAGATTATCAAATACAGGATAAACGAAGGATGACTTCAGATACTCACTGCTGCCCCAAGAACAGCAGAAAGGGGAAAAAATAGAAAAGAAAATCTATAAAAGCATAGGCATTGAAGAGAAATGAAAATCAAAATAAATGAAGAAAATACTTTACTGCTGTTTCTATTAATCAAATCGCAGTACTGAGAATAGAAATAACTCATTGAATACTAAAGACTATGCTATTTTTTTCTAATGTATGTGCCTTGAACATTTATGAATTTTAAAAATACATCATTTTCCTTAGAGTGAGGAAAGTGGCACTGCATAGACTTGGCAGAGAATTTTTTAAAAATATGTTTTTATTGATTTCAGGGAGCGGGAGAGAAACAGAGAAACATTCATGTGAGAGAAACATTGATAAGCAGTCTCCTGCTCACCCCTTACTGGGGATCGATCCAGCAACCGGGCATGTGCCCTGCCCGGAAATCAATTGTGACCTCCTGGTTCATGGGAAGATGCTCAACCAAATGAGCCACACCCAGC
Source organism: Myotis daubentonii (assembly GCF_963259705.1). NCBI lineage: Eukaryota > Metazoa > Chordata > Mammalia > Chiroptera > Vespertilionidae > Myotis > Myotis daubentonii. The sequence goes on from NC_081840.1 coordinate 104,611,252, forward strand.
CAGGCTTGGCAAAGGATTTTTTCAGTCACACTTTTAAATCTCGAAACTTAGTACTAATGTGGTCTGATTGCCAAAAAAAAAAAAAAGCAAAAACAAACAAACAAAAAAACACCTATAGCCTCTCTTGCTTGCTTCCCTCAAGGAGCATACATGAATTTTCTTTCTCCTAAACTCCAAGGACCCTTCTTTTGCCGCTATAACTTGCTTCCTGAGTCTACATAACCCAGCTGGCTCACTATTTTCATGGCTCATTTTTTTCTGCTTCTATGACCTTCTAAATAAGCTTTTGCTTGTACATTCAGCCAGAGACCAATGCATAACAGCATTAGCATGAAAGTGCAGAAGAGACACTGGAAGACCAATGGACCTTTATCTCAGCAGGACTGACATCGGCATGGGATTGCTCCTGCTGTGACTGCGATGACTCAGGCGAGTTCCTGACCTGATCATCTTTACATTGTTTACTAAACTTTACATTTGATTCTATCTGATCTGCCTGTTTGCACTGCTTAAGGGCAAATGTGTAACCAACTGAATAAAAAGCAGGCAGGACCCGGACTCGTGGTTCCTCTTCTTGCAAGAGGCTCCATCTGCCCCCATGCCTTAAAAATTCATACTTCTTGGGTAGTATCTTCATTGTGCATCGGCCCTCCTACAAATCACCCTGAACTCGCTGTGCAGGTCACAGCAAGTGGTGCCCTAACCAGGACTTGAGGAGAAGGTTCGCCTGAGAGAAAACGAAGTGAAAAGTGGAAGTTCGCCGGATGCACAAGCCTGTGCCTGCTGTGGAAATGCGACTGTTAAGTAGACAGGGACTTTTCTGAAATCAGCCAGGTTACAATGAGGCAGAATTGGAGTAAAAGGCAAAAACATTATTGTAGACCAGCGGTTCTCAAACTGTGGGTCGCGACCCCTTTGGGGGTCAAATGACCCTTTCACAGGGGTAGCCTAAGACCATCAGAAAACACATATATAATTACATATTGGTTTTGTGATTAATCACTATGCTTTAATTATGTTCAATTTGTAACAATGAAAGTACATCCTGCATATCAGATAGTTACATTACGATTCATAACAGTAGCAAAATAGCAGTTATGAAGTAGCAACGAAAATAATTTTATGGTTGGGGATCACCACAACATGAGGAACTGTATTAAAGGGTGGTGGCATTAGGAAGGTTGAGAACCACTGTTGCAGACTTTTGGTTTGCATGCTCAAGGATAAAGGAATTGATGTGTCAGAATGTATTCTCTTACAGTTTTTGCATATTACCATAGGATATAATTCTTGGTTCCCTGATGCTAGAACATTAAACCTTGATCTCTGGGAACAAGTAGGTAGGAATTTAAGGATAAATCAGGCTCAAGGAAAACGGATGCCCTTGTCATCTTTAACTATGTGGGCTCTTGTCTGAATTGCACTGTGCCCACTTCATATTGAGGATGAAAAGCCTACAGAACACCAGGAGGATTCACCACCACCCCCTCCTCCTCCTAAAGTAGAGCCTGTAAAGCCTGTAATACCTAAGGCCCCCGATCCTCTGCCTCTATTGAGGGAAGGCTCATCAACTAGAGAAAAAGGGGCTAACAGTTCTTTTACAAAGGGGCTTCATTACCATATGATGCCTTGGGACTGGCAGATTTTGGTTAAAACGACTTTAGATGCCAGTCAATATTTGCTATGGAGAGCAGAATATGATGAAATCTGTGAACAACAGGCTGTTTGTGGGTGTTCACTGGACACCCCACCTGGGAGACCTCTGGGCTCATTCTGGCTATAAGTCCCAGGCACTATAAGACATCTAAAAGATCCATGAAAAGAAGTCTGATTTATTAAGTCTTATCTATGTGTTATGTGCACTTGTAAATATCGTATATAAAAGTGCCTGTTGATTATTGTTTTGTCTTTGTTCTTTGATTTGTTTATTGTTAGTCTATTTAAATACACACACACACACACACACACACACACACTAGTGGCCTGGTGCACGAAATTTGTGCAGGGGGTGGGGGGGTTCCCTCAGCCCAGACTGATTGCCCCTAACTTCTCTGCCTGCCTGCCTGATCACCCCCAACTGCTCTCCCCAGATGGCTTGATCTCATCCCTAACGGCCCTCCCCTGCCAGTCTGATCTCACCCCCAACTGCCCTCCCCTGCCAGCCTGGTTGCCCCCAATGGCCCTCCCCTGCTGGCCTGATCTCACCCCCAAATGTCCTCCCCTGCGGGCCTGATAGCCCTTAACTGCCTCTGCCTGCCTGATCACCCCTAACTGCCCACCCCCCTCGGACTGATCTCGCTCCCAACTGCCCTCCCCTGCCGGCCAATTTGGTTCTGATTGGTCAGTTTCTATGCCAATCAGTGTCAAAACCTCTGCCTCCTAGGCAGCCATTGGCTCCTCACAGTTCACCCAGATTTGGTTCTGATTGGTTGGTTTCTATGCCAGCCAGCCAGTGTCAAAAGCTCTGCCTCCTAGGCAGCCATTGGCTCCTCACAGTTCACCCAGATTTGGTTCTGACTGGTCGGATTCTATGCCAGTCAGCGTCTCCAGGCATATCTCCGGGTCAGATCAGAGAGGCAGGGCTGATCAGCAGCCCCTTGGAGGCCCGGAGAGAGAGAGAGAGGCAATAGCTGATCAACAGCTGCCACATAGTTGATCAACAGCTGCCACAGAGGTTGCGGATCAGACCCTGCCTCTCTAGGCCTCTCTCAGGGCCTGATCCGCAGCCCCCTAGGCAGTCAGTACTGGGTCGACATAGCAACCTAGCACTGACTGCAGGACTGACTTACAGTGTTCGGTCGAGCCTTCGGTCGGTCGTTATGGACCCTGTGTGTGTGTGTGTGTGTGTGTGTGTGTGTGTGTGTGTTCCAGAAAAGATGGAAATTAGTAAAAAATTTTAAAGACTGTCTCAGAACTATTCTCAAGTTAATAAATGCCTACACCCTATTGCCCCCCTGTAGGAAGCATCCCTCTGATTTATCTTCATAGAAAAAAAACAATAGGTGGCCAGGCCATTACTGAATTTCCCCAGAGCAAACAGGATGTGGGAATGGGGAGAAAGAACATGAGTAGTACACATGGTTGATAGTACAGGTCCTAGTAAGATTCTCCTAGACCCATGGTTGGCAAACTGCGGCTCGCAAGCCACATGCGGCTCTTTGGCCCCTTGAGTGTGGCTCTTCCTAAGTCTTATGAGTACCCTAATTAAGTTAATAACAATGTACCTACCTATACAGTTTAATTTTTAAAAATTTGGCTCTAAAAATAAATTTCAATCGTCATACTGTTGATATTTGGCTCTGTTGGCTAATGAGTTTGCCGACCACTGTCCTAGACAAAGGTAGGTAGAGGCAACTAGAAAAGGCCCCAGCCCATTAAATTACTAGGTTACTTGTCTCTTGCCTTTATTGTGATCCTGTAAAATGGGCACCTGCTCTTGGGAGTGTTATTAAAAGTCTCATTTTCGCCATGTTTTTGTTTCCTAGTCTGTCATTTGAAATTTGGAAAGATAAGCCATTTCTCACAATTTGGGGATGCATCCGAGACTTCTGTACGCATGAAGAGGGAAAGGCTGGTTTAAGGGGAGGTGCGCCCCACCCAATTTTGGGTGGCCCCTTGGCCTAAGCCCCATCTCTTCATGGATGATATAGAATAGGACCAAGACTGTTTTTCTTTGGAAGATGACGAAAATGACACAAGGGAAATAGACGCAAGACAACCAGACAAGCCATATGCATGGGCCAAATGTAACTGAGTGGCAGTGACTATGGTGGTTCTTGCAGGTATGAGTTTAGAAAAGCTCTCCAGTCTAAATCCGGATCAAGTATGGAAATCAGGAGCAAAACCTAGAGAGAGCTGAGACTGCAGGTTTCTCTTCCTTTCGGAAAAGGGAAGGTATCTTGGAGCAATGATCAGTGGTGTTACCTTAGACCAGCCGTGGGCAAACTACGGCCCGTTTGAAATGAATAAAACTAAAAAAAAAAAAGACCGTACCCTTTTATGTAATGATGTTTACTTTGAATTTATATTAGTTCACACAAACACTCCATCCATGTTTTAGTTCCAGCCCTCCGGTCCAGTTTAAGAACCCATTGTGGCCCTCAAGTCAAAAAGTTTGCCCACCCCTGATCTACACTAATAAAAGAGAAAGATGCAAACTGACCGTACCTTCACGATGCCCACAGCCAATCAGGAGTGAGAATGCAAATTAACCTCATCGCCTCCATGGAGACTGACAGCAGGAGGAGACGGCCCCAGCACAGCACGGCCTGCTTGGCTGTTGCCACGGCGATCAGAGAGTAGGCAAGCCCGGCCTGCAGGCAGTTCCCAGCAGGGTAGGCCGTCGCTGCAGTGATCTGGGAGCAGGCAAGCGCCGCCTGCAGGTGGCACCCAGCATGGCCTGCTTGGCTGACGTCTCAGCGACCGGGGAGCAGGCAGGCCCCGCAGAGAGCAGAGAACCACAGGGAGCAGGCCTAACCCATCAGTAGGACATCCCCTGAGGCCTCCCAAATTGGACAGGGTACAGGTCAGGTCAGGCTGAGGGACACACACACACACCCCACACCCCCTGTGCATGAATTTCATGCACCGGGCCTCTAGCATGCATAAAAACATATATATATACATACACATACATACATACATACATTGGTATATACACACAAAAGGTAATACTCCCTTCATAGCATGCCTAAATGAAATATACAAATGAACACTAGCCAGAAAAGAATATTCAGAATTTAAACCTAAAAATTTTTTTAAATCTCTTCCACCACTATTTACAAAGTAAACTAAAAATTATTATTCAAGCAATAAATCTCACCATTAACACACTATAAGTAAAAACAAAGTTACTTTTACTTAAAACGTATACATTGCAAATGTATACATTGCAGTATTGGCCAGCATGTCTCTCTCCTACTTGTTTTTCTGGAAAGCAACCAAGTTGGTTGTTCTGTTTGAAAGAAAGTAAAAGTCTTTAATATAGCAATTTATGGCAAGCCCAGGGGGAAAGCAGACTTTAACAATGTTTACCCAATTAGAAAAAATACTCCCTAAATGGGGCTTAAGAATTTCTCCGGGAAAAAATATAGAAAGGAACGCCCTTCAAATATCTAGGAACCATAATTGAAAACCAATGTATTAGGCCTCAAAAGGTAAAAATACAAAAGAATTGCCTCAGGACCCTAAATGACTTTCAAAAATTATTAGGGTACATTGGTTAAGACCTTCTCCAAAAATCTCTATGGAAGAAATGACAAATTTATTCAATATACTTAGGGGTGATTCTAATCTTTCCTCACCCCGAACATTAACAAATGAAACTAGGAAGAAGTTAGTAAGAATTAAACAGGCAATCTCCTCAGCCCAAGTAGCACGGGAACAACCGAGGTTGCCTTTATTAGGACAGATTAATCCTACTACAAATAGTCCACTGGGGTCATCTTCCAAAATAAGGACTCTGCTACTATTATTTAGTGGGTCCACTTAGGGCATCAATCCTCTAAAACTGTGGTTACATGGCTCAATTAATAGCTCAACTCAGAAAGCACTGCAGGCAGATTAAAGAATAAAAACCACAATGCATTTATCTTCCCCTTACCTGGAAGCAAGAGAAACCTTATTTCAGACTGATTTGAATTGGCAAATTAGAATAAATGAATATTTGGGGGAACCTACTAAAAAACAAATTACTACAGTTTTTATATTACACCCCTATTATTATACCAAAAAATACTAGGCAGGAACTTATTCCTGGAGCATTAACTATTTTTACTGACAGCTCCTCTAATGGCAAAGCTGCTTATCATACAGTAAATTCAGACCAAGTCATCCAGATGAGTCACACCTCTGTACAAAGAATCAAATTAAAAGCTATCAAGGCTGCATTGCAGAATTTCCAGAAGCCTCTCAATGTTATTTCTAATTCTGCCTATGCTGTTGGCCTGGTAAACAAAATTGAGACTACTCAATTAAAATGACTTAGTGACCAAAGTCTAATTATACTATTTAAACAGGTACAACAAATTGTACAGCAAAAACAATATCCCTTTTATATTACTCACTAGAGGCCCAGTGCACAAATTCATGCACCAGTAGGGTCCTAAGTGGGGTGGGGAGGAGCCAAGACCTGATCGGCCCTCCAGGCAGACAGTGAGAAGCCCTTGCTGGCCTGGGATCCAGATCCGTCCCAGAGACGTTCCCGCCAGTTGTCAGGAGCCAACTGCCAGCTGCTTTTTTTTTTTTTTTTTGACACTTCAACTGTTTATTCCATAATCAGAAATGGATCTACGTTACCACAGAGGATGAAACCCCACTGTAAATAGATTGAAATCAGAAAATAGGTAATTTCACACAATGTCCCAGTTATCAACCCAGATGGGTGCACAGGTACAATAACACATGAAAGGGAAATCTAACAGGCTGTACAATAACACATGAAAGGGAAATCTAACAGGCTGAGGGGTTCAAGAATGTCACCGACATGGAAACAAAAATCTAAGTGCTCTAGAAACCAACACCAGGCTGGCCACAGGCCTCACTTCACAGGACGGCCCTAACGTGCACAGGGTGCTGGGCTCTATGACGGCTGCGTATCTTTCTGTGTAGTTGTCTGTGGGCCAACTGCTCTCTTCCTTCTCATTTAGGGTGAGCAGCATGTGAGGGCAGAGCACACTGTCATGGAACACAGAGGGCTGCCCAGAGCTGAGGGGAGTGGCCAGGACCACAGGGTGAGAGGTGAACACAGAGGACACCATCTCACCCAATTGTGGGGCGGGCTGGCTGGCCTTCATCTGCCTGACCCAGGGAGGGACCGAGCAGGGTGTCCACCTCTCCATTCTCCATCCTTCCATCTGTGATACCTGTCACCCTTGCCAAGCCTCCCCCAAAGTAAGTTCAGCTGAATCCCTGAATGTAAAAGGATCCGGGGGAGATGCCTCCATTCCAGTGCCTCCTGATTCCCAATAACAGGAACCTGGTCTCAGGACGGTGGCCACAGCTGCATAACATAGATCTGTTTCAAGAAAAGTTGGGATGCAAACCTTCTTATGAGCCCCTATTCCAAATGTTTATTCACATTGTGGCAAAGACACGTCCAAGAGTAACATAAGTGGGTAAAGTCAGGGCCAAACCCGGCCATTTCCTCACCCAATCATTCTGAGGCACATGGACAGAACCAAGTCTCAGCTCTTCACAGGACACTTCCGGGGTTTTTGTAAGTCTAAAGGACAGTAGTCTGTCTCCTCCATTCTTGTTCTTTGGGATTTTTTCATCGTCGGATAAAAGGATACGTACATTGGGACAATCCTCTCAAGATACAATATTTCACTTGCACCCCACGACAACAGCGCCCCTCAGAGGGAGGGAGCCGACAGATGAGGAGCAAGGAATTCTGAAAACCAAAGTGATGACAGAGATGCTAAGCCTTTCCTTCACCCATCTGACACCCCTTCTCAGGCAGCCTGCAGGCCGGGCGTCTGCTGGACCTTTACCACTTGATGTCCTGTCAGGCTGCCCTGGGCCCTGCTAGGTGGTGTGCAGGGCCGCCTGAGCCCAGGGGGAGTCGTGCCCCACCCCCCCAGCCACTCCTAGTATACTCCTGCACATGGGCGCTGGTCTCCAGGGGCCACACTGGGATGGCAGTGTAGATGCCTTCCATCTGCCGCAGCAGTGCCCTGTCTGCACGTCTGTCCTCCACCTGGGCCTGGCCCCTGCTGCTTAAGCATGCCTGGTGCAGGCCAGGACCTCCACGAAGTGGCAGAGGAACTTGCCCCTCTACAGCTTCAGGACCACTTCTGGATGTTCCAAAAGCCGTAAGCAGCCTCAAAGCGTAGCAGAACCTCTCTGTCCCTTTCAAGGGTGACCTCCTGGAAGTCTTTGTTCCTCAGGGTGTGGGAGGTGAGCAGCCCCACGTCCTCAATGAACAGCTCCTTGGCCGTGTGCCTGAAGATGTGCACCAGGTACCCGTCGGAGCTGGCACCCTCGTGGAGCCTCACCACCTCCTCCTTCATGTCTCCAAACAGAGCGTCCACGGTAGCGTTCAAGGCAAGGTCACTTTGCTCCATTATCTGGACAATTTCACCTGAGCCTAACATGCAGTCAGCACCCCGGGAACTATGCAAAGCTGTGGGAACATCTTCTCGAAGGGCCTCCAATTTCTTGTAATAACACGGGGCCACAATGACATGGAAAATCTTGTCTGTGGACAGGTTCTGCCATCTGGCGAAGTAATCCTTCACCAGAGAGCCCATGATCTGCTAGGGAGACTTGGCCATGCAGAAGTGGGCGGTGATGGGGTGACCCAGCATGCGCTCTGCATATCGGACGCAGCTGGGGCAGGCGGAGGTCCGCATGGGTAGCTGGGGCTCTTCCTCATGGTGCTGGCGGCACAAATTCTTTCTGACTATCTAGGATGCTGAAGTCCGCGGCTATTGTCATGTCAAAGACAGTGTGCCCCAAAGGCTTTTGAGGAAGCCGCAGAACCATCTGGATGCATCAGTGACACTAAGGCTGAATTTAGCAGCAAAATAAGGCAGAGAGTGAGGACACATTGACACTGCCAGCACTTTGTGCTGTGAGGTATCACATTTCTTATTAAGGTTCAGAACACAGAAGAAGTCCTTGGCGTTCTGCTGAGAAACTTGGACTCCTTCCTCTGTGATCGCACAACTGTCACACACCAGGCAGTCACTCAGAAATATCTTGGCATCGGCCAACTTATGGAATTCTCCCTTCTCTCTCTTCTCCTGAGCCGGACTCTGGATGCTGACTGTGGCATTCTCTTAGTCATCGGTTTTTGTTTCTTTACTACATTCCTTCCGTGTGCAGTGATCACACTTCATCTGGAACAGGGCGGACGGGGGCCGGCTTGTGTGACCTGGAGGAAGCACGGGGAGAGCAGTCACCACTGGTCGCCCCTGGTACTGCTGGAGGTATCCTTTCTTCCCTGTGGAATGTCTAGGGAAGCGGCCACAGTGCCCAAGGCCGAGTTCGAGGAGGCCGGCAGCGCTGTTGGGATCGTGCTGGCAGCACTGGTCCATTGGGGACTGACCCGTCCTCTGGAGCTTGAACCTGCAGGACTACTGAGGAAGTGAGTGGCTGCCGCTGGGCTGGTGGGCCTCCTGAATGGGTCGGTCAGAACCGGCACTCCTGCTGTGGGAGCGCACTGACCATGAGGGGTCAGCTCCTGCGTTGAGCGTCTGCCACCTGGTGGTCAGTGTGCTTCATAGCGACTGGTCTACCCGGCTGTTCTGGTCATTCTGGTCACTGGCTTTTTACATATATAGATATCAGGACTCATACCACTCTGCCTGGTCCTTTAACAAAAGGAAATGCATATGCTGATCAATTAGTTACTTTATTACAACAGGCCACAGAAACTCACCAGCTTTTACATCAGCCTGCCAAAATGCTATCTAAACAATTCTCAATCAGTCAACAGCAGACTAAACAAATTATCAAGGAATGTCCCACTTGTATGTTACATCTGCTTCAATGGCCTCATACAGGAATTAACCCTCGAGGATTGATAAGGGACCATATCTGGCAAATGAATGTAATACATTATACTCCTTTTGGACACCTTGGGGCATTGTATGTCTCTGTAGATACCTTTTCAAAAGTCCTTTGGGCCACCACATCTACAAGGGAAACAGCGAAACACATCATTAATCATTGCCTAGCTACTTTTGCTATCATGGGAATTCCAAAAATTATTAAAACTTATAATGGAGCTGTATACACAAGCTGTCATTTCCAGCAATTCTGTACAAAATGGAAAATTCAACACATTGCAGGAATACCATAAAATTCCCAAGGACAGGCAATTACAAAACGCCAACATCAGCGGCTAAAATCCCAACTTGAAAAACAAAAAGGGGAAATACTAGAAAAATCTCCTGTCGGTAGACTACACCAAGCCTCAATTACCTGAAATTTTTTCACTTATAACGCTGATGGCAAGACACCAATGGAGCCTCACTGGTGTCATGATGAGCCAAAGAAAAAAGGCTTAGTCAGATGGAAGGATCATGAGTCTGGTTTATAGAAGGGTCCCAACCGACCCTTTATTAACCTTTGATTGAGAATATGCTTATGTATTTCCATAAAACTCCTCCAAGCCCATGTGGATTCCTGCAAGGAACATCAAACTTAAACATGGATCTGTGGGAGGAACTGACCAAATTAATGAGGACCTTGCACCTGGAGCCTCAACCTGTACCTGTGGCTGCACACAATGGAATACTCCAGCCCCAGATAGCAGCAGCCCCAGGCAAACTTACAGACTAATTCCTTAGATGCCTGGCAACTATTTTAAAAGGACATGAAAGAATTTGATCCTTTTCACTGGATCTCCCCACATTTGCCTCTTAGCATAACCACTATTGTCTGTCTCATTCTGGGTCTTATATGTTTATTTCTAGTCTGCAAAGTGTCTTAAAAAGATAAGCCCTACAGATGGCATACACTTTTTAAGATTTATTAAGAAAACAAAGACAGGGAGATGCCTGGGACTAAGGCATAACAGTATTAGCATGAAAGTGCAAAAAAGACACTGGAATATGAATGGACCTTGACCTCAGCAGGGCTGACATCAGCATGGGATTGCTCCTGCTGTGACTGCTATGGCTCAGGTGATTTCCTGACTGATCATCTTTACATTGTTTACTAAACTTTACCTTTGATTCTATCTGCTCTGCCTATATGCATTGCTAAAGGGCAAATGTGTAACCAACTGAATAAAAAGCAGGCAGGACCTGGACTCATGGTTCCTTTTCTTGCAAGAGGCTCCATCTGGCCCCATGCCTTAACAAAGAAACAGAATTTCCGGAGGACGAGGCCCAGAAATCAGGATTTTAAAAAGATTCCCAGGTGATTCTAATGTGCAGCCAAGGTTGAGAACCACTGCTCTGTGTAGTCCCTTAATAGGGGAAAATCACCAACAGCTGAAACAAGCAGGTCAGAAGTGGGTATTTGCCGAGGGAAACACTTCACGGTACAAGAGCAGATTAAAAAGATCTGATTCAAAACACATCTGTTCTGCCACAAACGACCATCTGCTTCAATCCCAAACAGCAAAACATTTCAGCAGGAACTGTCAAAACTGACTCCTAATCAAGAAACAATTATCCACATTTGCTACTAGCCCCAAAGATTCTTTGAAACTCCTAGAGCAAAAGTTAACAGAAAAACACAGATACACATTCTAATGAGACTAGATCTTGGCCAAGATTCCTACCAGCTATATTTTAAGTAATTAATTGGAAAAGAATTTAAAGACAAGTAAAAAATTGAGTTGGATACTAAAGACTCAACATTTCTTCAGACCTAGCCTCAATGTGAAAGGAGGCATTCCAAATAAAGGACTCCCAAACTCCCACCCCATGCAGCAGCACACCTGGGACCAGAGAGAGCAGCTCATGGATTTAGAAAAGTGTAATTCATGAAGACAGTCTGAAAAGGTAGCACATGGCAAACTGAAGATAGAGTCAAAGTCTGCACTTGTTTTCACTGGCAACAGAAAGCCTCTGGGGTTCATTCAATGAACATATACACTGAGTGGCCAGATTATTATGACCACCTGAGCTTTGTAGGCAAATTAGCCGTACACTGCATCATATGGGATATGGAAGCCAAAGGCCTGTTTGAACACCTTTGCTGTCTGCAGTTACCAAGATAAAACGTCTCCAATTCGCAAAGGAACACAAGGATTGGACAGTCGAGCACTGGAAAAAAGTCATGTGGTCCGATGAATCACATTTCCAGTTGCATCATGCAGATGGCAGTGAGAATTTGGCAGAAACAGCATGAAAGCATGCACCCCACATGCATGAGTACAACCCTTCAAGCTGGTGGGGGCAGTGTTATGGTTTGGGGCATGTTTTCCTGGCATGATTTGGACCCTTTAATTCGTATGGAACAACGTCTGAATAGCACAACATACCTAAGTATCGCTGCTGATCAAGTTCAATCTATCATGTTGATGGCATATCCCAATGGAGATGGCTTCTTCCAACAAGACCCGTGGTCAGCAAACTGCGGCTCGCGAGCCACATGTGGCTCTTTGACCCCTTGAGTGTGGCTCTTCCTAAGCCTTAGGAGTACTCTAAGTTAATAAAAATGTACCTACCTATATAGTTTAAGTTTAAAAAATTTGGCTCTAAAAAGAAATTTCAATCGTTATACTGTTGATATTTGGCTCTGTTGACTAATGAATTTGCCGACCACTGAGTTACAAGACAATGCGCCATGCCACGGTGCTCCTATTGTGCAGGAGTGCTTTCAAGAACATGAAGGAGACTTTACCTTGCTTAGGTGGCCCCCACAATCACCAGATCTCAATCCAATTGAGCATTTGTGGGAGAAAGTTAAAAGAGCCATCAGGCAGCTGGTTCCACAACCATCAAATCTCACAGAACTGGACAGTGCTATTCATCAGGCATGGTGTCAGAATCCTCACATCACCTTTCAACATCCCGTGGAGTCAATGCCAAGAAGAATTGCTGCAGTATTGAAGGCAAAAGGTGGCCCAACGCAGTACTGATGGGGTGGTCATAATAATCTGGCCACTCACGTTCAAATACAGTGGGGCCTTGACTTACGAGTGTCCCGACTAACAAGTTTTTTGAGATACGGTCTTGGAACGAATTAAACTCGTAAGTCAAGGCCCCACTGTATAGCCCACTTTCAAAAGCTGTTAAATCGCATTGTTTACCCATATCTTCAGAAAAAAATCACTCCTATTGTCATGGTAAACAACATACTTCCTTATTTATAATGGTCTGGCCCTCTAGCAATTTCAGTGTGAAATTATAGCTAATTTGCCTACAAACGTCAGGTGGTCATAATAATCTGGTCACTCTGTATATTCAGCACCTAATGTAGGCCAGGTCCTGGGGAGCCAACATGAATAAGAAAAACTGAGTTCTTGTTATAAGAGACCTTGGATTCTAAAGGAACAAGACAGAATCAATGATATAAGCTAATTTCAGTTGATGAAAGTGCACTGAAAAAAATAGAACAGGATAATGAGATAGAGAGGGGCAGGTGTGCTCCCCTAGCTGCTGAACCTTGTTCCTCTGGAAAGGTGGTTTCAGGGAACAGGAAGAGAGGAACACAGCTCTGGAGGCATAAGTAAATAACAGGCCTTCACAGGGTGCTCCAGAACACCTGTGCAGCCTGAGAAGGCTCAACTGACTCTGTGTCTTTTAAAATCAACCTCAAGGCGAATTCAGTAAACAACTTCTTGTTAATACAAGTAGAAGCATCTTGAAAAGTGGCATTCAGTTCTCTTTGGGGTTCTGGTTGACAAATAGTCCCAAACCTGTTACTGTTGCAATCCAAATCATGGATGAATACAAATTCAGTAAATTTCCAGAAAGCATCATACTTTATTTAATTGCAATTTTTAACAAAGTTAGCAAAATTTTAAAAATTGTATCATTAAATTGATAAATGTGGAAGTGTGTACAATACTAGTATGCTGGTGGAACATAAAATTACAGCCTTTCTAAAAAGCAACATGGCAAGATATATAAAATTCCTTTTCTTTAACCTAATAATTCCTCTTTTGGAACTTCAAGATAATACTGGATATTTAGATAAGTATTTGCATATAAACAAATTCATCACAGGGCTATTTTTACAAACAAATTATGTGTCTAAGAAGAAAAGTTATATAAACATATATCCATACAAAGAAACATATAAGCTCTCCTGGCCAGTGTGCATTGCAGGTCATCCTGGCCTAGCTGAGATTCCTGCGGGAGGCAGCCAACCTATGTGTGTCTCTCTCACATCAATGTTTCTCTCCCCATCCCATATCCTGCTTCCTCTCGCTCACTCGCGCTCTCTCTCTCTCTCTCTCTCTCTCTCTCTCTCTGTCTCTCTCTCTCTCTCAAAAAATAAAAAAGTAAAAAATATCCTCTGGTTAAACATGTAAAAAAACATGTAAGCCATTAAGAAAGTCTGAAACATTTCTAACAAGAAAACTTTGACTTTTTTATTTTACTTGTCAATTATGTTCTTGTTTTGTTTTCTAAATCTTCACCCGAGGATGTTTTTTTATTGCGCTGAGTGAGAGAGGAAGGGGGAAAGAGAGAGAGAAAAATCAATGTGAGAGAGAAAAATCAACTGGTTGCCTTCTATACTCACCCGACCAGAAATCGAACCAAAACCTAGATATGTGACCTCACCGGAAATCGAACCCACATCCTTTTGATGTACAGGATGATGCTCCAACCAACTGGGCCACCTAACTAGGGCACGAATATGTTTTTAAAGCAGGAAATGATCATACTTACTATGACCTCCAAATTAATAAAATATGAGAGGAAAAAGATGAAAATTTAAATGTTAAGTTATGAGATTCCAATTTCTCTATAAGAGGCATTAATTTCTTTTTTAAGCAAATGGGCAAAATTTTTCTCATTCGTCTCCTTATATTGTCAGTTCCATCTAAGGATCTTCTGAAGATCCATGTTTACCAAATATAGGCCTAGAATTATTATCTGAGAATGTCACAACACAGTGAAAAAAAAGAGACCTGACTTGGCACTGGCCCACTTTTATTCTCTGAACACTGGATGGTGAAGCCAGGAAAATGGCTTGGTCCCTGGCTCCCAGCCCTGGATGAAGCCCTGCAAACATGCCATCACCTGCTGAGAATAATTAGGATGTGGCCAGATCCTAGGGCACTAATGGCGAACCTTTTGAGCTCAGTGTGTCAGCATTTTGAAAAACCCTAACTTAACTCTGGTGCCATGTCACATATAGAAATTTTTTGATATTTGCAACCATAGTAAAACAAAGATTTATATTTTTGATATTTATTTTATATATTTAAATGCCATTTAACAAAGAAAAATCAACCAAAAAAATGAGTGCGCGTGTCATAGGTTCGCCATCACTGTCCTAGGGAGATAACATGAATTAGAAAAACCGAGTGCAAGGAGAAAGAGCTCTGATGGGTACAATTCACTTAGGTATAAACAGGTAAATATCCAGTTCCCAGCATTGAACGCTAGTTCACTGTCAACCTCAGTGTACATAATACTCACTCATGTTCAACACCTCCCCTTTCAAGGATTCCATCAACAAATTCCTTTAATTCTGCCTCTTGCTAAAACTGAATACTATTATGCCATCCTATGTCAACTTCAAATTGATGTCACTGTCAATAAACCTTCACTCTCCATATAATCACATTTGGCCCACATAATGCTCACTGCCCTGTGTCATGCTTTTACAGCTATCTGATAAGTGCTGAGGGCACAGCTAAATCTCAGAACTTCTGTATGCTCAATGCTGGTGGGCTTTCAATAACACCACATATGCAGCCACTGCTTGCAGACCACCACCCTGAAGAAATCTGTCACCACTCATTTACCCACCCTACAAACAAGTTTTCACATAAAATACTGTCTTCAACTGGCTTAATTGAAAGTCTCTGAAGGAACATTAAATTTAGCATCACAGAAGAAACACAGTCAGCCCTGCATTCATTCTGCTCTCCTCCCACCACAGTCACCATTACAGCCTCCATTCTGTACTAGTGAACAAGAATTAGGTCCACCTTGGCCCACCCTCCAAATTTTTAACAATTTGTTTTCAATTAGACAAACTCCTACATTTGTATATTCTGCTACAGTTTCAATGAAAGCCTCTTGAGGTCCAGAACATGACTAACCCTCAAAGGCTTCATACAGTACTATGTACTCAATGAGTGCTTTGAATTAATGTATCTGAAGGCTTTCCACAAGTATTAAGATATGAAAATGAATAGGTCATCTGAGCTCTTTCCATAGCTCTCTGCCATTTTCTGGGTGATGCAGGCTAGTTACTTCACTTCTCTAAGCTTTCCGTTTCTAATCTATAAAATGGGTGAGGGATGGGAGATAGTATCTACCTCCCTCATAGGGAGATTGGTTGCATATATTAAAGAACTTAACATAGTTTTCATTTTACTCCCAAAAACCTACCCAAACTTCACTTCAGACATATATTGGTTCATCTATTTATCTGGCATCCGTTAGAGCACACACAGAAAGAGCTGGAGCTTTGCTCTAAAGGAGCTCGTAGCTTGATAGGGATAAACATAGGTTAAAGTACACATAACACCACATTATAGTATAAGCATGCTGGGCTTTTCTTGTTGCTCTCAGGTGAGGATTAAAAATAATAATAATAATAATAATTAAATTAAATTAAAATACAGCCTCAATCACTTAATTATACTCAAAGAATAACTAAAACCTACCCTCCTCAGGCTATTCCAAAAAACTCAAGAGGAAGTAACACTTCCAAGCTCCTTCTATGAAGCCAGCATTACCCTAATCCCAAAACCAGAAAAAAAAAAAACACTACAAAGAAAGAGCATTACAGGCCAATATCCCTAATGAACATGTGCCGGGAGCCAGTCCATCCTTGCTGTTTCAAGGGACCTGGCATATATGGCATACGGTTCTTAATATGTTTGCTCACCTTCTTGGCGCTGTGTTTTAACCAAGGTCACCTCTCCGAGAAAGGTTGAATCCCCAGGTAGGGATTTTCCCCTGAAGTTAGGGAGGGAATAAAACCCCTCAACTAAGTGCCAGGCGGGTAATTAATCCCTTTAACTATGAACAATCATGCTTAAACTACATAATCTTTTCTCCCTGGAATGGAGATAAGAAACGCCCTAACCTTTGTAATAGAGATTGATAGGATTGAATCAACTGGTATAAATACAGTTGTAACAAGACAGAAACACTCAGAACTCAGAACACCGAACTAAGGACACAGAACTCAGAAGACAGGACCAAGAGAGACAGAGCCTAGGCCCGGAACCTACAGGGAGCGTTCTCTGGAGACGGAGGAGCTTCGCTGGAGAGAGCATGGCAGGGGATCCTGGACAGAGACTGGCCTTGGAGCCTAGAGACAGAGCCTAGCGGGAGAACATGGCAAGGGATCCTGGACTGAACCTGACTGTAGAGATTGGCAGGAGAACCTGACTGGAACCTGGACACTGAACCTGACTGGAGAGCCTGGACAGAACCTGGCTGGAGAACCTAGCGAGGGAACATGGCTACAGAACCTCGCTGGAGATCCGAAGCAGAACCTCTCTGGAGATCCGGGCTAGAGATCCTGGCTGGGCTGCTGATCAACTGAACGCTGTCTCCGTGTCATTCCTTCTTCGCCAACTCCGTCCACACCTTTGGGAACCCCTGGACCCGCTGGGGTTGGACCCCGGCAAACATGGATGCTAAAATCCTCAACAAAATATTAGCAAATCTCATCCAGCAATACATTCAAAAGGTCATACACCATGACCAAGTGGGATTTATACCAGGGATGCAAGGCTGGTACAATACACACAAATCAATAAACATGATACATCACATAAACAAATTGAAAGAGAAATGCCACATGATTGTATCAATTGATGTAGAAAAAGCATTTAACAAAACCCAACACCCTTTTTTGAGAAAAACTCTCAGCAAGGTCGGAATAAAGAGATCATTCCTCAACATAATAAAAGCCTTATATGACAAACCTATAGACATCATATTCAATGGAAAAATACTAAAATCATTTCCTCTAAGAACAGGAACAAGACCGGGATGCCCACTTTCATCACTCCTGTTTGACACATTGGAAGTACTAGCCATAGCAATCATACAAGAAGAAAAAAGAGGTATCCAAATTGGAAAAGAAGTAAAACTGTCCTTATTTGCAAATGACATGATATTGTACATAAAAAACCCTAAAGACTCCATCAAAGAACTACTAGATTTAATAAATGAATTCGGCAACGTAGCAGGATACAAAATTAACACCCAGAAATCTATGGCATTTTTATACACCAATGATGAACTCAAAGAGAAACTAAAAAAACAATCCCATTTACCACTGCAAAAAAAAAAAAAAATTAAGATACCTAGGAATAAACTTAACTATAGAGTAAAAGACCTGTACTCAGAAAACTAGGGGGCACTGAAAAATGAGAGAGGAAGATATAAACAAGTGGAAGAATATACCGTGTTCATGGATTGGTAGAATCAACATCATTAAGATGTCCATACTACCCAAAGCAATCTATAGATTCAATGCAATCCCCACTAAAATACCAACGGCATATTTCACAGACCTAGAACAAACTCTCCAAAAATTTATATATAATTAAAAAAGACCATGAATAGCCACAGCAATCCAGAGAAAGAAGAACAAAACTGGAGGGATTACAATACCAGATATCAAGCTATATTACAAAGCCACTGTTCTCAAAACAGCCTGTTACTGGCACAAGAACACACATTTAGACCAATGGAACAGAACAGAGAACCCAGAACTCAACCCAAGCCACTATGCTCAATTATTTGACAAAGGAGGCAAGAGCATACAATGAAGTTAAAACAATCTCTTCAATAAATGATGTTAGGAAAATTGGACAGCTACATGCAAAAAATGAAACTAGACCACCAACTTATACCATATACAAAAATAAACTCGAAATGGAAAAAAGACTTTTAAATGTAAGACGGGAAACCATAAAAATCTTAGAAGAAGCCATAGGCAGCAAAATAGCAGACATATCTCGGAGCAATATGTTTACCGACACATCTCCTAGGACAGTGGTCAGCAAACTGCGGCTCGCAAGCCACATGAGGCTCTTTGGCCCCTTGAGTGTGGCTCTTCCTAAGCCTTAGGAGTACCCTAATTAAGTTAATAACAATGTACCTACCTATATAGTTTAAGTTTAAAAAATTTGGCTCTAAAAAGAAATTTCAATCATTGTACCGTTGATATTTGGCTCTGTTGACTATTGAGTTTGCTGACCACTGTCCTAGGACAATGAAAACTAAGGAGAAAATAAACAAATGAGACTGCATCAAAATAAGAAGGTTCTGCACAGCAAAAGAAACCATGAAGAAAATAACAAGAAAGCTCACTGTATGGGAGAACATATTTGCCAATGTTATCTCCGGTAAGGGCCTAATCTCCAAAATTTATAAGGAACTCGTACATCTTAACAAAAGGAAGATAAACAACCCAATCAAAATATGGGCAAAGCACCTAAATAGACACTTCTCGAAAGTGGACATACAGAAGGCTGAGAGACATAGGAAAAAAAAATGCTCAAAGTCACTGATCATGAGAGATGCAAATTAAAATGACAATGAGGTATCACCTCATACCTGTCAGAATGGCTACCATCAACAAATCAATAAATGACAAGTGCTGGTGAGGATGTGGAGAAAAGGGAACCCTAGTACATTGCTGATGGGAAAGCAGACTGGTACAGACATTACAGAAAACAGTATGGAGTTCCCTCAAAAAATTAAATGGAACTACCATTTGACCCAGGAATATATCCTAAGATATCCAAAACACCAATCAGAAAGAATGTATGCAGTCCTATGTTCACAGCAGCACAATTTACAATCGCTAAGATCTGGAAACAGTCAAGTGCCCAGTAGTAGATGAGGGGGTAAAAAAGCTGTGGCACATTTATACCATGGAATATTATGCAGCAGTAAAAAAGGGATCTCTTACCCTTTGAGACTGCATGGAGGGGCCTGAAGAGTATTATGCTAAGTGAAATAAACCAGTCGGAGAAAGATAAGTATCACATGATGTCACTCATATGTGAAATCTAATGAACAAAATAGATCCTGAGACATAGAAGAATATAAGATTGTGGAATCTCAGCAGGAAGGCAGGGGAGGGTTAGTGGGTGGAAAGAGATCAACCAAAGAACTTGTATGCATATATGCATAACCCATGGACACAGACAATAGGGTGGTGAAGGCCTTGGGCAGGGGTGGACTAGAAGGGGTCAATGGGGGAAAGAGGGGGACATATGTTGTTAATACTTCCAACAGTAAAGATTTAATTTTTTTTTAAATGTATCGCCCTGCTGGCATGGCTCTGTGGTTGAGCATTGACCTACAAACTAGGAGGTCGTGGTTCGATTTAGGTCAGGGCACATGCCTAGGTTGTGGGCTCGATCCCCACGAAGGGGCATGCAAGAGGCAGCTGTTCAATAATTCTCTCTCATCATTGATGTTTCTCTCTCTCTCTCCTTCTCCCTTCCTCTCTGAAATCAATAAAAATATACTTTTTTTTAAAAGTATTACATTTTTGCTTGGTATTCTAATAATTCCTGAACTAAATATTATACCTTTGGCCCTTTGCTAATCTGTAAACTCCTGAAGACAGAACCCTAAAATGTGATTTCTCCCATCACCCTTACTAACACCTAGCACATACTAGGTTATCTGGATTTGATAAAGTGTCTTTCACCCAACTTTTCATTATAGAGGCACTGAGTGTCAGGAAGAACCATGGACATTTATGAACAGATGAATTATGTGATTAGAACTGCATTCTAAGGAGATCAAGGTGGCCAACCACAATAAAAAAGCACTGGACCTGAAATCCAGACTCGCCAACTACATGCTAGGCATGTAACTTTGGACAGATGACTCACATCCCCCACCCCAACACTGGACCACAGGAACCTAATTTAGAATTTTTGCTGAGAGAGTAAATTAGATCTAGTGACTACATTATATCACAACTTGCAATTCCAATCTCCTGGTAGTGACTATCTGCAATGACTGAGGCTACATGGGACACCTGGTAGAAAATGTGACCCCTTCTCAGTATCCACCACAGACCTGGAAAGCTGGAAGGAAGCAACAAGAGGCCGTGGATTTGCCATCCCAGGCGCTATGACCTTTAAAGTCTAACATCATTAGATTTGGGGAAGTTTTGTGATGGTCCTCTAGGAACTCAAAACCCTAAAAGCTTGTTCTGGAATGAAGTTCAAGTGCTCCTCTTAGAGATAAAGAAGGAAGAAAGGAAGAAGGGAAAGGAAAGGGAAGAAAGTAAGGAAGGAAGACCTAGTTTTAAAACTTGCAATTTTAAACAGGCACGCATTCATGATTTTCATGAGGAAACTACACCAAGTTAATTCATCGTGTTTTTTTTTTAAAACTTTATACTCCTTTAAAATGTTCTGGCCTTTGAAAACAAATGCAGACAAAGAACTGTGGATGCTGAAGCCTTTCAACAGGGCAGTTACAACACTAAGGTAAGTCAGCTCAGTTCTGTCCATCCCAACTGTGTGACTCAACATCACTCAGCATCCTCAGATCCTTTTCTGGGGACAAACAGCACATTTGCTATTGATGCAGTGGCTAGAGCAGTTATCAGAACTGAGACAGAAGGAATTTCTTCACCATATTAAACAACTGACATTCATGTGGCAACTAGGGTGGATGACACAACCTGAGCCAATAACTCTTTAAAATAACTAGGACAAACATAACTATACTAGATGTCTGAACAAAGTAAATTATACTAAAGTTGACATAAATCAAGTTGTTCACTATGAATGGAAATCATCCCAGTGATTACATTACCAAAACTTCAAAATGTTTGACTTCTCATTAAGAAATGGATCCACAAAGACATAGCTTAAGCATACACCTTAATAATACTTAATACAATGAAAATCAGAAACCAATTAATTTAATAAAGTCAGCCTTTTTAAGGTAGATTACCAATACATAAAAAGTATATAAAGTACCATAAATTTTTTCAAAAATGACAGGCAATATAATGAAACTTGGACTAATGTAATGCTTTTTTGGCCTGTTCTTAAAATTGACTTCTCTGTATTTCCCTTGCTTTATTTAAAATGCCTCTTTATAGACATTTCTCTAAAAGAGATATAATCAGGAACCAGCCTCCCAAAGAAAGAGAACTTTCATTCACTATCCATGACTACCTTCTTAAGCATCTAAAATCACTTTTGCTTAAAATCATTTGGCACAAGCCCTAGCAGTGGATAGAGCGTCAGCCCACAGCTAAAGGATCCTGGGTTCGATTCCGGTCTTGGTTGCAGGTTCTTGGTCCTGGTTAGGGTGCATGCAGGAGGCAACCAATCGATGTGTCTCTCTCACTTCGCTGTTTCTCTCTGTCCTTCTCCCTTCCACTCTCTCTAAAAATCAATGGAAAAATATCCTCAGGTTAACAAAACAAACAAACAAAAAAATCATTTGGGACCAAAATATGATAGATACACACCAAAGTTTAAAATTTCACTAATCTAATTCCAATATTTTTCATAGCATATTTTATTGTACTGTACTGTTATGATTCAAAATAAAATGAACTATGTTTTGAAACTGCAATATTTGAAACTATAAAATAAACCCTGCTAATTTTTATTGGGGTCTACTTTGAACTGCAGCTTGCCAAAAGTCATTTGTAAACATACCATACTTAGCAGATATCATCAAGCAATGTAGGTTTCTTCAACCTTAGAAACTATCAGAATTCAAGCGTCAAGTTTATTTTGATACATAAAACTTTTTCTAAATATTAATATTTCTATTAATATTTCAAGAAAGGGAAGGGGGATTCCTTTCTATGTTTCGGCAATATGGAAAGCATGGTGCAAAGAAAATCTGACTTCAAAGCAATATTAAAATAGTACTAAAAACCTGAGCAATGAAGTTCCTTCCCACCACCAAAAATAAACTATTTTTCAAAGAATGTAATTCAAAGAGAAGTGTACTTCCTGCAGAGTCCGACTACCCCTCAGCATTAAGGCCCAGAGGCATCAGCATCATCTGTAAACTTATTTGAAACCAGAGGCCTGGTGCACAGATTCGTGCACTGGTGGGGTCCCTCAGCCTGGCCTGTGCTCTCTCGCAATCTGGGACCCCTCAGGGGATGGTGGACTGCTGGTTTCATCTCTATCCCCACACGCCTAGCGGGAAAGGGCTGAAACCAGCAGTCCACCATCCCCTGAGGGATATAATGTGTGCAAAGCGGCAGGCAGCCAGGGAGGAACCTAAGCCCAGGCCCGGGCCAGGCACCACTCCTGCTAATCCAGGCCCCGCTGCTCGGTAGTGCTGCTGCGGAGGCAGGAGAGGCTCACGCTGCTGCAGCGGCGCTCGCCAGTCGTGAGCCCGGCGTCTGGCGCCCATCAGTCAGCTGAGTGGCGCTTCCACTGTGGGAGTGCACTGACCACCAGGAGGCAGCTCATGCATTGATCATCTGCCCCCTGGTGGTTAGTGCACGTCATAGCGACTGGTCGACCGGTCGTTTGGTCATTTGGTCACTTAGGCTTTTATGTATATAGATGGAGACTCACAGACCCCACCCCAGACCTGCTGGATCAGAATCTGCATTTCCACAAGACCACAATGTGCACTTCCAAATTTGAGAAGCACTCCTCTAGAAGAGCATGGCATGCGTGCTTGCACATGCACAAACATATATACACAAACCTTTAAATAAAATATCAACAGAAAAAAACTCATAAAACCAGGCCTCCCACATGGAACAATGATCAAATCCCGCCTTACTATAATATCCAATTGACAAAATGTGTACACCAAAAATAAGGATTTATGGGGCCTGAAATTATCCTCAGACTTTAAGCCAAGTCTGTCCTCAGAAAATAAGACATGAATACATAATAGTGGATAATGATAACACTTTCAAGTTTAAAGAAACTTGCAAGTTAATTCTGTACTCTAAAAGATAAGAAAATTGACATGCAAGGTTACAAAAATGATTGCTAACCTGGAACTAAGTTGTTATTGAATAAATCTTTATCTCTGTCTCTCAACCCAAATTCTCCACAGCTTCCTTGCCTCCTTCCTCATAGGTTGCATCCAAAGAAGCATCCATGCTAGTGCACTGGCCCTTTCTGTTCGCACCAGCACCTCTGCTCAAATGCCCACCACTTATTCCCTGACATAAAAGTACCGACACCCTAGGTCCGCTGCATGCCGCCTCTCCAAATGAAATTCATTCTTACAGGTCCCTGCCAGCATGGTCTTCCCAAAATATCATCTGAAATCTCACCTGTTTAAAATGCTTCTCCATTTCTTAGAGAAGTTCCTAAGTCTGCATGTGAAATACACACACCTTACCTTCCATGACTGCCTACACAACTACCCTCTGGGCCACATCCCACTTCCTTTGTGTCCTCAAAAATCCTGAGAAAATTCATGCTCACTGACAAACTTTTTGTCTTCTTCTCGAATTGTTAGTTCCATCAGGGTAATGACTATATTTTAAATCGTTTTACAATAACAAGCCCCTGGAGAGAAGATGGTGCGATAAAGACTGGGAGAGAACACAGGTGGGGAGGGTGGAGACTTTCTGGGTGCAGTTCTATTCCTGGCATAATATCGTATTTCTTGATCTACATGGTGATTCCACAACTGTGTTCACTTTGTGTGACTTCATCAAGCTGTATACTGACGACTTGTGTGTCTCCCTGTACCTATACTTCAATTTTGAAAAGTTTATTTTAAAATTGAAAAATAAATAAAATGACAAGCCCAGAAAATCAGTAAGTACACTGAGGAATAAGTAATGACTGCTTAAGCCTACAACAAAAGAAATTTTTTCTGAATTGGTACCAACCCACTCAAGTCCCAATTAGTAAACTATTTCTTTTCTGAAGGGAAGAGAAAGAGATTCCTCATTGAGATTTTTTATATCAAATGTTTTATTTATAAGGATAGTATACCCCTCACTAACTTTTAAAACTTAGGTCTTATAACATGCCAGTTAGTACATTATAAAAGCACAGAATAATCTTATTTTCTAAAATATACTCTAAAATACACAAGTGCTAGGACACCATGGATCTCTAAGCACTTTGTAAAGTGCCTGGTACCTAGTTGTTGAATCAATAGATAGGTGTTTCCTTTTTTCTTTTTTTTTTTTTTTGGTCATTTATCACAAAAGAAACTCCAATAAGTCAAGAATCAAGGAAGGCAAATAAAAAAGGAAGAACTGAAGAGACTCAGAAAAGTATCTCCCCTAAGCAGAACTTAGATCCTCGTCCATTTCCTTTCCTAGTCTCCCAAAAAAAGCAAATTTCATGCAATGATGATGTTCTCTAGTAAGTGTAAATTTAAGTGGAAAAACTGTCACTATACCGTGAATGACCACTATGCCTGCTGTCTCGAGCCTGGCCCTAAAATACACACACATAAGCAAACAAAAATGGAGAAAATGCACTGCTAATGGTGCATACCCTGTTTTCTTACTAAAGGAAAAAACAGCTATCAAAAGTTTCCATATGTTTTTATCAAATAACAATTTCTCTACAAAGCAATTTTAAGTTTCTTGCAGATCAAGAAGAAAAATATGTACAAATAAAAAATATAACTAGGAGGTCACTAATGCATGGAGAACATATGCCTCGTTATTGGCAAAGATCTATCTGTACTATAAAAATATGCATTTGTGTAAATTTCAACCTTTATCCAAAAGTATGTGAATCTTAGTTGTTTAGTGAGGATTTGATATCTTTGAGAGATGTATATTATAGAAAAAATATAGTAAATACACTCCCTGAAAGCATGAACCGTTAACATATCAATTACAAATCTGTGTTTACATGTTGATATCAACTGACAATATCAAAAGTAGGACAGTACCTTTGCAAAGGAAGTAAATAAAAGTGATCCGAAGTCTTCAAATACAGGGTAGCAATCAAAATATTTGATGATTCAAAGATTTACTGCAAAATACATAAGAAAAATATCTATTTCTGCATGGTCCTATAGCTTATATTCTCCACAGAGCAAGCAAGGTTGCAATAATTACCTTTGCAAATACAGACACACTCAGCAGAGGGAATTGGAGTAGCTAAAAAAAAAGACTGAACAGGCAAGAAGAATGCAAGGCTGCCAATTAAAGGAAATATTTAAAAATTCATCACCTGTTGTATATACAGGTGACAACATTAAGAAATTTGGGTGCAAATAAAGAGGAAAGCAAAATAGGCAAAGCATTGTGGTAAGAGTTTGCCACTTATATCCAGAGAAACCAAAGATATGTACATAACATTTTTTTTATTTTTTAACCACAAGTTTGCATAGAATAAAGATGGAAGGGGAAAATTCCAAGTATCATTCCAGAATTTTAAAAGCATGTCATTAAGAACTCGACCTGCGTCTGAAGAAGCCATATGAAAAGCTATCATCCTCAACTACATTTTTTTTTTAAATATATTTTATTGATTTTTTACAGAGAGGAAGGGAGAGAGATAGAGAGTTAGAAACATCGATGAGAGAGAAACATCGATCAGCTGCCTGCCGCACATCTCCCACTGGGGATATGCCCGCAACCCAGGCACACGCCCCTGACCGGAATCGAACCTGGGACCCTTCAGTCCGCAGGCCGATGCTCTATCCACTGAGCCACACCGGTTTCGGCCTCAACTACATTTTTTAAAATAACACTTCGTTTTTTAACAAAATTAATACAGGCTCAATGTGAAAATTGTCAAAAAAAAAAAAGTGTGAAGAAAATCACATTCATTAATAATTCAGACCAAAAAAGAACTAATCAGTCAAGAACCCTGGACAAAAGTGAGAATTTTGAAACTAGTAATAACAAGACAAGGGAATAAGCACAACACGCCACCATCTCTAGGTTCCAGAAAACTAATTTTGAGATGTCTAAGAAGGAATTATACACCTTGAAAAGATTACTGCTTTTGTGGCACAGGAGACACTTAAATATGACAATCTGAGAAAGATAAGACACGGCTCTCTCACTTTGCATTTTGGGAAAATGTGCTCATTCCAAAGAAATTCCTACACACAGGTAAATTCTCCTGTGGTCCCTGTCTTCTTTGAATATGTTCTAGATGAGGATTTAGATCCTTAGACATGAACAATGACATTAATACTACTGAATGACATGTGAAACCAACATTCTTCATCACTCTGTCCTGCTTCTCTTCCTTCTCTCCATCATCTCTTTTCCACAGAAGATGCTGCCTTACACTTGTTGGTAATCCCCATGGAAACACCATGAAGTTTATTTATATGCTGTAACCTTTTTATAAATGGTTTCTAAGTTGCTATTACATATTTTATAAGATATTTATTTACACTTCACCTGACCGAACTTCAAAAGCCAATCATCGAATCCTTTCCTGGTTTCCCATTTCTTCCACCAAACCTGGATGCTTTTCAACAATGGAAGTACAGGTATAATTTCCTAGGTACTTTGAGAGTATCCTCTGTTTACACCCAGGTACTGGTTTATGGTGGAACTCTAAGGGATTTAGCTCAAAAACCCTCTCAGAACAATCTGGAACAATATAGGCCAGCGGTCGCCAACCGGTGGTCCATGAGGTCCCAAAGGTTGGCAATTGCTTAATTGTAGGCTATTAAGTAACAATTACTAGTACACAATAAGGTACACTAGCACTTCCCTTGCACTGTTAATAAATTTTATGGCAATTTTTTCTGGGGATAAACATCTGATCATTACAAGCCTAAAATCAGAAAGGTGTCATAGAAGTACTATCCTAAGGAAACAGTTCTTGGAGGCCATCGAGAATCACAATAGAAGGAAATCCTGCTGTTAGGGCTCTACAGTGGGTTCATTAATAAAATCACTGCTAAGTAAGAAGGTAGTCTTCTTTGGTCTCGTGCCTATGCTAACAACAGTATATCTCTTTTGCCACAGTTTTTACAGAAGCTTTATTTTTTTTTTTAATAAAAAGGGGAGAGGCAACTCCAAACTGCTGTTATTTTTCTGTTCTGTGTCTCTGTAATTAAACATGACTTGTAAAGTAACAAAGAACACTAATCAAAGCAGATGTGAGATATAATATGTTGTAATAAGGAAATTATTAAAAACTAACATTCACCACGCCACATATAAAAAGAAGTTGAACCCCAATGTTAAGGCTGAACTGCAAGATATTTCAGCTGTGAGGGGAAAAAAAAATAACAGGATTTCCTGTATTTGAAGGGATGTATTTCCAGATGTATTGCACCCATTCTTCTTGAACTTGGGGCAGTTCACTATTCCATCCCAAGCTTATCAGCTCCAGCCAGGTATCCAAATCTTTGGGAACTAGAGCATCCCTTACCCACCTAGTCAGCCTGATTACCATGTTTAAAGGCTCACATGAGCACAAATCAAGGAATCTGGGTGACACCAAGCGTTTCTGAGAGCCTGCACAGCTGCAGAGGTTGCTAGTCATGTAGCAGAGACACCCTGTGCAGAAGGCAGCAGTGGTTATCTTACTTGCATCTCCTGCCCAGGACCACAGTCCTTGGTCAAGCTGTTGTGCTTCTTGGGAGGAACTGGTATTTTCTGTTGGCTCCTTAGTCACTTACCATTATTTTTTATTGGTTTCTGATATTTTCCACATTTGGGGGAAAAAAGAGCAAGATTTCAGCTTTCTTTCACGGCTAATGCTTGACTCAAAAGGAAAAGTAACTAGCAAAATCTTATAAAACCAAGAATTGGACAGTGTTCTTAGGAACAGGTTAGTATGACTCTGAAATAGAATGGTAAAACAAAGTTTGATCTGATTCTTTAAACATACCTAGCCTTTTCCTATGAGAAATTTAACTCCAGTTATGTGTTCTCAAACAAACAAGGGCTTCTGAGAGGAAAAGTTGGGGAAGAGGACAACAGAACAAAAATTAACTATTTCAATTTCAACTGCTCAGCACCATATATACTACATGTAGTGTAAAAAATA
The DNA here is from genome assembly GCF_963259705.1 of Myotis daubentonii. Classification (NCBI taxonomy): domain Eukaryota; kingdom Metazoa; phylum Chordata; class Mammalia; order Chiroptera; family Vespertilionidae; genus Myotis; species Myotis daubentonii. The sequence goes on from NC_081840.1 coordinate 104,639,789, forward strand.
CAAAATATCACCCCTAACCTGTGGGGTAAAAATGTCAACACCTGAACCAATGGGAGAAGGCTAAGCTATACTACATAATCCAGAACTGAATGGTATGGTCTGAACATCACAAGATATCAGTGGAGATGTTTTAAACTTTTTAGAAAAACAAAACTGTATAATTAACGGAATTTTCTTCTCATCATATGTAAGCACTCTAAAAGGTGATACCTAAATCTGGCGCCTACAAAGAAATTTTGACACAGTTGCTATAATTTTTAGATTTTTTTAACTTATAATGAGAACAGAGTAAGGGAATGCACCTTGACTCAACTATCTATCTACACTAAAAAAAGAGTAACGGTAATTGGCATACGACGCTACCCTTTTCATTGGCTAATCAGGGCTATATGCAAATTAACCGCCAACTAAGATTGGCAGTTAACTGCCAACTAAGATTGGCAGTTAACTGCCAACAAGATGGCGGTTAATTTGCATATGTAGGCACAATGCAGGGAGGCGAAAGGGAAAGCAGGAAGAAGCCCCCTGCCACTGACAGTGATCGGAAACCCAGGGGGGAGCTAAGAGCTGGGGGGCAGGGCAAAGGCGGCCCTGGTGCCGCCTTTGCCCTGCCCCCCAGCCATGATCGGAGAATCAGGTGCCTTTTCCACCCTGGCCAGTGATAGCAGGAAGTAGGGGTGGAGCCAGCGATGGGAGCTGGGCACAGTTGAAGCTGGCAGTCCCACGAGCTAGGGGTCCCTTGCCTGGGCCTAAAGCGAAGCCCACGATCCCGGGGCCGCTGCAGCTGCGGGTCCCCGCTGCCCGGGCCAGACGCCTCAGCCAGAGGCATCCTGCAGGGGCAGGGGCGGAGCCCGCGTGATTGTGCCCCCCCACCCCACCCCCGCTGCCACTGCGGGTCCCCGCTGCCCGGGCCGGACACCTAGGCCAGAGGCGTCAGGCCTGGGCAAGGGGCCGATCCTGCAATTGGAGGGTGATGGGAGTCAACGCCTGAGGGCTCCCAGTATGTGAGAGGGGGCAGGCTGGGCTGAGGGACACTCCCCCCACACACACACCCAGTGCACGAATTTCGTGCACCGGGCCCCTAGTATATATATAAAAACCTAAGCAACCAAATCGAACAACTGGTCGCTATGATGCGCACTGACCACCAGGGGGCAGATGCTCAACATAGGAGCTGCCCCCTGGTGATCAGTGGGCTCCCACAGCCAACCTCCCGCAGTCCCTTCCCCCAGCTGGCTGGCCCCGATTGGCCCCAATAGGGTTGGCTGGCAAATCTCCCATGGTCCCTCCCCCTAGTCGGCCGGCTGGCTGGCCCCATCAGCCCCAATCAGTGCAGCCAGCCAACCCTCCGTGGCCCCTCCCCACAGCCGGCTGGCCCCGATCAAAACCTCCCATGTCCCCTCCCCCCAGCCAACCGAACACCCCACGGCCCCAACTGGCCCTGATTGCCGGCCAGGCCAAGGGACCCCACCTGTGGACAAATTCGTGCACCGGGCCTATAGCCCTATCTAATAATAGACAAACATGGTAATTAACTGTACCTCTGACATGCTTCCCATTGGCTAATCAGGGCGATATGCAAATTAACTGCCAACCAAGATGGCGGCCGACAGCCAGGCAGCTGAAGCGAACAAGAGGATTGCTTGCTCCAGTGAAGGAGGAAGCCAAGGTTCCCCACCTACCGCTGCTGGCTCTGAGCTTGCACTCTAAGCAACTATGTTGCAATTATAGAAGCTAAACAAACCCCGTGCTTTCAGCCAGCTGGCCAAGCTGGAGTTACAGCAGTGTTTCAATTATAAAAGCCAAACAAACCAGATACCTGCTTTCAGCAGCCAAGGTCTCAAAGCTGGAGCCAAGCCTCAGAGCTAAAGCCGGCTCTCATTTCCAGTGACAGCCATAGAAGGTAAATAAATACCAGAATAAAAAAAAAAAGAAAGAAAAAAGAAAAAAAGGAGAGGTTGGGAGCTTCAGTCACCCGGCAGCCTGAAAACAGCCCTCAGACCCTCACCCAGACTGGCCAGGCACCCCAGTGGGGACCCCCACCCTGAAGGGGGTATGACCAGCTGCAAACAGCCATCATCCCCTCACCCAGGCTGGCCAAGCACCCCAGTGGGGACCCCCACCCTGAAGGGTGTGTGACCAGCTGCAAACAGCCATCATCCCCTCACCCAGGCTGGCCAGGCACCCAAGCGGGACCCCCACCCTGATCCAGGACACACTTCAGGGCAAACCAGCCGGCCCCCACCTGTGCACCAGGCCTCTATCCTATATAGTAAAAGGATAATATGCCTCCCAGCACCAGGATCAGCAGAGCTGCGAGGCCTCCCGGCACCAGGATCAGCGTGAAGGGGGCAGCGCCCAAAGCCCCTGATCGCCCTGCGGCTCTGTGTGTGACAGGGTGGGGCACCCCAACCCCTCCCCCCACACACAGACCCTGCTGTGTGACGGGGTAGAGCCATAACCTCCCCATCGGCCCTGCCCTGAGAGTGAGATTGGCGGCTCCCCAACCCCCTGGTCGGCCCTGCTCTGTGGGTGATAGAGGGCGGCGCCCCAACCCCCCCTCCACGGGCCCTGCTCTGTGTGTGATGGGGTAGAGCCATAACCTCCCCATTGACCCTGCCGTGAGTGTGACAGTGGCAGTGCCCCAACCCCCTGATTAGCCCTGCTCTGTGGGTGACAGAGGGAGGCGCCCCAACCCCCTGATCCGCCCTGCTCTGTGCGTGGCAGGGGGCAGTGCCCCAACCCCGATTGGCCCTGCTCTGTGTGTGACGGGGTGGCGCCGCAACTTCCCCATCGACCCTGCCTTGAGTGTGACGGGGGCGGTGCCCCAACCCCCCAGTCGGCCCTACCCTGAGCGTGGCTGAGGGTGGCATCGCAACCTCCCGATCCGCCCTGCTCTTTGCATGACAGGGTGCAGCGCCGCAACTCCCCAATCGGCCCTGCTCTGAGCCCGACCAGGGGCTGCACCTAGGGATTGGGCCTGCCCTCTGCCACCCGGGAGCAGGCCTAAGCCAGCAGGTTGTTATCTCCCGAGGGTCCCAGACTGCGAGAGGGCACAGGCCAGGCTGAGGGATCCTCCCTCCCCCTGAGTGCACAAATATTTGTGCACCGGGCCTCTAGTCTATATATATAAAAGCCTAAGCAACCGAGTGAGCAGTTGACCAGTTACTGTGTCGCACACTGACCACCAGGGGGCAGATGCTCAACGCAGGAGCTGCCTCCTGGTGCTCAGTGTGCTCCCACAGCAAGAGTGCCAATCAGCTGACCGACGGATGCCAGATGCAGGCCTCACGGCTGGCCACCGCAGCCCAGATACCGCAGCAGAGTGGCAGTGAGCCTATTGAGCAGCGGTGGTGGCTGGTGCAGCGGGCAGGGAAGAGCAGGAGTGGCAGGTGCTGTTGGAATGCCAGTTTTGTCCCAATCCTCACGGCTACACCGAGGGACCCCACCAGTGCACGAATCTGTGCACTGGGCCTCTAGTTACCATATAAGTTTCCTTCAAATATCATCCTGACTAGCTTATGGACCATACTGCATCATAGCAAAAGAAGTCCTCAACAAATTATGGAGACCTGGTTTAAGGAAAGTGTGTAACCCAAACACATTTTGACCAAGTTGTATGAGAAGAGCTACAGTTGTACTTATTAAGGCTTTTTAATGTAAGAAACATTCAAACCTGTGAAGGATTTTTGTGAGTTTATTTGCACCAAAGGCAGGGAAGCAGAATCTCAACAGACTGAGATAATGCTCTGGAGAATGAAGTTTTGCACCTTATTTTATACATTACAATCAAAAGAGGAGACATAAGTGGGTTACATGAAATCCACTGACGATAGATTAGGGAGGCAAAAGAAAGCAAAGGGCAGGGTGGAAACTCTGGGGTGGATAAAAAGTAAAATGATAGACATACTTTTTTACTTAGGTGGATGCAGGATAGCTGACAATCAACAATTTATTCCATAAAAATGAGGGGATTTATGGTCTCCACAGAGCAATGCCTGTGCTTTGAGGGGTCCAAAAAAAGAAAAATTACTTTGACATTCCAATGACATGTTGTCGTAGATGCAAAAAGATAATAGGCTCGGCTAAAGTAAAGATTGCCTTTAGCAGGGAAGATACCAGCATAGGACATGATTACCCTCCATAAACTGCTTTTTACTTTAAAAAGTTTTATTTCAGACCATCCTTTGTGGCTACCTTAGGTATCTGAGGTTGCAAGGCTGCCACACAGGCCTCCCCTGAGCTACTCTAACTCAGGTTAGCATGTGACCCCTTTTTGTCGCAAGCTTCTGAGATATTGTAGGAAAGCAGCACCCAACGTCACTGGAGTCATGTTTTAGAAAGACTACCTATGGAATCTTAAAGGGGGACCCAGATGTGCTCTACCAACCCTAGGGCACACAGAAAAATCATCATTGAGGAACTCTCCATCTTTCATGATCTCAAAATGCCAACACTAGCTACACATCTCCCCCATCTTTCAGGTAATTTGTGGATACCGTCCCAATAGAACTTTTTTTGTTTTGAGGCAAACCATTCAGAGACCCAATTTCCACTTCTCCGTAAGTTTTGAAGTGCTGCTCAGAAAGTGCATGTGCCATCGATCGGAACAAGTGGTAATCTGAAGGAGCAAGGTCTGGTGAATACAGCGGGTGGGTTAATACTTCCCAGGCAAAATCTTTAACTGGTTTTGAAGTATGTGATGAAGCGTTATCATGAAGCAAAATTACTTTGCCGTGTCTTCTGGCACATTCTGGTTGTTTCATGATCAAAACGTGGTTCAAATTGATTATTTGTTGTTGGTAGCGATCAGTATTAGCAGTTTCACCTCATTTTAGAAGCTCATAATACACCACACCTTCCTGATCCCACCAAACGCAGAGCATTGACTTCTTTCAGAAGCGATTTGGCCTTGCAGTCTATGTTGAAGGTTGACCTGGATCAACCCATGATTCTCTGAGTTTGGGATTCTCAAAATAAATCCACTTTTCATCGCCAATCATAATTTGCTTTCGTGCCATTGAAGCAACATTTTACTGATGACTTTTCGGTGTTCCATTTGTATTTCCTTCAGTTGATGTGGCACCCATTTCCCTTCCTTTAAAATCTTTCCCATTGTTTGTAAACAATTGGAAATTGTTTGCTGAGCAACATTTAATCTTTCTGAAAGTTGTTTTTGAGTTTGACACACATCTTCATCCACTCATGCTTGTAACCATTGGTCTTCAAACTTTTTCAATTGACCTGGACGTTCTTTGTCCTTCACATTGAAATCATCACTTTTAAAGCATTTAAACCAATGTTCACAAGTATCTGGAGATGGAGCATGTTCACCGTAAGCTTCCCAAAGTACATTATAACTTTTTCTTCAAAATAATGAATTAAAACTTCCCGCAAATGCTCTTTTTTTGGCACAAAATTCAACATTTTTAAGCATAAAAATATCTATGATATTAACACCTTCAGAAAAATTAACATATAAAGTTTGAAGTTTGCTATCAATACAACAAAATAGCATACATATCAAATCGCATTTATATCAACATATATGCAACTCCATCTACTGAAAAAAATCCGCATTATTAACCAATACACCTGGTATTTTAATCCAAGGGACAATAAGGTTTTTTTTAAAGCATTAATTTGGGAGGATAGCAGATTAAATGATGCAAATCTCATGCAGAAATTGGATTCTAAATGTTCTCTCTAAAGTACACTCATTTGAACTTATAAATATTTCTGCTTGACTTCAGTTTTTATTTGGAATAACTGCCTCAGGATATATGTTATTATTTAAGGCTATAATAAGTCCCATAGTACACTTAAAATAAAAGCAAGAAATTATATGATTTTAGTTTATCACAAAAATATAACTGATCACATTATTAAAACTTTATGGAGAAAAAAAATGGACTTATCATATCTCATATGCCTAAAATGAATAGTAATGTTGATTTAGTATCTTTCCCAAATCATTTATTATATACTTTAAACTATTTGGAAGCACATTATATACAACACTAGGGGCCCAATGCACAAATTCGTGCATCTTGAACTGTGGGCCACTAGGCTGCGGTGGGCACAAGGGCAGGTCTCGGCCCACCCTCCCCGCCCCCACCCAGCCCCTCCTGCCACAGACCCCGGTCCCGTCGGCAGTCCCACTCCCGCCAGCAGTCCCACTCCCGCCACCGTCACTCGCTCGCATGCACTGACGACACCAGCGCCATTCACACCCAGAGCCAGCACCAGCAGCAGGAGCAAGTGGGGCCATCACTGGCAGTGGGTGCAAGAGGCGGCTGCCAGCCCCGATTGCCCCTCAGGAGCAAGGGGTGGTGGAGAAGCCCTGAGGGGCAATCAGGACCAGCAGCTACTGCTCACACCCACTGACGGCGCCAAGCGATCAGGCCGGTGCCAGGTGCCGGCAGCAGGTGCGACCACTGGGCAGGACTGCAGCGCCCGGGAGGAATGAATTTTCAGTAACCACCAAAGGCTCACCTTGATGACAGCGACCGGTGCCCTGCCTTGGTCTGGCACCCCCGCTCACCTGCTCTACCATCCCACTGTGGCCATTGCCCACCATGTTCCACACATGCCCCCTGTTAGTCAGTGCATGTCATAGCGACCAGTTGTTCAGTTGTTCTGCCGTTTGGCCTAATTGCAAATTAGCTTTTTATTATATAGGACCAGAGGCCTGGTGCACAAAATTCATGCACTCAGGGGGTCCCTCAGCCTGGCCTGCACCCTCTCACAGCCTGGGAGCTCTCGGGGGATGTCCAACTGATGGCTTAGGCCCACTTCCCACAGGGAGCAGGCCTAAGCCGCAACTGGACATCCTTAGCGCTGCTGAGGAGGCAGGAGAGACTTCCGCCACTGCCACTGCGCTCACAGCGGAGCTCCCCATGTGGAAGCAGATGGACCACCACAGGACAGTTCGTGCATTGAGCATCTGTCCCCTGGTCAGTGTGCGTCAGAGCGGCTGGTCGGTCATTCCACTATTAGGGTCAATTAGCATATTACCCTTTTATTATATAGGACTAGAGGCCCGGTGCACAAAAATTTGTGCACTGGGGGGGAAGGGGGGTCCCTCAGCCCGGCCTGTGCCCTCTCGCAGTCTGGGACCCCTCGGGAGATAACGACCTGCTGGCTGAGGCCTGCTCCCGGGTGGCAGAGGGCAGGCCCAATCCCTAGGTGCAACCCCTGGTCGGACTCAGAGCAGGGCCGATTGGGGATTTGGAGCGCCGCCCCATCATGCACAGAGCAGGGCAGATTGGGAGGTTGTGACGCCACCCTCAGTCACGCTCAGGGTAGGGCCAATTGGGGGGTTGGGCCACCGTCCCCTGTCACACTCAAGGCAAAGTCGATGGGGAGGTTGTGGCGCCACCACCTGTCACACACAGAGCAGGGCCGATCAGGGGGTTGGGGCGCTACCCCCGTCACACACAGAGCAGGGCCCATCAGGGGGTTGGGGCACCACCCTCTATCACCCACAGAGCAGGGCCGATCAGGGGGTTGGGGCGCTGCCCCCGTCACACACAGAGCAGGGCCCATCAGGGGGTTGGGGCGCCACCCTCTATCACCCACAGAGCAGGGCCGATCAGGGGGTTGGAGCGCCGCCACTGTCACACTCAGGGCAGGGCCGATGGGGAGGTTATGGCTCTACCCCATCACACACAGAGCAGGGCCCGTGGGGGGGGGGGGGGTGGGGAGCTCCCCCCTATCAGGCACAGAGCAGGGCTGCTCAGGGGGTTCGGGCGCCTTCCCCTGTCACACACAGAGCCGCAGGGCGATCAGGGGGTTTGGGCGCTGCCCCCTGTCACGCTGATCCCAGTGCCGGGAAGCATATTACCCTTTAACTATATAGGGTAGAGGCCTGGTGCATGGGTGGGGCCAGCTGGTTTGCCCTGAAGGGTGTCCTGGATCAGGGTGGGGGTCCCCACTGGGGTGCCTGGCCAGTCTAGGTGAGGGGCTGAGGGCTGTTTTCAGGCTAGGAGTGACTGAAGTTCCCAACCCCTCCTTTTTTTCTTTTTTTTTTTTATTCTGGGCCAGCTTTACCTTGTGGCTTGGCTCCAGCCCTTAGGCCTCCAGGGCTGAAAGTAGGTTTCTGGCCTTTGCTTACAATGTTGCGAATCTGCTGGCTGAAGTCCCGCGGTACTTGTTACAATGTTTCTTGAACTGCCCGCTCAGAGGCCTGCAGTCTCAGGAGGGGAACGTTGGTTTCCTCCAACGATCCTCCATCACTGAAGCAAGCAAGCCACACATTAGTTTCAACCTGCCTGGCTGACGGCCGCCATCTTGGCTGACAGTTAATTTGCATATCTCGCTGATTAGCCAATGAAAAGGGTAGCGGTCGTATGCCAATTACCATGTTTCTCTTTTATTAGTGTAGATGTGCATCTTGTGTTTTTTAAACTGCCCAAGTTTGCACTCTAATATTTGAAGTGTTGTAAAAAGTTAATAGCAATCTAAGTTATAGAATATAAATATCAAGAATTAAAAAAGAAAACTCCAGCCCCCTATGAGGTGGTAGGAGTAAGATGACTCAATGAATTTTAGATGTTTTGCTTTACCCAATAAAGATCTTGTCAACAAGCAGGTCAAAGTAAAAGTAAGCTTTCTCCTGGTATTTTTTAAGTACACCTTTTAAAATATTTTTCTTCCCTTCTTTCTTACTGTCTCTTCATTTCTATCTAATCTAAAACCCTCTTAAGTACATTACAATAGTTTTTTGTTTTGTCCTTATTTGTTAATCCTCACCCAAGAATTTTTTCCATTGATGTTCAGAGATAGTGAAAGGAGGGGAGTAGTAAATAGGCTTATCAGGGAATGGTAGATGTCCTCTGAGAGTCTGACAGGCATTGCAAACACACTGCTACCTGGGAGTACTGACCAACCATTTTATGAATGGCGATTAGAAGTAATGACTATAGCCAGAGGCATCTCATCACATCTGGGTATTAGAAAGGAATGGAGGAGAAACAAAGATGGCGGCATAGATAAACACCTGAAATTGCTGCCTCACACAACCACTTCAAAAATACAACTAAAAGACAAAACGGACATCACCAACAACCACAGGAAGGCTGGCTGAGTGGAAATTCTACGGAAGGAAAGAGAAAAGCACACTGAGACTCAGAGGAGGTGCGGAAGTAAAGTGCAGAAGTATAGAGGCACACACCGAAAGGGCTGGCAACTGAGAACGCAGTTGTCTTTTTCAATCAGAACGGAGACACAAGCTCCCGACGGCCCCAAACTCCAGTTCCGGGCGAGTCTCTGGGGACCCAGACTCATACGGGTAGAAACTGGACTGTCTGGCATCGGGCGGAACAAGGGTGGCTTTCTCTCAGAGGTGCTTGCAGCGATTACCGTGGAACACTGAGACCCGGGGCCCCTTAGGGCAGGGCTAAGGATCAGCCATAGCTGTTTGCTCTACCCTGTTGATTCCCTGAGACGCCGCCCCACCCAAGCTGTGCACAGAGGCTTTTGCATATGAATGGCCTGGCCCTTTGCAATCTAAAATTACCTAACAAACTGAAGCTGGGTCAGAGAGACCCAGAACATCCAAAAGAAGGCCCAAGGCCCCACAGCAGCTTGTAGTGCTTCACAGCCAGGCCTCATCTGGGCACCTCCAAACCCCAAACAAAGAAGAGGAATCTGCAGATCTCTCCGTAGCTCCTGCTGGGTAGCCTCCGGCAGAGGCTAAATTAGCACCTCCTTAGAGTTCCAAGAGCCAGTGTACCCAGTGGTCAGAGTGGGACCATCCAGATTACAACTCCTCAGATCCATAAGGGACACATTCAGGGGGCAGACTCAGTGAGCACCAAAACCCCACTGAAGCAAGTCTTGCCCCAAAAGGGTGTCTCCAGCACAGAAGTTCTCCCACTGCAGACACAGCTGATTCTCACAGCCAACTGGCCTGGAGGTCAATTCCTCCCAGTGATACCTACAACAATCAAGGCTTAACTACAACAAGACTGTGCACAAAGCCCACAAAGGGGTGCACCAAGAGTGTCCACCTCCGGTAACTGGGGAGGCTGAGCCACTGGGCCCTTTAGGACACCTAGCACACAAAGCCACTCTATCAACACAGGGAAGCATAAAAAATGTGGAGACAAAGAAACAGGTCACAAATGACAGAAATGGAGGAAGGCAAACTACTGGATATAGAGTTCAAAACCATGGTTATAAGGTTTTTCAAGAATTTTCTAGAAATCGCCGATAAATTTAGTGAGACCCTCATAAATCTAATGAGACCCTTGAGGATATAAAAAAGGACCAATTAGAAATTAAGCATACACTGACTAAAATAAAGAATATTATACATACTCCCAACAGCAGACTAGAGGATCACAAGAATCAGGTCAAAGATTTGAAATACGAAGAAGCAAAAAAACACTCAACCGGAAAAACAAAAAGAAAAAAGAATCCTAAAATATGAAGATAGTGTAAGGAGCCTCTGGGACAACTTCAAGTGTACCAACATCCGAATTATGGGGGTGCCAGAAGAAGAGAGAGAGCAAGATATTGAAAACCTATTTGAAGAAATAATGACAGAAAACTTCCCCTACCTGGTGAAAGAAATAGACTTACAAGTCCAGGAAACACAGAGAACCCCAAACAAAAGGAATCCAAAGAGGGCCACACCAAGACACATCATAATTAAAATGCCAAGAGCAAAAGACAGAGAGAGAATCTTAAAAGCAGCAAGAGAAAGAAACTCAGTTACCTACAAGGGAGTACCCATACGACTGTCAGCTGATTTCTCAATAGAAACTATGCAGGCCAGAAGGGAGTGGCAAGAAATATTCAAAGTGATGAATAGCACGAACCTACAACCAAGATTACTTTACCCAACAAAGCTATCATTTAGAATTGAAGGTCAGATAAAGAGCTTCACAGACAAGAAAAAGCTAAAGGAGTTCATCACCACCAAACCAGGATTATATGAAATGCTGAAAGGTATCCTTTAAGAAGAGGAAGAAGAAGAAAAAGGTAAAGATAAAAATTATAAACAATAAAGTGGCCAAAAAAATACATACCTATCAACAAGTGAATCTAAAAATCAAGTGAATAAACAATCTGCTGAATAGAATAAACTGGTGAATGGAATAGAATCAGGGGCATAGAAAGGGAATGGACTGACAATTCTTGGGGGGGAAAGGGATGTGGGGGGTGCGGGAAGAGACTGGAAAAAAATCGTACACCTATGGATGAGGACAGTGGAGGGGGGGTAAGGGCAGAGGGTGGGGTGGGGACCGGGTGTAGGGGAGCTATGGGGGATGGGGGCAAGAAGAGGAACAACTGTAATAATCTGAACAATAAAGATTTAATTTAAAAAAAAAAAAGGAATGGAGTTCACCTGCCAACATATGACAGGGACCAGCATATGAAATCCACACACTGATCCAGTTAATGTTTCTATTTTCATAACATGCTCTAAAGACCCACTTAAAATTTATCCATTTGACACCATTCACTATAAAGATTTTAAAATATTAAAAATTAGTTTTAGGGTCCTACACATATGTGTTTTAATTGTTCCCTCAACTAGAGTTCTTCCGGGAGTTTGTCCAGGGGGCGGGCCAGCCTGGGGAAGGGAAGGAGGACCTGGACAGCGGCAGGCAGCTGAAGGAAGGGGGGGATGCCCTAGCACTGGCAGGAGACTGGGGGGAGGGATGGAGGCCCTGGTGCTGGCAGGCGTCCAGGAGGGAAGGGAGGGAAGCCCTGACCAGCAGCAGTGGCAGCAGCAGGCGGCTGGGGGAAGGGAGAGAGTACCCGGCCAGCAGCTGACTGCTGCTAGGGTCCCTACCAGTGCACGAATTTCATGCACTGGGCCTCTAGTATATATATATAAAAAGCTAATATATTAAGTGTCCAATCGTCCTGGTAATGACATCACTTAGCAACGCCCTGCTTCCTCTCCCTGGCGACAACTAGCCTCCTTGCAGTTTCTTCAGCCCAGGAGCACAACTTACTTTATAGCCAGGTGCAAACATTTCATACTTTAACCAAATGTCTGTGAAGCATTTTCCCATGCCTCATCTCATTTGATCCTCACAGAAGTCCTGGAGTAGGTAGATAGGAGACTCCGCAGAATCCTATTTTCTTTTCATTAGCCAGAAAACGGTATTTAGAAAGTTTAGAAACTTAACCTGACTGAAAAGAAATAGGAAATGATGGAACTTGAAAATGACTTCAGGTTTTCTCACTGCGCAGAATATAGTCAAACACTGCTACAGTTAAATATTTTACCCTTTGATCTCCCTGTGTGATCTACAATAATAATCTGCTTCGTGTTGATATTTACTGCAGTGTTGCTGACAATTACCTGAAAAAGAAGTTAGGGTGCTTCACTGGGCTGAAAAAGATTTAGCTAAATCAGAAAGCAGGTCTAATTAAGCAAATTTATTATTTTTATATATATATAAAAGGCTAAGTTGACTCACACATGTGCAATACATAAAAAGCTCTCACTGCCAATTACATGCGTGTGTTTCCATCTGTCATTGTCGGTCGTGAATTTGGTTGACACTTCTATTATAGAGAAAGGGCAAATAGCGATAATAAAATATTTCTTCTAATTAATTTCCTTTCAATGTGCACTAATTCATGCATCAGGGCACTAGGGCACTAGTTTGTTTATAAAAGTCCAAAAATGTCATTAAGACTGCAAGGAATAAGCAACTAATACACATTATTATTTCAGACAGATAAACCACCAAAAACAGTAGACACAGCTGCAAAACTTTTTAAAAGTTCTCTAAAGCGCCCAGCTGGTGTAGGTCAGTGGTTGAGTGTCGACCTATGAACCAGGTGGTCACGGTTCAATTACGGTCAGGGCACATGCCTGGGTTGCAAGCTGGATCCCCAGTAGGGGGCATGCAGCAGGCAGCCAACTGATGATTCTCTCTCATCATTGATGTTTCTATCTCTCTCTCCCTCTCCCTTCCTCTCTCTGAAATCAATAAAATTACTTTTTTTTAAAGTTCTCTAAAGCAATTAGTCTAAAAATTAGCATCACATCCAGCTCAAAGTCAAGTAATCAAAAACACCACAGGGTCTTTCACATCTTTCCTTAATCCTTGAAGACTTAACAAAAATCTACCATTCACTTAAAGAATACAAAGATAAAACCCAGTTCATATGAATAGTACTAAACAAGTACAGATTAATCCAAGCACAACAGGTAGCAAAGACACATTCTTCACATAAAATGGGGGGAACAAGACATGCTCAAAAGAAAAGGAAAACAAAATAGCAATGATTCCAAAATGGCAGACTCTTAACAAAAGACAAAATGTTGATCGGATAAGCAGATGAAGTTACCACCTCAATGAGAAGGTGAGTCACCAAATAAGACTGTCAAGAAAACTCATAAGAGTATAAGTACAACTGGTCTAAATCAAGTTGGAGAACATTTAAGCAGTTGGATAAACAATGTTGCAGATATTCAGCATTTTTATATCACATTAAAGTTGGAAAAAAAAATAACTGAAGGCTGAAGAGGCAAATGAAATGTATCTTAAAGTGTATGTACCAGAGAAAACCTTCATACCCATAATCCAGTTGTGAAAAATGTCATCCCACACCCAAAGCACAGAGCAGAAGGGTCAGCTGACATTCAGTGACCCAAGCACCAACAGCCAGTCTCATCCAAGAGTCTTGTAAGACACAGTGGTCATGTGAAAAAATGAGACATTATCTATACACAAGGAAATCTTTGAATTCCATTCCACATAACATTCTCAGAAAGGAAAAGTTTCTGAGTATTAAATAGTGGTTTTCAAACCGTTTTACATAAAATCCCTGTTCCAAGAAACATGTGTCTTCCTGAAAGTGTAGAACAAGGAAATATAATCACCTTTTATTTCCCAACCCATCACTCTGCCCATTAACACAGAAAAATGTAAAGAGGGGACATAAGATCAACCACCAGAACTATCTTGCATCAACTGCCTACCTTGGGCCAAACTCTAGGTCAGGCATTTTACATATACATCTCTTATTTGATCTCCAAGGAGAAGCTGGTGTATTACAGCTCAGCTAATATGATCAAAATGAATCTGAAGACTTCATTCCTAGGCCCAGGGATGCACAGCTACAAAAGAGCAACAGCACTGTCACCCACTGACCCAGGAGTTCTCCCTGGCAGAAAGAGGCAGCAATCTCCCAACCAAGCCAGGTATACACTGGTGCAACTTTCCTGGAAAGCAAGCTGGCAAAATGCATAAACTGAGAGCCTTAAAAATATTCATGACTTTTCACCCAATAATTATATACTTAATTTAAATAAATAATACAAACTGTGGACCAATCTTTATGCACTAAGAATATCACAATATTTTTAACTGGAAAAAAAGGGGGGAAAACAAACTAAATGTCCAATAACAGTCAAATAGTTAGATAAATAAATTTATGTGTGTGTATATATATAACATATTTATTTCCATACAATGAAATATACCATAGTCTTTAAATTTTATTATGACAATGTTTTTAAAGGACATGAGAAAATGCAAATATGTTAAGTACAGTAAGTAGGAACAATTGTATATACATCATGATTTCAACTATTTAAAAAAGTATCTATTTTACAGACACACAAACATACAGAAAGAAAGACTGAAAAGAAATGCTCAAATTTTATATTACTCTGGGTGGCAAGATGAGTGACTTCTATCTTCTATAAAATTATCACCCGTATATTCCAAATTTCCTGCAATAAGACTATTTATTTTGCCGAAACCGGTTTGGCTCAGTGGATAGAGCGTCGGCTTGCGGACTGAGGGGTCCCAGGTTCGATTCCGGTCGGGGGCGTGTACCTGGGTTGCGGGCACATCCCCAGGGGGAGATGTGCAGGAGGCAGCTGATTGATGTTTCTCTCTCATCGATGTTTCTAACTCTCTATCTCTCTCCCTTCCTCTCTGTAAAAAATCAATAAAATATATTTTTTAAAAAAAAGACTATTTATTTTATTGTAAAAAACTAATGCTTAACAGTTTTTCAAGAAAATGTTCATTAGTCTCACTCAAACCAGTATTTCTAGAACAGTGGTTCTCAACCTTCCTAATGCCGCAACCCTTTAATACAGTTCCTCATGTTGTGGTGACCCCCAACCACAAAATTATTTTCGTTGCTACTTCATAACTGTAATTTTGCTGTTATGAATCATAATGTAAATATCTGATATGCAGGATGTATTTTCAGGGGTCACGACTCACAGATTGAGAACCGCTGCTCTAGAAGAATCCTTGCTCTGGCACACTGACCTTTTGGATTGGGATTAAACTTGTCATTTTCCTGATTAATTATTAATGAATCTAGAATTCATGTCATTTATTAAATACGTGCTTTCAAGCAACACACTCTGAAGCCTGTAATCTGGTATGAGCAAGCAGTTTCTAAATTGTAATAGGATTTCTTCTGGTGTTCTCATTCAGAGGACAGAAGAAGTCCAATAAAGTAAGCTATAGAGTGTATCTGTTTAAATAAAACACACTTGCACATTGTCTTCCTACTTCCTCTGCCAGCAATAATTACCAATGGGCCATGCACAATAATGATGCCGCTGCATAAACAAAGGGGTGAAAAGTAGCTAAAATAATTTCACTGGTAATAGCATAGTGCACACATGGAAGGTTGGCTGAAAGTGACAGAGAACAAAAACTTAGAAGCTGTGCCCTCCCTGAAGGATAGCAAGCTCTTCATTACTCTGGTTTCAATACCCACCCCCATCAGACACTCACTTCTCTCATAGCCAGCACCCATGCAAGAGAAGTTGGAATACCAGGAAATTGAGGGGACGGCGGGGGGGGGGGGGGGGGGGTGTGACTATCCTCTTTAAAATGAACTAGGAAAAAATCAAGTGGTAGCCAAGTTAATTCCCCAAAAATGAAAAGGATGGAAAGTTTTGTAGTAAATATTCCAGCAATGTATCCCAATACAAGTAGATTTTTCTAAATCTGCTGAGCCACACAAAAACTGGCTGAATTTTTTTAATCCATAGAATTACATAAGAGAATTACTTATTATTTAAAAACAGCCTCTGACTGTAAAATAAATTCCAAGTCTTTCACTGGAAAACTCACAGTTCAGTAGCAATAATCCCTTGCATCTCAGCCTCCCACATACACACATACATGGGCACACATGCACACAGACGGAGTGCACATGGACACACTCCCACAGATGCACACTCCGGTTATATTTTGAAGTCATCATAAACTATAAAATAATTCCACTAGAGGAACGAAGACAAATGAGAGCCTATTTAACGTGCTTCTTCCTCTATTCAGTTAGGCAACACAAAATACAACTCCTACATCCTAAAGCTGGCCATACAGACATCATTCTATTATATTCTACTAGAGGCCAGGTGCACGAAAACTCGTGCACTCGGGAGGGGGTCCCTCAGCCTGGTCTGCACCCTCTCACAGTCTGGGACCCCTTGGGGGATGTCCATCTGCTCCCTGGGGGATCGGGCCTAAGCTGGCAGTCAGATATCCTTAGCACTGCTGCAGAGGCGGGAGAGGCTCCTGCCACCGCCGCTGCCCTGGCCAGCCATGAGCCATCTTCTGGCTGAGCAGCGCTCCCCTTGTGGAAGCTCACTGACCACCAGGGGGCAGCTCCTGCGTTGAGCATCTGTCCCCAGGTGGTCAGTGCGCGTTACAGCAACTGGTCGTTCTGCCATTAGGGTCAATTTGCATATTACCCTTTTATTATATAGGACTAGAGGCCCGGTGCACAAAAATTTGTGCACTGACAGGGGAGGAGGGGGGGCGGGGTGTCCCTCAGCCCCACTTGAGCCCTCTCACAGTCTGGGACCCCTCGCAAGATAACCACCTGCTGGCTTAGGCCCGCTCCCTGGGTGGCAGATGGCAGGCCCAATCCCTCGGTGCCTGCCCCGCATCCCCGGGTCGTGCACACAGCAGGGCCAATCCAGGGGTTGGGGTGCCGCCCCGGGTCATGCACATAGCAGGGCTGATCTGAGGGTTGGGACGCCGCCCCGGGTGGAGTCGCACACGGAATGCCCGGGCAGGCCGGCCAATCGCTGCTGCACCCCCTGGCCGCCCCGGGTTAGGTCGCACACGGACGCCCACCGCCCGGGTCACAGATAGCAGCCCCGGATGGTGGCAGGGCAGGCGGGATGGCGCTGTCCCACCCCACCACCCCGGGTCACAAATAGCAGGCCCAGATGGCGGCGGGGTAGGCAGGATGGCAGGATGGCACTGTCCCACCCTGCCTGCAGCATGCAAATTAGCCGCCATCTTTGCTGGCGGTTAATTTGCATATCATGTTGATTAGCTGATGGGAGGCGTAGCGAAGGTACGGTCAATTACCATGTTTGTCTATTATTAGATAGGATGCTACTGAGTGAGAAAAACAGAAATCACATCGGAGCAGCAGCCACACCAGAGGCCACTGAGAGAGAGAGAGAGAGAGAGAGAGAGAGAGAGAGAGAGAACCAGTGATGACAGAAAGGAGTCCAAAGGGCCTAGCGAGTTCTTAGAAGGAAGGCAAAAAAAGATAAATATTTCCAGCCTCCAGTTCTCCTTCCTCAGTCAATTCAAAAATGTTCCCATTTATGTAGCAGCACCTATTCTCCCATTATCAACTTTCACAGATTCCCCTCCTCAGAATATAGCTAATGCAAAAACAAGAACAAAACAAAAAAATCAAACCACCCTAAGTTAAGTTTGGCAACCTAACAGTCACAGGCAGAAGCAACTTGCCTGAGTCTGCACCACTGAGTCAATGCTCCACTGCGCTGCTGGCAACCATCAAGCCAATGCTTGCAAAGCTCTCAAGACATGGAGCCTGTACCAGCAACAAGCACACCGCCCTGGGAGCAGTGAGTGGTGAGTGCAGCCCAGCCCCTCACCACAGGCAGGCATCTTCAGCACAGGAAGTTGTGAGCTAAGCCAATGCTGTGCTCTGATTGAAAGGACAATTTCTTTAAAAGAACTTCTCCTTCTGGGTTAGAGACAAGAATGAAGAACACATGCTGAGGTGGGGCAGCAAGAGACAGGATAGCACAAGTTCCCACCTGTCAGTAACAGCCCCCCTCCAGCACCTCCTTGGGGAGCTAAAATCGTGATGTCACCTCGTCTAACTCCAGAGCCTGCACACTCTGAGATGCAGTCCTTGGTCTCCACATGGAATCCTTCGGATGCTGCCCACCTTCCCAGCTTTCTCCAACTCCCTTGAGCCTCTCCAGGCACCTCCAGAATTGCCAGGTCAACCTCTGGGCAAGGTGCATTTACACTCACATGCTCTGCACAAATCTGTTTTGCCCAACACTGAGAGAGAGAGAAAACCAGTGATGACAGAAAGGAGTCCAAAGGACCTAGTGAGTTCTTAGAAGGAAGGCAAAAAAAGATAAATATTTCCAGCCTCCAGTTCTCCTTCCACACTCAATTCAAAAATGTTCCCATTTACATAGCAGCACCTGTTCTCCCATTATCAACTTTCACAGATCCCCCTCCTCAGAATACAGCTAATGCAAAAACAAACAAACAAAAAAACTTTAATATTCATTCAGGCTTAATTATAAAACATTTAATTTTTTAAAAAAAAGTCTGCCTCTTCAGAAACAGAGGAGTATTTCTTAATTAACTATATCATTAGTCATAATTGCCCTGAAGTTTTCAAGGACTCTGTTTTTCCACATTGGATACATTTCACTCTCTTTTACCCATTTTATAGGCAAGTCATCCACCACTTGCAACTTGCATATCTACCCATAATTTTTATGGCAACATCTGAGCACAGTAAATCCAGTGTGTCGAGCCACAGTTGTCATCAGAGTAAGGTGGAGGATGCTGTGGGTTTCTTGTGGAAATGCCTGCTGGAATGATTACGCACTAAAGAAAAAACATTTATAAAAATTCCTTCTCACTTGGCCAGTGTGGCTCGGTGGTTGAGCGTGAACCTATGAACCAGGAGGTCGTGGTTCAATTCCTGGTCAGGGCATACTCCCGAGTTGCAGGCTTGATCTCCAGTAGGGGACGTGCAGGAGGCAGCTGATCAATGATTCTCTCTCATCATTGACGTTTCTATCTCTCTCTCCCTTTCCCTTCCTCTCAGAAGTCAATAAAAATATTTTTTTAATCTTTTTCAATGGTATCAGCTTCTTGTCTCTTAAAAGTTCATCCAGTTTTAATTATTTCCAATTATTTCCATGTAATAAAACACGTGGTAACAATCAAAATTATTGGGGTAAATGCCTTTTAAAAAGTACATGTTTGCATAGTGATTCTTTATATCCCTTTAACTCAGCATATCTATTTTTGAATTTCAGGATTGTGGGTGGGGTGGTGGGAAAGCACCATTTGAGCTATGCCTAGGACTGTGGAGAGAAGACCCAGTGTGGGCTTGGGAAATGGCACATGGTGCCCAGGCAGAGAGAAGCCCCCAGAGCACAGCCTTGAATGCCACTGGGAGGCACAACTGCCTTGGTGGCAACAGGAGGCCTCTTAAACTTTCTAAGTAAAACAACCATAGCTCTGGCAGCAGTACAGAGGAAAGACTTGAAAAAACAAAGTGAGAGAGAGAAAACGGGGGAAAGAATTCCAGGTGAAGGGACATGTACACAGTAAAGGGAACTGAAAAACTCAGTAGTATCTTTGGGTCAGTTCTGTCATGATATAGGACAGAAAGTGAAAAGTGGTGGTGGCACATCAACAGGAAAGGCAGGTTGGGTCCATTTTCAGGTTGATGAATTTGAATGTGACTTGGAAAGCCATGCAGAACCATGGGTTTCTCTGTCCTGGAAAGACTATGAGGAAAACTGTCCTTAGGAACTGTGTAGGGCAGCAGTTCTCAACCTGTGGGTCCCGATCCCTTTGGGGGTCCAACAACCCTTTCACAGGGGTCACCTAAGACCATCAGAAAACACATATATAATTACATATTGTTTTTGTGATTAATCACTATGCTTTAATTATGTTCAATCTGTAACAATGAAATTGGGGGTCACCACAAATGAAGAACTGTATTAAAGGATCATGGCATTAGGAAGGTTAAGAACCACTGCTGTAGGGGGTTCATTTTAATGGGGTGGATGTTCATGAACCAGGAGACAGCCATAACAAATTGGGGCTGAAGATAAGTTTATTCCCAAACTTGATACCTGTCAATGACATGTAAAGTATCTCATTTTAAGCAGAACTGAATGGATGTAAGCAAGACCACTAAGAGATGCTCCACATGGGAGTACTGAGGAGCATTCCATACAGGAAACAAGGATTTCCCCCTTTAAATGTCACCATCAGCCCAGGCCATACACTCAGGGGCAGCCACATCACTACCTTTAACCTTTCCACCATCTCTGCCTCTGCTGAGCATGTAAAATTTAATCCACTAAAGGGAAGCATCCCTGTGATGAAATACCCATAAGCCTCTACCAAAAAAATTAAAGTCACATTAGAAATGTAACTGTTCTTTAAACATGACACTTCTTGGCAAATAGTATATAATTTAAAATATCACCAGCTGTACAAAAGTTGATCTCCACTAAACACTATTAATTAGCAAACTAATAGAATTACCTCATTTCTTTGTGTTGTATAAACTTAGGGGTACTATGGCTTATTTACCCCACAGGACATTCTGATAAAGGGGTCATGAGTGGCACAACCATTTTGAACCTCTGAGAAGAAGATGCCACATAAATCTAAGGTGTTATTTTCCTTATTTCTTTTGACTATAGAGCCTTGGGAAAACTGTCAGATCTTTGGACTCATGAATTATGAATGCAAACTACTTCTTACGTTTGACAGCTTCAAAAGTTCAGGATATATATTTTATTACCCATGCCCAGATCAAGAAAAGAACAATTTTAAAACATGACATAGAACAATAAAAAGACTAAATGTTTGATGCTACATGCAATAAACACACATGCATGCACACATACCGATGGCAGAATAAAGGTGGCCACAGGTTTTTTACACTCCTTGTATTGTTTAGTGGAGATCAACTTTTGTCCCCTCCCCCAGAACCGTGGTCAGTAACTGGTCTGGCACATAGAAGACAGAGATAATGATGCTATGCTGGTTTCCATGCTGGTGACACCATACGTAGACACTACAGTCAACAGTCCCAGCTGAGCCCAGGTTTCTAGCCACCCCCACCAAGCACCAGGCATCATGTGAAAGGCCCTATCTAGCACCTTTCAGAGCATGTCATCTGCCAGCTGAATATCCCCCAGTAACCCCAAGTGGAGCAAAAGAATCACCCAACTGAGCCCTGCCCAAATTCTTGACCCACCAAATCATGAAATATCATTAAATAGTGACTGATGTAAGCCATCAAATTTCACGTGGTCTGTTATGCAGCAATACCTATATATACATTAATTTTCAAGCAACAATTTTATTAATCAACTTATAGGTATGTGCTATTTGAAACTGCCAAATAAGGAAGAAAATTCTTATATGAGTATGTCTATAAAATTCAGTAATATTCTTAGAGCTACAGAATAATTGAAGACAATGTTTTAAATAGTGTTACCAAGAACTGTGCTTTGTAGCTCTGAAAGCACCCTTGAAGAAATTATTTCCTACTAGTAGTCCTGCACACAAATCCCTGCACCAGTAGCTCGATGCTGCCCTCCTGTAGCTCTCCACCCACTGCCCCGCCCTCCTATAGCTCTCCCCACCCCCCCACCCCCACTCATAGCTGCTGCCCTGCCCCCTCCTGTAGCTCTCCGCCTCCCACTTACTTGCTGCTCTGCCCCCTCCTGTAGCTCTCCGCGCCCACCTGTGTGTACCTCACTGGCCCACCCTCCTGCTGATCCAAGATCTGGTCGCGATACGCTTGGTCATTACACCTCAGGGCATAACGGCTAATTAGCATATTCCTCTCTTATTATATAGGATTTTAGTCACCTCTTGCCAGTTTTGGCACAAACATTGGGAGCTTTATGCAGGTCCTCGGCTTGCTCAGTGCGCACAGCAGTACATAAGGATCAGGAAGGAGAGCTGGAAAGGCCTGCACAGGAATACATACCTGAGCCCAGGCTGACAGTGCAAAGAAAGGCATCTTGATCATCTGTCCTCTTTTCCCTACTTTTAGTGACATATGAAATGTATAAGGAGCCATGCTGAAAAGGAAAACAAAAGTGACAATGCTGTGTTGAAGATGATAAAACTGGTTCACAGGCAAGCAAATCATCTGACCCATGTTTAGGTTCAAGAGGCCTCAGACCAGAAGCACATATTTGCCAGCATCGGCCAGGCCACCATGGTGGTCTGATGCAGGAGTGGAAGTTGTTTAATGGCAATGTTCTGCAAAGTTGAATGAAAAGTAAATAAAATGAACCCTATGGGCTTCCTTTTACAATGCCCACAGTCTTTTCTCACAGTACTGTTTCCTCAACACAAGGATGTATATCCACAAACAAGCTGAAGAAACTCTAGCAAGAGGCATATGTTTAGTCTATTACAAGCCCTCCTCCTTACTCTATCTCAAACCAAAAATCTTAGTTGTCCTGTTTCTCTATATTACAGGCACCCAGAGGCTATCACCTGACTCACGCCATCACTCAGGTATTTTACTCATCTTGACCTTTCCCTCTCCCATTCACCACCCTCCCATCCCTCTTTTTACTATCTCTCCTGGACCCCTTAACATATTTCTGTTAATAAAGTGGTCATTAAACTCAGATTAGAATGACATTAAGTTAACAGATAAAACCTAAAAAACACCTAATACAGCTGTTGTCAAATGTTTCCCCAAATAAAATTCAAAATTAACAGGGAGGAGAATTGACTTCAAAAGTCAGAAATAAAAATGTACAGACTGCCCTGACCGGTTTGTCTCAGTGGATAGAGCGTCGCCCTGCGAGCTGAAGGGTCCCGGGTTTGATTCTGGCCAAGGGCATGTACCTTGGTTGCAGGCACATCCCCAGTCAGGGGTATGCAAGAGTCAGTTGATCGATGTTTCTCTCTCATCGATGTTCCTAACTCTCTATCCCCTTCCCTTCCTCTCTGTGAAAAATCAATAAAATACATTTTTTTAAAAATGTACAGACTGACCCATCCTATATAATAAAAGCCTAATATGCCAAGTGTCCAGTCCTCCGGTCAACCAATCAAAGCGTAATATGCTAATGATATGCTAAGGCCACTCAACCGCTCACTAAGATGTGCACTGATCACCAGGAGGCAGAGGCTCCAACCAGTAGGTTAGCTTGCTGCTGGGGTCCAGCCGTTAGAACTTAGCGAGACACTCCCTGGAGCCCTCCCACAGCTGGCCAAACTCCTGCATCCCTCCCCAATCCCAATCGTGCACCAGTGGGCCCCTCGGTCTGGCCTGCGCCCTCTCACAATCCGGAACCCCTTGGGGGATGTCGAGAGCCAGTTTCAGCCCCCTGCGTTGTCCTGGCTCACAGCTGGTGAGCACAGCAGCAGTGGCAGGAACCTCTCCCAGCTCTGCAGCAGCGCTAAGGATGTCCTACTGACAGTTTTGGCCCGCTTCCCATGGTGAGCAGGCCTAAGCCGTCAGTCGGACATCCCCTGAGGGCTCCCCGACTGCAAGAGGGCACAGGCTGGGCTGAGGGACCGCCCCCCCCCTTCACCGAGTGCATAAATTTCGTGCACCAGGCCTCTAGTTACCACATAAAGGACCAGCCCTTGAGCACCCTAGCTGATCCTCCAAACTTGTATTCTGGAAATTTCTGTGTACAGCAGGATCCCACATCACTTAATACAATAACCCCAAAAGATCTAGAAGTTGTTCTAGACCAGCAGTTCTCCACCCAGACTGTAGAGAGAACCACTGAGAAGCTGTGTAGAAATACCAATATCCAACCCCTACTCAGAGATCTACTTCCCTTGCTCTGTGTGGAAACTGGGCATTGGTTTTTAGAAAAGCTTTCAAGTGTTCCTATTTGCAGTCAGGGTTGAGAGCAACTGCTCTGGTATCATCTATGGATCTGGTTAAAACCCAAATTCTAATACAGAGTCTGGATGAGGTCCATGATTCCATATTTCTAATAAGCTTCCAAGTAATGCCAATGCTGCTACCTGAGTAGCAAGAGTCTTCAAGAGCTAGCCCAGCCTCATTCACCCTCACCAACTTGATCATCCCAGAGATGCACTTCTTCCCCAAATTCATGAGCCATACAAGCAAATGCAAGTCAGGACAGAACCTGTCTCCTCCTGTGGGCACTCACTCTTGTGGTTGCACATACTAACATATGAGCCACACCAATGTGCCATGGGGTGGTGGTCACAGTGCAGGCTCTGCAGTCAGAGAAGGCCAAGCCATGCATCACATGTATCTTTCTTGTCCTTTTGCAATTTTCTTATTCTCTTTAGCCCAAGTGTTCCCACCTGTAAACTTGGGATTGCATCAACACCACCACCACTCCATGGAATTTAAGAATACACAGAAAGCACTGAACCCAGTACTTATTACCTAATACACAAAATGCTCCATAAATGTAAATTATTACCAGTAATAATGGGATTACCTCCACGATTTCCTGACACTATTGTTTCTAGTTTCTCCTCCTACCTCTATGAAACCCCTCAAAGAAGCGGGACTGAGAATCATGATAGGCATCTGGTTAAAGGTACTTCTTCAACAACTCCCAACCTGATAGGCAGGTACCCCTGATATAGCATCCCTTGTGCAAGAGCTTTCAATCATCAGTCCTGACCCAAAAAATGTAATGGCACCAAAAGCAAAGATTGAACTAAAAGTACCCACACCTCCAGGACCAAAAACTCTTCTGCTTCAGACTAAAATCTCACATATCAAAACAGACTAGAGCAGTGATGGCGAACCTATGACACGCGTGTCAGAGGTGACACGCGAACTCATTTTTTTGGTTGATTTTTCTTTGTTAAATGGCATTTAAATATATAAAATAAATATCAAAAATATAAATCTTTGTTTTACTCTGGTTGCAAATATCAAAAAATTTCTGTATGTGACACAGCACGAGAGTTAAGTTAGGGTTTTTCAAAACTCTGACATGCCGAGCTCAAAAGGTTCGCCATCACTGGACTAGCAAGAACTGAAATGTTGTAACCAATAAAATAAAATAAAACAAGGTAAATATGTGAGGTGATAGATGTGTTCATTAACACAATGGGGGAAGCACTTCACAATGTGTAAGCGGTATAGCAAATCACCACATTGTACACTTTAAATATCTTCCTGCCCAGCCAGTGTGGCTCAATGGTTGAGTGTCACCCTATGATTCAGGAAGTCATGGTTCGATTCCCAGTGAGGGCACATGCCTAGGTTGCAGGCAGGCTCAATTCCCAATGGGGGGGCATGCAGAAAGCAGCTGATCAAATATTCTCTCTCATTGATATTTTCTATCTCTCCCTTGACTTTCCTCTCTGAAATATATATTTATTTAAATATCTTACTATTTTATTTGTCAATTATACCTCAACTAGAGGCCCAATGCACAAAATTCATGCAAGTGTAGGCCCTCGCAGCCCCAGCTGCCTCACGGCCCCATGGCCCTGCTCCCAGCCCACTGGTTGTTCTGGAAGGCCGTTCCACCATTTGTTCTAATTAGCATATTAGCTCTCTATTATATAGGATAAACCTGGAAATAAAAATTCCCCACCAAGTAATTTCTCTACAGTTTTGTTATAAAATACTGGGGTATTCTGGAAAGTGCTTTTCCACTAATTTTTAGAGAGAGAGTAGAGGGATGGAGTGAGTGAGGAGGGGGGAGAGAGTGAGAGAGAGAGAGAGAGAGAGAGAGAGAGAGAGAGAGAGAGAGAGAGAAAAACAGCGAAGTCAGAATAACACATCAATTTGTTGCCTCTCACATGTGCCCTGACTGAACCGGCATGTGCCCTTGAACAGGAACTGAACCCACAAGCCTTCTATGCACGAGACAACACTCTAGCCACTGAGCTACACTGGACACGGCTGGAAAATTTTTAAAAACACCAATCATCACTTTCATTAGCAAAGTGCAAAACACAGGAAGTTGTGAAAGAAAGAGCTAGATATAAATTTCAGTCTCCCATGCTGCTCTATCTCTTTTTCATGTCCTGTCTTAAACAAGTTTTGGATTTCAACTGCACTCATGTGAAACAATGTTTACAAACAAATACTAGAAGGGATCAAAGTCAAAATATGAGCACTGCACAACTAGATGAGCTTTATTATTTTAATCACTACTTAGCAACTTCCCTAAACACATATGGAGAGAGGGGGAAAGCATAATTTTAATTAATAAGATGTTTAAGATCTACAAAGAAAGGAAAACAACTTTAAATATTTTGGCATGGAAAATATGAATGAGAGGAGTTAGTCCTCTTGAACACGAAGCCAGTGCATTGTTGATAATTTGGCAAGTCTGACGTAAGAACACTACCATGCCCAGAACCTGAGCAAGCCTTCAAGACACCACTCCCTATTTAGTATGATAAATAGGTCAATTCTTGGGTGAAGTCTTCAGGTGACTAGCATTGGGTGCTTTTAGCTGACCCAAAAGTATTAAAAGTTGCATCAATGTGTCAACCATTACAACCACCTATCTAAGCAGATGATGTTCTGTGTTCACTGAATGCTGCCTTAGCTGCCCAAAATCATCATGAGATCCAGAGAAGGGTAAAGTGTTATGGACACATGAATTATAGAGGCCTATATAATAAAGGATTAAGGAGTTCACAAATGTTGACTTTCCCATTTATTTTATAGTTCAGATTATCTCTTTGAGCTCCAGGATATTCTCAGAACTACTAGTTAATAAATACTAAAGGACTTTAAAATATCTGTGCATTTTACAAATATCAATAGTATTTACAGTTCCTAGTTTCATTCTTTCCAAGTTTCAAAAGACATTTTAATGTAAAATGTGTAACCAATGTCTTTTAAAATATTTAAATACAGCAAATAAATTTTACATAATTTCATTTGATCTAGCAGTATGGCAGATTTTGTAAAGTAACAAGGGGTAAGAATAAAAGCAAAAGGGCACATAACTACTAGTAAGACGGTTGGACAAATACAATTCTCCTCAATCTATAATAAAAGAATCACCTTTAACTACTGGGTAACCAGAACATGCTTTTTCCTGTATTTCCAGTTGATTTCTTAGTACTAACACTTGAACTTCTGTACGTAATACTTTTAGTGGGGAAAATGATCCTTTAACAAATCATCTTGAAAAATAATACTTGGCAGCATAAACAAAATAAAAATCAAGATGATGTTATGATTAGCCATTAAAATTGTACCTGATTATGCTTAAAACTTGAAGAGAAAGAAAAAGATCTAATATTGACTAAGTGCCTATTACATGACAGGGGCATTCTCTACATTAAATCACTTATGTCAACAAAATAGAGCATAACAGATGGGAAAACTGAGGCTCACAGAACTTACAGAACTTGCCAAAGTTCAAAACTACTAAAGAAAAAAAAAAAAACTAGAAAAGCTCTGCTGTTACACTCATCTTTGCAGCATCTAAATCAATGGCAGTCGGATTTCTTAAAAATTCCTTTTAATTCCCTTAAATTGTAGAAGAATGGTTCTGTGATTTTTTAAAAATCGTTCTTATATTTTAAAAAAACTTTTTAATTTAAGCTAAATTTTTTTTATTTTTAAATAATTTTTTATCCTGTGATTTTTTTTTAAGGGAGAACAGTTTTAGCACACATTTAGTTTCACACATCTAGAGCCAGTTCTTAAGATATGAGAAGAAACAATTTAGAAGAGTTTATTCCAGTGAGCCTAAATCACTGGCAACCATTCCTAGCAAAAACAAAAGAACAGTACTGCTAACATCACTTTTACTTCCTACAATGCTTTCTTTTTTTTACATCCTCTGTTTGAACCCTAACAATAGTCCCATGAAGAAGGAGGTATTTTTGCAGCAAGGATCCTAGGCTTACAGGATTATCCTTCTTTGCTCTCAGACACACAAATGATGGAAATCTGCTCTTCTGAACCCTGGTCCAGAACATGTCATCTTACATACCTGCCTCCTAGGAGAAAAAACATCCACCATCAAACTTTCCACCTTTAGCTAATTGTGTTTTTGCAAGCATCTGTATTTTAAAAAGTGGGTGATCAAATACCAATGATAAAACTGAGCCCATCATAGGAAATTCAGAGTTTTCTTGAAAAAATAAAATAAGTAGCCAAAACCGGTTTGGCTCAGTGGATAGAGCGTCGGCCTGCGGACTGAAAGGTCCCAGGTTCGATTCCGGTCAAGGGCATGTACCTGGGTTGCGGGCACATCCCCAGTTGGGGATGTGCAGGAGGCGGCTGATCGATGTTTCTCTCTCATCGATGTTTCTGACTCTCTATCTCTCTCCCTTTCTCTCTGTAAAAAATCAATAAAATATATTTAAAAAAAAAAAAGTAATCCTGATAGTATGTGCCCTCATAATTTAAAATACAATCATATTGTAGTCCTCAGACAGTACAAATGCTAAAAGAGTATCATCTTCCTATTAGCTGCTTACACAGTTATCAAGCTAAATGATGCATTTCACTTTCAGAGAAATTCTTGATTTGTCTGAAAGCTTTTTCCCAGATTTTGAACCAAGTGTAAAGGTATCAAATCCTGCATTTGACTTGAATGAGTTTAGAGATTAGGTGCCCTGTATGGTGGTACACCAGGAACTAATATCACCTCCCTCTTCCGTAGGTGCTGCTGGCTACAATGAGAAAAATCTCAGTGCAGAGTATCAGGTTGCTGGGCAGGAACCTGACATGACTTTGCACAAGGGCTTCAGAATTATAAATTATATACCTTAACTGCCTTTGCAGGAAAACAGTTTACTTTTTAATTCTGAATTTAATATTGATTTAGAAAATTAAAATAGAGACATGAAAAGTTTTCCCAGGTTTTTCTTAATACTATATTTTTATTGATCTCAGAGAGAAAGGGAAAGGGAGATAGAAACATCAATGATGAGAGAGAATCACTGATCAATGAGAAAAAATCATTGCTCAATGATGCTCTCAGCTGCCTCCTGCATGCCTCCTCCTGCACGCCCCCTACTGGAGATCGAGCCCACAACCCAGGGAATGTGCCCTAACTGGAATCAAACTGTGACCTCCTGGTTCATAGATCGACTCTCAACCACTGAGCCTCACCAGCCAGGCATCCAGTTTTTATTCTATACTTAAAAGAACAATAAAACCTCAATATAATGGACTAATTCAGGCAAGGGGATGTCCATTAAAGCTGAAAGTCTGTTATATAATACAGTGGGTTTTCCAAATGCACACGTTAAAAAACTGACAAATTAGTTAGCTTACCTGTTTTTATTTATATACACACTAGTGGCCCAGTGCACGAAATTCGTGCACATTAAAAGGGAATTAATTAGAGGAAATATTTTAATATTGCTATTTGCCCTTTCTCTATAATAGAAATGTCAGAGATGAAAGAAAATTAGTAAAATGTATATGAAAATCTTCCTCCTGTCAGAGTTTGGGGCGCGCCGTAGGACCAAGAGTCAAGTCCCCGCCCACCCGCACGCACCACAAAATCACATGAGTCCCAGACCTGGCCGGCCCCACCCGTCAAGCCCGCCGGGTGGGGGGCACAGCCTCAGATCCCCTGTCAAGCCCCATTGGGTCGGGGGGCGCAGCCTCAGGTCCCCCATCAAGCCCCACCAGGCAGATGGTGCAGCCTCATGTCCCCAGGCGCCCTCTGGGCAGGGGGCGCAGCCTCAGATCCCCTGGCCCAGCACCGGGGCAAGGGGTGTGGCCCCATCAAGCCCTGCCGGGCAGGGGGCGCAGCCTGAGGTTCCCCGGCCCAGCGCTGGGGCGGGAGGCGCAGCCAGAGGTCCCCCAGCCTGGGCCGGGGCAGCAGGCATGCTTTGAGGTCCCCCGTCAAGTCCCGCCAGGCGGGGGGCGCAGCCTCAGGACCTCTGCCCCGGCCCAGTGCCATGCAGCCTCAGGTCCCTGATGATCACGCGTTATGGCTTGTTACAGGAACCCCGCCTCCACTGTGGATGCAGCCATCTTGTGTTACAGGAACCCCGTCTCTACTATGGGAGCAGCCATTTTGTGACTGCATGATGGCATGAGGGTTAATTTGCATATTACCTCTTTATTATATAGGATTTGTGTAATGAAAATTAAGTATGTATGAAAAGTTTGTCACAGAAGTTTTCTATTTATATTCCTGTAATTTTAAATTTATACTGAATAGGTCTAGTAAACAAGTGTGTTCACCAGTCACAAGTAAACAAATGCACACCGCTGGGGCGTGGCTTAGCGCACATCAGAATCTCAGCCAGGACACCTTAAAACTGCTGCAGACAGTCACACCACTGACAACAGAACTGTGAGATTCGGTGTGATCACGTGCTAATCATTTGCCCAACATTATTTACCAATGACTCTTGGAGGCTCAGCAGTCAAGAGCTTACCAAACAGCAATAAGAGGGAATGGGCAAGTGAAAGAAAGTAGGTTAATGCATTGTATGGAAAACTCCTAAAAACAACCAGTTTTCATTTGAGGTTTCTGAACATCTCTGACATAGAAACAATGTTTTATGAGACTCTCAGAACTATAAAATACCTAAAAGTGAAGTTTATTCACAGTGGCTATGTAGCCTATTTTTAAAAAACATCTTTATTGATATTACATACCATAAAATTCACCCACTTAAAGTACACAATTCAATGATTTTAATAGTATATTCACAAAATCATACCACAAAACCATATTCACTATCTAAATTTAGATTTCCCTAAAATCAAGCCCCATAGCCATCAGTAGTCATTCTTCATCACCCCCAAACTCCAGTCCTAGGGGAACCACTACTCTGATTTCTGTATTTATAGATTTGCCTATACTGATCATCTATACTAATAAAAGGGTAATATGCTAAGTAGTTGAGGGCCATCAGGCCTGGGAAGGGCAGTTGGGGGCCATCAGGCTGGCGCTGGGTGGGGGCAGTTGGGGGCGAGCATGCCAGCAGGCAGAGTGGTTAGGGGCGATCAGGCAGGCAGGCAGGTGAGCGGTTAGGAGCCAGCGGTCCCAGATTGCAAGAGGGATCGGGCCTAAACCAGCAGTCGGACATCCCCTGAAGGGTCCCAGATTGGAGAGGGTGCAGGCCAGGCTGAGGGACACACACCCCATGCATGAATTTCATGCACCGGGCCACTAGTTTCATATATATGAAATCATACAATATGTAGGCTTTTGTGACTGGCTTCCTTCATAAAGCATGTTCATCCACATGGTAGCATGTATCAGTGCTTCATTCTGTTTTTGTGACTGAGTATTATTCTAATGTATGGATATACCATATTTTGTTAGGTTGATAAATATGAGTTGTTTCCATTTTTGACTACCTATAATAATAAAAGCATAATATGCTAATTAGACCAGACAGCCGAACGACCTTCCAGACGTCCTTCCAGATGAAGCTGGGGCTGCAAGGGCTGAGCCCCTTGCATGAATTTCATGCATCAGGCCTCTAGTTATGAATAATGCTGCTATGAACATTCATGTACATTTTTTGTGTGAACACAGGTGTTTTCATTTCCCATATCTATCTATACTAATAAAAGGGTAATATGCTAATTAGACCGGGAGACCTTCCAGACATCCTTCCGGACAAAGTCATGGTGGCAGGGCTGAGGCAGAGGCAGTTAGCAG
Organism: Myotis daubentonii; assembly: GCF_963259705.1. Classification (NCBI taxonomy): domain Eukaryota; kingdom Metazoa; phylum Chordata; class Mammalia; order Chiroptera; family Vespertilionidae; genus Myotis; species Myotis daubentonii. The sequence continues at coordinate 104,671,401 of NC_081840.1, forward strand.
CGATCAGGACAGAAGGGGATGGCAGTTGGGGGTGATCAGACCAGTGGGGGTGGCAGTTGGGGGTGAGAAGGCCGGGGGGGGGGGCAGTGGGGGGCAATCAGGCCATCAGGGGGGGCAGTTGGAGTCAAGAAGGCCAGCAGGAGGGGTAGTGGGGGCAGCAGGCCGGCAAGGGGAGTAGTTGGGGCAAGCAGGCTGGCAGGGGGCGGGGGGGAAGTGGGGACAATCAGGCCAGTGGGGGAGGAAGTTGAGGGCAAGCAGGCCGGGGGGGGCAATCGGGCTGGCAATGGGGGAGAGTTGGGGGCTATTAGGCCAGCAGGCAGGTGAGCAGTTAGGAGACAGCAATCCTGGATTGCTAGAGGGATGTCCGATCCCTGTGGGATCAGGCCTAAACCGACAGTCGGACATCCCCCAAGGGGTCCCAGATTGGAGAGGGTGCAGGCTGGGCTGAGGGACACCCCCACCAGTCCATGAATTTCATGCACTGGGCCACTAGAGTGTGTGTATAAAAGGCTAAGCGACCATCCAACCATCTGGTAGGTATGACTCGCACTGACCACCAGGGGGCAGACACTCAACACAGGAGCTGCTGAGCTGCGGTGACTTAGCAGCAGTGGTTCTTGGGTGATGGACACTGGAACCAAAGAGGAGGGAGCCCAATTCCAGGGTGCGTCACCCAAGAACTGCCCTCTTGCAATCTGGGACCCCTTGGGGGATATCAGAGAGCTGGTTTCGGCCTGATCCCTGCAGGCCAGGCCAAGGGACCCCACCTGCCAGAGGGACCCTAATCACTCCACAGGTTGGCTCCAGGGAGTGTCCAGCCGTCTCGCCCCACCGGCCACCTTCTAATTAATTTCCTTTCAATGTGCATGAATCTGTGCACCGGGTCACTAGTATAATGTATATGAGAAAAAATAAATAATTGACATTTCACATAATTTAAATATGAAGCTTGAAATTTTATTTCTAAGTTCCAATATCAATTAATGGAGAGAAAAATAAGCAAAAGTGTTTATTTAATGGCATAAACCACATACTTACCCCATACACAAGAATAAACTCAAAATTTAAATGGAAGTCATGAAACCATAAAATCCTTGAAGAAAACATAGGCAGCAAAATATCAGCCTTCTCATATAGCAAAATTTTCACTGATAAAATGCCTGGCGCAATAGAAACAAAGGAAAAAATAGACAAATGGGACTCTATCAAACTAAAAAGCTTCTGCACAGCAAAAGACAACAGCATCAAAATGAAATGGGAAGCCACTGTATGGGAGAACATATTCACCAATGATACATCTGATAAGGGGTTAATATCCACAATCTATAAAATACTCACACAAATCAGTGAAAATAACCCAATCAAAAAATGGGCAGAAGACCTAAATAGACACATTTCCAAAGCAGACAATTGGCCAAGAGACATATGGAAAAATACTTAACGTCACTAATCATCAGAGAGATGCAAATTAAAACAACAATGAGGTACCACCTAAACCTGTCAGAATGGCTGCCATTAACAAACAAGTACTGGCCAGGATGCGGAGGAAAAGGATTCCTTTTAGTGCACTGCTGGTGGGAATGCAGACTAGTACAGCCACTATGGAAATCAGCATAGAGTCTCCTCAAAAAATTAAAAATGGAACTGCTATTTGACCCAGCAATCTCACTTCGAGTAATATATCCTAAGTAGCCAGAAACACCAATCAGAAAGAATACATGCACCCCTATGCTTATACCAGCACTATGTACAATAGCTAAAATCTGGAAATAGCCCAAGTGCCCATCAGTAGATGAGTGGATAAAAAAGCTACGGTACATTTATACCATGGAATACTATGCAGCTATGAAAGAGAAGGATCTCTTACCCTTTGAGAGAGCATGGAGGGACCTGGAGAGTATTATGCTAAGCAAAATAAGCCAGTCAGAGAAAAACAAGTACCACATGATCTGACTCATGTGGAATCTAATAAACAAATTAAATTGATAAACAAAATAGATCCAGAGACACAGAAGCATGGAACAGACTGTTGAATCTCAGAGGGAAGGCGGGGATGGGTGGGTGGGTGGATGGGAAGAGATTAACCAAAGAACTTATATGCATATATATGCATAACCCATGGACACAAACTATAGTGTGGTGAAGGCCTGGGGTGGAGGTTGGGGGGTGGGGCGGGCTAGATGGGGTTAATGCGGGGGGGGGGGGGGGGGTGGACACATATATAATACTTTCAACAACAAAGACTTAAAAATAAAATATAATAAAAAGGTGGCAGGCCAGACACAAGAAAACAGAGTATGAAGAAAATTCATTTTTATATAATTCCTCCAAATGCAAAAAAATTTAAATAGGGTAAAATAATGCCTAAAAAGATACCATACATAAGTGACTAAAACTGTATAAATTTACTGATCCCCTGGCTAACTGTCTTGACATTAGTCCCACCCAGGACTGTTGCATGGGTGGCCACACAGGAGGAAAGCACACCATGTGGGCCTAACCTACCACCTCCCTCTCCCACCTTGAAAATTAACCTGTGGAAAGCACCTTCCTGAACCAATCTTACATATTTCTATCCTTGAAAAACTGCAATCATCTACTGAGTGTTCACCATCACCAACCTGCATCCAACTCCACAGGAGGTAAAAACTCCCAGGACAGATGGAGGATCTGTCCATGGGTTAGTGGTGTAAGTGTTACCTCCATGACCAATTCATGCATGTTCACCCTGAACCAAGAAGCACTTCACATCAGCCAGACTCTCCCTGCAAATCTCAGATCCTAAACTTTTCTATTTACTCCTGGCACTTTCCCAAAGATCCCAACTGACAGAATCAGAGGCGCCAGACAGAGCAAAGGTGTGCTTCAAGCCAGATTCCCACATTGCACTGGCCACCTGCCTTGAACCTGGTCCAATGCAAACCCCAGGGCTATCCTCTGCTTGGTCTGAAAACAGACTGAGCTCCTTCAAAATAGCTGACACAAAAGAATAACTCCAGGAACTTCAAATCACACTAAAGCTTCGTTTCAATTACAAGCTCTTTGTGGCAATATGCCAAATACAACAAATATTAATGTCCTTAAAATTAGCAAGTGCTGGTTATAATCTCCTAAGTAAAAGTGTATATTTTTTGTGGAAAAATATGTGTGATGTATTTATTCTCAACTTTGTATTTACTCAACCTCTAAGACAACTATGTGGCAGAGGCCTTCACACGTTTCACCTGGAGGAAGGAGCACAATTCTTCTGTTCCGTAGACAAACACACTACAGTACCACACAGTAAAGCACGTTCATCCAGGTCAGTGCAGGTGCTGAGAGGAGGTCCCAGGAGGAGCTTGAAGAGGGGAGAAGTTCAGCCAACCTTAGGAGCAGAGATGGCTGGTCTGAGCTGTGGCTCAACAGATAAACAGTCATGGGAGGAGCAAGCAAGCATTCCAGGCAGAAGAAACAGAAAATGCCAGAGCAAAGGTAGAAAAATGCAAACAAGTCCAAGGGTGTGGGGTTGGGTAGTCTGGAGAGGGAGAAGTTGCAGTTAGGAGGGATTCCTGCAAGGACAGGCTGTGCTGAGACAGCAGGGCTTGCCTCTGGGGAAAGGGGGCAGGCACAGAGGTACTTAAGCAGAAGAGTATAATAAGATTTGCATTTTAGAAAGACCAGCCTTTCAAACATATTTACTTTTTTTTTTTCTTTTTTGAGGGGAAGGAAGACAAAAAAAATGTTAATGAAATATAATCTATTTTATTTCACTATTGTTATGCTTGCCTCTATTGTCATTCAAACTCTGAAATAATATAAGTATTTTCCTAAAAGTCTCAATAAGCTTTTAAGGGTATAACAATATGCAGTTGTTCACAGAAAAATCTCAAACTAGACACAAGATTTTTCATAAAACCATGATTTACATGATTTAGTAGTCAACAGTCTTCTCTTGGCAAAAAAAAGAAAAGAAAGAAAGAAAGAAAGAAAGAAAGAAAGAAAGAAAGAAAGAAAGAAAGAAAGAAAGAAAGAAAGAAAGAAAGAAGAAAAGAAAAGAAAAGAAAAGAAAAGAAAAGAAAAGAAAAGAAAAGAAAAGAAAAGAAAAGAAAGAAGGAAGGAAGGAAGGAAGGAAGGAAGGAAGGAAGGAAGGAAGGAAGGAAGGAAGAAAAGAAAGAAAAGAAAGGAAAGAAAGAAAGAAAGAAAGAAAGAAAGAAAGAAAGAAAGAAAGAAAGAAAGAAAGAAAGAAAGAAAGAAAGAAAGAAAGAAAGAAAGAAAGAAAGAAAGAAACATTTTCGAAAGTTATGTCCCTGCCCCACTGGAGTGGCTCAGTGGTTGAGCACAGACCTATGAACCAGGAAGTCACCTTTCAATTCCCAATCAGGGCACATGAGGTTTCAGCTGGATCCCCATTGGGGGCATGCAGGAGGCAGTCAATCAATGATTATCCTCATCACTGATGTTTCTATTTCTCCCTCTCCCCTCCTCTCTGAAATCAATAAAAATAAAGAAAACATTTTTTAAAATAAGTTACTGTCCATTAACTCAAGTTGGTTGTTGTTTTTTAAATAGCTCTAATGTTTCCATGCTTGAGGGACAGATGCAGTGTCGGAAAAAAAACACCAGATAATCAAGCTACGATACAGCCAATATCTATGGCTTTTATACTCCTTGCCTCATACTAGTACACACACTGCACACTCAATTTGCACTTCTGATTGTGATGCTGCTGGGACAAACAGTAACATTTGTTACCTATTCTTTAAAATACACACTACCTTCTTAAGCAATGAGGAAAAACCCAAACAGGAATAGCATACTTGGGAAAGTTTCCCATCGAGTAAAACTGTTTGGTGAGTAAAAACATATTCATGATTCAGATCCAGGACTGAGTTTCACATTCACCATCCTGTTTGGTACTCACCTTGACCCTGCAAGGGAGTGTCCCATTTTAGACATGAGGAAAGTGAAGCTCTGTGGGGTTGGTTTGCCCAAGATTAAATAGTGAAAAAAACCTAGGTCTCCACACCCAATCCAGAGAGCAGCGAGTTAAGAGGTTCCCACAACTCCCATCCCACCTCTCTCCCTTTCAGCACCTCCTTCCCCTTTATGTTGTTACTCAGCAGTCAGCAGCAGAGCTGAATCCCACACACAGTCCTCTGTGCAGAGGACCACTTGTCCACACTGCTGCCCTACCCAAATACCCCAGTTCTTCCCGAACCACCAGACTGTGTAAAATGCTGTCTTGCCCTGGCATTCAGTCCTCCTCAGCTTGATCCTGACCCATCACCTGACACAGATGCTCCACAGGAACCACAAGAGCCCTGAAAGCCTGGCACACCTTTGTTCAAACTGCTTCACATCCTATAAAGCCCTCCCTCCTACTTCTCAGAATCAAAGCGGACACTTTCCACATACACATGCCTGGACTCCACTACAGGCCTACAGAACCAAAATGCCCTGGCCATGCATGGGCTTTATGAGGTCCCAGTTAGGGAGCATGCCTTAAACCAAGGCAAAACTTCCCACGCACTATACCCAATGCAAACCCAGTGCCATTATGACCACTCCCATCTCTGAATCCAGAAGCAATTACCATCTGTACCATCCTGCTGCCAATTAATGCTAAAGCCTACTGTTATTTATAGTTTTCTATAACTGTCCTGACTCCTACATTGTATGTTTCTTGAGTGCAAGAATTGAGTCTATTTCTTCATAGAGCATGACATTTTGTACACAGCAGCCTTTTTTAAAACAAGCATAGCGATTTTCTTATTTCTAACTTTGGAAGCACAGCAGGAAAAATGGGAAGCCTCACTCAGTGCCACCCTTGATTCACTAAGAATTAAGGAGTCCTCAACAACGCCCTAGCATACTACACTAAAAGCCACTGCAGCTAGGACTCCACTCCCTGTGTTCATTGGAAATCAAGGATGAGTCAGACCACAGGCAAGAGTAGGACAGACATATACACAGGCAAGTCAGTCCTCCAATTCTAAGCACTTGAGAAAAATCCATGGATGGGGATGAACAGCCAAAATATTTTCACCAATCAGTGATCATAAGCAAAAAAAAATTTTTTTCACTAAACAAAAAATGTTATGACTAAGTGTAAGATTTTAAATATCTGCTTATTGAGGATATTTTTGGTATTACGTCACACCACTCCACTGTCAGAAAAACTGATTTAACCTGAAGAGAAAACAGCTCAAATATAATGCCAAAAACTTAGCCCCCCACCCCCACCCCAAACACACACACCACAAAATGCTTACTGCACAGAAAACCTCAGTAACTTGGGATCTTTCTTTCTCTTATCCTTCTTTTCCCTTCTTTGGTTTAGTTGGTGTTTATACAAAGCCATAAACATGATCTTCCCACTTTTTTCCCCACCAGATGGGAGTTTGTCATGCATGTCACCTAGCAACCTAAACACCACTCTACAGCTTCCCAGATTTCCAATTCTTCATACAAAATGTATCTTGTTCTATCTATATATAGAAAAGCCCAGCAACCAGAACGACCAGTGGCTATGATGTGCACTGTGGCAACCAACCAACCTGATTCAGGACCCGATCTGCCCCCACCCTGGCCGGCCTGGCCCCCAAGCGCCCCCCAACACTCTCACTGGGGCAGGCTGACTGGACCCCACCCGTGCACGAATACATGCACCAGGCCTCTAGTTAAACAATAAGGGTAAGAAAGAGATAAAAAAAATAAAAGTTGAAACAGGTATTAATATGTATTGCTTCATACTTATTTTAAATGGGGTGGGAGAAACAAAAAAGTTTCATTGTAACCATTACCTGATAATTTAAGAGAAAAAGATACAAATAGACCTAGAAGATCCTCAGGTTCTTGAAACATTTGAGAGTCAAAGAGTCTTATAATCCAATGGCTGAACTTTATATACTACAAAGCCCAACAGAAAATTGACCTCTGAACTATGAGTTGCACTTAAAGAGCATTTAAATAATTTTGCAAACCTCTAAATCATCTCTGACTCCTCCCTCTCATTTTATCCAACTCCAATACTACCATCACCCTGAGAATTACCCTTACTTCCTTCCCAATCTGGCAATCTACTTTCCTTCAAAACTCAGCTCATATGCCACTTCTCTTTGGGGTGCATTCCCAGACTCCCTTAAGATAATTGCACTTACTTTTCCACACTCCTAAGTTACTGTGAAATAACCACCGTTAATATTTTTTTAAAGGTCCTCCAGGGCCTCCCAATTCCAGCTACCCAACATCCGGAGGCCTCCTTTTCTCCCCACTGTACCACACACCAGTCCACACCACAGAGGACCACGGAGACTCTGGTCCTACCAGCCGTGGGCAAACTACGGCACGCAGGCCAGATCTGGCCCGTTTGAAATGAATAAAACTAAAAAAAAAAAAAGACCGTACCCTTTTATGTAATGATGTTTACTTTGAATTTATATTAGTTCACACACATACTCCATCCATGCTTTTGTTCCGGCCCTCCGGTCCAGTTTAAGAACCCATTGTGGCCCTCGAGTCAAAAAGTTTGCCCACCCCTGTCCTAGACTCTTACAAAACAATTTCCACAAAGCAGCCAGTGGGTCCCCTAAACATCCAGCACCCAGAACAATGCCTTGAACATACAGCAGATGCTTAAAAATTTCTGTGGAATGAACAAATGACTCAAACAACTACATCTGTATCTCCCAGACTATTCAACCAATGTACATTGTGTACATAATGAAATATGACTCATTTTAAGCATGTCAATTGTTAATCATATAAATAATTTAAGCATGTAAATTACATGTAAGCAAGAAAATGTGGATCACCTTTCCCTACTCAGGAAACTAGGCACACCACGAAGTATATATTACTGTATTTCTCTTTCCTTTCAGGATTCCTTTTGTTGGATGATTGCTGCTTTAGAAAAGTTAGATCATAAACTGTCACTCACAAACAATCCTTTAAAATACTAAATGTAGGTGTAGAGGGTACATTACACCACCACCACTCCCCCTCCATTGGCACTGCAAGATAAACAGATGCCTATTTTCTGCTAAATTTATTTGACTTTCAGTAAACAGTTCAATTAACTGAAAGGAACATTTTAGAACTGTTAAAGTCAACATCTTCATCACTGTGTCAGGTTCTAAACGTCTCCAACATTATCTTTAAAAGGCCAAACTTATGCTATTTTTCCAATATACTAGTATACTAAAATAATAATAATAATAATAATGTAAAAAGATGTGGGTTTTTTTTTTTTTCTTAATTTCAGAGAAAACTAGGGGATGCCACCTGGAGCATCCCGTACACACTCAGGCTGATGAAGCTATTGTTCCCCTCACCTGCTGCCCCAAATCTCAAAGGAGCCATCACTATTGGGAACAAATGAGAAATTGTAAATGTAAATATGCTTTCCACCAAACGTTACTCTACTGCAAAGGAAATATCCTCAATTGCTTGAGAGAAAACTTTGATGGCTGGCCTGTTGTCAGACACAGCAGATAAAACAATTTAACAAAATGCCTTTTCACTTCTGACACATTGTAGAGGAATGCAGTTAAGTGGAGACAATGTTATCATTCCACCAAGAAAAAGGGAAATCTACTCAACTCCGAAATCAGACACAGGCCCCGCGGCCTCGACACCATATGAGGCTGGTTCCACTCTGTCCACGCTGAGGCCTTGGAGGAAAACTTTTAATTCTGTGACTGATTTCAGGCTTGTGCTTTACCGCATCTCCCAGCTCCAGAGCTCAGCCGCGCTCATGAGCTGGCGGAGACCGCGTCCCTCTCCCGGCCGCCTTCCGACCGCGGGCCCGCGACCCCACCAGCTGCCCGCAACGCCGGGCGCCCGCGCGGGCGGGAGGTTCGCTCGTCGCCGAGGTCCTTCCCCGACGGACACCGGGAGTGGAAGCAGCAGACACGCAGCCACTCTACGGCGTGAATGAAATAATGAAACTCTCCTCCCAACAAAAAAGTTGCCTCCCCCAGCTTCGCCCGGGGCCTGGGAGTGGGAAGAGGCCTGGGGCTGGATTTCAACCGCAGCAGGCGGTTGGGGAGAGGCCGGGGAGAGGCTCCGCTCCTCCGGCCGCTCGAGGGACGCCGGTTACCACGCCGACCTCGCGGCCGGACCTCTGGGGAGAGACGTCCGGCGTCCGGCCCGGGGGCGCCGGGTCCCGCGCGGACACCGGGGCTGCGCTCGCGACCCGGCCACGCGGAGAACTTTGCGGCCAGCAGCCCGGGGCTGGGGACGCCGCGAGGCCCGCGCGGCCGCCGCACTTTCCCTTTCCCCGCCTCCCTCGCCTCCCTCCTCCTTTTTCCAGGAAGCGCCATATTGATCCCGGCGCCTGCTCAACCCGCCTCCCCACGCCCCAGCCCCTCACCTTGGCGATGGCCTTGCGGTAGCGGGTCACTGCTTGCTGGATGAGGCTGAAAACTTTCATGTGGCCGTCTCCGCACGGCACGACGACACGGGTCCTTCCGAAACACACGGTCACTTTCATGCCGCCGCCGCCGCCGGGGCCGGCCCGCGCCCGCGCCCCTCGCTGACGGCGGCCGAGCAGCCCTGGCCGGGGGCGGGAGGCTGGTGCGGCAGGGCCGCTGACGGGCGCGTGGCTGGGGGGCCCGGGCAGGCGACGCCAAGGAGTCACTCGGCTCACATGCCCGGCCTGGCTCCCTCACCTCCGGGGCTCGCCTCGCCTCTTCCCGCGGCGCCCGCGGCTCCGGCCACCTGTTCGGCGTCTCGCGCGCTCGGCGGCGGCGGCCCGGGCTTGGCGGCGCTCAGCTCAGGCTCGGGCTCGCGCTCCGGCGGCGGGGGAGGAGACGGCGGCGAGGGGAGGGAGGGAGGGACTGAGAGAGAGGAAGGAGGAGTCGGGACACACAACACCGCGCACGTGCGGCGGGAGGCGGTGGCTCCCAGCGAGAGGCGGAGCGCGCCCCGGGGACCCCCGCCGCCGGAGTCGGGCTCCGCGTCCTCCAGCCCCTCGCCAGCCTGGCGCGCGGCGGGCTGCGCTCGCCCCACCCCCAACCCTCCTCGGAGATCCCCGCTCCACGCCCCCGAGTCTCTCCGGAGCCCTCTTTCTTTGTCGCTTTTAATCCCTTTCCTTGAACTGGAGGGGTACGGGTGATTTCGCCCCCAGAGAGAGAGTTTTACTCCAGGTGCCTAGACCTGGAGAGGAGCGGTCGCCGCCTCCCGGGGAAGGTAGGGACGGGGCTGGGCCGGGGTAACCCACAGCCTGGCAGGGTTTGGCACTGGCTCTCTCGCTGGGCTGCAAGGCCTAGCAGACCTCATTATTCTTGAAAGCAAAAATTAATCATCTGCTCTGGAGAGAGGCTGGTGAAGCTTTGACTCGATCTGGCCTTTCTCTTGAGGGCCACTATTTACCTTCAAGTTTCCTGTGTGACCTTGTGGTGATCCAACCCACTTCTACAGGTAGACCTTAAATATCAGCAATTCAGATCATTTTATTTCTTAAAATTCTGCAACATAAGCATCCCTAATGCAAACTTATGACCAAATTCAAGAATGCGACAGGGAGAAAGTTCGAAGGGATTCCCACGATGCACCAGCACTTAACACTGGACTGACCCACCCACCCCCTCCACCACCACGACCACCGCCCCAGAAATGCGACTCCAGTGCGTTCTTTCGTCCTGGTGGGACCTGAGACATTTCAAAAGAACGTGGACCAAGTCAAGAAAAGTGACTGACTTTCATCTCTGCCTTAGCTCTGAACTGTGATTCCTTAATAACTGGATGCTATTGTGTTTAAAGAATGACAAATGTTGGCAAAGAGTCCTTGGGCCATGTATGTCCCAAAGGATAGTCAATTCATTTTTGCCAATTATTTCTAGAATACATGAAAGCTGTTAACAGCTCCTGTGAGCTCAAGTAAAATTTCAGCATTTTGAGCAGGAAGGGCTGGTGACCATACATCCATTCCACTCCACCTCCCATCTATAATAAATAACCAATAATAATAAAAGGATAATATGCTAATTAGACCGGACAGCTGGACCACCTTCCAGACAAAGCTGGGGCTTCGAGGGCAGAGCCCCTTGCACGAATGTCATGCATCGGGCCTCTAGTCCTATATAATAAAAGGCTAATAGGCGAAAAGACCAAACAGCAGAACAACCAACCAGTCACTATGATGTGTGCTGACCACCAGGAGGCGTGCACAGAACATGGCAAGCATTGGCTGCCGCGGGATGGTGGAGCAGGTGAGCAGGGTGCCAGACCAAGACGGGACCCTGAGCACTGTCATCAGGGAGAACCTCTGGTGGTTACTAAACATTCTTTGCTCCCATGCATGACGGTCCCGCCTGGTGCACCTGCTGCCAGCACCAGAGCTGCCGCTTGCACCTGCTGCGGATGTCCGGCGCCAGTCCCAATCACAAGGTGCCATCAACAGGTGTGAGTGGTGGCTGTCAGCCCTGATCCCCCCTGAGGGCTTCTCCACCTCCCCCTGCTCCTGAGGGGTGATCAGGGCAGCAAGACGCCACTCACACCCGCTGACTGAGCCAGCCCTGCTCACACCCACTGCTGGCACCAGCCCCAATCGCTCTGCGCCTTCAGCAGGTACGAGTGGGGCGGGCACCGACACCGTCAGCAAGTGGGAGCAGCGGCAGTGGGAGCAGGGCTGCTGGAAGACAGGATCAGGGGCCATGGCAGGAGGGGCCAGGCAGGGACGCAGAGGATGGGCCGAGACCCGCCCCTGTGCCCACCGCAGCCTCCTGGCCCACAGTTCCTTTCAAGGTGCACGAATTCATGCACTGGGTCCCTAATTTTAAAATAAGAAAACAGGAGGAAGAGATCCATCTGCTCCCCAAAATCCCTGCAGCCTTCCCCACCGTCTCAGAGATAGTGCAGTTTATCATATGAAATATTGTACTTCCTCCCATCTACTCACTCATGTCCTAGCTATAAGCAGGCGCTGTTTGTAATCATCTCCACCCTACCCCAGGATATTGATGGGAGGGTGAAGTCACTTGCCTAAGACCAGATAGAAAGCTTGAGACAGACCCAGAAATGGAACCCAGGTTTCCTTCCACACATTCATGGTTATCATAGTACTCTCCCATGTTGCTGCGACATTCAATCTTTCTACCCAATGATTAAGTTTGTGATGACTATGACTACTCCTGTTAAGGTCTTCTTTGCTTCTTGTTTTTATACTTGGATTCACAACAGTTGCTGATAATTATAGATGTTTCTGTTTTAATGTATTGGAGAGGGAGGAGAATACCAGCTTAGAATGGGACTTTTTCAAAATAATTCTGATCAAAAGGCAATAGCCACAGTACATCAGACATTACATAGACCTAGGTTCAGATCCTGATTCTACCATTAACTAGTGCCTTAAACATGGCTTTCAATCTCACTCCAAACTCAGGGTTGTTTTTTTTTTTTTCATCTTAAAAGTGGAGCTGATGATCTCCATCTCAAATTATGAGGATTAAATAAAACAATGTATTAAGGCACTTAGTATATATGCTGCCACATGGAAATGTGCAGCGTAGTAGAGTCAATCCAATTACCATAATGGTACTTCTGGGGAGGGAGGCCTATCTTCATAAAAGAGTGTATGCATACCACTTATTGACATAAATTCCTCCACTATTCAATAGATAATAAAGGTCTAGACAATTTTTTTAAAATATGATCTATAGGATTAATAATTATAATATCCAACTAACCAGATAAAGCTTTTATAGCTTTATGCAAATCTACTTATTTTATCTAGATATAGTGATTCCCTTCATATTAATAATTGATGAAAAACTAATGCTGTGTTAATTTTAGATATCAGACACTTCAGTGTTTTGAGTCTAATTCATAAAATTTCCTCACAAATAATGAATCTACTTTCACTGATATATTCACCCAACATCTAACCCAGCTGTGGGCAAACTACGGCCCGCGGGCCAGATCCGGCCCGTTTGAAATGAATAAAACTAAAAAAAAAAAAAGACCGTACCCTTTTATGTAATGATGTTTACTTTGAATTTATATTAGTTCACACAAACACTCCATCCATGCTTTTGTTCCGGCCCTCCGATCCAGTTTAAGAACCCATTGTGGCCCTCGAGTCAAAAAGTTTGCCCACCCCTGATCTAGCCATAAAACTTCAGGGCCAGGCTACCTTCACATCTGCAAAGTATTCAGCTTAAATTGCTCTGGCCTGAGATGAACATAAAAGAAACCCAGTCCCAGTAAGAAGCAAAATCATGGAAGTAAAGTGACAAATGTTACATAAATATTTTCCTGTGTGTTTACTCAAAATCTGCATGTTTCAGGTAAAAAACGTATGACCCTTATCTTACATGCATTTCTCTTTTACAGTTGATTAGTTCAATCGGTTGCGAAAACCCCAGAACATTCCAAGAATTAATTAGGATCCACCTAGCCTTTATGCCTATCTGCAAATGAGCAGGTGTGACCACATGGACTATAATTTCAACTATATCCAGCAGCATTCATGTGTACCATAAAATAAAAGCACACCCCAAGTGTGTAGGAATGGTATTGTATTACCCAATATCTTTGCCTTATAGGAGTTTTTAAAATTTTGTCATACTTTGAAAATTGAAGTTATCTCTGGGGTATTTCACACACACATATATTGAGTGCCTAGTCAAGAATGTTATACTTAAGATCAAGTTAACAATCTTGTATGCTTCACCTCACACAAGTTCAGTCTAGTAGGAGAATTGGATCACTAGTCACCAAATAATTATTAATCATCTATGTTATACCAAGCTCTGCACTGCAAGCTGGATATGTAAGTTCCTCCACCAAGAGGTGTCCACTCTGGCAAATGTTTCAGATGTGAGTACGAAGCCAATAGAGCATGATAGGTACCTTGTATTACAGATAGTGCTGGTACTCTGAGGAGGAATTCACTTCTTCGACAGAGGAAAGGGAGAGAGGTGGGTGCAGGCCATCTAGAGTAAAATTGTCTAAGAATCACATTGGTAACTTTTAATCCTCTAATAACTACAGATTAAATAATTTAATAACATTTAATTTAACCCAATATAGGGTGGCACAAACGTAGGTTTACACTTGTGCTTTTGTGAAAGTTTATTCTTGTATTATTAGTTATTATTGTATTATTTTCCATAAGAACAACTATGAACCTACTTTTGCCCAACCCTGCATATCCTAAATATTATCCTTTCAACATGTAATCAACTTTAAAAAAGTACTAAGGAATATTTTTCATACATTTTCCCTATAAATTCTTTATTATCTATGTGTAGTTTATACTTTTAGCACATCACTGTTGGAACCAGCCCTCCATATTTATTCACTCTTGCACTCAGTTACCAAACACTCCCTGTGAGCTCCATGGCTGCTTAGGGCTAGTGGCTACCATATTGGATAGCACAGCTCCAGGACAGGGATTTTCAATTTTCTTCATCACATAAGTTAATTACTAAAATTTTGTAGCACACCAAAAAATATATTTTTTGCTGATCTGACAAAAAAATAGGTATGTTTTTTATTGATTTACAAAAAATAATAATAGTAGTAATTACCCTTTTTGCTCCACAGTGACTTTGTATCTCTGTTTCTACTAGTATGAGTCTATTTTTGTTTTGTTTGTTTTTAGGTTCCACGTATAAGTAAAGTCATAAGGTATTTAAAAAGTGACTTTAAAAAAAATCAGGTGCCTAAATTTGTATATAGTTACCTGGAACCAAGAGTTAACCAAATCAGACACAACCTTACTATGTGACGTGACCAATAAGATGCAACTCTATTATATGACTTATATATTATGGTTCAAGACAGGGCATTCACACCAGATGGCTGTTGTTATGTTGGCTGCTCTTGGTTTTTTGGGTGTGTGTGTGTGTGTGTGTGTGTGTGTGTGTGTGTGTGTTGTTGTTGTTGTTGTTTTTACAATCTAAGGAAAAGGAGGTCGATATCCCCGCCTAAATAGTCAGGTATTGGATGTTTTAAAAACTCTTGCAGCACACCTGTTGAAAATCACTGCTCTAGGGGATAAGATTGCTGATGGCTAGAAGCCACTTGAACTGCAGAGGAACTTAAAAATATGTATATTGAGCTCCTTTAGGGAAAAGATTGTGTTGTCACAGCACTTCCCCAGAATGGTTCTCACAAGGTCAAACAGATGGTAGTTACCTAGTAAGTGATAAGTGAATGCCTGAGTGAATGGACATGGAGGGGTGGAGTAAAGTTGGCTTCTTGATATTGATGTGAACCATAAAATAATACAGCTGTGTTTAGTATACAATGCAAAGATAGAGGGAAATCAGAACTGTACTCAGGCTCAGTAGAGCTTCTCTGTTGTGCAAGATTAAGCATAAATCTAAAAGCAGTGGTTTTTCTAATGAAACATGAGCTGATATGATTTGTATGGGTGAGAGTAAAGCCAATAAAAGAAAGAAAAGAATAAGAGAGAAGAGGAGACTGAATCCTGAAAGCAGTCATCAGACAGGGAGTGACTTGGTTCAAAACAGGAGTGAATTGTATAGGACAGACTTCCTCAGGCCATCTCCTTTCCCCTACACCCAGCACTTTACCCTAGAGCAGTGGTTCTCAACCTTCCTAATGCCGCGACCCTTTAATACAGTTCCTCATGTTGTGGTGACCTTCAACCATAAAATTATTTTCGTTGCTACTTCATAACTGTAATTTTGCTACTGTTATAAATCACAATGTAAATATGTGATATGCAGGATGTATTTTCATTGTTACAAATTGAACATAATTAAAGCATAGTGATTAATCACAAAAACAATATGTAATTATATATGTGTTTTCCAATGGTCTTAGGCGACCCCTGTGAAAGGGTCGTTGGACCCCCAAAGGGATCGCGACCCACAGGTTGAGAACCGCTGGTCTAGAGGCTAATGTGATCCAATGGCTCCTGACTCAACAAGTGGTGATTACAGGATGGGGTAGGATTTACTTTTATGCCCTAACTATAAGTATCCAAGTCCCCACTTTCAGAAGGGTTGCCCTTATCAGTACATCACCTACAGTCACCAAGTGTCCCCCACATTCTGGTTCTCCTTTCCCAGTTCCCAGAATTGGCAGGGAGGTATGGCTACACTACCCTGGTGAGAGAGCCCACTTTTTCAGGGTGGAGGCTAACACAGCTGGGATGTTAAAACTCAACAAATCTTCAGGAGGGTTAAGCAAGCTGCTAAGTCACTTACTCTCTGAATCCTGCAGGGGGATTCAGAGCATCCAGAGGTGTGGAGAGGTGTTTCCACAGGATTCTTAATAAATGCCAGTTCTTTTGTCTGAATCTTAGAGAGCAAAGTTCAAGGTCAAGTTCCCTAATGAGGCCTAAAGTGCTTACCTTCTAATTTGTTGGAGAAACCAGAGGTGTAGCTACTGAAATTACTGCTGTTGATGGAATTTCAGTGTCTAAAACTGAATTCTCTGCTGGATAGAAGACAATTCCTGCAGGGTTCTACCAGGAACATAATGTACTGAGTCTTGCTTGCTTGTTTGTTTGTTTGTTTGTTTGTGATTTTATACTCTAAAAAACTAAGAAAATGAGGTGATCAAGGAAATGATTTTAATAATTTCTTATGAAGTGAAATTCTCTTTACCCAGAGGACATTTAACCTTTGATGATTAAAAGAAAAGGGATTAACATAAAATCTCACACCAATGCTTAGATAAATTTGAACTCTAAAGGACTTCTGGTAAGGGGATATGAATCAGTTTTTAAAGACTATTTAACAAAGATGGTTAAGCAGTTTCATTCAGAAAAGAGAAAAAGGGGAAAATGGATTAAAAATAATTGAAACAATATACTTTTTCTTGACCCTGTCAAGATTAAATGGTTGCAATTCTCAAATCCTGAAACAATAAGGAGAGTGAGAAAAAAGTTTTAACTGCCATGATGAGTAGTTCAGTTGGTTAAAGTGTCATCCTAATACCCCAAGGTTGCAGGTTTGATCACGGGTCAGGGCACATACAAAAATCAACCAATGAGTGCATAACTAAGTGGAACTGCAAATCAATGTTTCTCCCTCTCTCTCTTCCTGTACTGGAGCTGTGCTGTCCAATATGGTAGCCACTAGCCCTAAGCAGCCATTGGCCTGATGACTGAAGGGTCCGGGGTTCAATTCAGATCAAGGGCACGTCCAGCACTGCTGATCCTCTGTACCTGACTTTAAATGGCTCACTCATTCTTACCTCCTCTGTCAAGTTACTCTGTTAAACTAAGAGTTCAATTTCAAAAGCTTGCTCTGGTGCTTTGGAATTTCATCTGCTCAGTGTCTAAGCAGAGGCTACAAGCTTATGTCAGCTGGGAAGGTTTACTGCATGAACATGATGAAGTAGGACTCAGTCCTGCAGCTAGAACCCACAGAAGCAAGAAATCTTTATGCTGACAAAGCAGTCACAGATCTCCATGCCTCACCCAGCCCTTCTCTCAAATGGGTGATCTTGTGATGCAGAACATGTCGTTTCTCTGCTCAGCACCCTGCAATGCTCTCTATCACATTCAGAGATAAAAGCAAAGTCCTTAGAATGATTTACAAGGGTCTATGTTATGCATTCTTTATCCCCATCCTTTTCTACTACCCTTCCTGTTCACTCGGCCCAGGAGCCATATTCTCCCTATTGGTCTTAAAGAGGCTCAAAGGGCACCTTCTTGGGGCCTTCTACTTGCTGTTCCCTCAGCCTGAATACTCTTCACCCCAGTATCTGCTTAACTCCCTCCTTCACTTCCTTGAGCCTCTGCCCAGTGGCACTTTTGCATTTCCTGACCAGGTAACATAGAATAATAATTTTTCTCCATAGCACATATCATATGTTAACATCATAGTTTACATGCTTATTAATTAGTTGCCTATCTCTTCCAAAGGTGTGTAAGCTCCCTGAGCAGAGACCTCTGCTACTTTGTTACACACTATGTCCTCTGTGTCTGATTGCAATTGTGCTTAGTCTGTAAAGGATTCTCCATACCAGTCCTATATAATAAAAGGCAAATATGTAAATAGACCAAACGGCGGAACAACTGAAAAACCAGTGGCTATGATGTGCTCTGACAACTAGGGGGTGCATGCAGAACATGGCGGTGTTAGCAGCAGGTAGCAGAGCACCGAACATGGTGGGTGTCGACCACTGTGGGATGGTGGAGCAGGTGAGCAGGGGCTCCAGACGAAGGCGGGGCACCAGGTGCTATCATCAGGGTGAGCCTCTGGTGGTTACTGAAAATTCTTTTGCTCCCACCTGCCGCAGTGCTGCCTGGTGCTCGCATCTGCTGGCTCCAATTGCCCCTAAGGACTTCTCCACCTCCTCCTGCTCCTGAGGGGCAATCGGGGCAGCAGCCACCACTCACACCCTCTGACAGTGCCTGCCCCATTCACATCCACTGCTGGCGCCAACCCCAATCACTCTGTGCCATCAGCGGGTGCGAGTGGGGACAGCACCATCAGTGCATGGGAGTGGCAGAGGTGGGAGCAGGGCTGTCAGCAGACAGGAGACCTGGGGGCCACAGTGGGAGGGGCTGGGCAGGAGCACAGAGTATGGGCCGAGACCTGCCCCTGTGCCCACCATAGCCTCACAGCCCACAGTTACTTTCATGGTGCATGAATTCGTGCACTAGGCCCCTAGTCCTATCTAATAAAAGAGTAATATGCAAATTAACCATCACTCCACGACAAAGATGGCAGCGCCCATAGAGGCTGGGCAGGACGCTGGCGGCATCACCCCGGCAACGTGAGCCCAGCAGGCAAATGTGGCCCACAGGCAGCACCCAGCAGGGCCTGCTGGGCAGTGGCGGCAGTGACCTGCAGACAGCACCCAGCAGGGTCTGCTGGGTGGTCGCTGCAGCAACCTGCGAGCAGGCAAGTGGGGCCCACAGGCACACCCAGCAGGGCCTGCTTGGCAGTGGTGGCAGCGACCACAAGCAGGCAATCGGGCCCTCAGGCAGCACCCAGTAGGACCTGCTGGGTGGTGGAGGCAGCGACCTGTGAGCAGGCAAGCGGGGCCGCAGGTAGCACCCAGAGGGCCTGCTTGCCTATCCAAGTGGTGTGGAACATGCAGGCCCCACAGAGAGCAGAGAACCATGGGTAGTGGGCCTAAGCTGTCAGTAGCACATCCCCTGAGGGCTCCCAAATTGGAGAGGGTGTAGGTCGGTCTTCACCCTCCCCCCATGCATGAATTTCATGCATCAGGCCTCTAGTTTGTTAAATAAATTCAGTCACTAATGGCCAGCAAGACACTTGTCACTTGGGAATTTTTTTTTTTCACTTAGAGGATCTGTGGCATCATCTTTGCTTCAAAGCACAGCCTTGTGAGGTAGATGTCATTATGATTCCTAAGTTATTATTATTTTTAAAATAGTAAATGCCATCTGTGTGCATGGCTCTGTGCTGCTCAGATGTACCTGTGGTGAGTGGGCCTGCCCTCTCCTGAAAGCATAGTTGTCTGTTTAACCCACAGGCCAAATCTACTCCACATCTTTTTTTAAATTTATCTTTATTGTTGAAAGTATTACAGATGTCCCCCTTTTTGCTTCTCCATTGACCCCCTCCAACCTGCATTCCACCCAACCCCCAGGCCTTCACCACACTGTTGTCTGTGTCCATGGGTTACGCATATAGGTTCTTTGGTTGAACGCCTCCCCCCCACAACCTTCCCTTTGTCTGTTCCATGCTTCTGTGTTTCTGGATCTATTTTGTTCATCAGTTTATTTTGTTCATAAGATTCCACATAGGAGTCAGATCATGTGGTACTTGTCTTTCTCTGACTGGCTTATTTTGCTTAGCATAATACTCTCCAGGTCCCTCCATGCTCTCTCAAAGGGTAAGAGATCCTTCTCTTTCATAACTGCATAGTATTCCATTGTGTAGATGTACCACAGCTTTTTTATCCACTCATCTACTGATGGGCACTTAGGCTGTTTCCAGATCTTAGCTGTTATAAATAGCGCTGATATGAACATAGGGTGCATATGTTCTTTCTGACTGGTGTTTTGGGTTTCTTAAGATATATTCCTAGAAGTGGGATCACTGGGTTAAATGGCAGTTTCATTTTTAATTTTTCCCCCTATGGTGAAGGTTTATATTCACCATCAAGTCAACACATCAAAATGGAAAATGCCTTCAGGCTATATCAACTGCTTTGTATATTTCCAAAATTATTATCTGAAGGGAATAACCCATGTTTTATTACACTTTAAACCAACTTCAGCTCAGCTATACATCTTACTACTTCAAAAAATAAACAGTACAAAGTTCTAGATAAAATTTTATCTTTGCTAATATTTACGTTTGAACTCAAATTCCTACTAACTGCAGAAAGAATTTTATTTAAAACACACACACAACTCTGCTGTTCGCCATTGAAAAGTACACTTAAGAACCCTAGGTGGTTTGACTCAATGAATAGAGTGTCGGCCTGTGGACTGAAGGGTCCCAGGTTTGATTCCAGTCAAGGGCACATGCTCAGGTTGCAGGCTCAATCCCCAATATGGGGTGTGCAAGAGGCAGCTGAGCAATGATTTTTTTTTCATTGATGTTTCTGTCTCTCTCTCCCTCTCCCTTCCACTCTGAAACCAATAAAAATATATTAAAAAAAAAAAGATGAAAAGGACAGTTAAAAGACCCAGAGACGGCAAGCCATGATTTCCTAATGATTACAGATCCGGCCTCAAGTCATTGTCTACACACCACGGTATTGACTGTGAGGCCTTCCTCCTTACATCTATTATTTTGGGAAAATAAAAGAATTGAATTCTTTGCAGCGTAAATATTATCTGCTTTCATAGCTATTATTGCATGAATTATTTTTGTCTGTATGTTTACTTGCAACTGGTCTGAAACCTTTTTTTTAATTTAAATTCTTTGTTACTTAAAGTATTACATGTCTCCTTTCCCCCCCATTGACCTCTCCCTGGCTGCCCCTACCTCCACCCCTAGCACATGCCCTCACCCTTCCCCCCCGCCACTGTCTGTGTTCATTGGTTATGCTCATATGGATGTATACAAGTCCTTTGGTTGATCTCTTATCCCTTCACCCCCCCAGATGCCCTCATAGGTTGGACACTCTTTTCAATGCTTCTATGACTCCGGTTCTATTTTTGTTCATCAGTTTATGTTGTTCATTATATTCCACAAGTGAGTGAGATCATATGATTAGTTATCGTTCTCTGACTGGCTTATTTCGATTAGCATAATGCTCTCCAGTTCCATCCATGCTGTTGCAAATGGTAAGAATTTCTTCTTTTTCACAGCAGCATAGTATTCCATTGTGTAGAAGCACCACAGTTTCCTAATCTACTCATCTGCTGATGGGCACTTAGGCTGTTTCCAAATCTTAGCTATTGTAAATTGTGCTGCTCTGAACATAGGGGTGCATATATCCTTTCTGATTGGTGTTTCTGGTTTCTTGGGATATAGTCCTAGAAGTGGGATTACTGGGTCAAGTGGCAGTTCCATTTTTAATTTTTTGAGGAAACTCCACACTGTTTTCAATAGTGGTTACACCAGTGTGCATTCCCACCAGCAGTGCATGAGGGTTCCCTCTTCTCTACATCTTCACCAGCACTTGTTTGTTGATTTGTCGATGATAGCCATTCTTACAGGTGTGATTCCACTTCTGTTTGTGTGATCTATGACCTATTATCCCAGTAATATGTCTATATAATAAAGTCCTTGAATTGTATTTTAAAAATACCTTGAAATTTTAAGGTTTCTCTTAAGCAACCTTGAGATGCTAAGAATCACCTTGGCTTGATGCTAAGAATCACCTAGGATGCTTCTAAACATATGGATTTTGATTCAGTAGATGTAGGGTGGAGCTTGAAATCTGTACTTTTAACTATAATATTGATTGATTCTTATCACTAGTTTAAGTCATCAAAGCACTAATTTTGTTGTCCTAAAAATAAAAGAAGAAATGTCACCATGCCCTGAAGTGGTCAAAAATGAAGTGACCAGGGAATGGGTGAATGGGGAATGAGTGTCAAGCATACCATGTTCTTGCACCTCCACAACTACCTGTTGTGTTCTCTGGCTAGAACATGCTCCTCTCATTAAAAATTCCTGCCCTGTGGCTCAGCAGTTGAGCATTGACCCAGGAACCAATAGGTTCCTGGTTTGATTCCTGGTCAGGGCACATACCTGGGTTGCAGGATCGCTCCCCTAGGGAGCGTGCAGCAGGCAGCCAATCCATGATGTTCCTCTTTCATCAATTTTTTTTTTAAATCTCTGTATCCCTCTTCCTTTTTCTCTCTCTTAAAATCAATAAAAATGTATTTTTTAAAAAATTCCTATTCATTTTCTAATATGACCTCCTCTGTGAAGCTATAATCAAAATCCCTTGGCCAGGACAGCCTCCCACTTCTAGATTCCCATAATATTTTGCATACAATTCTATCATTCATTCAAACAATGTTCATTGCATGTCCACTATGTGTCTAGTAGGCTGTAAGGATATAGCCATGAACAAAATGAGAACACTCCTCTCCCTTTACTCAGCTAATGTTCTACTGTCTCAAAGTAGACTCTTAGAATGAGAGTTAGTTTACAGTAGTGGTTCTCCAAGTGTAGCCTCTGGACCAGCAGCATGAGCCTCACCAGGAACTTGTTAGAAACGCAGACTTTCAGGTCCTATTCCTGACCTACCAAATCAGAAACTCTGGGAAAGGTACCCAGCCATCTGTATTTTAAGAAGCCCTCCTAGTGATTCTGATACACATGGAAATTTGAGAAGCACTAGTTAATCTGTCTGTCTCCTAGGACTTCTAGAGTATTACAAATCCTCCTCACCATTAGCCCTTAGAAAACAGCGCAGAAAAAGTTCTTCTTTTGTGTGTTGAATAAATTATGTAATGAATGATTGGATTTAGGGCCATGTTAGGATGGTATGGGGCCCATAGTACTGAAGAACTAACCCAAAATAAATTACACTTAAGTTAAAATTAATGTCAAGACGTAGAATAAAGTATCTCAAAAGTTTCAAAATGAACATTTAATACCACTTGAGAGGTGACTCTAGAAAAGGGGAATGAGAACCTCCTTGCTTAGGACATGCCAGAAGCTGTTGGATCTCTGTGTGTGCATGCAATTGCAACCACCCTGTGCTGCCCTGGGTCCCTGCTCAGCTCTGTGACAGTGTAGAGACTCCCTTCCCTGCATCCCGAGGATGGTTTCCAAGTCATCCAGCAGGAGGCAGGGCCACAGGAGCCTTTTGTGAAGCACTGAAGGCCAGATAAGCCCGAGAAAGTGGAGGATTCTTAGAAGTCAGTGGCTGGAGGTAGAGGGTGAAAGGTTGGTTAGGGCACCAAATTGTGGCTGGCTTTTCATGCCAAACTTTCCCTTTTATTTAGTAGTCAGAGAGGAGTCTGAAGGATTTGGAGTACAAGAGTGGAATCATGAAAGTGTCTGGTAGGGAAAGGAGGCAGATCATCTGGGTTCGTCTCCCTGCCTCACCATCCTGACAAACAGTAATGAGAAGTGATTGCAGTGAGGAGTTGGGAAGGCACCCTCCCCTGAATGGTGAGCACCTCTCCTCTGAAGGGCTGCCCATCAACAGGGCTCACCAGCTCACCATACTGCCCTCTTGGACACAATCACTTAAGGTCACTGCCTCAGGACATGACCACAGGGTCCCCCTGCACTGCTGCAGCTCACCTCTCCCAATTCTGATGCTCACCACAACCTCTACAGTGAGCCCGAGCTGGCTCACTCACCTCCCTTACCCTTAGCTAGAGATGTGGCAGCCATGCTTTCTCCCAGGTCCCTCCAAAACGTTCCCATGGGTTGCCCAGACTCAGAAGTGACTTGAAGGGCAGGGGGAAAGAGGGTAGGCCATAGCATGAAGCCAGCTCCTTTTTCCAGTGTAAAATGATACTGAGGCTGCCTCTCTTCTCCTTCAGCATAACTGGATCACAGCCCAAGTTCCAGATGCCTTGGTCATCTCCCTCCCTCTCCTGACATTTAGCATCCCTGTCCCCACTTCTGCCCAACCTACTTCATATGTTGCAAAGGTCTCCTTGTAGATCTTTGAGTCTTTTGTGAAAAAATTTATTCGCTCATTCAAATTTTATTGGGAAGTTAGAATTTTTCCAAGCACTATGCTAAGTAATGGTAATAAGAAGGTGAGATGTAATCTTTGTCTCTAGGATGTACTTTTCTTGGTTGTGGGGGGTGGTGGCAGGAGATTGGTGTAAATATGCCATCATAATGCAGTGTGCAGGTCCCACAGGAACAAGGGCTAGAAACATCTGTGGCCAGAGGTGGTCAGATAAAGCTTCCAGAAAAAGGTAATTTTTAAAAATGAATGATCATCAGCAAGTCACTGAATCATGTGGGGAGGATCCAATCCATGGAAATGGACTATGGACAGATCTGTGAGTTCCTATGAAAGAGAAGCAAAAATGACTTAAAAATGACCAATTATGGAATAAACTGACAAGGAGAAAGGAAAGAAAACTGAAGTTTAATCCTATACTACTAAAAAATGATGGGGTCATAGATAGGTTTGTAATTCAGCACAAATGTCAGTTAGAAGGTGAGGGCAAAGGTGAGGTGTTAAACACATCGAGATCCCAACATTCACAGAGGGAAGCGAAATATGGTTCAGAAGAGTGTTGTCAATGTGGCTGTGGTAACATAACTTTGTTATGTCATGTCCACGAGGGCACCAGGTACAGTCCATTGGGAGTAGACCAGGTTCCTGACAACTAATTTTGTAATAAACATGTAAATATTTATTGTATCTTTGTAATACAATGCTCAGTGTAGTGAAATTGGAAGAATGTGGGATTTGCAGCCAGAAAACTTGAATTTGAGCCTTCACTTCACTAGCAGTGTCATTGGTCAAGTGATGTAACCGACAGTTATGACACTCTGTTCCTACACCTACACAATGTGAATGATTAAAATGCATAACTCTAGGGTTGCTGTAACAATCAAATGAGATCATTAAAATGATAATGTTTTGTAAAATGCAATGCATTCTACAAATGTTAGTTATGATGATTGCTATTTTGTTTTTCAGCTTGCTCTCTTTCTTATCAATAATATTTTACTCATAGCAATGATTTCTTTCCCTTAATATTTTAGGAGGTCACACTTATTATCATGGTTTTTTATTATAAAAGTAACCATGTTCTGCTCCTATAATCCTATATAATAAAAAGGTAATATGCAAATTGATCCTCATGCCCTCACAAGATGGTTGCCTACAACCAGGCAGGGGTGTTAGTGAGGGACAACCAAACGACTGAACAAGCAGGCTGTGTGGGGTGTCCAGGCCAGCATGGGGGGCGGGGGGAGGGCAGTTGGGGGCAACCAGGCCAGCAGGGGGGGCAGTTATGGGAGACCAGGCCAGAAGTGGGGGGCAGTGGGGGTGACCAGGCTGGCAGGGGGGCAATAAGAGGCGACCAGGCCAGTGGGGGAGCAGTTAGGGGTGACCAGGCCGGCAGTTGGGGGTGATTAGGCTGGCAGGAGGGCAGTTGGGGGCAACCAGGCCTACAGGGGGCGACAGGGGTGACCAGACCAGCAGGCAGGTAAACAATTAGGAGCCAGGGGTCCAGGATTGTGAGAGGGATGCATAACCCTAGAGTTATGCATTTTAATCATTCACATTGTGTAGGTGTAGGAACATACTAACTTCCCAATAAAATTCTAACTTCCCAATAAAATTTGAATGAGTGAATAAATTTTTCACAAAAGATTCAAAGATCTACAAGAACACCTTTGGAACATATGAAGTAGGTTGTGCAGAAGTGGGGACAGGGATGCTAAATGTCAGGAGAGGGAGGGAGATGACCAATGCACCTGGACCTTGGGCTGTGATCCAGTTATGCTGAAGGAGAGGGGTTCCGGATTGGAGAGGGTGCAGGCTGGGCTGAGGAGACCCCTCCCTCCATGCATGAATTTCATGCACCGGGCCTCTAGTTCAAACATAATGGAAATAGATAAGAGAAAAAGTGAATTCCTCCCCTGTCCCTGCCTCCAGAGATAACTAGTGTTTGGCATATCCTCTTTCTGGACATCTTATCTTGTTTGTGAAAGTAGTCTTTCCATGAAGCACAACAAAGTAATGTAAGAAGAACTGCACTGTGTTTTCTTTCTCTCTACCCTTTAAAATTTATTCAATATGGCCCTAACCAGTTTGGCTCAATGGATAGACCATTGGCCTGATGACTGAAGGGTCCGGGGTTCAATTCAGATCAAGGGCACATACCTTGGTTGCAGGCTTGATCCCTGGCCCCCATTGGGGCTCGTACAGGAGGCAATCAATCAATGTATCTCTCTCACAACGATGTTTTTTTCTCTCTGTCTCTCCCTGTCCCTTCCACTCTCTCTAAAAATCAATGGAAAAATTATCCTTGGGTGAGGATTAACATAAACACACACAAAAAAGTTTATTCATCATGGAACTTTTTCTCTGCCACTAGCTGAAAATTGGGCAGACTCCTTAATTTTCTTGTTCAGTTTTTAGGTTCTAAACTATCATGCAATCACAAAATATAGTACCAAATCATAAATTTGATATCTAGCCCAATATTTTATTCATTGATTCAGCCTTTGTTCAAAAGAGACTTTTCCATTCTTGAAAGTAATGGGGTATGGGTTTCTTTCTCTTTTCTCCTCTTCCCCACTTCCTCACTTGGTAAAGTCAAGAAGGGTGAGAGGATAAAGAGACCTCCTGCCGAAACCGGTTTGGCTCAGTGGATGGAGTGTAGGCCTGTGGACTGAGGGGTCCCGGGTTCGATTCCGGTCAGGGGCATGTACCTGGGTTGCGGGCACATCCCCAGTGGGGCATGTGCAGGAGGTGGCTGATTGATGTTTCTCTCTCATCAATGTTTCTGACTCTCTGTCTCTCTCCCTTCCTCTCTGTAAAAAATCAATAAAATATATTAAAAAAAAAAAAGAGAGAGACCTCCTTACTTGGCTAACTGGCATTCTCTAGGCCAGCGGTTCTCAACCTGTGGGTTGCAAC